>NW_028253554.1:0-600000 GCF_964263255.1 Lissotriton vulgaris
AGAATTGGTTCTCTTTGGATCATTCTCTATTTACAAACAAGCACAAAGTCGCAATGCTCTGTTTAGTCTTTGCAGATAGTGAAAAATCGTGTAAAAAAATAAAAGTAATCGAGCAAAATCAGTAGGCCACTAATTGGATCTCTTTTTGACCTCACTAAAATAGAAATATTAGGAACAACCCTTCATGAGAAATACGAAAATAGTGAGATGAACTGAGCTCCACACCATGAGGGCTGCAAGACAGCTCGACTCCGTCACCCACCCCGCCCAAAATAACGACAAACCCTATGCAAATATTAAAAATATAGACAACACGCCAGCAAAGAAACAGGGTAAAACATTTTATTAAATAACTATTTACATAACTATTTTATACTTTTTATTGCCCGATCCGGATAGCTCAATCGATCGAGCATGAAACTCATGCACTCTGATAGCAAGCGTTGCTACTGATGCTATGCAGACCAAAACTGGTTTTCAGTTTGTACATTTTTCTAGATTTTTCAATCCAAGGTTGGTTGACTTTGTAGAACGATGGCTTCAGATTTTCAACATACGGTGTGGTGGCGCGGACTGGGAGGGGGCGCTTCGCTCCTGCCCCCTCCCCAAGTAAGATTTTCATACGTGAAAGTACGTTAATGGTTTTGGTCCCTGAGTTGCTTCAATGTCACTGCCATTCTCAAATGGCATAAGTTCTGGATGTTGGGTGCCATAGTTCAGAGTTCTGAGCAGCGCTTGTAACACTGTCTGAAGCTTATTTCCACCTACTGCAGCTTCACTATTCTCAAAGTAAGTGAGTGTCGTTTGTGGACCTGACTGCATTTGAAAACAATGTGATATGTTACCTTCCTAAACAGCTTGACGGAGGCCCCCGAGGGGCGGTGTGATGGCCATGGACTCGGAGAAGACGCTTGGGTCCGACCCCCTCCCCAAGTCTTATAGCACTGGTGTAGCCTGAGATCGCCCCCGACATAGGCGGCCGGCTCCCGGGGTCCGGCGGAACTTTTTGCCTTTTGATGACTCTTCTATTCTGGACCTTGTCCCACAATCCGTTTGACCTGAAGACACGCTGTAGTGGGGCGCCCCTTTACCATTTCAGTTGCCATTCCGCCCGCTTTTGCTACACTGTGCCTCTTCCGCCATTCAGCTGTTTACCGCCTGCTCTTGCGACTACAGCGTCTCGCTCACCATGTAGTTGAGTTGCTCCCGCTCTTGCGGTGCAGCGATAGGCGGCTGCCACAGGACTCTCAAAATGGCGGCCGGCTCTTCGGTTTTGGGCCTGGTCCACTAAAATGGCCCTGGGACACCTTTGAACTCGGACGCTTCCCTGATAGGGCTTGGGTCCCATTCTCGAAAGCGTCCCCTCAGCCGTGAAGATTCTACAAAAGTCTTGGGGGCCCCCGACTCCCGCAGGCTTCTGGTGGGGAGCGGCTGCCATGTCTGCTCGTGGAATGGCCACGACGGAGCTACGAGATGGTAGTGCTCTCATGCTGACGCCAGCTTTAGTCTGAAATATCCAGAAACACTGTAGACTACCAATTCGATCAGTTCCGGTAGCGCCCCAACATGACCCGGAAGAGAAGAACTTGCCCTCCCCTCTTTGACTGATGGTTCTTGTTGCCTGTCCCCTCTGTTGTCATTTAACAGAACTTTTTGGACTGCTGAAAGGGGTTGTGTTCCGAACGCTGGTTGGTGGAGACATTTTGACTATATTCTTGACCTACGTTGTCGCGTAATGCGTTATATGACACGCCGCGTTAGCGCACCCGGAAGTGATCCGAGGCGCGGCGCGCAGCGCGTAACGTAAGCATAACAGGTCATGTGACTTGTTAATAAAACTTTTCATTGGTTCATTTTACTTTTGTTATTTTAATGATGAAAAGCTTGGTCATATGACCTAAAAATTACGCTTTTTATTGTTTTCGAACATTATTTTTTTTTAAACATATGTTATAATATTCCAGGCTAATGTACTTTCCCGGAAAATTTACAACTGTCCTGCAAGTAAAATATATTCCTTTTTCGAGAAAAAGGGCGTTTCTTCGTTCCATGACGGAGCCGTTGAGTAAAAGAGACTCGGCCTGCTGTCTTAGTCGCCGATACGCCTGATTATCAGATTCTTATCGATCACTTTATGTTGCAGAAATGAAAAACACAACTGCCCTTGACCATTTATCTTTACTGCGTTCCTACATATTATACCTTTTATCCGTCATGTAATTGGACTACTTTATTTCACTTGCCTTTTACTGATTCGAAAACAGTGACTAAAAGTAAAAACTTTACCAATGTAAATACTACTACCATGTTTTGTTTTAAAAACCTTTATTGTGAAAATGTCAGTATACAAATACAGGCCTATAACCACGTGGGCCGGCCACGGAGCAAACTGGAATCGTATATGATGAGGAGACATTTACATTATGGAGGAACGTAACGAACGAGCCATTAGGTTGCAAGAACTAAGGTGTCTAACAGTTGCGGAATCGGTGGACGTACATTTTGTAATTAAAATACGACAGGGCCACTTACAAAAAAGTTATCTAGATATACATTTGCGTGCAAGTACCATGGGTGACGTTAATTCGAACTTTCAATAGTACAGTAATCAATAACACATCAGAACTTAATATCAATAGGGATGTCGAAATATTCAATCAATTCTCGTCCCCGCCCGCCATGAGCATCAAAACTGCATTCATATCTCGTGATATCAAGGTTGTTCAACTAGTACACAACAATGAGTTACGAGTCCCATTTACACCGGCGCCATTTTGGGCGAGGCCGGGCAGGTCCAAGATATAGTCAAAATGTCTCCACCAACCATCGGCCAGACCAGAACCCCTTTCGGCCCTTTATGCTACAAGATGGTGTCTTCCATTCAGAAAATATTGTTGGCAGCATTTTGAAAGGAAACATAAACAGCCGTTCTCCTAGTGAGTTTCACATTGTTACATTTAGGAAGAATGTTGAAGAGTAGTATGTGGAAAATCTGAAGCCATTTTTCTACAAACTCTCAATCAGCCTTGGATGGAAAAAAAATCCTGAAGAATGTACAAACTGAAAACCAATTTTTGTCTGTATAGCATCAACAGCAACGCTTGAGTCAGCTTTGTGTCAAGCCGCCATTTTCATTCACTCAATAGCGTCCCCCTGCACACATTCAGGGACCTGGTCGTGTTTTCAGATGAAACAGATTGTAGGACAAGATGCAGAAAAGAAAAGGAAAAAAGTTCCGCCGGACCTCGGGAGCCGGCCGCCTATGTCATGTGCGACCTTTGGCCACACCAGGGCAATAGTGAAGCTGCAGCAGGTGCAAATAAGCTTCAGACAGTCTTACAAGCACTGCTCAGAACTCTCAACTATGGCACTCAACATCCAGGACTTGCCATTCGGATCTTGGCGCCTTGTGCTGGTTCCGACCTATTCACACATCGGTCCACTACTGACATCACCTCATAAGCCAACGGGGCACCCCACGCCGACTTTCGGCGCAGCATTGTAGGATGGCCACACCAGTGCGGCAACTTGCTGGACACCACCCCGGTGCCATCCGGATCTCGGCGCGTTCGAGTCACTGTACCGCAAGAGTGACCGCAACTCAGCTGGACACGCCGTCTTTCGGCGCAGCATTGTAGGATGGCCACACCAGTGCCGCAATTTGCTGGACACCACCTCGGTGCCATCCGGATCTCGGCGCGTTGTGCTGCCTTCGGCCTACTGTAGCCGCAAGTGCGGACGCAACTTAGTTGGACGGCGAGTGAAACGCTAAGGGGCGCCGCACTGCAGCCGAGGAGCCTCCATCTAGGGGGAGACGCACAGCCCCCACTGACTGACGCGACCTCACAGGCCAACGGGGCGCCCCACGCCGACTTTCGGCGCAGCATTGTAGGATGGCCACACCAGTGCGGCAATTTGCTGGACACCACCTCGTTGCCATCCGGATCTCGGCGCGTTGTGCTGCCTTCGGCCTATTCGCACATCGGTCCGCTACTGACGCCGCCTCACGTGCCAACGGATTTTCTACGCTTTTTGTAGCCCTATGCCGCATAACAGGTCATGTGACTTGTTTATAAAACTTTTCATTGGTTCATTTTACTTTTGGTTTCCTAAAGATGGAAGGCTTGGTCATATGACCTAAAAATAACACTTTTCATTTGTTTAGAACATTTTTTTTTCCCCAAACGATGAAAGCCCCACCTTGTTTCTGGATGATTCAGACTGAAGCTGGCGTCAGCATGAGAGCACCACCATCTCGTAGCTCCGTCGTGGTCATTCCGCGAGCAATCATGGCAGCCGCTCCCCACCGGAAGCCTGCAGGAGTCGAGGGCCCCCAAGACTTTTGTAGAATCTTCACGGCTGAGGGGACGCTTTTCGAGAATGGAGCCCAAGCCCTAGCAGGCAAGCGTCCGAGTTCCAAGGTGTCCCAGGGCCATTTTAGTGGACCAGGCCCAAAACCGAAGAGCCGTCCGCCATTTTAAGAGTCATGTGGCAGCCGCCTATCGCTGCACTGCAAGAGTGGGAGCAACTCAACAACATGGTGAGCGAGACGCTGTAGCCGCAAGAGCGGGCGCAACTCAGCTGGATGGCCGCCACCTGGGGAGGCCCGTTCACGCCGCCTCCCCCACGCCCCCCCCCCGGGCCGCCCCACGCCAATTTTCGGAGCAGCATTGTAGGATACCAAAACCAGTGCGGCAGTTTACTGGACATCACCTGGGTGCCATCAACATCTCAGCGCGTTCTGCTGCCTTGGGACTATTCGCACAACAGACCGCTACTGACGAGGCCTCCCCCCGCACCACCCGGGACGCCCCACGCCAATTTTCGGAGCAGCATTGTAGGATACCAAAACCAGTGCGGCACCCAGGCGACATCACCTGGGTGCCGTCCAGAACTCAGCACGTTGTGCTGCCTTGGGACTATTCGCACAAAAGACAGCTTCTGACAATTGTTGCTTTTTTTGGTGAAAAATGTTTAAATGTTTTTACAGTTTTTGTTCCGTTCATTATATTTAAAAGTTAATAAAGTTTTATAATCTTACTTTGTTGGAGTGTTATATATTTTTTTTAAAACGGGTGAATGGGGCCTTGAATCGGGTTATTGTCATGTGTGGGCTTTGCAAGTGTACTGCTACAGGATCGGACATTTCAAACTCAAATGCACGTTCTTTTTCTTACCTTTCCGAAGCATGGAGCGCAATAGCAGGCAGAGAAAGGGTGTTGAACACTGCCTAGCCTGGAAGTTGCTGGCATTCCGCCCCCCCCCCCCCCGCCCGCTCCTGAAAGAGGACACACACACACCGCCGCCCCGAGTACTTCACAGATCTTTAAAAGACCATGCGCTTGTTTATGAGGCTTAAATGGTTTATCACCCCTTCTAGAACCCCTGCATCGACCCTCTGACGTTTCCTGGAAGAATTACCACGTAACACAATACCAAGCCCTGTCAGCTGAAACCCCCGAGGAATCATGGGGCATATTATCAAGGGGGTTTATCTCCGCTTTTTTGGCTTTAAAAGCCAAGAAAGCGGAGATAAAATTATCTCCCTATTACCAAGCTGTCGCTAACACCAGTTAGTGACAGCTAAAAGGAGATAGCGACCATCGTGGGCCCCGCTTTGCATGTCAGTGATAGTGCCCTGAGCAGTTCTTAGCCATGTTATCCAATGGGAGGTGGATAACATGGCTAAGAGCATTTGCTCGATAATACATGAATATCGCTGACTTTTCTGCGATATTCATGCATTGCGGCCGTTTTTTATCGCATTTGCGATAAACCTTGCTAATAGCAAGGTTTATCTGCGATAAAAATCGCCGATGTGCGGCGATAATTTTTGTCTCTAAACAAGTTAGAGACAAAAATTATCGCTAGTTGTTGGTAATATGCCCCCGGGTTTTTGCTTGCAGAAATCGGGAGGCGGGAGACTAGCACTGAAATCAGTAGTCTCACGCCTGAATCGGGAGGGTTGGCATGTCTGGATTCTCTACAGCTGGGGCCATAAACTACATCCGCAGGGGTAGGTGATAGCCTGGGACCAGCCTGGCATCTAAAATGGCTGCCGTGCACGACAAAATTGTGGCATTGGAAAAAAGGCAAGATGGCGCAGACAATGTTTATCAATAAGTATTCATTTATAACAAAATATTTTATCGCAGTGACAAATTGGCGGTCAACACTTCCTGATTTCCATCGAATCGAACGTTAACAGACGTCACGCAGCAAAAAAAATAAAAAGCTCACGCACAGCCGCTGGAAGAGATGTATCAACATATATGAGCCTCCTCAGCCACCCTCATGAAACATAGGGGATTAGGATACGTCTCCCGCACCCCCTTATACCTAGTAATTTAATTAAAACGAAGCACAAAATGGCGAATTCCCGTTTCGCTACCAGTTTGCGGCCCAGTTCGCGGCCCGTGAAGCGCTTCTACCGTGAAAAATCATTTTTTTTTTATTTTCCCCACGGGACCCTTTAATAACCCCAACAGCATTCCTAGGGGGTCAAGAGGGGTATACCTTGCCCCCTTTCATTAAATTCCCCCTTCGTTTTTCACCTCTTCTTCTCTCTCGATCCTACCGAGAGATAAGATGACGGCCGCTCCGGACTGTTTAGAATGTTGACAGACACCGGAGAGCCAATCAGCTTTCTGCGCTCAAAGTTCCGTTTCGCGAAAAGTAAGCGAACCGGAGCGCAGCCTGGAGCGCTGTTACAGATATATATCTTGTTTTAAACGTTAATTTCTCAAAAACTACTGGAGCACATATATTGAGACCTAGCAAAGGCACATCGGGCTAACAGTCCCTACAATTTTGCCAAGTTTCGTGCAAATCCATTCAGCCGTTCGAGCTAAAAGTGAGTCCAACCGCCCTATGGAAATTAACATGGGAAAAACGCGTTTTGGGACCCCCCTTTTTTCTCGGCCCCCCCTGGACAAAGCCCCCCCAAATTTTCAAGGGCTGCTCAGAAACAAAATGTGCCATTTTCCTGAAAATTTCAGCCGATTCCGTCCACAAACGCTAAAGTTATTAGACATAGAATTTTCAAAAATCCCATAGGGAAAAAATCCTAACTATATATACCTACTGGCGATAGCCAGTAGGTAATATATATATATATATATATATTTTTTTTTTTTCACTGAAAAAACCATAGGTTTCACACCAGTTATAGTTAGGAATTAGCATTTAAAAAACCTATTAAATTCACTGAAAAAAACATAGGTTTGACACCAGTTATAGTTAGCTGGAAATTTTACTGACATAAAACCATTGAAATTCCCACGTTATAGTTAGTTGGACTCACTATAACTTGCGCGCCTGCAATGCACTGCTGATGACGTCACATATTACCTCACTCATGACATGGTCAGTGACATCACTCATGACATCACTGATGACACCATCCAGTGAATGTGTGTCTTTCTGAAAAGTAAATGTTTTATATATGTATATGTAAAGGTCGATGGAAGATTACATGTTTAAATAAGTGTCTTAATGGATGTTTAAAAAAAGAAAAGATTTTTTTTTTTTGATTGGTGACTATCTTTCATGGGGGGCGGGGTTACGAGGAACATGGCGGCCGCTAGCTGAACGGCCGTGGTCACCTTCCCCTATCTATGGAGTAGCTAGTTTTCCTGCGTAGAAAATGTATTATTATAAAGATCCATATAATAATATCCTGCACTCTGTATAACTTCGTAATATATCCCTGTACCGTAATTAAATTGAACTCCACTGAACTTTACCGTAGCTGCGGCTGGCTGGCCGAGAATGCCCCCGAATCTTGGTTTTCGCCGGTCAGGCAAGGGTGAGAGGTGGGAGATCAGCGAAGACAAGCGCAGTTGGGGCAGTGACCGCGAACTGCTTGAGAGCGGTAACGACGTCTCTGGGAACCGACACTGGCGGTGGGAGGAGGCGGCCAGGCTGAGGAGGAGGCGTGATTCCGCACTGCTGGTGGTCCGGGTCAGCGGCGGCAGAGCCAGCGGGAGTGTCTGCGGAGCTGAGGCGGCGAGGAAAGCAGAATTAAAAACCGCAAGTAGCTGGTTGACACTGGGGCAAAGCAGTGCAGGCTGTGCAATACGTGAGGCAGAGAGCAGCCAAGGGAGAGAAGGGGGTGAGAGTGATATATGTGCCAGCGCTCTCCAAGGATTAAACCTTCACCAATTCAGTGGTAATAACGTCACAAGTGATTTGGTAAGGTGTATGGATGTAGAGGGAGGCTGTGACAAGGGCAAAGACGCCAAAGAGAGCGTAACTGGGGCCAGTAACATCGAGGATAGCCAGTCTCCAGAGAGAAAGAACAGATACGCACTAAGAGCCAGGACAGCGTTTAATACATCCAAGGGAAAACCTGTTTATCCACCACGCATTTCACCCCCTATTTTGGTAGTGAAGGAACGGGCAAGAAGGGGGAAAACCAAGCTAAACACCTCTGAAGAGTATTTAAGCCCCAAAACCATCAAAAGCAGGGGGAAAAATAAAGGGGCAAAAGTGGCAGAAGTAAATATAAAAGTTAGCCCCTTACTTAAATCTTATTATAAAGTAATGTCTAGTACCATTACTACAACCTCTGCCTCCAGTTGCCCCCCCTGGAAGCCCGATCAGTCCAGCAAGCATCTAACATTCAGTCTGTACAGAACAGCAAGGGCACCCAGCCCTCTCAGTACTCTCAGTCCACCTCAGCTATCTCAGAGATAAACCCAGAGATAAACTCCTTAAAGGGCCCGATACAGGGAGGTATCAATGGGAACAGCATTGATAACTGTTCTGCCCCAGTAGACGTAGAGGTAATAGTACATGCGGACATCGGTTTAAACAATCGATATTCGGCTCTAGAGGAGGAAGGCCCAAAGGACACGCAGAGCGCCATAATATCGGCCAGAAGCACAGATATGTCGAATATAGCACAAGATGTTTCTGAAAATCGGTCTGACCCTTCTGATAGTTCAGGTACGGGTGTTGTGTACCATACAGATAAACCAGATGCAAATGCAGGTTCGCTGGCCGATATCCTATTGGCCATGAAGGAAGAAATCACTAGTAGGTTTAAAGTATCTGAAACCAATCAAGCCAAGATGGCCAACAGATTTACAGTCTCTGAGGCCAACCAAGCAGCAATAAAGGCTTTGTGTGAAGAACTGACCAAGAGTGTAGATGAAGTTACTCTCAGGACTGAGGTAATGGAGTTGGAGCTTCCTAAGATTAAGGAGTCGATGAGGACTACCGAGGCAGAGGTCACTAAGCTGTCTGCACAGAACAAAGAGCTTAAGGAGGACATTGAGCGCTTGGAAAATTATTCGCGTCAGGACAATTTGAGAATCCTGAATGTGCCAGAGTCTTTGGAGAGGGGGATTTCAAGGGGTTTGTCATAGCTCTATTGAAGGGGACAGTTTTAAAAGATATGCCAGAGGTGGACATGTTGCATTACATACAGAGAGTGCATCGTGACCCTTTCAAGAGAAATCTTACAAAGCAGAAACCCAGAAAAATTCTGGTTAATTTTTTGACATACTCCATAAAAGAACAGATTCTCTCTACTGCATTAAAAGTAGGCTCCATACACTTCAACAGTTCCAACCCCTTTACTTTTCATATAAGATCTGACATTTCACATATCACTGCAGCAAGGCAGTGGGAGTTGGGGAAAAGACTGGAGGAGTTAAATAGCTTAGGAGCTACGGCACAGTTGAAGTTTCCGGCACAGCTGAGAGTAATGTGGAACAACCACATGCACCAGATCAGGTCAGGGGAGGAAGCTGACGCTCTTATAGCCAAGATTAGAGACAGAAAAGAGGGGCAGGGAGCGAAATAGACTAAGATAGATTAAGCGGGTCTTTAACTAAAATGATGTGCAACTAGCAGGAATTTTTATAAATAATAACTGTGATTATACAGTTGCTCCATGGAGGGGATAGATGACTAAATAGGCTTTTGCCTATTAGTAGGGAGGGTTCCTCATGGGCAGAGGGGGGACGGGGTTGGGGGGGCTGGGTAGGAGGGGGGGCACGTGGTGGGGGAGCAGTGGGAAAAAAGGAAAAAAAAATCAACCTCATCTAAACCATTCGTATAACTGTTAAGTCTTGCCTCAAAAAAGGGTCGATGCTCACGGGTAGGAAAAGAGGACGATGGCAGCTGTGACTTCAATGAATAGTGGGGCAATATTTATCTTGTGGAACGTCAATGGCTTAAGATGCCCTCGGAGGCAGAGGCTTATTCTTAAACATTTAGAATTGTCAACTGCACAAATATGTCTGTTACAGGAGACACATCTGAGCTATGAAGAAAGCATCGCAATCTTCTCAAAGGTTACTTGAGTAAAGAGCTTTGGTGCTTCAAAACAAACAGCCCAAAATAGAGGGGTCGCCATATTAATTAGAAAAGGGACGCCCTGTGATATAAAAAAAGCACAGTCAGACTCCTCTGGTAGATGGAGATGGAGACAAGACAGAGCTCATGCTCCTGGGTCACACTCTACCATCGACCATAGACAATCTCTGGCCCACCAGCTTGGGTCCGGCCCCAGCACCCAAAGACGCCATTAAGAGCCTTGGTGTCTGGCTCGACAGGTCCCTGTCCTTTGACCAACAGGCTACAAAACGATCTGCCACCTGCTTTGATATCCTGAGAGTCATCAGGAAGATCTTGCCTCTACTCCCCTTTGAAGCAAGAAAAACCGTAGTCCTGGGCCTGATCCAATCGCGGCTAACTATGGAAACGCATTATATCTCGGAGCTCCCGACTTCACCTTGAGCAAACTACAATTAATACAGAACTGCGCAGCCAGAACACTTCTACAAATCCCTCGCAGATCCTCAATAAAACCCGGACTGAGGAAACTGCACTGGCTCCCCATAAAGGAAAGAGTAGACTTCAAATCACTCTGCATCGCACACCAGACTTTCTGGTCGCGAGGCCCGACCATCAATCTCCCTCTCATCACACCCTATCTACCCACTAGACAGCTGCGTTCCACTTCCGCAAATTTAGCCATTGTACCGCAAATAAAGAAATCAAGATCCGGAGGCCGTTCATTCTCCTTCAATGTGGCTAAAAAGTGGAATGCCTTACCCCAGCATCTCAGATCAAACCCCGACATTCTCTCCTTTCGCAAACAGCTGAAAATGCTCCTGTTCACCACATAACCATGATACTGAATCTGCCTCCCTCCTAACTCAAACTTCAGAGATATACTCAGCGCTTGGACGCCTCAGGGCAGCTACCCGCGCTTTAGAAATCCGAATTCATTCATTCATTCATTCAGATGGTTGATTGTTACACTAGCATTTGAAAATCGTGATATGGTCTGTGCCTCATTTTATGGTCCAAATTCGGACGATCCAGATTATATCCAAAAATTACAATCGGTATTGATGCTGGAGCCGCCACCATATGTGATCGGGGGAGATTTTAATGTCCTGATCGACTCCCTTAAGGATAGGTCTAATTTAAGTCATTATAAAGGTGCAGTGAAGGTACGTTGGGCATTAGTTAACATGATGCACGATATGGACCTAGTTGATCTATGGAGGGAAATAAAAGGAAACGAGAAGGGTTTTACCTTTTATAGCAAAAAGTACTGTCATTCCTCCAGGATTGACTATATTCTTTTAGATAGAGGTTCATTAGCTAACATAGGGGAGATTTCAGTGCTCCTGAGTCATTTGTCTGACCATGCACCTTTACATATTGTATATCAGATCAAGGAGGTGCAGCGGCGGTCGCTAAGGTGGACCCTTAACAGGACCAAGCTGCAGGACCCCGATGTGATTGCCGTGGTACAAGCCTCGACCTTGGAGTTCTTCATGTTGAACTCCGACTCAACAACACCCGATGTAGTCTGAGACGCCTATAAAGCCTGGCTCAGGGGGAAACTCCACGGAGTCATCTGTTATAAGAACAAGATTGAAGCGGGGGTATTAAAGGGTATCGAAGAGAGGATTAATGGCTTGGAGAGAGAAAGAGATGGAGCTAGCAAATGGGGACCGGGAGCAACTCACTCAAATCTTGGGGAAGTTGGAAGAGGCTAGATCAGAATATAGAGGGAGACTAGAAGCCAAATGCAGGGCACTGTGGGATACTAGTAAGATGCAGAATTATGAATATGGAGAAAAGGCTGGTGCTTTATTAGCATGGAAAGCCAGAACAGACCGAGCTAGGAATGACATAAAAGACCTTAAAATAAACGCCAGCGGGGAAATTTCAAAAAAGACCGAAGATATACAGACCTGTCTTCTGTCTATGTTCTCAGAACTGTACAGGGAAGTCTTGGCTCCCCCTCCAAGTTTGATTCAGTAATTTCTTAGCAATAAACAACTCCCAGTACTCTCGGAAGAAAGCAAAAACAACTTAGATGCCCCCATTACGTCAGAGGAGATCGTAGCTCAGATAAATAAATCCAAGAACAAAAAAGCTGCAGGATCAGATGCACTCCCGAGTGAAATATACAAACATCTTAAAGAGGAGCTCCAATAACCAATGGAAGATACCTTTAATTCAATCTATGGTTTGGCTGGAAAGGTCCCTAACACTTGGAAAGAGGCAACAATAGTTCTGATACTGAAACCAGGCAAGGATCCAAAAAAGGCAGACTCTTACCACCCAATCTCCCTGCTGAATGCCGATTATAAGATCTTTATGGGCATTTTAGCAGGGAGATTGGCCAAGCTGATACCTGAGTTAATACATCCAGATCAGAAAGGGTTTGTCGAAGGTAGACATATCCAGGAGGAACAAATACAGCTTCTTATAGGTAACATCGACCTGGCTATCCAGAGGACAGAACCCTTGGCCGTTGTCGCTGTGGACGCGGCCAAGGCGTTTGACAGAGTTTGCTGGGTATATCTATGGGAGGTCCTGAAGGTTATGGGTTTTGGTCCTATTTTTATACAGACCTTGCAGAATTGTTATCAGGGTGCCTCTGCCTGAATATTTTTGAATGGGTCCCTCACTGCGAGTTTTAGGGTTTAGAGTAGGTATGGGTTTTTGTCTGGCAAGGTATTTTTTAGGTTTTAGCGTGAGTATAGCTTTTTAGGCAAAAAGTGCTTTTTTAAGGCTTACTGTGGGTGTGGATTTTTGGGGGCAAGGGAAATGTTATGGTTTCAGGTAGGTATGGCTGTTCGGGTGATCAGGGAATTTTTAGCATTTAGGGTGGGTATCGATTTTTAGGTGGTAAGGGATCTTTTAGGGTTTAGGCTGGGTATGGGTTTTTGGGTGGCAAAGGAATTTTTTATTGTTTAGGGTGGGTGTAAGATTTTTGGTGCAAAGAATTTTGTAGATTTTACTGGGTGTATAGGTTTTTGGGTCGCAAGGGAATTTTTAAGGTGTAGGTTTGGTGTCAGTTTTTGGGTGCAAAGGGATTTTTTAGGGTTTAGGGTGGGCATGGGTTTTGGGTGGCAAGGGAGCATATAGAGTTTAGGGCTGATATGGGTTTTTTGGGTGGTAAAAAATAATTTAGGGTTTAGTGTTTGCATGGGTTTTGGGGGCAAGGGATTTTTGATGGTGGGTATGGGGTTTTGGGTGGCAAGTTAAATTTTTGGGTTTAAGGTAGGGGTAGGTTTTTGAGAGGAAAGGGATTTTTAGAGTTTCGGGTAGGTATGGGTTTTTTGCTTTTGAAGGGAATTTTTAAGGTTTAGGGTGGCTGTGGGTTTATGGGGGCAAGGGAAATGTTATGGTTTAGGATGGGTATGAGTTTTTGGGTGATAATGAATCTTTAGGGTTTAGGGTGGGTATGAGTTTTTGGGCGATAATGAATCTTTAGGGTTGAGTGTGGTTATGGGTTTTTGGGTGCCAAGAGAATTTTGAGGGTTTAGGGTGGGCGTGGGATTTTGGTTGGCAAGGTATTTTTTATGGTTCATGGTGAGTATATGTTTTTAGGAGGTAAGGGCTTTTTTAGTGTTTAGGCTGGGTATGGGTTTTTGGGCTGCAAGGGAATTTTTAGGGTTTAGGATGGGTATGGGCTTTTGGGTGGCAAAGGCATTTTTAGGGTTAGGGTGGGTATGGGTTTTTGGGTTGTAAGGGATTTCTTAGGGTTTAGGGTGGGAATGGGTTTTTTGGGTGGCAAGGGCATTTTTAGGGTTTTGGGCAGGAAAGGGTTTTTAGGTGGCATGGGAATTTTGCAGAGTTTAGGGTGGGTATAGATTTTTTGGGTGGCAAATTCAGTTTTGGGGTTTTGGATGGGTATGGATTTTTGGGTGGTTGGGGATTTTTTAAGGTTTAGAGTGGGTATGAGTTTTTGGTTGGTAATGAATCATCTAGGGTTTAGTGTTTGCATGGGTTTTTGGGTGGCAAGGGATTTGCTAGTGTTTAGGGTGGGTGTGGGATTTTTGGTGGCAAGGGATTTTCTAGGGCTCAGGGTGGGTGTGTCCTTGTGGGTTTTTGGTTGGTAGGGGATTTTTTAGTTTTTAGGGTGGGTAGGGGTTTTGGGTGGCAAGGGAACCTTTAGGCTTTAGTGTGTGGTTTTTTTGGGTAGTAATGATTTTTTTTAGGGTTTATAGTTTGTATGGGTTTTTTGGTGGGTATGAGTTTTTCAGTGGCAACAGAATTTTTAGGGTTTAGGGTGAGTGTGGGTATATTTGTGTGGTAAGGTTTTTTTAGGGTAGTTATGGGTTTTTAGGTGGCAAGGGAACATTTTGTGTTTAGGGTGAGTATGGGGCTGTTGGGTGGCAAGGGAATTTTTAGGGATTACAGTCAATGTAGGTTTTCGGTTGGTAAGGGATTTATTTAGGGTTTAAGGTGGGTAAGGGTTTTTGGGTGTGTTAGACGGACCGGGAGGGTCGGCCGAGATTACGGGGAGAGGTCTCCAGGGAGAGCCGTCTCCAACGACTGTACAGATAAGTAACTTCCCCCCCACAGACGGACACCACACCAGATTGAAGGTTAACGAGACTTTATATGCACTTCTTAGGTTACGTTGATATAGTACAAGGAGGTCTGGACTCAGGGGTCCCCTCGGTTCTGATCTCTGGTTGAGGAAAAGGGTAGC
The DNA here is from genome assembly GCF_964263255.1 of Lissotriton vulgaris. NCBI lineage: Eukaryota > Metazoa > Chordata > Amphibia > Caudata > Salamandridae > Lissotriton > Lissotriton vulgaris. Next base: position 14,981 of record NW_028253554.1, read on the forward strand.
GGGACAGTCTTAGTTACCAATGAGTTCAATAGCTCTCAATCCTCGAGCTCGGCGTGGTTGCTGATCGGGCCGTGGAGGAGCCAAGCAGGTCCCGAGATGGATGAAGGGTGGTCGACGGGCCGTGGAGAAGCCAAGCAGGTCCCGAGATGGATGAAGGATGGTCGACGGGCCGTGGAGAAGCCAAGCAGGTCCCGATGCAGATGACAGTTACAACGGTCCGCGGCCTCGCCAGCAGATCCGGACGACGGTGAAGGATGAAGGTTACGACGGCTGTGGCAGCGCCACCAGGCAGGATGATGGTGCACAGGACAGAGCTACGGCAGCGCCAGTAGTCCGTCCAGGATGAGTTCTTCTTTCGTCTCTCGACTCCAAGATACAACTGCCTTCCTGTTCTGGAGCTGCCCCAGTTATAGGGCTGGCGTGCTTTGATGTCCGGACCCTCGCACTTGGAGGTCGGGAGGTCCGGGATGAGGGAGTCCAGACACCCAGCAGGGGGGTGGAGCCAGCGCCCGGGGAGGCGATGGGCGAGCGGCACTGGCCGGGGGAGAACCATCGACACCTCTTTCTCCCATTGACTGGCCAAGTAGCTCGCTCACCTCCTGGGTGGAGGGTGGTGCCGGAATGTCTGAGGCCGGGCTAGGCCCAGGGTTGAGGTCGATCGGGGGCCAGGCGGCCTCGTGGCGAAGTGTCCAAGATGGCGGCCCGGGCTGGGCGCGTGGGTCGGCCGTGGATCGGACCCACGAGGTTATCATGCTCGGGGGCAGGTGTCCCTGAGGGGACGTAGGACGTGCAATGGTGGGGTGTGGTGCTTGTATGACTGGCTCGGGCTTGGTCGAGCCGGGGGAGAGCGGCCCGTCACGTGGCCTGTCCAACATGCGTCCCCCCCAGCTGAAGGCGGGGAGAGTTACCCATCCTCTTGGGGACTCTCTTCGTCGAGGCGGAAAAACCGGGACAGGCCATCCGCGTTGGCGTGGTCAGACCCAGGCCGGTGTTCAACGGTAAAGTCCATACCTTGCAAGGAGATGGACCAGCGTAGCAGTTTTGGGTTTTCCCCCCGCATATGCATCAACCACTGCAGGGGTCGGTGGTCAGTCTGCACCCGGAAGTGGGTGCCAAAAAGGTAGGGTCGGAGCTTCTTGAGGGCCCATACCACAGCGAAGGCTTCCCTCTCTATGGTGCTCCAGCGTTGCTCCCGGGGTAGGAGTCTCCGGCTGATGAAGGCCACCGGTTGATCAAGGCCTTCGGTGTTCACCTGGGACAGGACCGCCCCAATGCCCTGGTCGGAGGCGTCCGTCTGGACGACGAACTCCCGGCTGTAGTCTGGGGCCTGGAGTACAGGAGCGGAACACATGGCGGCCTTTAGCTGTTCGAAGGCCGCTTGACACTCTGGGGTCCAGTTCACCTTCTTGGGCTGATTTTTCGACGTGAGTTCGGTGAGAGGCCCCACGATGGTACCATAGTCTTTCACGAACCTTCGGTAGTAGCCCGTGAGGCCCAGGAAGGCTCGCACCTCAGTTTGAGTGTTAGGGGGTTGCCAGTTCTGGATGGCGGCAATTTTCAGTTGAAGAGGGGCCACTAGACCGCTTCCCACTTGGTGTCCGAGGTAGGTCACTGACCCTTGTCCAATTTGACATTTATTGGCCTTGATCGTGAGGCCAGCTCGCTGAAGGGCTTGCAACACTGCTTGGAGGTGGTGGAGGTGCTCGGTCCAGTGGTGGCTGTACACAGCGATGTCGTCCAGGTAGGCGGCGCTGAACTCTTCGAGCCCCGCCAGGACCTGATTGACGAGCCGTTGGAAAGTCGCTGGGGCATTTTTCATGCCGAAGGGCATGACCGTGAAGTGATAGTGGCCATCGGGGGTGGAGAAGGCAGAACGTTCTTGTGCTCGGGGTGTGAGGCCGATCTGCCAATAGCCTGCCGTTAGATCGAAGATGCTGAGGTAACGGGCAGCGCCCATTCGGTCGACCAGTTCATCTGCCCGGGGGATGGGGTGTGCGTCCGTTCTGGTGACTTCATTCAGGCCCCGGTAGTCGACACAGAACCGGAGTTCGGGTGTGGTTCCGGGGGCGGCTGCTTTGGGGACCAGTACGACCGGGCTGGCCCATGGACTGTCGGAGGGCTCGATGACCCCGAGCGTGAGCATCTTAGTTACTTCCGCCTGGATGCAGGCCCGTACCCGATCAGGTACGCGGTAGGCCCGGTGGCGGATAGGAGGGCTGTCTCCGGTGTCCACATCGTGCACACACCAGGAAGTGACACCTGGGGTGAGGGAGAACAGGCTGGCAAATCGTGATAGGAGGGCTTGGCACTCTTGGCGTTGTTCCTGGGTGAGGGTCTCCGAGAGTCGGACCCCATCCACGGAGCCGTCTTGCTCCTGGGTCCGCAAGAGGTCAGGGAGAGGCTCGGAGTCGTCCTCAACCCCGTTGTCTGTGGCCATCAAGAGGCTGAGTTCTGTTCGTGCAAAGTGGGGTTTCAGTCTGTTGGTGTGGAGGACTCGGAGCGGATTCCGGGCGGACTCCATATCGATCAGATAGGTGGCGGGTCCCTTGCGCTCGATTACCTTGAAGGGTCCCGTCCATTTGTCTTGGAGAGCGCACGGTTCTGTGGGGGACATTACCCAGACCTGTTGCCCCGGCTCGAATTCAATAGATGAGGCGTTCTGGTCATACCATCTCTTCATGTCCTCTTGACTGGCCTCTAGGTTGGCTTTCGCTAGGTCTCTGAACCGCTGGGACTGGTTGCGGAGGGTGAGGAGGTACCGGAAGACATCTGGAGGACTCTTGGCCGGAGGCAACTCCCAGCCTTCTTTGATCAGGCTGAGTGGCCCCCGTACTGGGTGCCCATAGAGCAGCTCGAATGGGCTGAAGCCTAGGGACTTCTGTGGGACCTCCCGGTAGGCGAAGAGGAGGCACGGCAGCAGCACGTCCCACTGGCGACGGAGGGGTTCTTCCAATCCCCCGATCATCCCTTTTAGTGTGCGATTGAACCGCTCAACAAGTCCGTTTCCTTGGGGGTGATAGGGGGTCGTGAAGCGGTAGGTGACCCCACACTGTTGCCAGAGGGACTTCATGTATTTGGAAATAAAGTTCGTGCCTCTGTCACTGACGACTTCTCGGGGGAACCCCACACGGGAGAAGATCCCCATCAGGGCCCTGCCGACCACTGGGGCTGTGACGGTCCGGAGAGGAATAGCCTCAGGGTAGCGGGTGGCGTGGTCCACTAGTACTAGGATGAAACGATGGCCTTGTCTTGTACGTGGGTCTAGGGGTCCCACAATGTCTATTCCGACCCTCTCAAATGGGGTTGTGACTACGGGAAAGGGTTGCAGGGGGGCCTTTAATTTGCGGCCGCTCTTCCCACTGGCTTGGCACGTGGGGCAAGATCGGCAATGCTGGTGCACATCGTTTCTCATTTTTGGCCAGAAGAAGTGGGTCACTAGGCGGCTGTAGGTTTTATCTTGTCCCAGGTGCCCTGCCAGGGGGACATCGTGGGCCAGATTTAGCAGGAAGTCTCTAAAGCGGAGTGGCACCACTAGTACTCGGTTGGCCCCCAGCTCGGCGATTCGTTGCTCGCTGTACAGTAGGTCATTGTCCCAGTAGACCCAATGAGCTCCGGAGGTATCCCCTGCGCTTTGGGCGAGCGCTTGTTGTCGGAGTCCCTCAAGGGAGGGACAGGTCTTCTGCTCCTGACGAAATTGTTCTTGTGTGGGCCCCCCTTCTTGAGCCCACTGGTCGAGATTAGCAAGGTCGGAAGGTTGAGCAGGTTCGAGGGGGATGCACTGGTCGGGGGTCTCGGCGGGGGCGACCGGAGGCGGAGGCGCCGGCCATTCTGGTTCTTCCGGGTGATGGTTGGCACGGGCGGCCATAGACCGGGTGGTGACGCACGCCCAGTCTGGGACGCCCAACATCCCCAAGTGTTCTTTTCGCTCCACGGCTGCCCACGGGGAGCTTTCCAGGTCATTTCCGAGGAGGCAGTCCACGGGGGCGTCGTCTCGGACCGTTACTTTCAACATGCCGGAGACCCCTCCCCACTCAAAGGGGACGCAGGCCATCCGACACAGACTCTCCGAGTTGTCGGCTGATCGTACAGGGCAGAGAATGTTCGGTAGATATTGCTCTGGGGTCACCAGATGACAGCGGACGGCTGTCACACTGGCCCCGGTGTCTCGAAGGGCTTCGGCCCGTTGTCCATTGATGCTCACCCATTGGCCGTACTTCTGGGTGTTAGCGGGTAGGGGGACCCGCGGGACCATGTCTCTTCCCCCTAAGCACGCGAGAGTCATGGCGGCTGGCTCCCACCCTTGATACTCTTGCTCGTCTGTTTCTTGTTCCTCGGAGATCTGTTCTTCCCCTAGTGCCGCGGCGGTCACCTGGCGGGGTCTTGGGCTCTGATACTGCGGGCAGCTTGGGTCATTTGCATAGTGGCCGACTCGTTGGCATCGGTGACATGTAACATTGGCTCTGTATCCCGGTCGCGCCGGGGTGCTGCCCCGGTTGGCCGGGGGGGTGGTGCTGGTAGTGGGGGCGGCCGGAGTGTTGTCTCTTCCTCGTCCTTGGCCCCCTCCTCCTCCTCTGGATCGGTGGTGACCATTGTTGTTCCTGTTCTGCTCGTAGGACCCATTCCGGCCCACTCGGGTGATCTCCCACCGGTCAGCTTCGGCTGCGAGCTGCCGGGGATCGGTTAACTTGCTGTCGAGGAGGTGTTGGCGTAGTTCAATGAAGCAGTTGTTGGACAGATGCTCCCATACCATCAGATTGAACAACTGCTCGTAGGTCGTGACGTTGTTCCCTCTGATCCAGCCTTCGAAGGCTCGGCTAAAGTACGTTACATAGTCCACCCAAGTTGTACCTGGAATGCGTGTGCAGTCTCGGAACCTCTGACGGTACATCTCGGGCGTGAGGCCATAGCGAGTGAGGAGGGCCGCTTTCATATGGTCGTAGGAGGTCATCTGGTGGTCTGGGAGCTGTAACAGAGTATCGCGGCCCTCATTGAGGAATTTGCCCCATAGGCCGGCTCCCCAGTCGGCTCTATCGATCCGGTGCGCAGTCATCGCGATTTCATATGCTTTAAACCATTGCTGGATGTCGTCTTCTCGAAAATATTCTCGGACCACATCCTTGGGGATGTGCACTTTTTTGTCCGTGGTCCCGGGGGTGGACGGTCTGTCGGGCACCCCTAATTCTTTATTCTGTTTGCGCAGGTTGATCTCGGCTAGGTTCCGCTCGTGCTCGTACGTTAGTCTTTTTTCCTCGAGCTCCCTTTGCCTCTGTTTCTCCTCTCTTTCTTCTCGGAGGCGAAGGTGCTCTAAGTTTATTTTTTGCTCGGCCAATTTGAGTTCTATGTCCATCTTGAGTCGGGCCATTTCAAGTTCGTGTAGTCGGGCTTTTTCTCTTTCTTGGATCTCGTCTTGCGAGAGACCCGTTCTTTGCTCTTCAGGGGCCGTGTTGGTCTTTTTCGCGGTGCTTTGCTCCGGGGCTTCGACATCCCCGGTCTCTGCCCAAGATTCTAGGGCATGCTTAAAATCGTCCTTGGTACTTAGTCCGGTGGTAGCGATACCTAGTTCGATGCAGAACTGTTTTAGTTCACGATGGCTGTATTCCTCTAGCTTTTCCATTTGGAACTTCTCAGTTGATCCGCTCTCTTTAGTCGACATTGTTTGTTCGTTGTGGGGTGAGCTACTCTCTGTACGTTATGCGGTGATTCGGATCGCGCCGCTGGCCACCAATGTTAGACGGACCGGGAGGGTCGGCCGAGATTACGGGGAGAGGTCTCCAGGGAGAGCCGTCTCCAACGACTGTACAGATAAGTAACTTCCCCCCCACAGACGGACACCACACCAGATTGAAGGTTAACGAGACTTTATATGCACTTCTTAGGTTACGTTGATATAGTACAAGGAGGTCTGGACTCAGGGGTCCCCTCGGTTCTGATCTCTGGTTGAGGAAAAGGGTAGCGGGACAGTCTTAGTTACCAATGAGTTCAATAGCTCTCAATCCTCGAGCTCGGCGTGGTTGCTGATCGGGCCGTGGAGGAGCCAAGCAGGTCCCGAGATGGATGAAGGGTGGTCGACGGGCCGTGGAGAAGCCAAGCAGGTCCCGAGATGGATGAAGGATGGTCGACGGGCCGTGGAGAAGCCAAGCAGGTCCCGATGCAGATGACAGTTACAACGGTCCGCGGCCTCGCCAGCAGATCCGGACGACGGTGAAGGATGAAGGTTACGACGGCTGTGGCAGCGCCACCAGGCAGGATGATGGTGCACAGGACAGAGCTACGGCAGCGCCAGTAGTCCGTCCAGGATGAGTTCTTCTTTCGTCTCTCGACTCCAAGATACAACTGCCTTCCTGTTCTGGAGCTGCCCCAGTTATAGGGCTGGCGTGCTTTGATGTCCGGACCCTCGCACTTGGAGGTCGGGAGGTCCGGGATGAGGGAGTCCAGACACCCAGCAGGGGGGTGGAGCCAGCGCCCGGGGAGGCGATGGGCGAGCGGCACTGGCCGGGGGAGAACCATCGACACCTCTTTCTCCCATTGACTGGCCAAGTAGCTCGCTCACCTCCTGGGTGGAGGGTGGTGCCGGAATGTCTGAGGCCGGGCTAGGCCCAGGGTTGAGGTCGATCGGGGGCCAGGCGGCCTCGTGGCGAAGTGTCCAAGATGGCGGCCCGGGCTGGGCGCGTGGGTCGGCCGTGGATCGGACCCACGAGGTTATCATGCTCGGGGGCAGGTGTCCCTGAGGGGACGTAGGACGTGCAATGGTGGGGTGTGGTGCTTGTATGACTGGCTCGGGCTTGGTCGAGCCGGGGGAGAGCGGCCCGTCACGTGGCCTGTCCAACAGGGTGGCAATGGAATTTTTAGCATTTAGGATAGGTGTGGGTTTTTGGGTGGCAAGGGAATTTTTAAGGTTAGGGTGGACATGAGTTTTTGGGTGATAAGGAATTTTTAGGGTGATTATGGGTTTTTAGTTGTAAGGTTTGCCTTAGGGTAGATATGGGTTTTTGGGTGATAAGAACTGTTCTAAGGTTTAGGGTGGGCTGGATTTTTGGGGGGCAAGGGAAATGTTATGGTTTCTGGTGGGTATGGGTGTTTGGGTGCTAGGGGAATTTTTAGCGTTTAGGGTGGGTATGGATTTTTGAGTGGTAAGGCTTTTTTAGGGTTTACGCTGGGCTTGGGTTTTGGGCGGCAAGGGAACATTTAGGGTTTAGGGCTGAAATGGGTTTTTTGGGTGGTAATGAATAATTTAGGTTTTAGTGTTTGGATAGGTTTTTGGGACTCAAGGGATTTTTTATGGTGGGTATGGGTTTTTGAGTGGCAAGTGAATTATTGGTGGTTAGGGTGGGTGTAGTTTTTGAGTGGTAAGGGATGGGTTTTGTGGGTTTGATGGGGATTTTTAGCGTTTAGGGTGGGTTTAAGATTTGTGGCAAGGGATTTTGTAGGGTTTAAGTAAATTATGGGTTTTTGTGTCACAAGGGAATTTTTAAGGTTTATTGTGGGTGTGGGATTTTGGGGGCAAGGGAAATTTTATGGTTTAGGGTGGGTATGAGTTTTTGGGTGATAATGGATTTTTTGTGTTTAGGGCGGTTATGGGTTTTTGGATTCTAAGTTGTGCCTTAGGGTTGATGATGGATTTGGGGTTTTTTGGTGCCAAGGGAATATTGGGGGTTTAGGATGGGTATGGGATTTTAGGTGGCAAGGTATTTTTTATGGTTTAGGGTGAGTATAGGTTTTTGGGTAGCAAGGTATCGTTTATGGTTTATAGTGAATATAGGTTTTTGCGTGACAAAGGATTTTTCAGGTTTAGGGTGGGTATGTATTTTTGGATCGTAAGGGATTTCTTAGGGCTTAGGGTGGGTATGGGTTTTTTGCGTGGCAAGGGAATATTAAGGGGCTCATTATGATAACGGGCGGATCGCCACTGCCCGTATGGCGGTGGCGATCCACCCGCCAAAAACCACCGCCCGCCTCTAACTTCCCCGCCACATTACCATGGCGGGGGGGACCCCAGCGAACGGGAATACTGTCCGCCGGTTTTCCACAGGTAGGCAATCCACCCGATTGCCTACAGGGTGGAAAAGCAGTTTATATGGTGGCGGTGTCTGGTAGTCACCATCATCCATATTTGTATGCAGGCTGGGATGTGCCTTTCCGTGGCGGCAACGCCACCACGGAAAGGCAGGCAGTTTTTAACATTTGGGGCCCGTAGCGGGCAGGCATGCTAGTGATAAATCCTGCTTATTGGTGAAAACAGAGTTAGAAAAAACACTTTTAGAAGTGGGTATTTCTGTGTGCTTATGAGTCTTTGCGCCTGCCTGATGTGTATTGACCGTTTGGTTTTGACTGACAGAGAAGGGATGTGCATTCACTCTAGTCCCTGGGGTAGTTGAGGTGTGTCCTGCCCTGCGTGGGTGACTCAGTGCTAGGCTGAATAGACATTTCCTGAATTTAGAGTGGCAGGGGGAGTTTTCCTTGTACCTGAATAGGCCTGGTCTTCATTTGGTGTGGTGGGAGGAGTTGCACATGCACCTGAATAGGTCTGTGCCTACCTTACACAATAATGGCCCCACCCTCTGTGGTGTGTCTGGGGCCAAGGCTTTCAATATGAAGGACAGTGTTGTGCACTTCTAATATGTGGTTGAAGTTCCCTCAGAACAAAGACTTTGGCACTATAAATACAGGGGCTATGACCCCATGAAAATAAAAAGACACTATGTGGGGCACGTACCCAATGACTGCTGTGTGCCAGGAGGTACCGCCTTTTGTGAATACCGTCTTGTGAAACTAACCTGCTGCCTGCTGGGTGGCTGAAGTGACTGCCTCTCTGCTAAGGGACCTTCCGTGCTAGCCAGCCTGTGCCCTGTTCTCTGCCCCAGTGTCTCCAGGGATGAGGTAGTGCTTGCCTCCCTGTTTGCTAATAGTGCGTGGTAAGCGTTTTCAATTCTGTTGCCCAAGGAGTTGGCTCAATTTGTGCTAACCCCATACAGGAGCGCTTTTACCCTGCAGCATGGGCAGCACAGCTCCCTCATCTAGGGCCTGAACATTGAGAAGGAGGAGGTGAACGGAACAAAAGGCTCTCCCTCTCGTATTGCTTGCCTTTGTTTATGTGGGCCAGCAGCCGGGGCTCTGCTACATGGCTGCGAGGCCATGCCCAAGCAGCATGGAATATCGGCCCGGGAGTTCCCTTGGATGTCAGAAGATGTGGCCCAGCCGCACCCGGAAGTGACAAGAGCCTCACGTGTCCATTCAGATGCTTCCACACGCAGCCGATGTGAGACCCTATGTGGCCGACGTGAGCCCCTGGGTGCGGGCATTGCTAAGGAAGGCAAGAGCCTCCCAGCTGCACCAGGCCGCTTGCAGCGAAACATGAAGAGATTCGTACCCATGCCACACTACAGAGCTGTACCGGAGGCATTTGGCTCCCCTTGGCTTCTGGCCCCGTTGTTGTGAAAAGTGGGGGCAGGTGGACCCATCACGCTAGATAGTGCGAGCACCCAGGGATAGCGTGCTCGCACCAACAAACAGACCTCCCACTGGGCTGATCTCCAGGAGTAAGATCCTTTGGTATTTCCTTACCCCGCAGATCATCCCTGTACCTCCATCATTCCCCTGCTTCCATGGAAACCGGTAGTGTTTCCTTTCAGAGAGTGCAGGCCAGTGGCCCTATCACGCTGGTGAGCACAAGCACCCATAGACTGTGCTCTCTCCCCGTCGTGCAGGCAGGAGATCTTTTGGCATTTTCTTGCCCCGTAGGGCGTCTCTGTAATTCCTGGCATTTTCTCTGTTTCTACGGGAACCAGTGGAGCATTTTATGTAGAAGGAGGCAGGGGGATGTAGAGGGGATGTAGTTGGGTGTTAACAAAGCTGGAAGCAACTATCTTAAAAGATTGCCCTGTCAGACTGGTGACACCGGCTCAAGCGGAAACATGTTCAACTAATCGTTATTGTCTTGATTGCACTAACTGTAATGTTAGGTCTTATGTTTTCAGTGTGGTGTTCACTTATAAGTATTTACTAAAGTTCACTAACATTGTTAATTATGACAATTATCCAATTGGCAAAAGTGGGGTATGACTTTATGTGATGTCATGACAAAGTGCCTAGTGGCACAGTGACTTATGTGATTGTTGTCTGACTTTTTAAAAATAAATAATACAAAAGATATTTTTATGTAACCTTGTGTGGAGTCGCATTTTTATGATGTGCCTATAGTGTCACTGTTGTGTGAGTGCATTGTGCAAACGCTTTAGACATTGCCTCTGGGATAAGCCTGACTGCTCTGCCAGGGGTTGCCTTTGATGTGTTACTATCTTACCCTTACTAGACTGATGGGTTCTGCCCTACCATACCTGCATACCCTAGCCAAACAGCAACACCATGTCAAACAACTAGAATACTAAAAATAAAATGATAATACGGTCCATCATTATCATTTCCTTTTTTCCATTGCCCTGCTTTAAAGCAGTGGGGCGACGCTCCTCCACCTTAGCCGAGCAGCTGCCACTGTTGAAGTGGCTACATTAGTTTGCTAAGCCACCAGACTAAGACTATCTGTTAAAGTCTTCATAAAACCTATAATCACAGACATCACTGTGAAGACATACTATCTCTGTGGGGACTTGAACAAGTCTATAAACACACACTATCTCAGTTGGGTCATGGATATCGAAATAATCAATCAAACACTACCTTTGTGGGGAATTGAACAAGACTGTCATCACACACTATTTGTGCGGGGACTGTGGTAACGCTATAATCACACCCCAACTCTGTGAGGACCTGGATATATCTTTAATTACACACTATCACTGTGGTGAGCTTGACATCTCTATAATTATAGACTATCTCTGTGGGGACCTAGCACCCCTATAATCACACACTATCTCTGTGAGGACCTGCCATCTCCATAAACACACACTATCTCTGTGGGGACCTGGGCATCAATATAACCAATAAAACGCTATCTTTGAGTAATTGAACATAACTATCATCACACATATCTTTATGGGGATCTGCCATCCCTATAAACACACAGTATTTCTATGGGGACCTGCCATCCCCATAAACAGACACTATCTCTGTGGGGACCTGCCATCCATATAAACACAAACTATCTCTGTGGGGACCCGGTTTCCCTGTAGTCACACACTATCTGTGTAGGGACCCGGTTTCCCTGTAGTCGCACACTATCTCTGTGAGGACCTGGGCATCCTTATAATCACACACTATCTCTGTGAGGACCTGGGCATCCTTATAATCACACACTATCTCTGTGGGGACCTGGACATCACTATAATCACACACTATATCTGTGGGGACCTGGGCATCAATATAATCAATCAAGCGCTATCTTTTAGTAATTGAACATGAATTTCATCACACATATCTCTATGGGGACCTGGCATGTCTATAATTACACTCTATCTCTGTGGGGACGTGGGTTCAATATACTTTAACTTTGTGGGACTTGAATATGACTGTCATCACATACTATCTCATCAGGGACATCAACATGTATATCATAACAGACTGTCTTTAGAGGGACTGGAACGTTACATGTATCACACACTTTCTCTATAGGTCAATAATCACCATCTTAGTGGGCCTCCCTAATCATGCACTATCGCTTTGGGGACCTAAGCTTCAGTATAATCACAACATATCTCAACATCACTCGAACATGACTGTAACTACACACTACCTGAGCAGGCACCTAGGCATCATTATAATCACACACTACCTCTGCAGGAGCCTCGGCATGACTGTTATAACAGCAAGCACCTCAGCATCATTGTTATAACTCTCTGTATGTTGGGCCCTGAACATGACTGTAATCACATACTATCTCTGCGGAGATGTAACATAACAATAATCACACACTATCTCTGAGGGGACGAACATGAATATAATCACACATTTTGTCAACGGGGTCTTGAGAGTGACTATAATTAAGCGCTATACGAATTCTGAATGTATGTCAGAATGACTCATCGTACACTTTCTCTACAACACTTGAACAACACTATCATAATACTCTCTATGTGGGACTTTAATATGGTTATAATCACACACTATCTCTGTGGGGGTCCGGGCATTCCTATAGTAACACACTATCTCTGTGGGGACTTGAACATTACTATGATCACACACTATCTCTGTGGGGACTTGAACATTACTATGATCACACACTACCTCTGTGGGGACTTGAACGTGAATATGATCACACACTATCTCTGTGGGGACTTGAACATTACTATGATCACACACTATCAATGTGGGGACTTGAACATTACTATGATCACACACTACCTCTGTGGGGACTTGAACGTGAATATGATCACCCACTATCTCTGTGGGGACTTGAACATGGCTATAATACCACACTATCTGTGTGGAGACCTGGGCATTCCTATAATCACAAACTATCTCTGTGGGACCTGTGCATTACTGTAATAGTGTTATTTCTGCATGAAGTGCAGCATGACTATCATCGTACACCAAAACCACAATATCTGTAGGGACTTGGGCATCAATCTAATCATGCAATATCTCTGTGGGGGCTTGAAAATTATCATCATCATACACTTACTCTGTCAGCTCTAGAATATTATTATAATATCATGCCATCTCTTTGGGGACTATCAATGCACAGCCATACGTAGATGGTGCCAATTGGTGAGGTTGATGAAAAACAAATAGGTGGTCAGATGGCAACTTGGTTTTGCCATCTGACCCCATTGCAGGATCTTAAGCCTCTAAATTAATTTAACTGTGTTGTTTTCATATTCCTTAATGTTTGTGTTCACTCAGTAATAGGCTAAACATCCGTGAATCCCTGTCCATGCACTTTATATGTATGATCATTTTGTACTGTAAAATGCATTATTAGACAAATCTCTGTTCTAGGTGCACCTACGACATAGTGACCTAGTCAAATTTGACTAAAGTATCATGTTATGTATGTATGGCACTGAAAAATAGCATTTATCTATTAGATAATGAGTGTATTCAATCAGAAATGAGAATTATTGAGTAGGTCCCCACAAGGATGGTAACACATGTCCAAGTCCCCACAATGATGGTTCTGTGCGCGTGACTAAATAACAACATATTTGTAAAATTGAAGCAGGATCCTGTATTATGAATTTTTTCTTAACATTTTTCTGTTATTGGTATATTTTTAAAACATTGGGAAGGGTTAGTCCCCACAAGGCTGGTGAAAACACATAGTCCCCACAAGGATGGTAACACGTGTATGTGTGTGTGTGTGTGTGTGCATGTCTGTGTCGTGGTTGTGTGTGTGTGTGTGTCTGTGTGTGTGTCTGTGTGTGTGTGGGCGTGTCTGTGTGTGTGTGGGCGTGTGTGTGTGTGTGTGTGTGTGTGCGCTTGAGAGTGTATAGTATTGTGCCAAACAACAGCAAATACCCGCATGGCATTCAGAAGCAGCAAATGTTATAAAACAAGGCCCTGTTCACATCCTCCTGTTGGGTTTCCATGTTGTGTAATGAGTGAACCTGTTTTGTTTACATGAAGCCATTCCTCGTGTGTTTTGATATGGGCTGCAACTGGCACAGAAGTCATTACGTATCAGCATATCTTGCCCTTAGCCCCGCCCACTTGCCACACCTCTCGCTCACATTAATGAGTGCCTAGACATATTGGGTTCCCATTTAAAGCACTGATTGTCCCAGGGCCTTGGACTGGGTGCGGGTGCATTGTGCCGGTTTGTTGTCAGCTTGTGCGTTGCATTTGATGTCCTGCTGTATTTCTGCTGACTTGTTGTGCTGTGTTGTGCTGTACTCCTGTTGTGTTAGTTTCCTTGTGTGTTAGGAGTATGCGGCATCACAGTCACGCACACACGCACACACACGCACGCACAGACACGCACACACACACGTACCTTGGCGACTCAGCCGTGAAGGTGTCTCCGCTCTTTACCGAGTGAGGGTTGAAGGGTGCACAGTGGGTTTGCACCGAGGGCTGCGCTGCTTTTCACCGGTGCGGTGTGATCCTGCGCACACGCACCCACACACGTCCTCCGTGTGATCCTGCGCACACGCACCCACGCCCGTGCCATCCTCGGCCGCTGGCACCCCCTCTTGCACTTTCCCCGAGGCTGACAGTCACCCCTCCCACACGACGGTTCGGCGGCTGGAATGAGGCATAACCAGGGCAGGGCCTGGGACTGGTCTGACAGGTCGGCCGGGACCGGTTATGGCCTCAGGGGCGTGCGCTGTGCACGGTTAATGCCCGGGTATGAATAGACGCCTCGTCTGCAGCGAGCTATTTTTAAACCCACTAGCATGCCTGGTAATTAAATTGACTTCTTATAACAGCAAAACTTAAAAAGATACCTCCCAGCGTTTGCAGCTGACCCTCTCTGAAAACCGGGACATGGGCTTCATTTCTTGAAATTTGCCGGGCAGCTCGCGAAAAAGCAGGACTGTTCACCCTAGATCAGGCGCTTCACCGCTCTGCAGACACGCAACACGCACACTGCGCCCTTCATCCGCTCCTCACTTACCTACAGACACACAACACGCACACTGCGCCCTTCATCCCTCCTTACTTACAGACAGGCAACACGCACACTGCGCCCTTCATCCATCCTCACTTACCCGCAGACACGCAACACGCACACTGCGCCCTTCATCCCTCCTCACTTACCTGCAGACACGCAACACGCACACTGCGCCCTTCATCCGCTCCTCACTTACCTACAGACACACAACACGCACACTGCGCCCTTCATCCGCTCCTCACTTACCTACAGACACACAACACGCACACTGCGCCCTTCATCCCTCCTCACTTACCTGCAGACACGCAACACGGACACTGTGCCCTTCATCCCTCCTCACTTACCTGCAGACACGCAACACGCACACTGCGCCCTTCATCCGCTCCTCACTTACCTACAGACACGCAACATGCACACTGCGCCCTTCATCCGCTCCTCACTTACCTACAGACACGCAACACGCACACTGCGCCCTTCATCTGCGCCCTTCATCCCTCCTCACTTACCTGCAGACACGCAACACGGACACTGCGCCCTTCATCCGCTCCTCACTTACCTGCAGACACGCAACACGCACACTGCGCCCTTCATCCGCTCCTCACTTACCTACAGACACACAACACGCACACTGCGCCCTTCATCCCTCCTCACTTACCTGCAGACACGCAACACGGACACTGCGCCCTTCATCCCTCCTCACTTACCTGCAGACACGCAACACGCACACTGCGCCCTTCATCCGCTCCTCACTTACCTACAGACACGCAACATGCACACTGCGCCCTTCATCCGCTCCTCACTTACCTACAGACACGCAACACGCACACTGCGCCCTTCATCTGCGCCCTTCATCCCTCCTCACTTACCTGCAGACACGCAACACGCACACTGCGCCCTTCATCCGCTCCTCACTTACCTGCAGACACACAACACGCACACTGCGCCCTTCATCCCTCCTTACTTACCTGCAGACACGCAACACGCACACTGCGCCCTTCATCCCTCCTCACTTACCTGCAGACACGCAACACGCACACTGCGCCCTTCATCCGCTCCTCACTTACCTGCAGACACACAACACACACACTGCGCCCTTCATCCCTCCTCACTTACCTGCAGACACGCAACACGCACACTGCGCCCTTCATCCGCTCCTCACTTACCTACAGACACGCAACATGACACTGCGCCCTTCATCCGCTCCTCACTTACCTACAGACACGCAACACGCACACTGCGCCCTTCATCCCTCCTCACTTACCTGCAGACACGCAACACGCACACTGCGCCCTTCAACCCTCCTCACTTACCTACAGACACACAACACGCACACTGCGTTCTTTAACCCTCCTCACTTACATACAGACACACAACACGCACACTGCACCCTTCATCCCTCCTCACTTACCTAAAGGCACACAACACGCACACTGCGCCCTTCATCCCTCCTCACTTACCTACAGACACACAATACGCAAACTTCAACCCTCCTCACTTACCTACAGACACACAACATGAACACTGCGCCCTTCAACCCTCCTCACTTACCTACAGACACACAACACACACACTGCGCCCTTCATCCCTCCTCACTTACCTGCAGACACACAACACGCACACTGCGCCCTTCATCCCTCCTCACTTACCTACAGACACACAACACGCACACTTCGCCATTCATCCCTCCTCACTTACCTACAGACACACAACACGCACACTGCGCCCTTCATCCGCTCCTCACTTACCTGCAGACACACAACACACACACTGCGCCCTTCATCCCTCCTCACTTACCTGCAGACACGCAACACGCACACTGCGCCCTTCATCCGCTCCTCACTTACCTACAGACACGCAACATGCACACTGCGCCCTTCATCCGCTCCTCACTTACCTACAGACACGCAACACGCACACTGCACCCTGCATCCCTCCTTACTTACCTACAGACACACAACACGCACACTGCGCCCTTCATCCCTCCTCACTTACCTACAGACACACAACACGCACAACGCGCCCTTCATCCCTCCTTACTTACAGACAGGCAACATGCACACTGCGCCCTTCATCCGCTCCTCACTTACCTACAGACACACAACACGCACACTGCGCCCTTCATCCCTCCTCACTTACCTGCAGACACGCAACACGCACACTGCGCCCTTCATCCGCTCCTCACTTACCTACAGACACGCAACATGCACACTGCGCCCTTCATCCGCTCCTCACTTACCTACAGACACGCAACACGCACACTGCGCCCTTCATCCGCTCCTCACTTACAGACACACAACACGCACACTGCGCCCTTCAACCCTCCTCACTTACCTACAGACACACAACACGCACACTGCGTCCTTTAACCCTCCTCACTTACATACAGACACACAACACGCACACTGCGCCCTTCAACCCTCCTCACACACCTAAAGGCACACAACACGCACACTGCGCCCTTCATCCCTCCTCACTTACCTACAGACACACAATACGTAAACTTCAACCCTCCTCACTTACCTACAGACACACAACATGAACACTGCGCCCTTCAACCCTCCTCACTTACCTACAGACACACAACACACACACTGCGCCCTTCATCCCTCCTCACTTACCTGCAGACACACAACACGCACACTGCGCCCTTCATCCCTCCTCACTTACCTACAAACACACAACACGCACACTTCGCCATTCATCCCTCCTCACTTACCTACAGACACACAACACGCACACTGCACCCTTCATCCATCGTCACTTACCTACAGACACACAACATGCACACTGCGCCCTGCATCCCTCCTTACTTACCTACAGACACACAACACGCACACTGCGCCCTTCATCCCTCCTCACTTACCTACAGACACACAACACGCACACTGCGCCCTTCATCCCTCTTTGTTAGACGGACCGGGAGGGTCGGCCGAGGATAAGGGGAGAGGTCTCCGGGGAGAGCCGTCTCCGACGATCGTACAGACAAGTAACTTCCCCCCCACAGACGGACACCACACAAGGGCAAAGTTCAACGATACTTTATAGGCAATTCTTTAAGTACGATGAATGGTACAAGGAGGTCTGGACTCAAGGGTCCCCTCGATTCTGGTCTCTGGTTTGGGAGAAGGGTAGCGGGACAGTCTTGTTACCAAAAGATGGAAATAGCTCTCAATCCTCGAGCTCGGCGTTCTAGATGATCGGGCCGCGGCGGAGCCAGCAGGTCCCGAGATGGACGAAGGAAGCGACGGTCCGCGGCGGAGCCAGCAGGTCCCGATGAAGATGGTAGTTACAAACGGTCCGCGGCCACGCCAGCAGGTCCCGACGACGATGAAGGATTACGAAGGTTACGAAGGTTGCGGCAGCGCCAGCAGGCAGGACGATGAAGCGCAAGGCAGAGCTACGGCAGCGCCAGTAGTCCGTCAAGGATGAGTTCTTCTCTGCGTCTCTCGACTCCAGGATACAACTCCCTTCCTGCTCTGGAGCTGCCCCAGTTATAGGGCTGGTGCCCTTTGATGTCCGGACCCTCGCACTTGGAGGTCGGGAGGTCCGGGATGAGGGAGTCCAGACACCCAGCAGGGGGGTGGAGCCAGCGCCCGGGGAGGCGATGGGCGAGCGGCACTTGGCGGGGGAGAGCCATCGACGCCTCTTTCTCCCATTGACTTGCCAAGTAGCCCGCTCACCTCCTGGGTGGATGGTGGTGCCGGGATGTCTGAGGCCTGGCTAGGCCCAGGGTTGAGGTCGATCGGGGGCCAGGCGGCCTCGTGGTGGAGTGTCCAAGATGGCGCCCAGGCTGGCGCGCGGGCCAGTAGTGGGTCGGGCCCACGAGGTCGATATGTTCAGGGGCCGGGGTCCCGGAGGGGACGGAAGACGAGCAGTGGTGGTGTGTGGCACTTGTGTGACCGGGCTCGGGCCTGGTCGGGCCGAGGGGGGAGCGGCCCTTCATGTGGCCTGTCCAACACTCTTTACTTACAGACACACAACACGCACACTGCGCCCTTCAACCCTCCTCACTTACCTACAGACACACAACACGCACACTGCGCCCTTCAACCCTCCTCACTTACCTACAGACACACAACACGCACTCTGTGCGCCCTTCAACCCTCCTCACTTACCTACAGACACGCAACACGCACACTGCGCCCTTCATCCGCTCCTCACTTACCTACAGACACAAAACACGCACAATGCACCCTTCACGCTGTCCCGCCTTCGCTTACCTATAGACACACGACACGCACACTGCCCCCTTCATGCCATCCCACCCTAGCTTACCTATAGACACACAAAACGCACAATGCGCCTTTCACGCCGTCCCCACCCTCACTTACCTGTAGACACAAAACGCGCACACTGCGCCCTTATGCCATCCCCGCCCTCACTTACCTACAGACACACAACACGCACACTGCGCCTTTCACGCCGTCCCCACCCTCACTTACCTGCAGACACAAAACACGCACACTGCCCCCTTCATGCCATCCCACCCTATCTTACCTACAGACACACAACACGCACACTGCGCCTTTCACGCTGTCCCCACCCTCACTTACCTGCAGACACACAACACGCACACTGCGCCCTTATGCCATCCCCGCCCTCACTTACCTACAGACACACAACACGCACACTGCGCCCTTCACGCCGTCCCGCCCTCTCTTACTTATAGACACACAACACGCACACTACGCCCTTAACGCTATCCCGCCTTCGCTTACCTACAGACACACAACACGCACACTGCGCCCTTCATGGCGTCCCGCCCTCGCTTACCTAGAGACACACAATATGCACACTGTGCCCTTCACGCCGTCCCGCCCTTGCTTACCTACAGACACACAACACGCACACTGCGCCCTTAAGGATGTCCCGCCCTCGCTTACCTACAGACATATAACACGCACATTGCGCCCTTCACGCAGTCCCCGCCCTCGCTTACCTGCAGACACATAACACGCACCCTGCGCCTTTCATGCTGTCCCTGCCCTCACTTACCTACAGACACACAACACGCACACTGCACCTTCATGCCATCCCTGCCCTCACTTACCTACATACACACAACACGCACACTGTGCCCTTCACGCCGTCCCAGCCATCACTTACCTGCAGACACACAACACGCACACTGCGCCCTTATGCCATCCCTGCCCTCACTTACCTACAGACACACAACACGCACACTGCGCCCTTCATCCCATCCCCGCCCTCACTTACCTACAGACACACAACACGCACACTGCGCCCTTCACGCCGTCACTTCCTCACTTACCTACAGACACACAACACGCACACTGCGCCCTTTACGCCGTCCCGTCCTCACTTATCTGCAGACACACAACACGCACACTGCGCCCTTCACGCCGTCCCCGCCATCACTTACCTGCAGACACACAACACGCACACTGCGCCCTTATGCCATCCCTGCCCTCACTTACCTACAGACACACAACACGCACACTGCGCCCTTCATCCCATCCCCGCCCTCACTTACCTACAGACACACAACACGCACACTGCGCCCTTCACGCCGTCACTTCCTCACTTACCTACAGACACACAACACGCACACTGCGCCCTTTACGCCGTCCCGTCCTCACTTATCTGCAGACACACAACACGCACACTGCGCCCTTCACGCCGTCCTGCCCTCGCATACTTATAGACACACAACACGCACCCTGCACCCTTCACAACGTCCCCACGCTCCCTTATCTGCAGACGCAAAACACGCACACTGCACCCTTCAACCCCTCCTCACTTACAGACACACAACACGCACACTGCGCCCTTCACACCTTCCCCACCCTCCCTTATCTGCAGACACACAACACACACACTGCGCCCTTCATCCCGACCTAACTTACCTGCAGACACACAACACACACACTGCGCCCTTCATTCTGCCCTCACTTACCTACAGACACACAACACACACACTGCGCCATTCATCCTGTCCTCACTTACCTCCAGACACACAACACACACACTGCACTCTTCATCCCACCCTCACTTACCTACTGGCACAAAACATGCACACTGAGCCCTTCATGCAGTCCCTGCCCTCACTTACCTTCAGACACACAACAAGCACATTGTGCCCTTCACACAGTCTCCGCCCTCGCTTACGTACAGACACAGAAACATGCACACTGCGCCCTTCATCCCGACCTCACTTACCTGCAGACACACAACACGCACACTGCGCCCTTCACGCCGTCCCCGCCCTCACTTACCTACAGACACACAACACGCACACTGCGCCCTTCATGCCGTCCCTGCCCTCACTTACCTGCAGACACACAACACGCACACTGCGCCCTTCATGCCGTCCCTGCCCCCACTTACCTGCAGACACACAACACGCACACTGTGCCCTTCATGCCGTCTCCGCCCTCACTTACCTGCAGACACACTACACGCACACTGCGCCCTTCATGCCGTCCCTGCCCTCACTTACGTGCAGACACACAACACCCACACTGCGCCCTTCATGCCCTCCCTGCCCTCACTTACCTGCAGACACACAACACGCACCCTGCGCCCTTCATGCCGTCCCTGCCCTCACTTACCTGCAGACACACAACACGCACACTGCGCCCTTCATGCCGTCCCTGCCTCACTTACCTGCAGACACACAACACGCACACTGCGCCCTTCATGCCGTCCGTGCCCTCACTTACCTGTAGACACACAACACGCACACTGCGCCCTTCATGCCGTCCCTGCCTCACTTACCTGCAGACACACAACACGCACACTGCACCCTTCATGTCGTCCCTGCCCTCACTTACCTGTAGACACACAACACGCACACTGCGCCCTTCATGCCGTACCTGCCCTCACTTATCTGCAGACACACAATACGCACACTGCACCCTTCATGCCGTCCCTGCCCTCACTTACCTGCAGACACACAACACGCACACTGCGCCCTTCATGCCGTCCCCGCCCTCACTTACCTGCAGACACACAACACGCACACTGCGCCCTTCATGCCGTCCCTGCCCTCACTTACCTGTATTTAACAACAAGGGGTGGTGATGGACAGAGTTTCTGAATTAAGCAGAATACTCTCACCCAGTCAAGAGATCAGGGCTAGATCCAACACAGTTTTTTAGCTCACTGCACCATCCCAGCTCAGAACCCGGCTATATGCAAATTAGTCTGTTCCTGTCCCAGTGCATGATGGGAACACGCAAACCAAACTACCAAGCCAATTCTTATACTGGGAAGGAAACAAGCTACCGGGGACCGGTTTCTGGCATTTCAGCCGTCGTCGGCCCGGCTTGCTTGAATCCTGATGGTGCAATGAGCAAGGGACTCACATCTGAGTATACCCTTCCACGCTTAGGGTGGACAAAATATTTAACAACAAGGGGTGGTGAAGAATTGGCTTGGTAGTTTAGTCTGCCCTGTTCCCATGACGCACTGGGCCAGGGACAGACTGATTTGCATATAGCCAGGTTCTGAGCTGGGTTGGTGCAGTGAGATAAATAACGGTGATGGATCAAGCCCTGATCTTTGGACTGGGTAAGAGTGGTCTGCTCAATTCAGACACTCTGTTCATCACCACCCCCTTTTCTGACTCACTTACCTGTAGACACACAACACGCACACTGCGCCCTTCATGCCGTCCCTGCCCTCACTTACCTGTAGACACACAACACGCACACTGCGCCCTTCATGCCGTCCCTGCCCTCACTTACCTGTAGACACACAACACGCACACTGCGCCCTTCATGCCGTCCCTGCCCTCACTTACCTGTAGACACACAACACGCACACTGCGCCCTTCATGCCGTCCCTGCCCTCACTTACCTGTAGACACACAACACGCACACTGCGCCCTTCATGCCGTCCCCGCCCTCACTTACCTGTAGACACACAACACGCACACTGCGCCCTTCATGCCGTCCCCGCCCTCACTTACCTGTAGACACACAACACGCACACTGCGCCCTTCATGCCGTCCCCGCCCTCACTTACCTGCAGACACAGTCACAGTTTTTGTGCAGGAAGGGACACCTTCCTGCACAAAAACAATTACCAATGACATTTTCCTCTTTAGCATAGAAAGAGGAAAAAACAAGAAGAAATAAAAGCCTTTCTCCTCGTCGTGCCATTCCGACGCCTCTCCTGGGGAGGCGCAGGATTCTGACCAATTCCCAGTTTTACAAAATGCAGAGTAATGCATGAAAGGGGCTCATATTTAGAAGGTCATTAGAAGTCACGCAGGGTAAGTTTAGTGGCCTTCTAAATATGGGCAAATCCATTGTGCCACGGATGCGTCAAAAAAAGTGACGCAATGGCAGCGCAGTGGGCTTGTTAATAGGCCCTTCAGCCTGGAGCGAGGGTTATTGGCTGCCGGAGCTGACAGACCGGCTGCTAAGATGGAGACAGGAGATGCCAGAAAGAATCATTCTTGAGTGTGAAAAGCAAAGTAAAGGACACAAAGCGACGTCTACAAGTAAAAAGAAGCTGTGATTTAGATGTGGATTTTTGTTTCCACACGAAGGTCAATGTCCCACTAGGGGGCAGATATGCAAAGGCTGTGGGAAAGAGAACAATTTTGTAAAGCAAAGGAGAAATAAGTACATCACGGCACAAAGACAAAATGGCCGCAAGAACGCTGCAGAAGCAACGTTTGACACAAGCCCGCAAGGTCAAGCGGCGACATCAGTTGAGGCAGATCTACACTGAATGAAGTTGATCATCATCTAAAACACAGTCAAACAGTTCTTCCACCTACCTATCAAGTGAAAGTGCGGAGATGAGTGTGCCAAGTCGATGTTTACCTCAGAGAAACAGGCACATGTTGGACCGGCCGCATGGGATGAAAAATGTCCAAGGATTAGATTGAAAATAAAAGGTTGCTCGATTCAATTCAAAATAACTTTTTTGGGTGTTAGCTGTGAGAAGTTGGCCTGATATATGATGCTCACTAGTTCTAGTGATCACCTTGTATTAGTCCAAACAACCCTTATGGTGATTGGTTGTAAGTCAACCTTATAGACCAGCTATCCTAGTAGCGTGGATACGAGCAGTCTTTAGGCTAAACTCTGAATGGCATGTGAAGCCAGCTGTTACACCATCACATATACCCCTTGAACACCAAGTGAAAGGACACCACACAGGTTGTTATGAAAATAAACAAGTATTTATTAACTAACAAAACACCTCTGAACTCTTTATGAGGTCAGAGGGCTAAGCACATGACAAACTCTTAGGAAAAATAAGTTTAAGTTGCACGATTTACAAGTGCGCCTTAGGGGCACGACAAACCATAAACTGGAAACAATAGAATGCGAGGAAAGAAAATACTGTAAGGAGATCCAGAGGCTGGAGGATCGCTAGGACTACGCTACCAACTAGGTAAGTAGGGAGCAGGAGGCCCACGGGACTCACGTGCAGAGTGAAGCTCTCACACGGGATGCGTACCAACGTCTATGGATGCTACAGTTTAAAGAGTTACGGATTCCGGACGAACCCAGCTGGATGGAGGGAAAAAAACAGTGGACCTGGACACTAGGATAGTGAACACTGACTTCAGCACCTAGAAGCTTTAGTTACCTAACCCACAGGCTGCGGGCGCATAGGGCTGAAGTGGTGTCGGGTTTGCTGCGTTGATCCTGATGAAGCCTGAAACAAGGAGTTGCTGGCAGGCGGCTAGATGGAGGAGTCCGGTGGTTCCAAGGATGGAACTAGGAAGAGGAAGTCCTGAAAGGGAAGGGGACAGAGTCTCGGTCACTAGCCAGTGACGGTGCTGGAACCAGGAGGGAACCAGATGCTGTCGCCGCAATCAGGTGAAGGAAGGGTCGCTTCTCTCTGTAGCTGCGCGGACCAGGAGCTGCTCTTCACGACCAGGCTGGAGGCACGAGCTGTCCCACGTAGTCTGCTGCTGTTGGCGGTGTTGGATCGTTGATCTGGTCAACAGGCCTTGGCAAGTGCAAGCCACGCGGTGGAACAAAGATGGCGTCTGGTGCGGACCAGGAGGATCCGGGGTGCTTCTCTTTCACAGGGAAGCAAGGGTCAGTCTGGGGGACCAGACCAGCAGTGGTGAAATCTTTGGGTCGTCGTCTCAGAGGTCACTGGCCAGCCGGCAAGTGACCAGACAACAGGAGAAGCAGCAACCAGGCAAAAGGGCCCCACGCAGATCACGTGGATGCTGGGGGGCTTGTCTTTGATGCAGGAGCTGCGTCGGTATGGGGCTTCTCAGACCCCAATGCACTCACTCGAGGATCCCTCGACGGTCGTGCTGGAAGCGCTGTGCAGGTTTCTTCAAGATGGCCGTCTCCAAGTTGCTCATCGCACCCACGGGTCCCAGCTGTGCTGTGGATGTGGGTAGAGGTCAGAGGAGTCTGGAGGTCCGGGTCTCGTCGAGCTGGATCGTCGAGTTCCAGGAAGGAAGGACTTGCAGCAAACCGCACAGGAGCTTGATGGTGCCTGCGTAGCAGGATGGTCACTCCCTGACCATAGGGGAGATTCTTCAGCCTTCTGATATTCAGGAGGGCGAAGGTCAAGAGTTCTTCGTGGAAGTTGTCAAGATTAATCTAATCTGGAATGGGGCCAGCTCCTACCTTTATTCAGCTAAAGGGGGCTGCACTACAATTAGGTCCCTCCCCTGGGTGGGACCAGGAAGGGGGGTGGTTACACCCCCTATCCTTTGTCCGGTCTTGCGCCAGCTCTGGGGCTGGAGTGCCCCAGGAACTGGTTTAGACCGGAGTATGCACAGGGACACCTTGTGTGCCCCAGGCTTGTCTCATTCCTTTCAGCCCTGTCCTACCTAATACACAAAATCCTGTCTGGGGTGGTGCTAGCACCTCTAAAGGCAGGAAACCCTTTGTCCGAACCTCCCTCGCTTAGCAGCATGGATAATAGAGCATAATATGTTCAAATGTAATCCGTCGAAATGTCTCTATCACAACTGTTGCACTTTTTATCACTACTGTCCCCCAGCACGGGCTGTAACATTCTATAACCTTACAGACAATGATTCACTGTATATAATTTCACCTCACATGCGCCGTCCCTATCACACTTTGTATAGCACTATGCCCCTTTCCAAGATGGCCGCCACCTTACCAATAGCCAGCCCGCGGTCATGTGACCGTATGTATAGCACTATGCCCCTTTCCAAGATGGCCGCAACATTACCCACAGCCAGTCCGCGGTCATGTGACTCGAGTCACCTGACCAAACAGTCTTATCCAGTGACTCTGCATCCACAGTCCTGGTAGTAACTCAACCTACGGGCACCAGTGGATCGACACTCCGTCACAGGCCCTTTCTAGCGGTGAGGATCAAATTCCAACCCGTACTAAGCTAGGGTTCCATTGCGTGAGTGCAGAACTTGTTTGCAGTGAGAGCGCAACCCCTAACCTTGCTGCCTCTTTTCCGTAGCGGATCGCGTACCCTACCGACCGCAGCACGGACAGCTTCCACACATATGGTAAGAAGCCCTCCGTTAGTTAAACACGTAGCTCGCCCTTCCCAGTCGAGCACGTTTTTGAATCTGCTCTCCCTTTCCAGCGGATCGAATAATATATCGACCGCAGCTTCAAACCAACAGGACGGGACCTCTAAAAGAGACCTGCCTGGACACCCCAACCCTCCAATCGGTAAGTCACTGACCAGTAGGGACCCGGCTCCACCTCGCCCTCATTTTTACTAACACCAATTCTCCCTTGCAGTGACTTCGAATTGAGGCCTATATATAATTGTAATACCAGGCAATATAAATGTTAAGTCCTGATGATGATCCCATTACAATTTGAGCACGGGATCGAAACGCCGTCGACTTTGTTCAGTAGTCATACAGCTTAACTTGTGAATATTACTGTGTATGGACTACTCTGGGTATCACTGTCAATTCTGATGCAAAGCAGTACCCAGCTCTGCTCACCTCTTCTTGCCTGAAGTAAACTGCTCTTTCTTTTATATCCTTTCCTTTAATCTTCCTCTATTTCTCTAGTACAGCACAGGCTTGTGCTTTACTTCACACGAAAATGTTTGTTGTGAAACTGTATTTCAAATTTTAAATGCTTGTTACATTCAACAAATAAATTCCTTGCCCGGCTGGGTATAGGAAAAGAAGATATAGTTTCCGACTGTGGTCTATATAACATTGATTTTGAATAATGTTCTAGGCTTAGGACCTTTGTTTGTGAAAATACTTGATACCCATGGTCCAAAGCCACCTAGTGGGTCCCCCTTGTTTTTTGTCAAAACTTGAGCGCAATCGCTGGATTGCAGGTTTTTTTTTTGTAAACCTAATACCTCGTCATACGAGGACGGCCATCCTAGTGCCAACGTACACTTATCTTTAAACTCTTCCACTTAATCTATAACTTCTTATCCCTCAAGAGATGTCAACCCATGTCCCACTGATTACATAAAACATTTATGATCCAAGCCGTCTCTTTTATCTGAGACCCCTGATGTCCCCACGACGTCTAATAGTTCTCTACCTGATCAACTTGAAAAGCTAAAAAAAAACAGGTTCGCTTACAGTTGATGGTGTTAATGTTGACAGACTACTTAAAAGCAGAGGTCATACCCCTTGGTCTCCAGGTCCGTAACATTCCAGGCATTTTTACGGACAACCCAAAATACACTACAAATTTCAGTTATATCGGGACCACGTGCTCAAGGCACTGGCTCGCTTTAGGCATGGATATAGCCTCAGAAACATTGGAATCTTTGGAAAAAGAAATAGCAGAGTGTTGAACCTGGCACCTTGGCGTGAGTTTCCCTCCCACTTTTTGCTGATGTGCCTCAGATGTTTTTGCTGGTGTCCGCCGCTCAAGGCACTGCGCCACGGCCAACCCGTGCCGCAGTGCAAGTGCTCCCTATGAAAAGTATAACTGTGATTGGTATACCTGATTAGTTCATTGGATTTACTGTTAGTCCCCAGTAAAGTGCACCAGGAGTGCCAGGGCTTGTGAATGCCAATACTGCTAGTGGGCCTGCAGCGCTGGTTGCGCCACCCACAGAAGCAGCCTTGTAAAGTGTGTCTAACGTCTGCCATTGCAGAACCTGCGTGCAGTCTGGTACTGTCATGCTGGCTGGGCAAGTGCACCCACTTGCCAGCCCATAAACCTTCCCATAACTTCATATTAGTCACCCCTATGGTAGGCCCTAGGGCAGGGTGCATTGTAAGTGTAAGGTAGGACAAGCCCTGATGTGTGTGGCATGTCCTAATAGTGAATTACAGCCAAATTCGTTTTTCACTTTTGTAAGGCTACCTGTTCTCTTTAGGCCAGATGGGCTGCTGGAATTATTACATTCTATAATCCCAGCAGGCTCAGGGAACATGGTAGAAAGTCAGGTTTAGTATGCTTGGACTCAGAATAATAAAACACATATTCCAGTAAAGTTTATTTTAATATCCTGTGTTTGCAAATGCTACTTTTAGAAAGTTAGCATTTGCTTGCCTAACCATTTCAGCCCGCCTCTGCTGGTATTTGTATCTGACTGTCTGGGATGTGTGAGTGACAGGGCTGGGGGATGACAGGTGGTGAATGCAAGGATTACACCTTAGTGGGAGGTAGGAGTGGCCCTGGACTTTTAATCAGGCTGTGCTCTGCCACCACAATGCTGGCTCCGCCCCCCTGGGGGGCGACTGATGACTCAGACTGCACCTGGCCCAGGAAGGGCGAAGCACCATCAACAAGGTACTCTGGCTACCCCTGTCCACACAATGCTGGCTCCACCTCCTGCGGAGCGTCTGATGTGCCTGCCCCTCACACTGAATGAAGACACCAGAGTACACCCAACAAGAGCTTAGAGACTGAAAGAAATTATGCAGAGGCCCCCCTGGCCTGAGAAGACAAAGGAAATGGTGTATAAAAGTAGGAGCCCTGCTCCTTGTAAATCAGATCCTGTTTGGGCTACAGAGAAACTCTGCCTGAAGAGAAGGACCTGGAAAGACAAGGAGGAGTGCTGTCTCTGGCCTGTGTCTGGTGCCTTGCTGCAGAAGGAGAGGAGAAGGAAAGAGACTTTTGCTTTATTGAAACTTTGTGCCAAACTCTACTAAAAGATCTCCAAGGGCTTGCTGTGGAACTTGCCCCCTGAACGGCGCCCCAGGAACATTGGGCGCTACCCCCCTCCTGGAAAGAGAAGCTGCCGTGAGCCCTGCATCTGCCTGATAAAGAGGAAGACCTGAGTGCACTGCGAGGAAATCCCTGGGCACCCCCGTCCCACCAAGCAACGCATCTGCTACCTGGCAGGCCCCAGATAACATCGCCAGGACCAGCCTCGCTGGCCCCAGCACCGTGCCTGTCGCCTGCCTAACTGCGGACTGCACCGCAAGACCGGAATCTGCCCCCTTCGCCTGCCTCAAAGGAAGAATCTGCCTGCCAACCCCAGCCGCCGCCGTCCGTGTGCAGCAGCGGCGTGGGGAGAGAAGGAGCACCCCCTGTGTTCATCAAGGCTGTGCTGTTGCCTCACTCTGCGGCCCGGGCCCCCTGCCCCCTTCCTTCCAGAATCCTAAGGTGCGCGGTGCATCTGACCCGGCCCGCGCCGCAACGCCGACCTCCCGAGCCGAGCCCGTCGCTCTCCTCGGCCCCAGAAGGATGACACAGCGACGTGGGACTTCGGGCTGACCCCTGCCGTGTGCCTTGACCCCCCAAGCAAAGAGATCCGAAGGGCTATGTGCGCTCTGCGGTGCGAGCCGTCCTGCCGATCTAGCTCGCACCGCTCCCTGTCCCCCGAGGAGGCCCTGGGACTCACCGTGGCCCGCGCCCCCTCCTGGATCCACCGCACACTGAAGGAAGACTTGCCAAGACGAGAGACCCGGCCGGGCCGTACGCGTCTCACGCGAGAAGCGTGAGCTTTGGCAGGCCGGGCCCGATTTTCTCGCTAGAAGTGCACAGAGGCGCTGGGAAGCGCACAGAAGCGCTAGGGGACATTTTACCTTGGGGAAACTGGGCAGAAGGCCCCAAGAATACCTTTTAAGAATATTTTGAAACGCTGAACAAAGAACTGTGGCATATTTACAAATAACTGGAATCCTGCAAAGAAGTCAAGACTGTATTTACAAGCCTGCATACAAAATATATAAAAGAGATATATTTTTACACAACCTACAGTCTAGTGTCATTGTGTGGTGGGTTGATGATTATTGTGTGTGATACTGCAAATGTTTAACCCTATGTGCTCCAGAGTTTAGCCTAGACTGCTTGAGCCACACTACCTAGAGGGTGAGCAGGGAGTAATCCTTTGCCCTGACTTAGAGGAGAGGGTCCCTGCTTGTCGCCAATGCTGCACTGCGCCAACCAGAGACCCCCAATTCTAATATTGGCAGCAGCGAGAGGATCACGAATTTACATTAGCAGTGTCCATGCAGTGATTGTTGACTCTGGCACAGTGATTCCGTCCAGTAACTTAGCCACAGACTTTTTAATTTTTTCTCTTTTTGTTTGAAGCCATGCCTGGCACCAACAGCATAGAGAGAGCGGAATCTGAAGCCTCTGACGTGTTGGAAATAGAATGGGATGAGTCAAAGTTGGATGACTACAAGAGAAAGGAACTGAGGTTCGTTTGCAGGAAATTCAAGGTTCCACATGTGGGATGCAGGAACAAACCAGAGTTCTACAAGGCCCTGAAAGCCTGGATTGAATCAAGGAAGGCACCTGAGGATCAGGATACACCTGGGGATCTTGTTGATCATGGAAGGGCTGACAGCGTCCATAGCTTTGCCAGAGGCCTGTCGCCAGAGGAGCTGGCAGACAGACAGGCAACAAGGGATCTTGAAATGAAGCTGGCAGAGTTAAAATTGAAGGGCCAACTGGAGCTTGAGAGCAAGAGAATGGCTCTGGAAGAGCGAAAAATCCAAATGGATCATGAAGTGAAATTGAGGGAGATGAGTCTAAAGGAGAAAAGTTTGGAGCATCCTCCCTCTGGTGGCAGCACAACGCCGGTGCAGGTAGAGTCCAGGGAGTACATCCCCAAAGATGTAGTTAAGGAGTTCTTTAGGGGGGGTGACATAGGACAGTGGTTTAGGGCATATGAGGTAGCCATGTCCTCCCACCGGGTCCCTGACAAGGATTGGGGAGCGGGGTTGTGGGGAAGGTTCCTTAGCGAAGGGCGGGACACCCTCCTAGATTTGCCCCTTGAAGAACAGAGTTCCTATCCCCGCATGAAAGAAGCCTTAATGACCAGGTATGGGCTTACCCCTGAAATGTATAGACAGAAGTTCAGGGAGAGTGTAAAGCATCCTGGGAGTACGTATGTGAAGTATGTGACTGGTTTTTGCACAGCACTGGATGGTTGGGTGACGGGTAGCAAAGTAAATGATTTTCAGGGGCTTCTTGATTTAATGGCATGGGAGCACTTGTCACAACATTGTTTTTCTGAGCTACGCCAGCACCTGATTGATAGCAAGCTGTCCAACCCGAGGAAGCTTGCTGAGGAGGCAGACCGCTGGCTCAGCACCAGGGTCCACAAGAGTCCAGTGGGAGACTCCGCCAAGGGTGGGCAGGGTCCCCAGGAGAAGAGTGGGGGTGACAGGGGTAAACAAAGAGGGTTCCAGCGAGGCCCCCAAAGTAATCCCCAAGGGAACCAGCAGAAAGGTTCTCAGCCTCCCCCACCCGCGAAGCAGAACGGGGCCCGACAGGTAGACCTGTTCAAAAGGGGCCCTTCAATTGTTACAGGTGTGGTGACCCGGGTCACATTGCCAGTGATCCCAAGTGTCGCCTGTTTGGTAAATCAGCACCCACCTGTGCTCCAGCCTGGCAAGTAACTAGTGTTAATTTGGGGGAAGAAGTAGTAGTCCCTGGGGGTGGAGATCCTGTTCAGATGACCCTGGTCTTGCTAGGAGACAGTGAGATGGTCCCTGAGAACTACCTGCCCTCTAACACTAAGAAATATGGGCAGGTGGTGACCATCAATGATAAGAAAGCAGAGGCTCTTAGAGATACAGGAGCCAGTGTGACTGCAGTGAGGCAGCACCTGGTGTCTCAAGAGCAGGTTGTACCCCATGCCTACTGTAGGGTTATCAATGCTGATAATTCAGAGAGTCAGTGTCCGATGGCTCAAGTTCCCTTCGAGTGTGGGGGGGTCTCTGGTACTCTGCAGGTTTGTGTGAGTATGGCCTGTAGACTGTTTGCTAGGGAATGACTTGGAGCACTTCCCTTGGGAAAAGGTGGAGAAGACGACTCACCTAAGGATGGTGGGTCTGCCTGACTGGGCGTGTGACCACTCGGTCAATGGCAGCCAGTAGGGGTGATCAAGAGATCCTGGGGCCTGAAGGAGAGGCCCAGGACCCGGTCTTAGGGAGAAGGCGCAGGGGGCGCGGGAAACCGGCCCCTGAAGTTCCCACGGTCCAGGAGGAAGCAGCCCTTGAGGGGGATGCCCTGGAGCCTACAGGGGAACAGATTGCTGAACTGGGGGACCTGCCTGAGCTGACCCATTGGCAGCAAGAAAGAGGCCCCTCCAGGGAGGAATTCTGCAGGGAGCAGAAAGAATGCCCTTCTCTCGTGGGTATGCGGCAGCAGGCTGCAGACCAGGCCAATGGTGTTCAGGCCAAAACACATTATGTGTACTGGGAGAATGACCTCCTGTATTCAGAGCCTAAGGCTGCTGAACCTGGGTCAGCCCGTGTGCTGGTGGTACCCCAGAAGTTCAGATCCTTCCTACTGGGGCTGGCTCATGATGTGCCATTAGCAGGACATTTGGGGATGGACAAGACCTATGACAGGCTTGTCACCCACTTTTACTGGCCCCAAATGCACAAGAGCTCAGACGCTCATTGTAGATCCTGTCAGACTTGCCAGGCAAGTGGTAAGAGCGGAGGGAAGCACAAGGCTCCTCTACAAACCTTCCCAGTGGTCAGTACTCCATGCCAGTGAGTGGGTATTGACATTGTTGGTCCTCTGGACCCCAAGACAGCCATGGGGAACAGGTTCATCCTGGTGGACCATGCCACCCGGTACCCTGAAGCCATCCCTCTGAGGACAGTGACAGCCCCCGTGGTGGGACGTGCTCTGATGGGAATTTTCTCATGAGTGGGATTCCCTCTAGAGGTGGTGAGTGACAGGGGGACCAACTTCATATCCAAGTACATGAAGTCCCTTTGGCAAGAGTGTGGTGTAACCTACAAGTTCACCACCCCTTACCATCCCCAAGGAAATGGGTTGGTTGAGAGATTCAACCGAACCCTGAAAGGCATGATCCTGGGCCTAGAAGGTCCAATGAGGCGTAAGTGGGACGTCCTCTTGCCATGCCTTCTGTTTGCCTACCGTGAGGTGCCACAGAAGTCCCTAGGGTTCCGCCCCTTTGAACTACTGTACGGTCACCCAGTGAGGGGACCTCTGAGTTTGGTAAAGGAAGGCTGGGAGCAAACACCCGGGAAACCTCCCCAGAATGTATACAGTTACATGCTGGCCTTCAGAAACCAGACCAGGCGATTCAGGAAACTTGCTGAGGCAAACCTGGAATCCAGCCAGGAAGAGATGAAGCGGTGTTACGACCAGAATGCCACTTTGGTAGAGCTTCAGCCTGGACAAAAGGTGTGGGTCTTGGCCCCAGTGGAGCCTTGTGCACTTCAGGATAAGTGGACAGGTCCATTTGAGGTTGTGGAGTGCAAAAGTCCAGTCACCAACTTGGTGGACATGCAGTCTCCCAGGAACACTTTGAGGGTCCTACATGTTAACCGCCTTAAGCCCCACTTGAAGAGGTCCGAAGTGGGCATGTTGTTGGCAACTGATGATGGAATGGAGGAGGAGTCTGAGCCTCTTCATGACCTCTTGGTAGCCTCTGAGAAAGATGGGTCAGTGGATGGAGTTAACCTCTCACCCACCCTGAGCAACAGGAAGACTGCCGCCAATTGCTGGGGCAGTTTCCAGATCTGTTCTCCCTGGTTCCTGGTGTCACAGATGGGTGCGTCCATGACGTGGACACAGTAGACAGCTTACCTGTGAGGCATAAGGCCTACAGAGTAACTGACAGGGTCAGGGTCTGCATCAAGGAGGAGGTCAAGATGCTTGCTCTTAGGGTGGTTGAGTCCTCCAGCAGTCCTTGGTCCAGCCCCGTGGTCTTGGTCCCAAAGGCTGCTGCGCCGGGAGCCACACCTGAACTCCGGTTCTGTGTGGACTACAGAGGACTCAATTCAGTCACCAAGACTGACGCGCACCCCATCCCCAGAGCTGATGAGCTCATTGATCGGCTAGGGGCTGCCCGGTTCCTCAGCACGTTTGATTAAACGTCTGGGTACTGGCAGATCGCCTTGACCGATGGGGCAAAGGAGAGGTCAGCATTCTCTACACCAGATGGGCATTTCCAGTTCCGGGTTATTCCATTTGGAATGAAGAATGCCCCTGGCACCTTTCAGAGGTTGGTCAACCAGGTGTTGGCTGGGCTGGATGAGTTCAGTGCCGCCTACCTGGATGACATCGCGGTGTTCAGTGGTACCTGGCCAGAACACCTGCGACACCTCTGGGAAGTGTTGACGGCCCTGCGCAAGGCAGGCCTCACAATCAAGGCAACCAAGTGCCAGATTGGGCAGGGATCAGTGGTGTACTTGGGACACCAAGTGGGGAGTGGCAAGGTGGCACCCTTACAACCCAAAATTGAGACCATCCTGGCTTGGGAACCCCCCAAGACCCAGACTGCAGTGAGAGCCTTCCTGGGGCTCACTGGGTATTACAGGAGGTTTGTCAAGGGCTATGGCACTATTGTGACCCCCTTGACAGAGCTGACTTCTACGAAGCAGCCCAGGAATGTGATTTGGACTGACACCTGTCAGAAGGCTTTTGACACCCTGAAAACTGCCATGTGCACGGCGCCCGTGCTCTTGGCCCCTTATTTCTCCAAGGAATTTCTGGTGCAGACAGACGCTTCAGAGCATGGTGTAGGGGCTGTTCTCTCACAGATGACTGAGGAGGGCTTGGACCAACCTGTAGCCTTCATCAGTAGGAGGTTACTTCCACGGGAAAGTAGGTGGAGTGCAATAGAGCGAGAAGCGTTTGCTGTGGTCTGGGCACTGAAGAAGCTAAGACCCTACTTGTTTAGGTCTCACTTCCGGGTTCAGACAGACCACAGGCCCCTCAGATGGTTGATGTAAATGAGGGGTGAGAACCCAAAACTGTTGAGGTGGTCCATCTCCCTGCAGGGTATGGACTTCACGGTGGAACATCGCCCTGGCGCAGATCACGCCAATGCTGATGGTCTGTCCAGGTTTTTCCGCTTTAGTGATGAGGAACTCCCTGGGGAAAGGTAGTTCCCCCCACATTTCAGCTGGAGGAGAAACGTGTTAGACCTGGCACCTTGGCGTGAGTTTCCCTCCCACTTTTTGCTGATGTGCCTCAGATGTTTTTGCTGGTGTCCACCGCTCAAGGCACTGCGCCACGGCCAACCCGTGCCGCAGTGCAAGTGCTCCCTTTGAAAAGTATAACTGTGATTGGTATACCTGATTGGTTCATTGGATTTACTGTCAGTCCCCAGTAAAGTGCACATGGAGTGCCAGGGCTTGTAAATGCCAATACTGCTAGTGGGCCTGCAGCGCTGGTTGCGCCACCCACAGAAGCAGCCTTAAAAATTGTCTAGGGTCTGCCATTGCAGAACCTGCGTGCAGTCTGGTACTGTCATGCTGGCTGGGCAAGTGCACCCACTTGCCAGCCCCTAAACCTTCCCTTAACTTCATATTAGTCACCCCTATGGTAGGCCCTAGGGCAGGGTGCATTGTAAGTGTAAGGTAGGACATGCTCTGATGTGTGTGGCATGTCCTAATAGTGAATTACAGCCAAAATCGTTTTTCACTTTTGTAAGGCTACCTGTTCTCTTTAGGCCAGATGGGCTGCTGGAATTATTACACTCTATAATCCCAGCAGGCTCAGGGAACCTGGTAGAAAATAATGTATAGTATGCCTGAACTCAGGATAATAAAATACATCTTTCAGTAAAGTTTATTTTAATATCCTGTGTTTGCAAATGCTACTTTTAGAAAGTTAGCATTTGCTTGCCTAACCATTTCAGCCTGCCTCTGCTAGTAAGTGTATCTGACTGTCTGGGATGTGTGAGTGACAGGGCTGGGGGATGACAGGTGGTGAATGCAAGGATTACACCTTAGTGGGAGGTAGGAGTGGCCCTGGACTTTTTATCAGGCTGTCTCTGCCACCACAATGCTGGCTCCGCCCTCCTGGGGGGGCGACTGAGGACTCAGCCAGCACCTGGCCCAGGAAGGGCGAAGCACCATCAACAAGGTACTCCTGGCTGCCCCTGGCCACACAATGCTGGCTCCACCTCCTGCGGAGCGTCTGATGTGCCTGCCCCTCACACTGAATGAAGACACCAGAGTACACCCAACAAGAGCTTAGAGACTGAAAGAAATTATGCAGAGGCCCCCCTGGCCTGAGAAGACAAAGGAAATAGTGTATAAAAGTAGGAGCCCTGCTCCTTGTAAATCAGATCCTGTTTGCGCTACAGAAGAAACTCTGCCCGAAGAGAAGGACCTGGAAAGACAAGGAGGAGTGCTGTCTCTGGCCTGTGTCTGGTGCCTTGCTGCAGAAGGAGAGGAGAAGGAAAGAGACTTTTGCTTTATTGAAACTTTGTGCCAAACTCTACTAAAAGATCTCCAAGGGCTTGCTGTGGAACTTGCCCCCTGAACGGCGCCCCAGGAACATTGGGCGCTACCCCCCTCCTGGAAAGAGAAGCTGCCGTGAGCCCTGCATCTGCCTGATAAAGAGGAAGACCTGAGTGCACTGCGAGGAAATCCCTGGGCACCCCCGTCCCACCAAGCAACGCATCTGCTACCTGGCAGGCCCCAGATAACATCGCCAGGACCAGCCTCGCTGGCCCCAGCACCGTGCCTGTCGCCTGCCTAACTGCGGACTGCACCGCAAGACCGGAATCTGCCCCCTTCGCCTGCCTCAAAGGAAGAATCTGCCTGCCAACCCCAGCCGCCGCCGTCCGTGTGCAGCAGCGGCGTGGGGAGAGAAGGAGCACCCCCTGTGTTCATCGAGGCTGTGCTGTTGCCTCACTCTGCGGCCCGGGCCCCCTGCCCCCTTCCTTCCAGAATCCTAAGGTGCGCGGTGCATCTGACCCGGCCCGCGCCGCAACGCCGACCTCCCGAGCCGAGCCCGTCGCTCTCCTCGGCCCCAGAAGGATGACACAGCGACGTGGGACTTCGGGCTGACCCCTGCCGTGTGCCTTGACCCCCCAAGCAAAGAGATCCGAAGGGCTATGTGCGCTCTGCGGTGCGAGCCGTCCTGCCGATCTAGCTCGCACCGCTCCCTGTCCCCCGAGGAGGCCCTGGGACTCACCGTGGCCCGCGCCCCCTCCTGGATCCACCGCACACTGAAGGAAGACTTGCCAAGACGAGAGACCCGGCCGGGCCGTACGCGTCTCACGCGAGAAGCGTGAGCTTTGGCAGGCCGGGCCCGATTTTCTCGCTAGAAGTGCACAGAGGCGCTGGGAAGCGCACAGAAGCGCTAGGGGACATTTTACCTTGGGGAAACTGGGCAGAAGGCCCCAAGAATACCTTTTAAGAATATTTTGAAACGCTGAACAAAGAACTGTGGCATATTTACAAATAACTGGAATCCTGCAAAGAAGTAAAGACTGTATTTACAAGCCTGCATACAAAATATATAAAAGAGATATATTTTTACACAACCTACAGTCTAGTGTCATTGTGTGGTGGGTTGATGATTATTGTGTGTGATACTGCAAATGTTTAACCCTATATACTCCAGAGTTTAGCCTAGACTGCTTGCGCCACACTACCTAGAGGGTGAGCAGGGGTTATTTCTGGGAGTAATCCTTTGCCCTGACTTAGAGGAGAGGGTCCCAGCTTGTCGCCAGTGCTGCACTGCGCCAACCAGAGACCCCCAATTCTAACACAGAGGTACTCAAACAAATCAACGACTCTGACCCCACTGCTGAATGTAAAAAACTCCTTGATCAAGTTGAAAAGACGGTGGCCGATTTCCACAGAATCGAACAGAATAAAAAATCTAATAAAGTCAAAAAAGACATAAAAAGTTATAATACTGAAAACACCTACCCTTATCTACAAAAAGACTTCTATACCCATAAACCACACTTCAACCCTAACAGCAGACCTTGGGGCAGATACAACAAGCGACAAAACCTTGCAGGTTTTTCCGACACCTCTGGAGACTCCTCCGACAGCTCAGATCCAGGCGAGGGAGGCAGTAACCCTAGACGTGGTGGTGGAGCCCAGTCTAATTTTTTATCCAGGGGCCAACCGAATACTCCACAACGAGGACGGGTGAAGAAACCACAACGATGGTTCAATGCACCCGGCGAACGCAAGAACTTCTACCAATGGTAGAACACCCAACTAATACAGAACCTTCATCTGAGATAATTCCTATTTTTAATTTATCTCAGCATACACTGCAGGGCCCTGAACTTGAACTCTTGAAAAAGGGACTCTCATTCGTACCAACGATCCATCCAAACTTCATGGAGTTACATGCAGAATTATTAAAATTCTTTAGACTGATTCGCCTTAAATCCTTTTTCCAGTTGCATCCGTCACCTCCCATCAGTTCTAATACCCCTTTTCGTCCACCATCCACCTTCTCACCTACTGCCAGCATGATTCCATCAGAAATTGTAACTTTTGAGAAACTTGTCATAAAAGATTTGGTGGAATTAGAAAAGAAAAAACTCTATATTCCGTACAATATCTCACGGACAGAGAAAGATGCGATCAGCACATTGAAAGGCAACTCTTCTCTCGTAATAGAAAGTGCGGACAAGGGTGGTGGAATAGTATTGCAGGATATTGAAACTTACAGAATGGAAGTACTTCGCCAACTAGGTAACACTGATCATTATCAGCGTTTACCCGGTAACCCAACCAAAGAGATACAAGCTACCATCCTGGAACTCACTACTCATGCACGCAATGAAGGTTTTTTGAGTAAAAAAGAACACTGTTTTCTCAACGTAAAAAACCCCGCTTACCGGTGATATACACCTTACCCAAAGTCCACAAGAACGCTAGCAAACCCCCAGGCAGACCAATTGTTTCAGCCTGCGGGTCGATCCTGGAACCCCTTGGTGCCTACGTTGACTTCTTTATAAAAGAGTTCGTGCCCACCACAGCCTGTTATGTGAGGGACAGCATGGGGATGATAAATCTGATAGAGCACTACCCCTTTGATCCCGCCATCGACACACTATGCACCTTGGATGTAGAGTCGCTCTACACGAACATCCCACAAACAGCAGCTCTACTAGTGATCCAAAGAATCTTAGACACGCAGCCTCGCCCACATAGGGTCCCGACCATCTTCATTCTCCAACTGCTTGAATTGTGCCTAACTAAGAATTTGTTTACCTTTGATGGCACATACTATCAACAAATAAAGGGGACTTCCATGGGGGCAATTTTTGCCCCCAACCTGGCCATTCTGGTTATGGATGCACTGGAAACTGGCGTCATTTTAGCAGACAGTAACCCATTCTTCACAGGAATATCCCTGTGGCGTCGCTACATTGACGACATTTTTTTAGTCTGGAACCTTGACATCGCCACACTGAACCTGTTTCTGCATTGGCTTAACAATAATTGTGCGGACTTGACCTTCACTTTGTCCCACAATAAAACTCAAATCGCTTTCCTTGACTTAACAATCTACAACCATGAAGGCGAGTTACTAACACGCCTCTACAGGAAGCCTACAGAGCGGAACACTCTGTTGAGCTACAGTAACAACCACCCTAGAGCGCTTAAAGATTCATTACCTTATTCCCAATTTCTTAGGATAAGGCGTAACTGCTCTAATAAATCAGACTACTTCAAGGAAGCCAATGTCCTATCAAATAAACTAAAAACACGTGGCTACCCTAGAAGATTGGTCAAAGCAGCATCAAAAAGGGCTTGGTACTGCCCCCGCGATGTTCTTCTAACACCCAAGACGCGGGACAGTAAAGAAAGAATAGCCTGTGTGACCACATTCTGACCAGCGTCCAACAGGATTCGGAAATCAATCCTCAGACACTGGCCCACCATAAATGCAGGCCCTGTCAACTTAGAGAGACCCCTCTTTGCATTCCGGAAAAACAAAAACTTGAAAGATCACTTGGTCAGGGCATCTCTACCAGTCCCTACTCCTCGAACCACAATAGACTCTAATTGGGGGCTACCACCACTACTAGGGCACGTTAAATGTGGTCAATGTACTGTTTGTGAGTTCACAATTGAGGCACGCAATATCTGTCACAATGGCATTACTTTCGAAATGAAATCATTCACAAATTGCAATACCTGTAATGTCATTTACGCAATACTTTGCCCTTGCCAGAAAATGTATCTAGGGCAAACCAGCCAAAAAGCAAAGACACGCATCTGTCAGCATCGGAGCAGAATCAGATGCAAAACGCCGAATGCACCCTTGGTGGAACACTTGGCGGAGATGAATCACACAGCAGATGATATCAAATGGACAATCCTTAAGTCATCAAGCTTCCACAAAGAGGAGGAAACCTGTCTCAACTCTTGAATGGAGAAGAACTCAAGTCCATCATCCAGTTCAACACTATCCGGACTGGACTGAACGAAAGCGAGGATTGGACTAACCTACTGTAATTAGAACACTGATCAGATACTCAGAATGATCTGTCTCACACCTTTGAAACACTGACTAAGGACTGTAAATACTTATCCACAAGAATCCGGTGAAGCAGCATGGATAATAGAGCATAATATGTTCAAATGTAATCCGTCGAAATGTCTCTATCACAACTGTTGCACTTTTTATCACTACTGTCCCCTAGCACGGGCTGTAACATTCTATAACCTTACAGACAATGATTCACTGTATATAATTTCACCTCACATGCGCCGTCCCTATCACACTTTGTATAGCACTATGCCCCTTTCCAAGATGGCCGCCACCTTACCAATAGCCAGCCCGCGGTCATGTGACCGTATGTATAGCACTATGCCCCTTTCCAAGATGGCCGCCACATTACCCACAGCCAGTCCGTGGTCATGTGACTCGAGTCACCTGACCAAAAAGTCTTATCCAGTGACTCTGCATCCACAGTCCTGGTAGTAACTCAACCCACGGGCACCAGTGGATCGACACTCCGTCACAGGACCTTTCTAGCGGTAAGGATCAAATTCCAACCCATACTAAGCTCAGGTTCCATTGCGTGAGCGCAGAACTTGTTTGCAGTGAGAGCGCAACCCCTAACCTTGCTGCCTCTTTTCCGTAGCGGATGGCGTACCCTACCGACCGCAGCACGGACAGCTTCCACACATATGGTAAGAAGCCCTCCGTTAGTTAAACACGTAGCTCGCCCTTCCCAGTCGAGCACGTTTTTGAATCTGCTCTCCCTTTCCAGCGGATCGAATAATATATCGACCGCAGCTTCAAACCAACAGGACGGGACCTCTAAAAGAGACCTGCCTGGACACCCCAACCCTCCAATCGGTAAGTCACTGACCAGTAGGGACCCGGCTCCACCTCGCCCTCATTTTTACTAACACCAATTCTCCCTTGCAGTGACTTCGAATTGAGGCCTATCTATAATTGTAATACCAGGCAATATAAATGTTAAGTCCTGATGATGATCCCATTACAATTTGAGCACGGGATCGAAACGCCGTCGACTTTGTTCAGTAGTCATACAGCTTAACTTGTGAATATTACTGTGTATGGACTACTCTGGGTATCACTGTCAATTCTGATGCAAAGCAGTACCCAGCTCTGCTCACCTCTTCTTGCCTGAAGTAAACTGCTCTTTCTTTTATATCCTTTCCTTTAATCTTCCTCTATTTCTCTAGTACAGCACAGGCTTGTGCTTTACTTCACACGAAAACGTTTGTTGTGAAACTGTATTTCAAATTTTAAATGCTTGTTACATTCAACAAATAAATTCCTTGCCCGGCTGGGTATAGGAAAAGAAGATATAGTTTCCGACTGTGG
Organism: Lissotriton vulgaris; assembly: GCF_964263255.1. Classification (NCBI taxonomy): domain Eukaryota; kingdom Metazoa; phylum Chordata; class Amphibia; order Caudata; family Salamandridae; genus Lissotriton; species Lissotriton vulgaris. Next base: position 56,396 of record NW_028253554.1, read on the forward strand.
TCTATATAACATTGATTTTGAATAATGTTCTAGGCTTAGGACCTTTGTTTGTGAAAATTCAGGATTGATAAGGCCCGCCATAGGAGTGACTGATATGAATATATGTGTCCATTTTAGGGTTAGATATAGGGAACTATATCTAAAGCAAAGGGTGATTACACCACCTTGCCCCAGCTGTCGTGCAGCCAGTTGTGTCTGTTTAGATGGCCAGCCAGGGGTGGCATAATGCATGCTTCAGCCCCTGGTAGGCCCTGGGGGCACCTATGCCCTGGGTACCTAAGGTACACTGTACAGGGGCTGATAAGGTGACTCAGTATCCAATTGGTTATGCACCTAAGGTACTTGGAATCCATTTTACAGACAGAGCAGTGGGCCTGGGGTCCTGAATAGCAGGGCCCCAGGTCAACTAAGTCGAAAAACCAGCAAAACACCAGGCAAAAAGTTGGGGGCAACCATAGTCAGATATCCACCTTCCTACATAACCCTCCCCCCCCCAAACGAAAGGAGATAAGGCTATCCTTGACCAGGTAAGCCTATATTGCCTGAGTGGCCATATGAGGTGGTATATGCCCTGGCATGGTTACCCCCTATTTCATGGTCCACTAAGCAATCCCCCACCCTAAGGGTATCTGAGGGTCTCTACCATAGGGAATCTCTATCTGTGGTGTGTTTTGGCAAAGTAAAAGGCTGGTGCTGGGATGGAGTACTGAAGTGAGACTCCACTAATGTTGGGCTCAACTTCCTCCAATCACTATCCACCATACATGCCTTTCTTTCCAGGACTGAGATGCAGTGTGCTCTCAGGGTCAACCTCTGGCTACCTAAAGCTGGAGGCTGGGTCCCTCTGTTTGGCTTACTGGAGGGACAGGTCAGGTTTGGGGTTTTTAGGTCCCAGGTTTGGCTCTGCCCAACAGTGTCCATCTGTGGGAGGTCCCTAACTAAGTTTAAGGATGATCCCTCAGGAGTGTTTTTTATTTTCACTTGGCTAGGCCTGCTAGCTTCAGTGCCCTTAATCTTCTGATTGGGGAGTTCTTTTGGACAGGGGGCCCTTTGGGGTCCACCACTGGCCTCCCTGACCTCTACAGCCCTGGGCTGACTGAGGCAGGGTAGAGAGGGGCAGGTTACCTGCTCCAGACTGGGTCCCACCTTGGAAGGGTCCACTGACATCAGGGGTTCTGCCAGGCTAGGCCTGACTACCTCTGGGGCAGTTTCTTCACAAGGGGTCAGATCAGTTCCCTGAGGAGGCTGATCCTTTCCTAAAGTCCGGTGGGAGGGATATTTCTCTTCCTCCTCAATGCTCTCTGTCCGAGTGGAGTGATCCATAGTTTCAGGCTTCACAACGCTATTATCTGTCTGAGTTTGAGCTGTGGCCATCACAACTCCACAAACCTTTTCAGGAAGGGACTCAGTTTGGGTATGGGCTGTGACCATCACAGGCCTGCCAACCTGCTCAGGGAAGGAATCTGTCTGAGATTGGGCTGCGACTGGCACAGCCCTCCTGACCTGTTCAGGGAGAACATCTTGGACTGGGGCTGTGGCTATCACTGCCCCACTAACCTTACCATGGAGGTTTACCATTTTAAAATGGGTTTCTTGCTCTACCTCAGCCCAGGCTGAGATCTCTAAATCATTCCCCAGTAGGCAATCTACAGGCAAGTTTGATGACACTGCCACGCTCTTGGGGCCAGTGACACCTCCCCAGCTGAGATTGACCACTGCTATGGGATGATCTCTCTGCACTCCATCAGTGTTGGTTACCTGGTATGTGGCTCCAGGTATGAGTTGCCTTGAGGGGACTAGGCTCTCAGACACCATGGTGATGCTAGCCCCTGTGTCTCTGTAGGCCTCAACTTTTGAACCATTGATGAGGGGCTCCTGTCTGTACTTGTCCAAAGTGTTGGGACAAGCTGTGAAGTTGGCAAGCCCCATGCCAGTCTCACAGACAAGAGTATCTAAGTCAGGGGACCTGGTTAGGCCATAGTCCCCAGGAACTCCCAAAGTAAATGCACCCAAATTCTTGGGGGCACTCCCACCACCTGGGGGATTACTACTAGTAGTAACAGGAGGCTGGGAAGTGTTACTTGGGGGTATGTTTTCCTTATTGTTGGTGGCCCTTGGGCAACTGCTGTCAGTTTTCCAATGGCCTACCTGTTTGCAGGTATGGCAATAAGGTTGCTTTTGGGCATTGGAAGGATTCTGGGACCCACCCTTTTCAGAGGATTTTTGGGGCCCTGATGTGGTTTGATCAGAAGATTTATTCCCACCCTTCTCTTGAGGCTTGGTTGATTCCTTCTTCTGGCCACCACCCTGGTTCTGGTTCTGCTGCTTGACCCTTGTCCTGACCCATCTGTCTGCCTTCTTTCCCAATTCTTGGGGAGTGGTCAGCTCTGAGTCAATAAGGTGCTGATGCAACAACTGATTTTGACAATTACTTAAGATTTGTTCTCTCATAATTAGATTATACAATCCTGTGTAATCAGTAACTTTACTTCCCAGTAACCAGCCTTCAAAAGCCTTAGTGTCACAATCAACAAAGTCAGTCCAATCCTGAGACTGAGTTTTCTGGGTGTCTCTGAACAGCAACCTGTACTGCTCAGTTGTTAAGCAAACCCATCAATCAGTGTATTCTTCAGGACTTGGTAATTTTTAGCATCCTCAACTCTAGTAGTGAGGAGCTTATCTCTACCTTTACCTTCAAAGGAGAGCCACAGTATATCTGCCCACTGACTCTGGGGGATGCACTGGACAGTGCAGGCCCTCTCCAAAGCAGTCATCCATTTGTGGATGTCATCCCCTTGTTTAAAGGGGGGCACTATTTTACTCAGGTGTCTAGTATCAAAACTCCTGTCTTTATCTCTAGGGATAATGCTGCCACCAGTGGGGTCTGCCCCACTCAATTTCTGCTCTCTAGCAAATGCAAGTCTCTCTTTGGCCAGGGCAAGTTCTTCCCTCTCAATCCTCAGATTGACTTCCCTCATCTTGGCTTCATGCTCTCTTCTCTGAGGGGATGTCATCCCTCTCTGAGAAGATGCCTGAGAGACATGGGTGTGAACAAATGTGTTAGAGCCTCTGGAGAGAGACCTAACTTGTCTATTCCCAAGGTTAAGCCTGCCTGAGGATGGGCCTGGGGGTCCCCCAGTTCCATTCTCATGTATGCTTAAGTTGGCCCTGGTAAGACTGCTGACTCCTCCCTGACCATGGTTTACCTCACCATCAGATGAGTCTCCATCTTCCTCCACTTCTTCAGTTTCAGGGAAATTGGAGTCCTCCTCTAGTGGGGGTATGTCTTCCTCTGTAGGATCAGATGGGCCGGGATTAAAAGCACTTCTTGAATCAAATGTCTCTAAGAGACCTATCAGGAAGTTAGTTGTATCGTTAGAACCCTGTTTTAGTTTCCTGGAGGTACACAATTGTCTCATCTCCTGGAAGCTAAGGAATGCATATCTTGACATGACCTGTGGAGGGTCAAAATCACCAAGGGGAGCCACTGAGTTCTCTCCTGTGGTAGACATGATTTTCTAGTGAGGTGTAAGTGGTGCACTTACCTACACTATGGGTTTACCTACTGATCCCTTGCTACGAGTTGTAGTCAGGGTGTGCTACTCCCTTTCTACTGCGACAGCTGGTTCAGTAGAACTCAGAGTATTTCTAAGCGTGTTATATGTACCTATGGTACCTTATGTAATCTTTCAAATGATATCTCAAGATTATATTTGGTAAAAAAAACAGCAAACTCAAATCCCAACCGCTGCACACCAATGTGAGAAGTTGGCCTGATATATGATGCTCACTAGTTCTAGTGATCACCTGGTATCAATCCAAACAACCCTTATGGTGACTGGTTGTAAGTCAGCCTTATAGACCAGCTATCCTAGTAGCGTGGACAAAAGCAGTCTTAGGCTAAACTCTGAATGGCATGTGAAGCCAGCTGCTTTACCACATATAACCCCTTGAATACCAAGTGAAAGGACACCACACAGGTTGTTATGAAAATAAACAAGTATTTATTACCTAACATACACCTCTGAACTCTTTATGAGGTCAGAGGGCTAAGCACATGACAAACTCTTAGGAAAAATATGTTTAAGTTGCATGATTTACAAAAGTGCCCTAGGGGCACGACAAACCATTTACTAGAAACAATGGAATGCGAGGAAAGAAAGTACTGTAACAAGATCCAGAGGCTGGAGGATCGCTGGGACTACGCTACCAACTAGGTAAGTAAGGAGCAGGAGTCCCACGGGACTCACGTGCAGAGTGGAAACTCTCTCGCGCGATGCGTACCAACGTTTATGGATGCTACAGTTTAAAGAGTTACGGATTCCGGACGAACCCGGCTGGATGGAGGAAAAACAACAGTGGACCTGGACACTAGGATAGTGAACACTGACTTCAGCACCTAGAAGCTTTAGTTACCTGACCCACAGGCTGCGGGCGCATAGGGCTGAAGTGGTGTCGGGTTTGCTGCGTTGATCCTGATGAAGCCTGAAACAAGTAGTTGCTGGCAGGCGGCCAGATGGAGGAGTCCGGTGGTTCCAAGGATGGAACTAGGAAGAGGAAGTCCTGAAAGGGAAGGGGACAGAGTCTCGGTCACTAGCCAGTGACGGTGCTGGAACCAGGAGGGAACCAGATGCTATCGCCGCGATCAGGTGGAGGAAGGGACGCTTCTCTCTGTAGCTGCGCGGATCAGGAGTTGTTCTTTACGACCAGGCTGGAGGCACGAGCTGTCCCACATAGTCTGCTGCTGTTGGCGGTGTTGGATCGTCGATCTGTTCAACAGGCCTTGGCAAGTGCAAGCCACGCGGTGGAACAAAGATGGCGTCTGGTGCGGACCAGGAGGATCCAGGGTGCTTCTCTTTTACAAGGAAGCAAGGGTCAGTCTGGGGGACCAGACCAGCAGTGTTGAAATCTTCGGGTCGTCGTCTCAGAGATCACTGGCCAGCCGGCAAGTGACCAGACAACAGAAGAAGCAGCAACCAGGCAAAAGGTCCCCACGCACATCACGTGGATGCTGAGGGGCTTGTCTTTGATGCAGGAGCTGCGTCGGTGTGGGGCTTCTCAGACCCCAGTGCACCCACTCGAGGATCCCTCGGCGGTTGTGCTGGAAGCGCTGTGCAGGTTTCTTATAGATGGCCGTCTCCAAGTTGCTCGTCGCACCTACGGGTCCCAGCTGTGCTGTAGATGTGGGTAGAGGTCAGAGGAGTCTGGAGGTCCAGGTCTCGTCGAGCTGGGTCGTCTGGTTCCAGGAAGGAAGGACTTGCAGCAAACCGCACAGGCGCTTGATGGTGCCTGCGTAGCAGGATGGTCACTCCCTGACCATAAGGGAGATTCTTCAGTCTTCTGATATTCAGGAGGGCGAAGGTCAAGAGTTCTTCGTGGAAGTTGTCAAGATTAATCTAATCTGTAATGGGACCAGCTCCTACCTTTATTCAGCTAAAGGGGGCTGCACTATGACTAGGTCCCTCCCCTGGGTGGGTCCAGGAAGGGGGGTGGTTACACCCCCTATCCTTTGTCCGGTCTTGCGCCAGCTCTGGGGCTGGAGTGCCCCAGGAACTGGTTTAGACCGGAGTATGCACAGGGACACCTTGTGTGCCCCAGGCATGTCTCATTCCTTTCAGCCCTGTCCTACCTAATACACAAAATCCTGTCTGGGGTGGTGCTAGCACCTCCAAGGCAGGAAACCCTTTGTCCGAGCCTCCCTCGCTGCAAGGACTCCTAGCAGCAGGAGGTCAGACTTGTGTCTGTGGTGGCAGCATCCATTTTGTGATGCTGAGGCTCGAGTTAACATTAACAGGGGTTCACAGCTACATACATGTCGTGTCCCTCTAGAAGGGTGGAATGCTAACCCCGTCGCCAGAATTGGTGAGGGGGTAGTATTCCAATTCCTAGGACACCTTACTCTACATGTTTTGATAATGCTATGCCAAAGTTAGCGGTATAGCGTTATCATGGAACAGCTATTAGGACATGGTTCCGCAAGCTGCAAACGGGCTCAGCTCATGCCAGAGCACCATCTCACATAATTCCAAGCACTTTGCCTTCAGGATTGATAAGATTTACAAAAGGGGGTGGTGATGAACAGAGTGTCTGAATTGAGCAGACCACTCTTACCCAGTCCAAAGATCAGGGCTTGATCCATCACCGTTATTTATCTCACTGCCCCATCCCAGCTCAGAACCTGGCTATATGCAAATCAGTCTGTCCCTGGCCCAGTGCATCATGGGAACAGGGCAGACTAAACTACCAAGCCAATTCTTTACCAGAAAGGAGACAAGCTACCGGGGACCGGTTTCTGGCATTTCAGCCTCTTCGGCCCGGCTTGCTTGAATCCTGATGGAGCAGTGAGAAAGGGACTCATGTCTGAGTATACCCTGCCACACCTATAGTGGCCAAAATCGATTTACAAAAGGGGGTGGTGATGAACAGAGTGTCTGAATTGAGCAGACCACTCTTACCCAGTCCAAAGATCAGGGCTTGATCCATCACCGTTATTTATCTCACTGCCCCATCCCAGCTCAGAACCTGGCTATATGCAAATCAGTCTGTCCCTGGCCCAGTGCATCATGGGAACAGGGCAGACTAAACTACCAAGCCAATTCTTTACCAGAAAGGAGACAAGCTACCGGGGACCGGTTTCTGGCATTTCAGCCTCTTCGGCCCGGCTTGCTTGAATCCTGATGGAGCAGTGAGAAAGGGACTCATGTCTGAGTATACCCTGCCACACCTATAGTGGCCAAAATCGGCCAGAATCGATTTAATATATATATTGTAAATATTCAGGATTGATAAGGCCTGCCATCGGAGTAACTGATAGGAATATTTGTGTCCATTTTAGGTTTAGATATAGGGAACTATATCTAAAGCAAAGGGTGATTACACCACCTTGCCCCAGCTGTCGTGCAGCCAGTTGTGTCTGTTTAGATGGCCAGCCAGGGGTGGCATAATGCATGTTGCAGCCCCTGGTAGGCCCTGGGGGCTCCTATGCCCTGGGTACCTAAGGTAAACTGTACAGGGGCTGATAAGGTGACTCAGTATCCAATTGGTTATGCACCAAAGGTACATGGAATCCAATTTACAGAGAGAGCAGTGGGCCTGGGGCCCTGATTGGCAGGGTCCCAGGTCGACTAAGTCGAAAAACCAGCAAAACACTGGGCAAAAAGTTGGGGGCAACCATAGTCAGATATCCACCTTCCTACATTAGCCAAACAAGTGATTGATAAATAACATATAAAACATCTAAACATCACCATAAAAACATCAAAAGTTTACATTTAGCAGCATGTACATTTTTCTATTGTTCTATGAATTTTCTAAAAGGATTTCTTGAAACAGAATATAACATTAGCCATCACATTAAAAATGGTCATTACAGCAATGGCAATATTTATTTTTGTGAAGGAATTAGTAAGAGCACTGCCTACAAATCCAGTTGTGGTTGTAAGGGTGTGCCGTGCTCCAGGGAATCACTCTCTGAACTAGAGTGTAATATGTATCAAAACGGGTCGCATTCCCATGCAAGAGGGGTATGCCGCCCGGGCACTGGTAAATCGTCCTTCGTAAAGGTTTCAGCGGTTTCTTTCTTGGTTCATAGAAACACCGCTCTGTATCCGCAGGTTTCACTGCTCGATGATGTTGTGACGTCACAATACTTTTCTCTCTTGTTTTCAAACAGAAATGCTTTTTCAACTACGTTTCCCAGACTATGTGGACAATGAAGGCCGCCTAATGATGAACGCATCATCAAAAAATGTACGTTGATAGATGATAGATATGAAATAAACAATAATTACTGATATATACTTATAATGCTGTGGGCCAATGTACTATATGTGCGTACTGGATATATACATTTACTTTGTGACAGGTCTTGTCAGTGGGGAGAGGGGCAACACACTCAAGTTTCTGGCTTATTTTAACATGTTCTGTATATTTGCTATTATCTCCAAATGATGGGCTTCTGCCGATGAATATATGTGTACACGCACACAATTCGGTCCAGAGGCGTACACACTCTGAAGCTCATTAGAAAGTAGAAACGTGGAGCATTTTTAAGGTCAGAACTTAGCATATTCCAAAACTCAATTGAAATGCATGGAGCAGTAACCTCCATTACATCCAGGGGCGCGGGACAACGTATTGACATTAGCGCCAACATCGGCACATACCCCATCCCTCCCACAACACTTAACTGAAAAACAGACACAACACAACTGATTGGTGGAGAAATTTGCTGCAGGTTTATTTGCAAAACAATATGCCAACATGTTGGGTTATCTTACAGGCGATCCAGGGGCAGGCAGCCCCTCGCCACCTGCCCACCTGATGAGCCATCAAACCCCAGTGGTATGAACCGAGGGGGTTGTCATTTTGGGGGAAGGAATAGCCCCTCCCTCCGGCGAACCTCCAAGCCACCGCTTACTCACGACCCTCCCCGCTATGGGGGGAGGAGAGTTGCAGGCAACCCCCGGTTGCTCAGGTCCACAACGACCCGTAGGACTAACGGGGCGCTGCAAGCGGGATATCAGATATCGGGAGGCGAGTCCCCCCTGCCCAGTCTCTGAAGAAATTTCCTCTTCAAGCTATTCCTATGCATGTCGGGTGTCCCCGGCTAAATTAACCTCGTAGACGTGAACCTGTGTTTCCATTTCCTGCTATCGGTCCACTGAGATACCCTCTGGACTCCAGAATGCCCCATCCCCCCAACTGTTTTACCTGGTAAATAAGATGCAGAAGTTTGAAACACTGTTTATTATTATTAAACAAAACCCAATTCTTCATACAAAATCAACACAAAACCAATATACTGACTTGTTATGTCGCACAATATTTTAAACTACTACTTTTGGTTCCTGGACCAGTGTTTGCTCCATGTCCCTTACGACCGTATATAATTCTTGTAACAGTTGTACCCAACGCCCCTTCTGTTTGATGCGTTCCACTGGCAAGCCCACCTGGAAAGCCGTGGGTGCTGCCACTATTCTGAAGGAGTGGCTGCCAAATCGCTTACCCTGGACCTTATTACCTGATAGCTCTAAACCCCAATCCATTATGTAAATGTAATGTAAATGTAAATGTGCTGGACTTGTAAAGCGCACAGCTGCCCGTAAGCGTCCCAGCGCTTGCTTAGGGAACCCGTCCTGGTATTCCCCTGTGAGAAACCACGGCAGGGTGTCCACAAGGTGAAAGCCAGGCATCCCACCGCGAGGGGCCTTAGTGGAGATTAAGCAAGCTATTGCCCAGAGTCGCAGAGTGTGACCCCGTGAGTTGAGTAGGCACCAGAGCGAGAATTGTCGAGTCTGTGGAATTTTGAGCCCGAGACCCGCCGAGGCGGGGAATCGAACCCTGGTCCACGGTCAATCTCAGCTTCCGGGTCTGCCACCTCTAACCACTGAGCCACGCTTCTCCTCCGCGCTGTACCTGATAATTGGTCATGGGTGTACCGTCTGCGTGCATAAGGAGGAACATTCAAATGCGGGGCGCAGAGCCAAGTAAATCGAGACTAGGCGCACTGGACAATACCTGGTGATCTCCAGTTAGTTCAGCACGAGACCTTCCCCGCCCCGCCTGGTCTGTTTTAGATCTACGTCGCCTTATGGTGAGGGCCAATATGGAGGGATACTGAGAAATGAGGTCTGGACCACCACAGCCCGCATGGGCTCCAGCCCAGGTTTAATTTGCCATGCACCAAGCTAAGACCTTTGTTATCACCATCAACCCCCCGAGGGGCCAGGAGACAGGCCCCCAGCGGTACCTGCCACTCCCATTTCACCCCAACTCCTTGCTGCTAGTTGTGACCCTTACTTGCCCCTCTTGACCCATAATGATTGCCCCACAGAAGATGTGTGGTTACCTTTCATCGGGGTTGGTGGATCGTATAACATGCGCCTTGACTGTTCAATATATGTGGTGTTGTGCCAGAGATGGGGAATCAGAACCTAATCGTAAATGTGCATAGGGCATGTGTTAATATCCAAAACTGTAAATCTTGATAATGCACGCCAATGCTAGTGTTCAACTGTGACATCTGGCTTACGCATGGTGCAACACCAGTTGGCCCATCACCTCAACTTTACAAACCTCGGAGCAAGCCTGAGCTGGTTACCCCAGGTCCATGCCCCGCACGCTTTAACCTAAGGAGCTCTTACTAACGGAACATTCATCTCCACAGAACTGACTAGCTGCGTGCGTGATTTGGTGGACCTTCCTAAATGCCAGACAGTGCCACCACGTGGCAGCTGACAGGGGTGCTGGTAGTGACAATGGTGACAGGCTTCCCACCAGAAAAACACGTTAATAAACTACCTAGTTAAATATAGCACAGGAGGACTCGCTGCTGTAAAATCAGTGGACGGCCCGTGCCGCGCTTACGGGTTTAAACAAGGTACAAAATTGACAGTAGTGTTGCCCGTGACTACCTGGACGGGCCCTCTCCCCTGCTGTGTGCAACTCAATGTGTGTCCCAAATACTGACCTTCAGGTGACTTCTAGAAAGTCCACTATGCACCCCACAATGAGTACCAGACATGACTGCTGTCCATCTACTCATGTGGTTACTCCTCCTGTCACCTATGAGCTGAGGCCAGCAGTTGCATAAAGATATTAAACAACTACTGGGGCAGTCGTGTAAGAATGTAAAAAAGCCGCCACTCTGAACTGATTCTACTGAGCCAAGGCACTAGTACCTTCATGGTAACTGCAAATCTGCTACCCTTAACAATGCTTCTATTCTCCCTGTTAGAAGGGGCGATCCCAGAGGCCAGGTTATGTCTACCCGACTCCTCCGTGACCCACCTCTCCCACCAATAATGCCGAGCCTTATGAGAGATCTCCGCCAGGGGAGGCCTCATGTAGCGAATCGTACACACGAGGACCACACCACACTTACGAACAGACACCACACCGTGGGTTTCGTTATCAACTTTTTTATAATCACATAAAAAGCATTATCACTCTTAGATACAATGATCGAGGGATCGCAGAAAGTCTCAAGTCTCAAGTCTTTAGGGATGGGGTAGCGGGATAGTCTTAGTATCGTAGGCCAGTACCCTGAGTACAGCTCTCAATCCTCGAGCCGGGGGGATACGGCAGATGGTAGCCGCACTGGTGGTCCTACTCACTTGCAGGTGATTCAACTCGGGTTGGTAGCGTCAATAGTCCAGCCGGACTAGAGAGTTCCTAGAGCCGCGACAACATCAGCAGGGCTCGCTCTGGAGGAAGTTCTGGGGGAGCCGTGACCACGTCAGCAGGGCTCAGTAGGTTCAGTAGAGGTCTTCAAGATTCAAGCTCGAGCCGCGACGAGGTCAGCAGGGCTCCGATGGTTCAGTTCCAAGAATGAGCCGCGACAGCGACAGCAGGTCTCAAAGAGTTCACGAGGTTCAGATCAGCCGCGATCAGATCAGCAGTGCTTCCTTGTCCAAGATACAACTGCCGCTAGTTCAGGGGCGGGCCTTGATATAGTCCAGTGGCCCTTTGATGTCCGGACCCTGACAGGCGGAGGTCCGAGGCTTTGGGGGCGGCCCGTGGGTGAGGTCCGGCGGTTGGTCCTTTGATCCCTTTGAGGATGCGTCCGGGAATTCCCAGACGCCCAGCAGGTCTGGAGCCAGCACTCGGGGAGGCCAGAGGTGCAATCAAAACTGGTCCCCAGGGGAAGGCCAGAGGTGTGACAGAAACCAGTCTCTCAGGGGAGGCCGGAGGTGTCACCGAAACTCCTTGTCTTCGCTCACTAGGGTAGCCCTCACCCTCCCAACGGGGGCTGGCGCGTCTGGAGCCTACGCTGCGCTGGGGTCATGCTAGGCCCACTGAGTCAGGGATCTCGGGAAGGGAAAATGGCTGCCGGGGGGCTTATGGGGCCTTGCGGGTTCAGGGCGCGCGGGCTGGGAAGGTGGCCGGGGACAGGCCAATGCGGGTCGTGGGCGTTTGTCCGGACATGGTCAGGGCAGCTAGGGGTCTCTCGGTATGGAGCTGGGCTAACGGGGAGCCGTGTCGCGGGGGGGGGGGGGGAACCACGCCACGAGGCCAGGTCCAACACACGTCCCCCCAGCTGAAGGCGGAGAGAACTACCCATCCCCTTTGGGGTTCTCTTCACTAAGGCGGAAGAATCGAGACAGGCCATCGGTGTTGGCGTGGTCAACACCTGGCCGGTGCTCAACAGTGAAATCCATCCCCTGGAGGGAGATGGACCATCGCACCAACTTGGGGTTCTCCCCTCTCATTTGCATTAGCCACCGGAGGGGTCGTTGGTCGGTCTGGACCCGGAAGTGATTACCGAACAGGTAGGGCCTCAGCTTCTTCAGGGCCTAAACCACTGCGAAGACCTCCCGCTCGATGGCGCTCCACCTTTGTTCTCGAAGGATTAACCTCCAGCTAATGAAGGCCACTGGTTGATCCGGGCCTTTCTCGTTCAATTGGGACAGGACGGCCCGATGCCATGCTCAGACGCGTCCGTCTGGACGACAAACTCTTTGGAGTAGTCGGGGGCCTGCAACACAGGGCTTCAAATGCCTCTTGGCAGGCGGGGGTCCAGCTAACTTTCTTCGGCTGGTTTTTGGAGGTCAAGTCCAGGAGGGGCACTACGATGCTGCCATACCACTTTATGAACCTTTGGTAGTACCCCTTGAGCCCTAGGAATGCCCGCACCTTTGTTTGGGTGGAGGGGGCCTCCCAGGCCACGATCGCATCGATCTTGGGTTGGAGGGGAGCTACGAGGCCGCTGCCGACCTGGTGCCCCAGGTAGACCACGGACCCCTGTCCGATTTGACACTTACTGGCCTTAATGGTGAGACCCGCCCTCTGTAGGGCTAACAAAACCACCCGGAGATGGAGGAGATGTTCGGACCAGTGGGAGCTGAACACCGCAATAACGTCCAGATATGCGGCGCTTAATTCTTCCAACCCAGCCAGTACCTGGTTCACCAGTCTCTGGAAGGTGGCGGGGTCGTTTTTCATACCGAAGGGCAGCACACGGAAATGGTAGTGACCATCCGGGGTGGAAAAGGCGGATCTCTCTCGGGCCCCTTCGGTCAGGGTGATCTGCCAGTATCCACTGGTCAGGTCGAAGGTGCTGAGGTATCGAGCAGACCCTAGGCGGTCATTGAGCTCGTCTACTCGGGGAATGGGGTGAGCGTCGGTTCTGGTGACGACGTTGAGCCCTCGGTAGTCCACACAGAATCTCAGCTCGGGGACAGCGCCAGGGGCCGCGGCCTTGGGAACCAGCTCCACGGGGCTGGCCCATGGGCTGTCAGAGGCTTCGACCACTCCCAGGGCTAGCATCGTGGAGACTTCGGCCTTGATGCAGGCTCGCACTCGGTCGGGAACGCGGTAGGCCCTGTGCCGTACTGGAGGACTGTCCCCGGTGTCCACATCGTGGACGCACCAACTGGTGACTCCGGGGACGAGGGAGAAAAGGTCAGAGAAATGTCCCAATAACTGGCGACAGTCCTCGCGCTGCTCGGGGTTGACGGAGGGGGTGAGGCTCACTCCCTCTATGGAGCCATCTTTCTCCTTCGCACACAAGAGATCGGGGAGAGGATCCGTCTCTTCTTCTGCCCCATCGTCGGTGGCGAGGAGTAAACTCAACTCAGACCGCACGAAGTGGGGTTTCAGGCGGTTCACAGGAAGAACCCATAAGGGGTTCCTCAGGGACTGGACATCAACAAGGTAGGTAACCTGGCTTTTTCGTTCCACCACCTTGAAGGGACCTGTCCACTTGTCCTGCAGGGCACAGGGTTCCACAGGGGCCATCACCCAGACCTGCTGTCCGGGTTGAAACTCGACCAGAGTGGCATTCCGGTCATACCACCTTTTAATTTCCTCTTGACTGGCCTCGAGGTTTGCCTCGGCCAGCTCTCGGAACTTCCGAGTTTGGTTGCGAAGAGCCAGAATGTATCGAAATACATCTGGTGGGGGTTCCAAGGACGCCGTCTCCCACCCTTCCTTGACCAGACTGAGAGGTCCTCGGACGGGGTGCCCGTAGAGCAGCTCGAAGGGCCTGAACTCTAGGGACTTCTGGGGGACTTCGCGGTACGCGAACAGGAGGCAGGGGAGGAGGTCGTCCCACTTGCGTCTCAGGGATTCCTCGAGGCCCATGATCATCCCCTTGAGGGTGTGGTTGAACCGCTCGACCAGGCCGTTACCTTGGGGGTGGTACGGGGTGGTGAACTTGTACGTCACCCCGCACTGTTGCCAGAGAGACTTCATGTACTTGGAGATAAAGTTTGTTCCTCTGTCGCTCACTACTTCTCGTGGGAACCCCACCCGGGAGAAGATTCCCCATGAGGGCCCGCCCCACCACGGGGGCTGTCACTGTTCGGAGTGGGATGGCCTCGGGGTATCGGGTGGCGTGGTCCTCCAGGACCAGAATGAACCGGTGTCCTAAGGATGTTCGGGGGTCAAGAGGCCCCACGATATTGATTCCTACCCATTCAAAGGGGGTACTGACCACAGGGAAGGGTTGGAGAGGAGCCCTGCGTCGCCCTCCGCTCTTCCCGCTGGCCTGACACGTGGGACAGGATCTGCAGTGGGCCTCCACATCAGAGCGCATGTGTGGCCAGTAGAAATGGGTGACCAACCAGTAGTACGTTTTGTCTTGACCCAAGTGTCCCGCCATGGGCACATCGTGGGCCAGGAGGAATCCGCGGAAACGTAGGGGTACCACCAGCACTCGGGCTGACCCTAGTTCGGTGGACTTCTGTTCACTATATAGCAGGCCATTTTCCCAATAGATGTGGTGGGAGCCGGACTGGTCACCGGCGGCCTGGGCGGCGGCCTGCTGCCGTGGCCCCACTAGAGAGGGACAAGAAGTCTGCTCCAGGCAGAACTCCTCTCGGGAGGTCCCCCCCTCTTGGCGCCACTGGGCCAACTCAGGGAGATCGTCCGTGCTCAGGGCTGGCTCACAAGCTTGGTCCAAGGGACCGGAGTCGGGGTCGCTGCTTTCACCGGGAAAGAGGTCAAGGCCTTCCGTCTGCCCGCTACCCTCTGGTTCGGCGGGAAGGGGGCGAGGTCATTCGGTAGTCACCTCCTCGGGGGTGGCCACCCGGGCCGCCATGGATCTGGTGGTCACGCAGGTCCACTCGGGTAGGCCCACCATCTCGTGGTGAGTCTTGCACTCTACTTGCTTCCAGGGGGAGCTCTCTAGATCGTTACCGAGGAGACAGTCCACGGGCATGTCGGTGTGGACTGCAACTCGTAACTCTCCGGAGACGCCCTCCCACTCGAATGGGACCTGAGCTATTTTTGCAGGTGCAGACAGAGTTGTCCGCAGAGATCACTCTGCAGGAGGCACGGGGTACGATCTTGTCTGGGGTGACTAGGTGTTCTTTTACGGCAGTGATACTGGCCCGGTGTCTCGGAGAGCTCCTATGCAGAACCCGTTGACAGTCACCTGCTGTCGGTATTTCTCTGTGTTATCTGGTAGGAAGGTACTGGGGACCATTTCTCTATCCCCCAGGGAAACTAAGGTCATGGCTGCTGGTTCCCACCCCTCGGGTCTTCGATCGCCTCTTCTTCTTCTTCTAGAGCTACGTTGGCGAGGTGGCGCGCAGGGGGGCCTGCAGCAGGGGTCTTCTTGAGCAGGGGGCAGTTGGGGTCATTGGCATAGTGCCCTGTCTGATTACATCGGTAGCAGGTGGTGGTGATTCGGGGTCCTGATCTAACGAGAGGGAATCCGGCCTTGGCGTCCGGCGGGGGAGTCCCTGTCTGGTTCCTAGGGGGACTGCGCGGAGGCCCTGCCTGGGAACCCCTCTGTCTATTCTGATTCCCTGCGCCTCTCTAACAGGAAGATCCTTGTTCGTTGCTGTTATAGTCCCCCACGGGCCCGCGGGGGACTCGGGTGTTCACCCACTGATCAGCCTCGACAGCCAACTTCCGGGGGTCGGCCAACTTGCTATCCAGGAGGTGCTGTCTCAGTTCTACAAAGCAATTGTTGGATAGGTGTTCATAGGCGATGAGGTCTACAAGTCCTTCGAAGGTGGATACCTTGCTGCCCTTGATCCACCCTTCCAAGGCCCGGCTGCAGAAATTCACATATTCTACCCATGTGGTGCCGGGGTTCTTTTTGCAGTCTCGAAATCTCTGCCGGTACATCTCCGGTGTGAGCCCATAACGAGCCATGAGGGCGTCCTTCATATGGGTGTAGGAGTTCATGACGGGGGAGGGCAGATCCAGCAGGGTGTCTCTTCCCTCGCTGAGGAAGCGGCCCCACAATCCGGCCCCCCAATCCTTCTCAGGTACTCGGTGGGCGGTCATGGCGACCTCGTAAGCTTTGAACCACTGCTGGATATCGTCATTCTTATAGTATTCCTTTACTACATCCTTGGGGATGTGTACCTTCGTTTCGACCGTTGGTCCAGGGTCTCTCTTCCCCGGGGGTCGGGTCTCTTAGTTTCGGGCTTTAATTTCGAGCTCTTTCAAGCTGCGCTCGTGCTCGAGTTGAAGTTTCTTCCCTTCGTGCTCCTGCTGGAGCTTCTTTTCTTCCAGCTCCCGCTGGAGCTTCTTTTCTTCCAGCTCCCGCTGGAGCTTCTTTTCTTCCAGTTCCCCTTGCAGCCGTAATTGCTCTACGGCTAGTTTCTTTTCCACCAGCTTTAGTTCTCCTTCGATTTTAATTCGGGGTAGTTCTAGATTGTGGTTTCGGTTGCGCTCTCGGTCTGCCATTTCTTCTATTCACAGACCTCTCTCCGTGCTGGTATTTCGTGGCAGGGATTCGGACCCCTCTTCCCTCGGGCCGTCAGTTTGTCGGCGGCTCTCCCTCTTCCACATTTCCTTCTGTCGCGGGGAGGGGGGCTACAGCTTCTACCCATGCCGTCAGGGCTTTCTGGAAGTCATCTTTGGTGCTCAATCCAGTGGTAGCAATGCTGAAATCTTTACAGAATTGTTTTAATTCCTTGTGTGTATAATCTTCCAGTTTTTCTTTCCGAAATGCGGTTTTCTCGCTGGTTCCAGTGAGACTCATGGTTGCCCTTGTTCGGGTGGTGTGTCAGTCGCTTTACTGTACGATTCTAGATGTAGGCTCTTATCCCGTCGCTTGCCACCAATGTTAGAAGGGGCGATCCCAGAGGCCAGGTTATGTCTACCCGACTCCTCCGTGACCCACCTCTCCCACCAATAATGCCGAGCCTTATGAGAGGTCTCCGCCGGGGAAGACCTCAGGTAGCGAATAGTACACACGAGGACCACACCACACTTACGAACAGACACTACAACGTGGGTTTCGTTATAAACTTCTTTATAATCACATAAAAAGTATTATCACTCTTAGATACAATGATCGAGGGATCGCAGAAAGTAACAAGTCTTTAGTGATGGGGTAGCGGGACAGTCTTAGTATCGTAGGCCAGTACGGAGCGTACCCTGCGTACAGCTCTCAATCCTCGAGCGGGGGGATACGGCAGATGGTAGCTGCACTGGTAGTCCTACTCACTTGCAGGTGATTCAACTCGGGTTGGTAGCGTCGATAGTCCAGCCGGACTAGAGATTTCCTTGAGCCGCGACGAAGTCAGCAGGGCTCGCTCTGGAGGAAGTTCTGGGGGAGCCGCGACCACGTCAGCAGGGCTCAGTAGGTTCAGTAGAGGTCTTCAAGATTCAAGCTCAAGCCGCGACAAGGTCAGCAGGGCTCCGATGGTTCAGTTCCAAGAATGAGCCGCGACAGCGTCAGCAGGTCTCAAAGAGTTCACGAGGTTCAGTTCAGCCGCGATCAGATCAGCAGGGCTTCCTTGTCCAAGATACAACTGCCGCTAGTTCAGGGGCGGGCGTTGATATAGTCCAGTGGCCCTTTGATGTCCGGACCCTCACAGGCGGAGGTCCGAAGCTTTGGGGGCGGCCTCTGGGTGAGGTCCGGCGGTTGGTCCGTTGATCCCTTTGAGGATGCGTTCGGGAATTCCCAGACGCCCAGCAGGTCTGGAGCCAGCATTCGGGGAGGCCAGAGGTGCAATCGAAACTGGTCCCCAGGGGAAGGCCAGAGGTGTGACAGAAACCAGTCTCTCAGGGGAGGCCGGAGGTGTCACCGAAACTCCTTGTCTTCGCTCACTAGGGTAGCCCTAACCCTCCCAACGGGGGCTGGCGCATATGGAGCCTACGCTACGCTGGGGCTGGGGTCATGCTAGGCCCATGGAGTCAGGGATCTCGGGAAGGGAAAATTGCTGCCGGGGGGCTTATGGGGCCTTGCGGGTTCAGGGCGCGCGGGCTGGGAAGGTGGCCGGGGACAGGCCAATGCGGGTCGTGGGCGTTTGGCCGGACATGGTCAGGGCAGCTAGGGGTCTCTCCGTACGGAGCTGGGCTAACGGGGAGCCGTGTCGCGGGGGGGAACCACACCACAAGGCCAGGTCCAACACTCCCCTACAAGAGGTCTAAACTGGGTTGTCTCTGTGCCCCCCAAATGTAAACTCTATGTGGGTGATATGGCCCCCAACCCCTATAACAGACTGTGCCCCTCAAAACTCGGCGGATATTTCCTCTCTAAAATTATGAGGAAATCCAATCCAACTAGCGCGGCCGGGCCCCGGTTCATGCTTACTACCTGTAAAAGGCCAAACACAAGCCCCTTGTTATGCTTCTGCCAACATCCAGAGCAGGCAAGAGCATGGCACGCCAAGCTGTCCTGACTTTGCTCCTGCTGTTTTGGGGCTCAATAAATACAGAAGCCGCCTATGCAGTGACAGCATCAGCTAACCTCCCACCGGCAACTGTTAACGTCACAACAGTGGAACAGCGGCTCCCTAAAACATGGACTGCGCATGCACGTGTCCGGGACGCAAGCCAATGATTCGCATGACCTAACAATCTAGCGCTGCAACTGCCCCCAGGCGTCCTTTCCTTGACTCGTATCACCAGTCGAAAATGAAGCAGTGATGGACATGAGACTGCCTCCAAAGACATGTTAAAACACTTTGGTCAATCTGCTTGAAACCATAGAGCCAACCCCTGATCGGTGTAGTGAAAAAGGACATAGCAGGATAAAACCTAAATCACCCCCAATATGACTAGTAAGCGTTCCATGGCACCTAAAATGCCAGGCATAAACAATTATTTTTTTTTTGGCATTTCCACAGGTGAATCGCCTAATGAGCTGTGGCCTGGCCCGCCCCCTTTCCTCCACGGCCCGTGTCCCTCAAACCCACTGAGGTGGTGGAACCACGACAGAGAAAATCTGGACACCTCCCCTATGCACAGGGGGCCCAAATCTTCTTGCTGTTAGTGATTAGAATGCGCTCCCAGTGCGCGTGTGTCCTGTCTGACGACACGCATCGCCACCCCATGCAAGACCCATCCGCCAAAATTGATCACCCGACCACGTGGTGGGAGAGAGCCCTGGCCATCCATGCTGGACTGACAATCCCAAGATTCCCTGAACTGGGGAGTAAAATTGACATGTCCAAAAGCCCACTGTTTCGCCTGTGTCAGGGTTGCTTCACTGACTGCACGCCTCGAGCTGCTCTACCACCACCGTACTTACTTACGCAAGCATGGTGTCGGACTTTTGAGCTTCGGTGCGTTCGAGTGACCGTACGTACTTATGCGTGCAAAGAGAAAAGGTAGAATGTTAACAATGCCCCGGGCGCATCCTGCGACCCCTCCCATGGGTGTCCGGCACCCCTAAGAGCACTTAAGAAGGAACAGCATTCCCCTTCTTTCATTCCCAGCTGCCCTTCTCTGAGGGGTGCCTTCGTACTTGATTTGATTTTCCTGAAATTAGTAAAAGGTTACACTCCATTCCTGGACGTGCTGACCCAGAACCCCACACACTGACCCCAGTGTGCTCTTCCCCTGTACCTGCTCCGAGCCCTGGCAGGCCCTCCTGCTAGGCGTGGTTGGCCCATCAGAGACAGAAACCCGTGCGCTTCTGGAAGAGAGACAAATACATGAAAACAGCATGAAAACAGCATATAGTAAGCATATTGCTAACTCGGTCGTCAGGATCCGAGCCCCTTACTTGAGCACTAGTTGCTTTACAGGAGAACACATTCATTTATGGCACAGGGGACGCATGATTTCTAATTTCTAATTTCTAGGTTTGGTAAAGCGCAACAGCTACCCCAGCAATGGGGCGTCCCGGCGCTATGAGACTGGCACGCACCAGTAGGACAGAAAAAGAAAAAGGGGGAGAGGGGTAAGGGGGGCCTAGAGAGCAGGGAAAAGGTAGGTCTTGATAGCTTTACGGAAGGCTGAGAGGCAATCTAAGGAACGAATGCTGAGGAGAAGATCGTTCCATAGTTTGGGACCAAGGACGCTAAAGGAGCGGGCTCCAGTTCGGCAGAGCCTAATCCTGGGGACGGTCAGAAGAAGTTGGTTGGAAGAACGGAGTGCACGACCTGGGACATAAGGTCGGGCCAGATTCCGCAACAGAGGGGGATTTCCTTGTTTGACGATCTTAAAGATCGTGGTAAGAGCCTTAAATTTAACTCGGTGTTCCACGGGCAGCCAGTGGAGCTTACGGATGGTAGCTCTGGCAGAGCATCTACGTGGGAGACCAACCAACGTTCTGGCCGCCGCATTCTGGATACGTTGGAACCTAGCTGTTTCCGCTTTGTTAGCTCCCAGAAGGAGGACGTTAGCGTAATCCAGGCGTGATAAGATGGTAGCCTGGATAATTAGCTGGCGAGCTTTAGAGTCGAAGAGCCCAAGTATAGGCCTGAGATTCCTTAGGAGACCTATGCAGGTGGCTGCCACCTTTTTAGTGTGGGACTGGAAGCTAAGGTTGGCATCCATCCAGACTCCCAGATTTTTAACACAATTTTTAGGGAGTGGAGTGGCGCCCAGGGATGACGGCCACCAGTGCTCGTTCCATAGGCTGGTGTTTCGGCCAAGGAGGAGCACCTCGGTTTTTCCGGCGTTAAGTTGGAGGTAATTGTCCGTCATCCATTGTGCCACTGCTGCCATGCCCTCTTTAAACTTGGATGCCGCGATGGACGGGCTTTCCGAGAGGGTGACAACCAGCTGGGTGTCGTCGGCGTATGAGACCAGCGTGAGCCCCCACTCTTTTGCCACGTCAGTAAGTGGCTGGACGTATAAATTAAAGAGGGATGGGCTCAACGCTGAACCCTGGGGGACACCTTGAGCTATGGGATGGGATTTAAAGAGAAATGGAGGGGCCGACACCTTGAAGGATCTATCCTTGAGAAAGGATTGAAACCATGCAAGAGCGAGGTCAGTCACACCGGCCATCTCCAGACGCTTCAGAAGGATGTCATGGGATACCGTGTCAAAGGCTGCGCTGAGATCGAGGAGAATCAGCGCAGCACTTTGACCGGAGTCTAAAATCGTCCGGAGATGTTCTGTGGTGGCCAGTAGGGCAGACTCAGTGCTATGGCCTGCGCGAAAACCATTTTGGGAAGGGTCTAGTATTCCGTGATGATCCACATGTTTCGAGAGGATACCATTGACATGGGCCTCAGCTATCTTGGAAATCCAGGGGAGGAGGGATATTGGCCGGAAGTTTTCCGGTTTAGAGGGGTCGAGGGTAGGTTTTTTAATTATCGGTGATACCCACGCTTGCTTCCAAGCTATGGGTACAGATCCAGAGGTGAAAGAAAGGTTGAGGATGTTCAGCATGGGGGATAGAAAAAAATCAATCGAGTCCAGGAAATGAGAGGGGCTCATGGGGTCAGCTGGGGAGCCGGACTTCACTTTCTTACATAGTTTGGTCAGGTCAGCAGCAGTGATGGCAGAAATTTTGGAAAGAGGAGTGAGGTTAGAAGCTGGGGTCTTAGGTACTCCAAGGGGAGGAGGGATCTGCGGAAAGGTCGCGTAGATTTTTTGGACCTTTTCAACGAAATATGTTGCAAGCTGCTCACATTGTTCGTTGGAAGAAATTTTAGGTGAGGGCGCCCTAGGGTTTTGGAGTTCTTTAACTAATTTGAAGATGGTTTTAGTTGGATTCGGGTTGGAGCTAATTTTGTTGGCATAAAAAGAGGCACGGGAAGATCTAATGGCTTTATGATAGATTTTAAGCCTGGATAGATAGTTTGCCTTATCCTGGTTGTCATAGTTTTTTCTCCATTGGCGCTCGGCTTTTTTACAGTCCTTACGCGTTGATTTAAGGGTATCGTCATACCACGGATTGGAAGGTGTATTGCGTCCTTTGGTCAGTTTAGCCGGAATGAGAGTATCAAGGCCATTGCTAATCCATGTAGTGAACGAGGTGTAGGTCGCGTCTATCTCCTGGTTAGCTTCGAATTGGAACTCTCCAAGGGTTTCATGAAGAGCAGGGGGGAGAGTTTGTGCCAAGGTCTTTTTAAACGCTGGTTGGATTCAGTTTTATACTGACGTTGTGGAGTCGGAACCATCCGTTTAACAAGGTGGTGGTCCGTCCATCCCATCGGAGTGGGGGTTTCTGTAACTGCCTCCTGAATGTTAGTAAACATTGGATCTAGGGTATGGCCTGCTATGTGGGTAGAAGCATGGACTAGAGAGTTAAGTTGTAATGCTGCGATGTCTGCAAGAAGGTTGTTGATTGTATGGTCACCAATCGCATCAAAGTGTAGGTTGAGATCACCTAGAATGGTGAAGTTGGCGAATTTGGTAGTAAGCGCTGAGGCCGTTTCGAGGAGTGCGTCAATAAACCTAGTGGCCTGGCCTGGTGGGCGATATATGTATAGGCCGGATAGCGTAAATTGAGGGGTCACGCTGATTTTAAATTGGGCGCATTCACAGTCTAGGAGAGGTTCTTTGGTAAAAGAGCAGGTCAGGTGCTTTTTATAGATAATTGCTATGCCGCCACCACGGGAATCACGGTTAATGGTGACCAGGTGGAACTCGTCTGGGAGCGATAGGTTAGGGATGGTAGTTATGCCGTCTCGAAGCCAAGTTTCGCACAGAAATAGGATGTCAGGATTTTCCTCCTGAAGAAGCGAATTAACCTCAAGGTGGTGTTTAGTGAGGGATCTGCAGTTAAGTTGTAGTATCTTCAGCGGCGGGGTTGTTGAATTGAGACGGTCACCCCACACGCGAGTGGGCGTGTTGGTGGAGAAATGGCAACGGTTGCAGTTGAGTTGCGTGAGACCTAAGATGCCAGTAGCATCAGAACATCTTTGGGTAGGGTTCAAGTATAAAAGTTCCTTACCGTCATAGCATATAAGTGGGTATGACCTGGAAAGACCAGGGGGACTGGCGAGAGGCGATGGTCTGGCGATGACGGGCGCAGACGGGCTTGCCTTAGGTGCGCCTTCGGCGCGCAAACGGCGCTCCCGCTGCGCTCGTCCGCTGCGCTTCCGGTGACAGCACATGATGTAGGCGGTAAAGGGGGCGTGGCCTGCGAGGTGGGCGTGGCCCAAGAAGTCGCCGATTAGCGTCTGTCTGATCGAACGTTACAGCCGGCGCTGAAGAGCGTTCCTCGGCTGTTTAAGGTGAGCTAGTATCAGGTACAACACAGATTAGGTCACAAACAATTCAGTAAATTTTAAAAATGGTGCTAAAACGCTCCCGGCGAGATTGCCTGCGGAGTGTGTTACAAGTCTGTGTGGCGCTTGTTTATTTGGCGCTTTTATGTGATCGTGGGTAAAGGGGGCGTGGCCTGCGAGGTGGGGTGTCCCAAGAAGTCGCCGATTGGCGTCTGTCTGATCGAACGTTGCAGCCGGCGCTGAAGAGCGTTCCTCGGCTGTTTAAGGTGAGCTAGTATCAGGTACAACACAGATTAGGTCACAAACAATTCAGTAAATTTTAAAAATGGTGCTAAAACGCTCCCGGCGAGATTGCCTGCAGAGTGTGTTACAAGTCTGTGTGGCGCTTGTTTATTTGGCGCTTTTATGTGATCGCGGGTAAAGGGGGCGTGGCCTGCGAGGTGGGCGTGGCCCAAGAAGTCGCCGATTGGCGTCTGTCTGATCGAACGTTGCAGCCGGCGCTGAAGAGTGTTCCTCGGCTGTTTAAGGTGAGCTAGTATCAGGTACAACACAGATTAGGTCACAAACAATTCAGTAAATTTTAAAAATGGTGCTAAAACGCTCCCGGCGAGATTGCCTGCGGAGTGTGTTACAAGTCTGTGTGGCGCTTGTTTATTTGGCGCTTTTATGTGATCGCGGGTAAAGGGGGCGTGGCCTGCGAGGTGGGCGTGGCCCAAGAAGTCGCCGATTGGCGTCTGTCTGATCGAACGTTGCAGCCGGCGCAGAAGAGCGTTCCTCGGCTGTTCAAGGTGAGCTAGTATCAGGTACAACACAGATTAGGTCACAAACAATTCAGTAAATTTTAAAAATGGTGCTAAAACGCTCCCGGCGAGATTGCCTGCGGAGTGTGTTACCCCCGATTTATCATTGGTTTTACAAGAGAACACATATTCAATTATGTCACAGGGGATGCATAATTTGCCCAGACTCACCAGTGGTTTCCCAGGAGAACATATTCAATTATGGTACAGGGGATGCATGATTATCACAGACTCACCAGTGGTTTTACAAGAGAACACATGAATTATGTCCTCAAGGGAAAGTTTCACGAGTTAGACGCTACAATAATGAATCCTCCCAACGCTCTATGCGCTTAGTAAACCATCTGATGAAATGCTCATTGCATCATTACGAGAGATCTGCGGCCCAACCAGGAGCAAAGGACATGCACTGCGGGCCACAAGGCACTGCCCGCCCGCCCCCCAGCGCTACAATTCTGCTCCTGACCCACTTCAAAGTCATCTGCGTCGTAAAATTTCTGGCCTACATACAATTTATAATAGAAAACACACGTTAGCTTCATCCCACACCTGTTTGACAGCAACTCTGGCACACTGACCCCAGTGTGCCGCCCCCTTTTTAGGTCTCGCTCTAGACTTATTGCTGCCGAGTTCCTTGTCAAGGGACATAGAGCTGGGCATGAGCGCCGATTGCACATCGTGAACGCGAATGCCCAGCCCCCCCCCCAGCCGTGCACATCTCCATATTGCCATCCATGCTTCTCAGTCACGCGCACACAAACACACTGCATACACACACGCACGTGCACACCCCCCCCAACCTACTCATGCGCACACACACACACATGCAGGCACACACACACACGCTCACACACACACGTGCACCCCCCCCAACCTACTCACGGGCTCACGCGCGCACAGTCACACACGCGCATACACACACTCAAAGTTCCCATCTCCTGTCTAGCTAGTCTGATGCATCAAAAAACAGTCCCCCTACTCACCGGGCTGACTCAGGACTCTCCCGCTGCTCTCTACGCTGGTCTTTCCTCCTCAGGTGTGTAGGGTCAGCGGCTCAGGCAGCAGGCGGGGCTCTCCATGAGCACTGGAGCCCCGACGTCCGATGTGCACGCTCACGGCACACGGAAACGCGCGCAGCGTGACTTTGAGTGTGCGCCCGTACAGCTGAGGTGCATGATTGCACGCTCACGACGTTATCCTTCACTTGTTTAATCGTTTTTTTATTTTTTTTTAATGGCCTTCGTTTTAAAGGGGTTTTTTGTCGCGGGAGACCGTTTCTTACTGCAGAATCCTCTTTATTGTCACAAGTGCGTCACTGAAATACAAATTAAGAAAAATATTTTCATTTTGCCGGACGGCACGCGCTCCCGCCCGCCACGCCCCCTTTCACGCTTGAGGCTGCACAAGGAGGAAGCACGTGGGCAGCTGGTGTTCGGAGCTACAAAGGGGCAGGCAAGCCCATTGGTGAGATTTATGTTCCTTTGTGAGGAGCCCTGGGCTGGGAATGTTGTCTGTGCGGCTGATTCCGTGGTCTTGTTCACTTTAGGTAGAAACTTCGACCGTGCGCAAGTGGCCAACATTTGTCAATACATTAATTGAATCACAGACCAATCAGTATAATTTAGTTCTTGCATCTGAATTTCATTGGCCACTTACCTGTCGGTGATTGGGGCCAGAATTTACTAAACAAGTTAGTGTTGCACAAGTTCACCTCTTGCACCCCTTTACCCTGGAACTGTGTATGTACTATTGTATGCTTATGTGTCAATTGAATACAGTACTTTTCTTTTCTGCTCTATTCTTTATTAAGTTGTTTGAGGAATAAGCATGCAGTTGAGTTGTGACGTTTGGTGCACGTGTGACAACGTGTGCAGTTTTGTTAGAACAAGTGGAACCACAGTTTCTTCTTTATTTCGCAGAGCGGTTCTGCGTCGCCTTTCTGCCTCCTCAGGGCGTCACGAGGACCGTGTACAGGTTGGTTTATCGACAACGCGTTTCTCTAAATAATGGCGTGCCAAAACTGTACCAGAGATGTGACGAATGTCGTCCTGTCAGAGGGGAGTGTCTAGGCTGACGCTCAGGTGACGTGCTTAGAAGAAGGCTGCGCTGCGCGTTTTCGAAGTTTCAAAAGGCACTGCTGACTTCGAGGTATGTCCTGTCATTGCGCCTCCGCAAGGTATGACGTGTAGATCTAACGTCAATACGTGTCAGCTATGGAAAACTGGTAAGCCCGTGTGCTTTTTGGGGTTTTATGTTTGCCTTCTGGTACCCGACACAAGACCTTTATTAAAAGTCACACTACAGGTACCAGTCTGCAAAGTAAATGCCATGAATGGGGGTGTCTGGCTCCCTCCCTCCCACATGACGCAGGACATTAAGCGTCTTGGTGATAGAGAAGTGTTTCTTGGGCCTCTGGAGGCCTTGTAAACGTGGATGGCTTATGTGCGGCGCCAGATGGAACAGTGTCTGGAGAGAGCTCCGCACCACGTGCATAAAGGAGACGGGCTGATCCCTTCACGTACATAACAGCTAATCCTGTTATTAACTACATCAGAGCGGCAGGAGAGGAGCGCGTGTCCAGTCCTCTTCCTTAGAATACACCTCATCAGACGGTTCACGTGCCACAAGACAACACTGCGAGCCGCCGCCTTTATTGTTTTAAGCAGACAACTTAGAACCGGAAAGCAAAAGAGCTGAGGCAGCAAGGGGTGAAGATAGAGACCGCGCATGATCCGTGTGCAGCGGTCGTGCAAGCTTCCTTCACACAAACAGTATAGTAACGGTAAAGGCACCAGTAGTGCACGCTTCCTCACGTACACGTTACAAGTGCATCAGCAGCGGATGCTTGCCTCACACCAGAACAAAAGGCAGCAGTGCCGCCACTGCATTTGTGATGCTGTTTGTTTGAGAGCGAACATGCGTGAGTTGTGTTGCTTTGGTGCTCCGTTGCCCTGATACATCCCTCCTGGTGGGTATCAGCGGACAGCAGCATTGGCAGCTGGAGGTACCGCCTCTCCATCATACTGAACGTGGGCGCCTAAAGCCTACTTGAAATTGATCCACCCTGAAATTGGAGTTTGCTCTCTTTGACAATTAGAATATGACAAACCCAGCTAAAAGAAGAGCCCTCGATAATAGTCATACCCCTACTCTTGGACAGTGCCGCATTGTTCGGCTTCTACCCGCACCCCAACGTCACTGTCCAGACACAAGCTGTACACCTGAACTTCCAGATGTGCGGAAGCAAGACCCATCTTCTGGAAACTGACTTCAAAACTGTTCTTTATCCTTTGGCACTCTCCCACCTGGATAGTGACTGTGCTCAGCTTGCCGGTACCCCAGACACTTACCAGGTATCCCCACACAGTCTACATGTGGATGCAATACTCATCAAGTATTGGAGAAGCTCCCCCGCTTTACTAACTCCATTGGCCCCCATTGCTCACCTGCGTCACCTTGATGATGGGTCGTCTTGTCTTCAAGTCAATTACTTGAACACCACCTTATCTGGCAGGCTAAGGAAAGAGCTCTGGTGGCTAGCTCACTACGCATAGCCTTTGCATTGCTAAGCAAAAGGTCAATAAGTGCAGTAAGAAAGAAGATCGAAGACACACCTTCTCCTGCTTATCACTAAGGCCCAGTTTAGGATGACCACAGGCCGGAGGCTTACCAACCGATGCGGCATCCTTGGTTCTAATTCCGACCGCCGTTTTAGGATTAGGGTAGTCTGAATTTAAACCGGCCGATCATTCCGGCTGGCTTTCAACAGGCTCATGGAGCCCATCGGCCATCCGCAAACCCACCATAATCCTGTGCGGATGGCGTTTCCGCCGTCGGGGTTATGATGTCGGTTTCCAACAGGATTTCCATGTTGGGCTTTCCGACATGGAAACCCTGTTGGGAAGCAAATTTGGGGGCCCCTAGCAGGGCCCCCTTCTCCCTGCGGCCTCCGGTTGGGGGAAGAGGGGGCACCTATTGCACCATGGGGCAAGCACCATACACGTTGCAGGGATTTACATAAACTCTCATTACCTCCTCGTAAGTCTTCCTCGCCACATGAGTTACATAGTGAGCTTCAGCTCCACGACAGAACCCTCCAAAGCAAAAAAAGCCTCCCACCCCCTCCCAACATGGCCGACCAGTCACACCTGACCTCTATAAGAGGCGGGCCGGCCCAACCAACAGCCTGTTTTTTTTGTTCTGCGCGATTCTCTCCAGAGGCGCTGTACAGGTAAGATGGGCCGGCGTGAGCTGGCCCTTGGGTTTTAGGGTTGAGGATCCTGCTTTAGCGGTCCCTGGTGCCTTATGCCTAAAAATCCCCTCCCCTCTTCCTTCCCCCGGTCCTGTGGGGCCGGTTAGGTGCTGCTATAGCGTACCAGAGGTTTACAGGGGGGGGGGGCGGCCGGGGATGTGAGGTGTTTGGTCATCCCCGTGTATCCCCAGGTCATTCCTGAAAGGACCTTGCCTCCTTGTGGGCTTTTGGGGTCCAGCGCTCCGTTTTGCTTTTATACGCCTGTACCGACCAGATTCTCGGACCAGATGGAATCAGCTCCTATGAGCCCCTCTAACCCGGCCGGAACGTACTCACCTCCCTCCTTAGAATATATTTACAATGGGTATGGATATATGTATGTACATCTTATACCTAAGGATGGGAAAGATAGCAATAAACATGCATTGGTTTTCTACAATATCCTATTCACACCTATTGGTCTCGCTGCCACGTAGGCCCAGACTGGTCTACCCTAAGGCAGGTCTGATAATATACCATTACACACTGATCATCAGTGCTCACCCGACGCACAATCCGGCGCGCCTACACACATAGGCCTGCAGACCCAGTGCTCTCATTAATATCCGATCTGCAATCTGGCAGATCTACACACCTCTCTATCTTAGGTGCTCTCACTTACACACGGCTCACAATCCGGTGGGCCTCCACACCGTCTCCCTCCGGTGCTCTCACTTACACACGGCTCACAATCCGGTGAGCCTCCACACCGTCTCCCTCCGGTGCTCTCACTTACACATGGTACAATCACTTTCCTATGAACATCTAAGGATGACGTCGGTGGTTATCTACTCGGAATGAAACTACGATAATAGAAATTGGTATGGCCAAATTATTATATGTACCTTCTGCTCCTGACATCAAATGTTCCCTCTCTCCCTACTTGCTCAGTCATTCCTTACCTGATCGGGATTCGCATCCGTTCATGCAAACAATGTCTAACTAGAAGCTCAGGTTACCCTGATTGAACAAGAATACAAGGCACATGTCAGTTCATTATGAACTGGGGTGTTTTCTTTATTACAACAAAAAATAAGCACAATACTACACAATGTATATACTGTAAAGAAAAGTAAAGGTTAGAATGCGCGCTTAACAAGGAAAAGGGCAGAGATCACCTTATTAATGTGAAGTCGGGGCTCGGCAGTCATCTAGGTTCCCTTCTCGTCTCTGTGTCTTGGCTCGTCTCGGAATCACACCTCAGCAGTCACGGGTACACGTCTGCACCGCTATGCTCAATCTCCTCTGCTTCCCTCCAAGCCACTGGAACCTCGCTGGCTATTAGCTACCGTCTCTCTCTCTCTCTCTCTCTCTCTCTCGGTTTCTGTGCGCTTCGCGCTAGTTCTTCTTCAGTCTGTCTTAGAGAGTCTCGGTTTCAAAATCTTTTCTCGGACTTCAAAATGGCGATTGTCTGCTCTGGAAATAATTAATGGCATAGATGCTAATGGCTAGCTGCCGCCTACAGACTGACTGACTCATTGCCTAACACTTTCGCTAATATCAAAAACTGCCCCTTCATGGAAAGTTACGGCCAGCAACCTGCCGCCCACCAAATTCTTGTACCTCCCCGTACCAAGGGCACGTTCCCAGCCGGCCGGCCTGGAGTTGTGTCTTCGGAGTGGAGAAAAATACAGTCTTTCGATAAGGGCCAGCCTGAACCGGTTCTCTCCAAGCGAACAACACCTTAAAACTAAAACATTACACTTGACCTAGAAAGCCTCTCGAACTACCAGGCAGAGAGCAAGATGGAGTCTGTCCCGTTTAAGGCCTACAAGGCCCAAAATACGCATAACTCCACAGAAGATGTACTAATACTCTTACAAAAGGATGTATCATCACTAATACTTATATATCTATCCCCTAGCTTAAGTTTATAAGCCCTGATCTAAAGAAAAGGGTACGAAAATGCACTACTGTGCCTCATAGATAGGTCCTACTTATAGTCCTAATCCCTATACTCTAAGGGTAATAGGCTGGAGTCATTCTCCATCATCTTCACTCTCAAAGAGGGTCGAAAAAGTCGGTTATCACAACGCCTATGCGTGTGCTTGCATGACTCCGATGTGAAGCAGGCATTTGAATGTTTTACCCATCGTGTGGCTGGACTGCACAATGGGAATCTCGTATTCCCGGGGTCATTCTCAGCCCCCCTAGTGTGGACTGCGGGGGGCTAACCCTTCATGTTGTGCTGCTGGAGTGATTGTGCCGCTGAAGGTTCGAGCCTCATGCCTGTCTTTGGCTCAGCTTTCGTGTGTGTGTGTGTGTGTATGATATTACGCACTGATATCATGCACCAAGAAGGCAGCGGTTTACGCGCGGGTTTTTTTTTTTCAGGTCCGCGGCGCTTCTGCGAGAGCCTGCGCGGTGCCTGGCAGAGAGATTGTAGTCGGCACTTACTGGTGGCGGCGAGGCGGCGGGGGCAGGCTCGGTCCTACCTCGATGGTCGGCGGGTCCTCGGGGGCTCTGCTGACCGGGTCCGGGTGCTCCCCTCAGGCCGGCCTGGGTCTCGGTATCACGGCGCCGGCATTCATGAGTTTTTTTCCTTCCCAACGGCCTGCGGCTGGTTGCCGCGCTGGGGTTGGCTCCGGCTGGCTCCCGCCTCTTGTGGGCGGGGTTGGGTTTTCCGACAGGTGCGGCCTGTGATTGCCTTTGTCGGCCGTGCACGCCAGGGTTCCCCTGCGGGCGCAGCTGTTTGAACTGCCTTCTTAGGGCAGCGGACAACGCGTCAGGCTCATAGTCTGAGGGTCCTGTGTTCGATCCTCAGTGTGGGCATTATTTACATGGAGACTCTCCTTACGGTTTTCTTGTGTAGTCATCCGGGGTTTTAGTCGCACTTCGCGTGATGACATATATTTAATACTTTTGGATGTCTGTTGGTGCGCGGAGAGTCTGTTCCCGCTTCTGGCATTCCTTTCCGGGTTCCATGTGGCCCAATGGTTTGAGCGGCGGACCTTATGCTGCGATCTAGGCCGAGTCCAGGGTTCGCTTCCCCGCCTCGGCGGGTATTGGGATCGGTTCCCTCGGCACTGAGGCTTCTGTGCTGTGTTATCGGTACTGGGCTCGCCCTGACCAGTCTGGATGGCGAGGTTCTTGGGCGCCGGTCTCGAGTGCAGTGTGCTCTTCTGTGCTGCTGAGCCTTCGGGTCTCCTCAGGGTGGCGGGGGTTCTGTCCCCTCTTCTGTCGCCGTCTGCGGGGTCTCCTTGTTTTACTGCGCTGTCCCTTCTGGGGGTCCTTGCGCGGCAGGTTGCCCTGCCCCCTCCTCGCCTCGCCACCCTCTCGGTGGCCCCAGGGGGGGTGTGTGGCCCGATGCGACATAGTCCACGGTCCTGATGATTCTCGCCTCGGTGCCTATTCCGTTCGTGGAGTCCCATTCTGCTGCTCGGGGCGTTAGCTTGCTTTTTCTCCACAGCGGCCCCCACCATGGGATGCCTGGCCTCCGCCTTGGGGGTGTCCAGGAGTGGTCGTATCGGGGGGGGGGAAAGCCGGGATGGGTTCCACAGCGGCATTCGTACAAGCGCTTTGAGACCCTTGCGGGTGTGTAGTGCGCGGTTCTGGTATCAATTTACGCTACTGAGTAGTTTAACACTGGGAGGTCACGCAAATTTGTGATTCGTTCCATGTTATTTTCACTGGGTGCGTTCTCTACGCATGTCTCCGGACTCCCTCCCTGCGTCTGTTGTGATGGGCGTTGTGGAGGTGGGTTGGTCACCGTTCCTGCTCTGGTGGCCGCGAGACTGGCTCGGCCGTCTGGTCTGGCTGCGTCCTTGTCGGCGGTGACTGAGTTTTCTACGGGTGGCCTGTTCTGGCTGTCTCCTGTCCTTTCATTTTGGGGCCCGCTTCCCTGGGCGCGGCCTACCTTCGGTCTCCTCGTCCGCCTGTGGGTGTGGGCGTCCCGCCCTTGCATGGGTGGGGCCCTTCGGCCGTTCCTCCCTGATTACAGGGTGTCGGTCTTCACGAGGTGCGTTCAGGTTTGGCTTCCGGGCCCGTGTTTCGGCTTTCCCGGTCTTGTACTGGTGCTGCCGCTCCCTTTTTCGACCCTAGATCCTGGCTTCGGCCATCTCACTCCAGGGAGTTCCCTGGGGGGGGGGGGGCTGTCGCCTCCGTTACGTCCCGTCTTGGGCCGTGGCTGTCGCGGTTCTTGGGCTCTTCGGGCTTGCTGGCCGGTGTCTGGTCTTGCTGGTCTTGCGGACTTTCCGCGGGGTCCCTCCTTCTCGACGGGTTAGGGTACCTACTCCTTCCCTTGTCTACACTGAAGGGGTTTCTGGGACCTTGGGTTGGCCTGTGAGGCCGGCCTGCGAGTGGGGGTTCCCACTCTCGGTTGCGGGTGCTTCCGTTGGGCTTACCTTCTGGCCCGTGGGACCGATGGCATTACCACCCTAACAGCACCTGATCTCGTCTGCTTTCGGAAATTAAGCAGGGTCGGGCCTGGTTAGTACCTGGTTGGGAGACAGCCTGGGGATACCAGGTGCTGTAGGCTATGGGTACTGTGCTCCTGGCCCGCCTGGTGGATCTTCTTCGCCTGGAGGGGGTCTTGGTGTTCCCTGTCTGGACGTGTGATACATCTCGGGCTCGTCTTTTTCATGGGTGAGGATTCACGTCAAGCGGTGTCTCCCTTCCGTCGGCTCCCTGCTCTATGTGCGGTGATCCCTTCGGTTCCCGTCTCGGGCTTGTCCGTGTGCCTGGACCCGGTCCTCCCCTCTGGTTCGTTCAGGGGGGGGCGTCCTTTGGCGCCGGGTCGTTTTGGGGTCGTTGGGATCTCCTGCAGTCCCGCTGCTCCTCGTGCTTCGGGAGTTGCTGGCAGTCATCCTGGCCTGCCGTCTTTTGCACCTGTGCTTCATGGTCCCCATGTCTTGGTCGGGTCAGTCGCCCTGGGGATGTGGAGCGGTGTCAGCCTTCGGGGGTGCTAGACGGTCCTGTCCCTTCGGGCTGTCTTTCCCCCGGGGTCCGACTATGTGGAGGCGGTTCGACTGAGTCGGATCTTTCCTTCGTTGCCTTGTCTCTCCCTGTCCCCGAGGGTGTTTCAACGCCTGGTGTCTCGTTTCGGTCTACCTCTGGTGGATCTGTTCGCGGTCGGGGACTCGGCCCTCCTGCCCAGATTCTGCTCTCTCCTCCCGGGTCCGGGGGTATGGCGGGTGGATGCCCTGTCATTCGCTTGGCCTTCCGGTCTGCTGTACGCTTTCCCCCCGTTCACCCTGATCCCCCGGGTCCTCTGCAAGATTCGCTTGGACAGGGCCAGGGTGCTCCTGGTGGTTCCCGGCTGGGTCCGCCGCCCCTGGTGTCCTCTCCTTTGCGAGCTGGCGGTTCAGGCCTACTGGCCGATCCCGGATCTGCCTTTTCCGTTGAAGGGCCCCCCGCTCCCGGAGTCGGTGTTGCGCCAGCGCCATCTGCAGGCCTGGCTCTTGAGCGGGTGACGCTGCTTGCTCGGGGGTGTTCTTCTGGGGCTGTGGGTTTCCTGCTGGGCTCCCGCAGGTCTTCCACGTTCTCTTCCTATGCCCGGCACTGGGCTTCTTTCTCGCGTTGGTACGGTCGGCTTGGTGCTGACCCCGCCACCGTGGACCCCTTGCGGGTCTTGGATTTCCTGGCTGGGGGTTTTCCTTAGGCTTGGCCCCTTCTTCCCTGTGGGCCCAGTGGGCTGCCTTGCGGGCCTTCCGCAGTCCGGTTTTCGACGGGCTGGATTCCCTGGTGGTTCGCTTGGCTCCGGAGTTGTTTTCTCCGTCGCCCTCGGACGCTCTGCCTCTCTCCCCCTTGGGATCTCCCTCTCGTTCTGCGAGCACTTCAGGGTCCGCCCTGTGAGCCCCTGGCCTCGGTGGCTTTGCGGTTCCTCACCTTTTCGATGGTGTTTTCCTGGTGGCAGTGGTGTCTGCTGGGCGTTTGGGCATGCGGGGGTCGTTCCTCCGCTCCCCTCCCTTCTTGCGGGTTTTGCCGGACAGGTTGTTTCTCCGGCATGTCCCCCGTTGCCTTCCCGGGGTTCCTTCCCTGGTGACCCGGGCTCGAGTGGGGTCTTTACCGCCCTTCCCTCCCGACACGGTTCCTCCTTGTCCATGCTGGATGTCCGGCGTGCTGTTTTGGCTTCTCTTGAGCGCACGTCTTCCCTTTCCCGGTGTGGTAGCCTGTTCGTGGCTTTCGGTCCGGTTCATTCTGGCCACAAGCCCTCTCTTCCCGCCTTGAGTCGATGGCTTACACAGGCTATCTTCCTTTTCTATGCTTCGCTGGGTTCGGTGGTACCGGCGGGGGTCCTGGGTCGGTCCACGAGGTGGGTTTCTGTGTCCTGGGCCTCCTTCGAGGGTGTCTCCTCTGAGGAGTTTTGTCGGGCGGCGACGTGGTCGTCCCCCCACATGTTGATGGAACACTATCGCGTTGTCTTGGGTGGTTCTGTCCCTGGGGACTTCGCTGGGGCCGTTCTGAGACCGGGAGCTGTGGCTCCTTGATGGCCTTTTCTTTGTGTCTTGATTCAGGTTTCCTGTAATTCCTGTTTTCTTTGCATTGTACTGAATAAACCTTGTGTTGGTTTTTCTGCATCACCGTGTGGTGTTGTTCTTCTGGTGGTCAATGAAGCCTTGTTGGCTTGGGTATTTGCTCACTATGTAAATCATGTGGCGAGGAAGACTAACGAGGAGGTAATGCCCCGGTTACTTACCGGTAATCTTCATTACTCCGAGTATAGTCTTCCTCGCCACATGAGTTCCCTCCCCCCCTCCCTGTCTGGCTATCGGCTTCATTGTTTGCTTGGTAGTTCAGGCTGTTGGTTGGACCGGCCCGCCTCTTATAGAGGTCAGGTGTGACTGGTCGGCCATGTTGGGAGGGGGTGGGAGGCTTTTTTTGCTTTGGAGGGTTCTGTCGTGGAGCTGAAGCTCACTATGTAACTCATGTGGCGAGGAAGACTATACTCGGAGTAATGAAGATTACCGGTAAGTAACCGGGGCATTTCTCTATGGGCGCTTGTGCGGCGAGCGATTTCCACCTGCCGCACAGCTCCCATAGAGAAATGGAAGTTTGTGACTGCTTCAAAAATATGGTGTTCAGAACCGCCAACCGGCGGTCGGTCAGTTCCCACACCAAGACTGTTTCTGTCTGCGACAACTTCGATTGACATCGTAAAAGGGCCCTAAGAATCCTAAACAACATCCAGCTCGAAGCACGCTGATGCATTATGGGAAGTATTCCTGGCAGAATCTGATCCTGGGATTTTCAGTATTGGCCCCTAGAGGATTTTCATCCTCTAGGGAAAAACCAGACGTTCAAGTGTTTTCTAATCATCCTCAACTTTCACCGATTCATAATATACTTTCTGCCGTAGAATCAAGGAGCTTGATCTGGTACTCTTTCGACCATGGAGACATCATGTTCTTTTAGCGCTTTGTGTAGAGTTTATGTCTGTCACAAGTCTGACGTCCAGTCTTCCACTAGTTAACTAGGTCTTTACTTTATCGCTGCCTCCACAGGATGCTGTGTATTCCAAAGGTTGTGTTTCCTTTCAGTAAGAAACTTTTTCATCAAGAAAAAGTGATTGAGAGTACTTTGTAGTATGTCACTCCGATGATATGGTAATACACTTAGAAGGGGTTAAAGAAAGTTTGAAGAATGCATCAGGATTATCCATAAATGCTTTCTGGGAAGGCCGACGGACGCCTCCAGGAAGGATATTTGACCACTTTGTAGGGAGTCCTCAGAAGTGCCAAGATGATGGCCTTTGGCATATTTACTGTACTCCATATGACCAGAGAAAACGTTTTGGAGTAGGACATCCGGATCAAATCCTGGTTTTTGTTACACAGCAGCAAGAAACGTATCATCTTTAGCAAATGGAAATCGCTTGCAACATCTGCTATAAGACTCCCTGGGAACTATAATGTTGCCCAGTGGAATGGAGTTCTATAAAACATCTTCTTCTCTTAGGGGTGAGATGATTTAGAAATGTATTTGTCCAGCATAAAAATCCACAGGCCGCATTTGCTGCCCAGCAGTGACTTGACGAATTATGGCCGACCTTTCATTTTGTAGAGTTATGATTATCGCCTCTCTGATTACAGCAGCGCACACCAGGGGTTGAGTTCTAGCAATGCTCTGATTCAACACATTTCTGATTATTCTGGACTTTGAACATACCAGGGCTCTATTTATTTAAAATCTTTTCATTTTTATTTGAAGTGTATTTGTAAAGCGCACTATCACATGTAAGCTTACTCTGGCGCTGATGAAGTATGTGTGTCTAGCCCTGCCTTTGGTAAGTAGGTTAATTGAAAAGCCAGTTCTTCAAGAGGAAAGGAAGAGGCTCCGACAATGAGTGGGAGCTGGAGGCCGTTTCATGCTATAGCACCGATGCCCAATAATGCCCGTTCCTGACCTCGTTCTATGTGTGCGAGCTAAAGTCGTGCAGAGCAGAGCTGTCTGGGTGGTTGATGTAAGGAGATGCAATTGTTCAGCTAAGTGGGGCCTAAGTTGTGTAGTTCCTTGAATGTGTGTGTAAGGAGTTTGAAATGAATGCTTTTGTGTATCCCGAAGCCAGTGGAGCTCCCTGGGGTGTAGTGTTTATGTAAGTTCCATGTGGGAGGCTTAGGATGAGTCTAGCTGCAAAGTCGGGATAGTTTGTAGTCTGCTAGTGAGTTGCCTGGAGATCCTGAAGTAGAGGGCATTTTGCAGCGTGAACCTTTTCTGGATTCACAGGCTCTGCATTATTCTGCCATCTAGTAGTTGGGTCCGGAATTCCGGTCCGGTAGTAGACCTATGTCTCTTTATTTTCTTTTTAGGTCGAGCCTATGGCATTGCTCTAGTGGGGCTTTCAAAAATGCCAGTTTAGTACACTATTACTATTGTTTGGGGTTGTCACGATTCACAAGAGGCAAAGACGCAAGTCATAAAGTGTATGTACGGTGCTTCAGTCTCCTTTCAGAGCATTCAGAGGAGAAGAGGGGTGGCACATGAATGAATGAATGATCTCATCCCATGCTACACATAAATAAGATGAAGTGTCAACTACATGAATCAGTGAGCCTTTGAAGAATGTTTTACATGTGCGCCTTCTGTGTTGTTTGACACTTAATTCAAACAGTCACGATTGATGATAATCACAACTTCATGTAAATATTTCATTTTTTATTTACCTGCGACCAAAATTGCCCTTATCTGATTGCCAAAACAGAGCTTTCAAAGTCTGTTCTTAAAATGCATTTGAATAAATATTCCAAATATATGTAGACTTAATAACAGGTTAGCACGGTTGATCTTTCAAGGCAACCTTGTTAGGTCTCGCTGAGCCAATGAGCATGCGTTGTTCAGCGAGAGTATAGTAAGAGTCTTTAAAAAATGCTCCCAGTCTGCAGGCGGATCGAGCACAGTGCATGTGCGCCGGGCACGCGCACCATTTGTCCGCCTGCAGATCACTTTCGCGGCCGCTTTGATGTTCTCAGTGAGCCGCGCGGCCACTGAGAACATCAAAGCGGCCGCGAAAGTGCTCACCATTTGCCACCCCCTCCCTTATCCCACTTCCTGCTTGTTCTTGTGCCCTCATGGCTCGTCTGGTGTAAATGTTGTTGCTTGTGTGATAAAGGTGCAGCCAGGGCAGTTCTGCCGGTTTACTTTCCGGTCGCATGTACTCTCTCTACCATACTTTCCTCCTCAGTTTCTCTCATTCTCAAATTTGTTCTTTTTTGCAATATGGGCACTTTTGAACCGGACTTCATCTGTCTTACCTCTATTTTGTTTACCCCCTTATTTTGACCCTCTTTGGTCTCCGTCCTGCAGAAGCATCCCACCTCCTAGTGCTTCACTTACTCTCCTGTGGTATAGTACCACACCCCCTGCATCTCTGTGCTGTCGTGAGATGCTGCATGCGCCATTGTCGGCTCAGTCTGAATATTACACCCCCCCCCCCAGTCCTGGATGTGTGCCATCATGCTGGCGGCGCATTCTGGCCATCAACCCCTGCTCCTCTTGCAGCTGGTACACCTGTGCACCTGTTCCAGAAGAGTCTGTGCCTTCTCCTTGGACATGTAGCTGTGGTATGTTCAGGCTGCTCCTTCTGAAAAGCAGCGCGTGCAGCGTGTAATGATACATTCCTGGGCCGTCCAGCTGCTCTACTTGCCTTTCGGCAATGTTAGTGATCTTGGTCCCTAATGAGTTTATGTAGCTCTTTTCACCAAAGATTTTCTGGTTTGGGTTATTGTTTATAACAGTTGTTCCTCTTTACCTATTTAGTAATATTCCCTTTTGTTGGCCTTGTTAGGATTCAAATATATGAAGTCATCTTTGTATATAAAACGTATGGTGGCTGTGTGGATTTAGTTTCTTCTTTCTAATATAGTGGTGGAAAGTGATTTTAGTTTGTGTGTGCTTTGTACAACCTCGTCATATATTTTATTTTTTATTTTTCATGTACACCTCAAAAGCGAACACATTCTACAATTATAATGGCAAAACTGTACCGTAACATACAAAGAAAAAAAATAACTATTTACTGCAGTTTGCCTTACCAGTTAACTAATATAATCTGAATAAAAAGTGCTATTTTCCATACCTTACCATAGAGATGGGCTGTGTAAGTATTTACATTTTCTTTTCAGGCGGACCTTGACATCTTAAAAGTAATCTCCTCACACACTTGTGTTTTTAATTTTGCCGTTGATGCATCTTTTACTCTACTCTGGTGGCAGCCATGGCAATTTTCTTTAAAGGTTTTCTACTTTGTAACTTTGTGCTACTGTTGTCTTTTAGTGATCACGTTTGCATTTAGATGTGAGTTGACAGACCATGGGAGCTCATCTCATGCTATAAAATGAACAGACAACGAGCACGCATTAAATAGATTAACACCTGTACTCTCTTATTAATGCTACCTGACCAGCTGGTTATGTAGGAGTATTTTTTGTCTGTGTAAAGATGGTTAGTTCCAAATTAAGAAGAAAGAAAAGAAGACCGAAAACAACACTGTGGCAATATGTGAAACTGCTATCTATCTATCGCCCTCACTCTATCTATCTATCTATCTCTCTATCATCTATCTATCTATCTATCTATCTATCTATCTATCTATCTATCTATCTATCTATCTATCTATCTATCTATCTATCTATCTATCTATCTATCTATCTATCGCTATCTATCTATCGCTATCTATCTATCCATTTATCTATCGTCCTCACTCTATCTAGATGTCTATCTATCGTCCTCACTCTATCTAGCTGTCTATCTATCGTCCTCACTCTGACTATCTATTGCCCTCACTCTATCTATCTATCTATCTATCTATCTATCTATCTATCTATCTATCTATCTATCTATCTATCTATCTATCTATCTATCTATCTATCTATCTATCTATCTATCTATCTATCTATCTATCTATCTATCTATCTATCTATCTATCTATCTATCTATCTATCTATCTATCGCCCTCTATCTATCTATCGCCTTCACTCTATCTATCGCCTTCACCACAGCATCACTCAGCACCACCCCAGCATCACTCAGCACCACAACATCACTATGCGCTACCACAGCATCACTGAACGCCACAGCATCACTGAACGCCACAGCATCACTCGTCGCCACTACAACATCACTCAGCGCCACCACAGCATTAATCTGTGCAGCCATTCAACAACAAATGGTTCAAATATGTTCTCTCAATGTTTCAAGCTTTATTACAAATGTCACAAAAAGATGTTAATATTTTACTTCTGTTCTTGGACTTTCGTCAAAATATAATGCACTGAACATAATCTTCACACAAGTTATTTACAAAAGATTAAGCCCCCCCCCCCACCCCCCATCCCCTTCCCACCATGTCACAGACCGGAAGAACACACAGGAGGGAAAGCCCCAAGCCAAGACCAACCCCCGGGACCCTGAAACCCCCCCGGCCCTCAACGCACAACGAAGCCCCGACAGCGCCGAATCACCCCTCCCCAGGCCACCTGCCCCAACACCCGGGACCCAAGGACGGCAAGCGCGCCCCCACCGCCCAGCACCACTAACCCCTACCCCCAGCATACCAAAAGCAAGTCCACCAGCCTCCCCCTACCTGCAACAGGACCCACCACTGCCAGCCCCCGCACAACCCACGAGGCAACAGCCAAACCCTGCAACCCTCCCCGAGCCGCCCGCAACCAAAGCACAGAGCAAAGGAGCCTGCCAAGAACACCACACAGGTATGGGACCCTACCACCCCCTACCGGGGACCTGCCCTGAAACCCGGGACCGAGGCAAGACTTTCACCCAACCCAGGGGGAGGGCCCAAGCGAGAAGGGAGACTCACCTCGGCAGCAGCAGAAAAACAGCGTTCGGGCAGCTCGTCGAAGCAGGAGGAGGGAGACTGTCTCCACCGACGTCCAGAACCAAAGAGGGCGCTTGGTGGACGGCAAAGGTAATTATTCCTCCCCCCCCAAACCCCCCACCCCTCCCCCAGAAGTGATGTCACTCGGGGACGCCCACAGGTCCCCAACTCTAGGCTACTAGCTGTTGTTTGTGCCATCGTGTGGTAGGTGTAGAAAAGCAAGATTCGTCCACTTTTATGCCGGGGGTCACACATGGCTGAGCCTGCTGAAAACACGTGCAAGAGGCGCGTCGCAGGTGTTCAAGAAGGGTTCCGTTTCCATGCAAGTCTGACTTTCATATATACTTTCTCTGTTTTCAAAGTACAGAGTGTCCGATCTTATATGCACAATACAGTCAAGCCTCATATAAACAGCGCATCCATTTCCGGGGTGGGGTCTCTCTGGGGGACTAGCACCTACGCACAGTGTGATCACTCGTGAGCCTGACACGTGGAACGTAAATTTAAGAATGACTGGTTCCCAAATGCACACATATCTTGGGAATTAAAACAATGCACGTTGACTAATACCGAGTCAGTCAGTCAAACCATTTATTCGATTACTTAAAATCATACAAAGTAAAAACATACATCCCAAATTACAACTTGTTGGACCTGGCCTTGTGGCGTGGTTCCCTCCTGTTCCTCAGTGTCCCGCTAGCCCCGCTTTGCACCCGAAACCCCTGGTCATCCCGTTCCCTGTCTGCCCCGCTCCCTGCAAGACCCTACCAACGGACGACCATCCCTGCATGCTCCTCCCGGTACCGGGCACCCTGAACCTGCATCCCCCCACAGGGCCACCATTACCCTTCCCGAGGTCCCTGACCCCATAGCCTTGCCCGACCCCGGTCGCAGCGAAACTTAGGCTGCAGACGCCCCATGCCTGGCTGGGGGGTAGAGGACTTTCTGAGTGAGATAGGACCAAAGAGTTTCGGTTGCACCTCCGGGCTCCCTGGTGGACAGGTTTCACTCACACCTCTGGCCTTCCCCCGTGGGCTGGTTTCGATCGCACCTCTGGCCTCTCCGAAAGCTGGCTCCAGACCCTGCTGGGCGTCTGGGAATCCCCGGACGCATGTTCAAGAGGATCAAAGGGCCAGCCGACGGAACTCCCCGACAACCAGCCCCGGGGCATGAGATCTCCGCCTGCACTACACTTGGCAGAACTTACCCCCCCCCCTTGAGATTCCCGGCTTCCGTTTCACAAACCTGGAGCGGTAACTCAACCAGTCTCGCACCAAAAAAAAAAAAAACTTCCTCTTATCGTGGTCGTAGGTTGTATCTTTCTCTTCCAGAAACAGTATGGTCCGGGAAGGCTCCCTCCGATTCGGCAGACGTTACAGCTGGGCTCTTCTCCTCGTCCAGAATATCTTGGTAGTCAGATAGTGCAGTTGGGCTCACCAGATCCGGGGAGACACGACGGCAGTGAGTAGAGTGCACCCACCGCTTCCTGTTGGTAACTCGCACAGCCGTTCGAGTTGCGAGCAATACCTGCTCTGGGCCACGCCACCTCGGTTTCAAGCTGTTCGTCCTCTCAAACGAGCGGATCATTACATGGTCGCCAGGACGAAGATTATGAGCCTCTCCAATGGAATTGTCAGGGAGCGCTTCTCGAACCTGCTGATGAATAGAGAGTAAATCATTTGTTAATCGTGCCAAATATTCGTTCATCATTATACAAGGCACATCATGTAACAATAGAGGCTTAGGAACTCCCCATATGTTCATCGGCCTTCCAAACACCACTTCATAAGGTGTGAGGCCAGTTCGGGAATGGGGCACTGATCTAATAGAGAGTAATGCTAAAGGCAAGGCATCCGGCCACTTCAAAGACGTGGATGCCACAATCTTCGCTAACTTTAGTTTCAAAGTAGCATTGTACCGCTCAACAAGACCTGCTGACTGAGGATGGAACACAGCATGAAACTTCTGCTGGGTTCCCAATCCCTTCAACACGTACTCCACAATTTTCCCATCAAAATGGGGACCATTATCGCTCCACAAAAATTTGCAAACGCCGTATCGAGGGAAGTAATCTTTGAGCAAAACCTTAGCTGTTGTCAACGCTGTATTATCTTTCGTGGGGAAGGCCTCAACCCATTTGCTAAAAGCACACACCACCACTAGGACATACTTAAGGTTATTACAATGCTCAAGCTGGATGTAATCCATTTGCAGTACTTCAAACGGTGCAGTGGGTGGAACGAACCCTCCTTTCGGAGCATGCGTCCCTTTTGCAGGATTGTGCTGTAAACATATCAGACAGGTCTGCACTACTCTCTTGGCCATCTCAGGATGCTCCCAAACTCGCGTTAGTAATCGAGTAATTGCAAGAGCTCCAACATGTGCCAATCCATGTGACATTTGGACCATGGCTTGCAAGTAAGCTGCAGGCAATTTCCATCGTTCCATATCTTTACTCCTCCAACAACCCTCATCATCCAGCACTCCCTCTGCTGCCC
Organism: Lissotriton vulgaris; assembly: GCF_964263255.1. Lineage (NCBI taxonomy): Eukaryota > Metazoa > Chordata > Amphibia > Caudata > Salamandridae > Lissotriton > Lissotriton vulgaris. The sequence continues at coordinate 99,583 of NW_028253554.1, forward strand.
AAGCTGCAAGTTCTGCTTCAGTCGCTGATTTCTGGATGTCTAGTATCTCTTCTCTTGCATCATGCCATCGCTCAGCCTGTGACTTCACCACATACATTGGACAATCATTTCGTGACATAGCCGTTTGTCTTGCTATACTGTCCGCAAAAGCATTGCCTTGTCCCACTTTGTCAGTGACCTTTTTATGTGCACTGCATTTGATTATCGCCACTTTCTTTGGACAAAGTAACGCGTTTAGGAGATCACGCACTAGTTCTCCGTGCATAATGTGTACTCCATGTGAAGTCAAAAACCCACGCTCTCTCCAGAGTAGGCCGAAGTCATGCGCTACTCCGAAGGCGTACCGGCTGTCTGTGTAGATGTTCACACATAGGCCAGCACTCAATTCGCAGGCTCTTGTCAAAGCTATTAGCTCCGCTGCCTGGGCCGATTTCTGTGGTATTCGTGCTGTTTCTACCACTGTTTTAAGTGTCGTGATCGCATATGCTGCAGAAGTCGTGCCATCTGGCAGCCTTAAACACGATCCATCAACCCACAGTTCCCCATCCACATCTGGAAGTGGCGTATCCTGTAAGTCAACACGACCCTTTGTTTGTTCCTCGGTCAGAAAAACACAATCATGGTGTTCTTCCTCCTGGCCCTCTTCAACCGGATACGGCAATAAAGTGGCAGAGTTCAGGGTAGCACATCTCTTTAGTGTGATGTGTGGCGCCAACAGTGTGAGCTCATATCCTGTTAAACGTGCACTCGTAAGATACTGGGTTTTCGTTTGGTTTAGCAAAGCGTCTACCGCGTGGGGAACTAATACCAACAGTTTGTGTGACAAAACTATTCCCTCACTCTGCCGTATAGCTACTGCTGTTGCTGCAACTGCTCGGAAACACCCAGGTAACCCTCGTGCCACAGGATCAAGAATGGCCGAAAAGTACGCACATGGCCTTTGCTTATTCCCGTGTGTCTGCACTAACACTGATAATGCGCACCCATCTTTCTCGTGCACATACAATGTGAAAATCTTTGTGTAATCAGGTGTACCTAACACTGAGTGCAAAGAGCCTGTCTCAATTGTTCAAAAGCATTCTGATATTCATCTGTCCATTCAAGGGGCATAGGTGTAGTTTGAGACAATAACGCTAACAAAGGTTTTATAATGTGCGAAAACCCCATTATCCACTGTCTACAAAAGGACGTTAATCCTATGAAGGCTCGCACATCTCTCTGAGTGCGGGGGACTGGTGTATCTAAAATCGCTTGAATTCGATCAGATGTTAATGCGCGTCCCTCCTTAGACAAAAGATGACCGGGGTAGGTCACCTGGGTCTACAGTATTGTAGCTTTTTCTTAGAAACTTTATGATTATTCTGAGCCAAAAAGGAAAGCAAAGCAAGAGTACTCTCCTCACATTGTGCATAGGTGTCTGCAGCCAATAGGAGGTCATCAACGTATTGTATAAGGGCTACTCCAGATCGCAATTCAAATGAATCGAGCTGTCTCTTTAAAGCCTGACTGTAAATGCTAGGGCTCTCTGTGTAACCTTGAGGAACACGACAAAATCTATACGATTTATTATTTAACGTGAAGCCAAACAGATATCTGCTGTCGGGATGGATGGGAATGGAAAAGAAAGCATTTTTAAGATCAATAACAGAGAAAGTGGTAGCAGTGGGGGGGACCAAAGCAAGTAAGGTGGTGATGTCTGACACCACCGAGTACTGGGGCACTACAATTTTGTTAATTTTCCTCAAATCAATAATAAATCGATAGATTTTGTCATCAGTATCTTTCTTTAAGATCGGAAGAATCGGGCTGTTACAGACATTATAGGGAACTTCCTCCACTACTCCTGCAATAATCAAATCCTGAACAATGTGCTTCAGGGCAATCTCACCTTCTCTGGATATCTTATACTGGGGTACACGTGGCAAAGACGCTCCCTCCTTGACAGTAATTCGAATAGGCGGAATAAGCATCTGTCCCACATCCGTATCTGATGTCGCCCATAACGTGTGCGGGAGAGAGGCTAGCGCTTCAATTTCCTGCATGGTACAACGCCTGCCTGCGTCTGGATAATTGTCGTTCAAAATAACTCGCACTCCTTCAGGAGCGCAGCGTATCGTTGCTCGAAAATACTTGAGCAAGTCTATGCCCATAATGTTGTCTGGGGTATGAGGCGACAATAAGAATGGGCACAGGCCAAAAAATTTGTCAATGCAAAATGCAAGAGGTTGTGACAATGGGCTTGGAGAGGGTGTGCCATCAAACCCTATACATGTAATCATTTGGCCAGACAGGGGAGCCCTTGGAACCAAGTTTTTAGACAAAGCACTACGAGTAGCTCCTGTGTCAACTAAAAACTGATCAGTAGAACCCAAAACGCCCGCTGATACATATGGACCTCTTTGATCTACTGGCACTTCAACCGATTCCACACCCCATCCTATGCAATCCTATGCATGCACATAATCCTGACTCTCCACATTTTCACCCTCCGAGATCTGATACTGATTTCGTCGATCGAAAGTATTCCGTTCATCCTGACCACGACCACTCGCTTCAAACCTACCACGATCACTTCCTCCACCTCTCGCCCCGTATAACTATTCCGTGTCCTTCCACCTCCTCGACCACGCTGGCTACGTTGCTCACGAAGCACCGGACAGTCTTCAGCCCAATGCCCGAACTCTTTACAATATGCGCATTGGTCCTCAGCAATATCGGTACGACCATACGACGCATTACCTCCACCTCGCCTGCCCCTATCATTCCCTCTAGATTGCACACCGCGGACCTGTGCCAACATCACCTTCGTCTTCAATTCCTTCGCTTTCTTATCAACACTTTCGATAGCTTCTAATTCCTGCCGCTCATAATACTGAGCCATAGTTAACAAAGACGCAGGGGTCGCCGTGGTCCAGGAACTCTCACTAGTTTTCAATCGCTTTGCAATCTCCGGTAGGAGATTAGCCACATACTTATCGACAAACAGATGCCTACCCGTATCGTCTGTTAACAGTTGTCCACTGTAATCATGAAACGCTTCTTCAAAACGTGTGAAGAAGTCAGATACCGACTCGTCCTGTTTCTGTTTGCAAGAAGCTAACATAGTCCAATCAATCTTTTTAGGGGGGGACGCGCGTTTTTAATTTATTCAAAATAGCTATTGGGAGATCTAAAATCAGCTGACAGGGTTTACATGCAGGCTCCCTATCCAAATCAGCTTGGCTTATGTCTTTCCAATTTGCTCCTAACATTGTTTGATCATCAAACTTACGGATCGCTCTCCACATATCAGGGGGAAGTATTAGTCCAAAGAAAAGATCTATATCAACTAGCGTCATAACACAAGAAGAAATGGCCCCCTCCACTCCTTCATAGAAAGCTGCCGGGTTTTTACGGGGATCAGGCAAAGCATTTTTCAAGGCCATAACATCCGCTCTATTCCAAGGCGTATACACCCAATTGTATATGAAATACCCTTTTGCATCCCCAGACAATTTATCATCACTGGTACCTTGCCCTTTAGGGGGAACATACAAAGGTGCAGCTTCACGCATAGGCATAACATGCACTTTAGAACTCTTATCTGCTCCAAAGATAGAATATTCTTTGGATTGCTCCGTCGACCCCGGCACGGACTTCTCTGATGCTTTTCGTGCTTCCCGCAATCTGGACGCCTCATCCCGTAGCTGGACCAATCGTAGGAAAAAGGCATCCGCATCTGCAATAACAAACAAACCTTTACGCATATTCTCATGATGGACTGATATATCCTTAGGTTCTAAATCCTCTGAATTTTTACGAAATCGGTCAACAACTTCATCTGCAAGGGTACTTAAAAAACACAACTGTTCTCGTTCTGACCATTTATTCCTTTCAGCATTAATCTCTGACATAGTTATTTTATTCAAATTCAGTTTCCTAGCGAAACTACGCAAATCCGCGGCTCTACCAGCAGTTAACCTCGTATTTGCACTATCTCGATCTTCATCACCGAAGTCCTCGTCCGGAGCCGTAGGCGAAAAGTACGGAGGCGGAGACCGATCTAATAATGAAAAATCATCAACTTCATTAGTAAGGACAGGATAAAGCGGACGTCGAATAGGAAATTGACCACTCGTTTGCAAATTACGTTCCCGTGCCTCCCTCTCTTTCTTCTCCTGTAACTCCTTCTCCTCCAGCTGTAAAGTTTTATCTCGAGCAGCCTTGCGCTGCTCTTTTCCCGCCAAGGCAATCTCGCGCTTCATTCGCTCACGCACTGCTTTCTCCCACATTCGTACACAATCAAACATATCCTGTCTAGACCTGCGTTGAAACAAACATTGCTCCACAAACTGAACCTTTCGTAAATCAAACGACCCATGTAGTGGCCATTGCAACTCGGGATCAGACTTGGTGTATTGGAGTTCTGGACTTTTTGGTTCCGTCCAGAGGTGTCAGGGGACAACACCCAAAGACCCCGGAGTTCTACCTGTCTCGGTGCCCAAATAAACAGAAACACGGGCTTCTCGATGGTGGCGTCAAAGACCAAAGGTTTATTACTGCAGGGACACAGAAGTCACAGAAACTACACACGGGCAGATTCTAGGAGCCTGTTCGATTTGTACAAAGAGGGTTGCTCCTTATATACAAAATATTAACCTTCAGGCGAATTCTTCACAATGCTAGTACATTCCCAAACCTTTGTGTCCTAAACAATAAATATTTGGCGTTGCACAGGAATCGTCGATAATATCTGATGTCAAACATTACGAAGAGGGGTTCCCACTAGTCCATCACAATCCCTTGTCAATATTGCATTCAAGAGCCAGACCGCCTCATCGTAAATTTCGTTACCTCCCCCTAATAAAGATTCAGAAAGAAAGGAGCGGAGCCAGGTGTGGAAGATAGGAAAGCAGGATAAGAGATGTTTGTGGGTCGTAAATGGGCAAGGCTACCGGCTTTGGCCGCCTAATCATGATCAGGCCAACGGACACGAGAACCAGTATAGCAGGACTGGCCTCAGGCAGAGGAGGCAGCCTTTGTCAAGTCATGCAGCCACAGCGTGTTCTGATCTAAGGTGCACGTGTCACTAGAGAGGTGAATCTCCGGCTAAGCCTACGTGTCCTTAATTGAAATGGAGAAATCAGAGGTCATTGCGTGTCCATTGTCTATGTGAGGGCAAGAAATACAAAATGGCTGACATGATCTAAGATGGATGCCATGGGTAGATCAGAAATGTGTTCGTAGCAGGAGTACTCTTGCTCGTAGCATAGCGAAAACACCAGGATATGCTAAATGGATCATTTGCGGTTCACTGATACCAAAATGATGTATTTCCGACAATATTGAAAACACGGGTTCAAATCGTCACGGAACCTCAGACCCTCCTTTTGCCCTTACATAGGCAATTACTCAGTCTATGTCAGAATCTAGTTCTATGCTCATCAGGTCAGTGACATGCTGTTGTATCATCATCCTTTCTCGAGCCTTTTCTCCAAACGCAGGTGGTTTTCTAAAACAGGTTGCAGCACAAAGACTACACAGAGCTGGACCACACTGGATAATCAGGCAGCACGAGAACAGGAATACTAAGATGACACCAATGACCATCAGAACCTTCCATCCCCACGCTGATATCAGAGTCCAAAACCACTCCATGAAGGACCAGTTTCCCTTGTCTACGTGTATAGAGTCGGAAATCTTGTGTAGCTTAGAGATCGCCTCATAGACAGTTGGAGCATTATTGGGAATAAAAACACAGCAGCTCGATTGGATCATTCTGCATACCCCACCTCGATCTGCAAGTATTACGTCTAGAACCATACGGTTCTGCAACGTCATGAGTCTATCTGCCTGAAGCTCAGCTGTCAAGTTGCTAAGGGCACCAGCAGTTTCGGTAATAGTAGACTCAACTACCCGTGTTAGCTGACGTATGTTTCTACTATTGGCCATAGGCCCCCAGAACGGAAGGAAACCTTTGAAAAAGTCTCCAGCTTCCTGACCAGCGGTATCTTCCTTGCTGAAGACACCTCTTGCTACTATGGTCTTGTGATAATCAGATGAAGCAGTGTATGTCGGAGGCAACAATCGAGCAATATAGCATGAACCTGAAAAGTCAGCAGGCAACCATGTGTATGCTCTGTCTTGACAGATGAAGTAGGTACCCCTAGCAGTAAGAAAAGCAGGGGAAGAGTTAGACGGAAACACGTAAGTCTCAACGCACTCACTCCTCCCTAGCTGAGCTCTCGGATTTCTCCCATTACCTTGCAAACAGACCTGACCTCGGTGAGGCACGACCCAGATTGGAGTTGAGCTTTTACGCTTGCTTTCTCCCAAACTAAGGCGATACTCTGAAGAATTCCAACTCAAATATACTCGTAATTCATCTCTAGGGTAAGATGGAGTATTATTGACATCCTTGATCATGTCAATAATTCCCTGGACTAACGCTTTGTTGGCAGAGTTATATTTAGTGGAGCGTGGTGGACGCGGAGGATAGGTTTCAAGGGCATAAGCAAAAATGGTCTGAAGGGCCTGAAATGATCCATTATAGCTAAAAGGCAATACCAGATAGGGAATACCTTTATCCATAGTGTGGGGTATCAAGCCACACACCCAGCAGTCTGTAGTGTTAACTACCAGTTGGAGTTGGTGCAAGAGTTGTACAAAAGTGTTATTGATGAATTCTGAGCGTCGAGCTTGCTCATGTTCAGGAAACGGATGAAAAGAGTGCATAGAAGAAACAGTAGAAGTAGCAGGATCAAGGGGAGGTACTGTAGTTACTGGCATAAAAATCAAATTCACTCCAAAGACAATTCCACCCACCAACGTTATCAAAACAATTAAAAATGTAATAGCACATTGCATCAGAAAACATTTGCTGTGGAGAATTCTGTTAAGTCTGTTTCTGCGAACATAGATCACATTTTCTCGTTGCAGCGCTGGAAGCTCCATCTTCTACAATCCGCTCGCGACCACTGATGATGTGTACGTAGATGAAAATGCCTCTATCAGCCCTGGGAGTTCCCAGAACCAACAGAAAGATCGACCTTGTGTCTGACCCCCACAGATTCAACTAGGCACACAGCCACGACCCTACGGCTACCCAGACGGCAAGGCAATTTTAAAAACAATAAAACAATAGCAAACTTCCTGGCTGATGGCAAAAGTTCAAAATTCAAATATCACAATAGGCAGTTTCCTGCTTTATTTGTCCATATTACGAGACCGTAAATTGTATCTTAGTTTTGCAGGAACTGTTTGATCGGAAAATAGTGTATCATTCGTAGATGTTGCAGTGTTCAGGTTCGCAGATGGCAGAGTTTCTTCTGATGCAGAGGACAGATGTTCAGAGTTCAAAGGAGTAGTTTCAGGAGGAGAGTCAGAGTTCGGAGTGTCAGTTATCAATTCGGCATCGCTAAAAGCGACAAACTTGGGTGTTTGCTCGAATTCAGAGGCACCAATTCCCTTCTTAATCCAGTTGTCATAAGGAAGTGGCAGGGGCACACGTTTGACGTGTGTTGCATGGATCCAGTTCTTCCGTCCAGCCACACGAATAGCAGTTCTCGTCGCCAATAACACCTGGAAGGGGCCAACAAATCTGGGCTGAAAGTTCTTCGTCCTCGCAAAATTCCGCACCACAACGTGGTCACCTGGTTTCAGCTGATGACCTGGACTCTCCGGTGGCTTTGGCAATGCATCGAAAACCTGTTGGTGAATAAGACTCAATTTAGCAGTCAAGTCGTAAAGGTAGTCAATCAACATTGGATATTCCAGAGAACAAAATTCCTTTGGCCTTGGCACTCCCCAAATATTAGCGGGCGGCCAAAGACAATTTCATACGGACTAAGTCCTACTCTAGAATGTACAGTCGCTCTCGTGGATAACAAAGCCAAAGGTAGTGCGTCTGGCCAGGATAAACCCGTGGATGCCTGTATTTTAGCTAGTTTTAGTTTGAGGGTGCCATTGTAACCCTCAACTAAACCAGCAGACTGGGGATGGTTTGCACTGTGGAACTTTTGTTTTATGCCTAAACCGGCACACACACTCTGCATAACTTTCCCTATAAACTCACTTCCGTTATCTGACCATACAATCCGTGGCATTCCGTATCTAGGGAAATATTCCTTGAGAAGAATTTTGGCAGTTGATAAGGCAGTATTGTCCTTCAGTGGATATGCTTCGATCCATCTGGAAAATGCACAGACTACCACCAGGACGTATTTTAGATTATTACAACGATCCATGTGTATGAAATCTAGCTGAATTACTTCAAAGGGGCAGGAACGAGGAGCGAAGTGACCAGCAGGTGTTGGGATTCCCTTGCCAGGATTATGCATCAGGCATACCATACAATTTTTCACCACTCTCTCAGCACATTTACTGATCCCATCATTCTTCCAAACTGGAGCTAACATCTTACAGATCCCTTTAGAACTTATATGTGCTACTCCATGTGCCATTGTCACTACTGCAAGCACATACGCATCAGGCAACATCCAACGCTGTTGTTCCGACAAATCAATCCAACACCCACTCGAATCCAATTTGCCCGTACTTTCTTTCCATGCACGCTTTTCCTCCTCAGTTGCCTCTTTCTGAATCTCTTTCACACTTTCCACTGTATCCTCACACATTCCAGACTCGGAAATCCATCTTGCAGACGTAGCAACATACATTCTACTCATCATATCTCTAGCTGTCTGTTTAGCGGTCTCATCAGCAAAAGCATTCCCACGACCAACGTCATCCGTGATTGCTTTATGAGCACTGCATTTCACAATTACAACTTCAGTTGGCAAGGTTAGAGATTCCAACAAGTCGTTAACTAGCTGACCATGTTGAATCTTAGTCCCATGGGACGTAATGAAACCTCTTTCTTTCCACAAACGGCCAAAACTATGGGCCACGCCAAACGCGTACTGACTATCTGTGAACACATTCACTCTCTTTCCCTTAGCTAAAACACACGCTCTTGTTAGAGCGATTAACTCTGCAGCTTGGGCAGAATTCTGACTCACTCTTGCAGTCTCCACAATCGTCCTCAAAGTCGTTACTGCGTAAGCAGCGGTCACATCACCATTCTCCAATTTAAAACATGACCCATCCACATACAACGTGCCATCTGGATCTGACAACGGAGTGTCTTTTAAATCAATTCGTCCTTTTGTCTCTTCCTCGGTTCTGAAACAACAATCATGGGGCTCGGAATCACTCGACTCTTGATTAGTCGGCAACAATGTTGCTGGATTCAATACATTGCATCTTTTGATTTGAATATGACTGGCTAGCAATGTCAACTCATACCCTGATAATCTAGCGCTGGTAAGATGTTGCGTTTTAGTTCTATTCATGAGTGTATCAACAGCATGAGGAACCATGACTACTAGCATGTTGTTCATCACCAAACCAGCAGATTGTCGAATGGAAGCCGCAGCTGCCGCTGTAGCTCTCAAACAACTAGGTAACGCTCTAGCTACCGGATCTAATGTTGATGAAAAATACGCACAAGGGCGTTGTTTATCACCGAATTTCTGTGTCAGAACACTCAACGCGCAACCTTCTCTCTCGTGAAGATAGAGCGTGAATGGCTTGCTGTAATCGGGTGTACCCAATACAGGAGCTGAACATAGTGCGTTTCGTAACCCAGAAAAACTCTCCTGACATTCAGCAGACCATGGCACCGGACTCGGAACACCTTTCCCAGTCAAAGCTACCAATGGTTTTGCTAAAAGAGAAAAATTTGGGATCCACTGCCTACAGTACGAGGTAATACCTAAAAAGGCACGTACTTCTCTCTGTGTGCGGGGAACACTCATCTGCGTAATTGCTTTTATTCTCTCTGGGGTCAACTTCCTTCCCTCCTTTGACAAGAGATGACCTAGGTAGGTCACTTCTTGGCAGCAGTATTGCATTTTCGAAGGTGACACCTTGTGATTCAAATTGGACAAATGATGCAATAACGAAATCGTAGCTGCTTTGCAAGTTTCCTTGTCATCGGCAGCCACTAGAAGGTCATCTACATACTGCACTAGAGCAGAACCTGGAGGAAGTACAAAGGAATCTAACTGACTTTTTAATGCCTGACTGTAAATGGATGGACTCTCACAATAGCCTTGTGGAGCGCGTTTAAACCTGAAGCTTCGACCTCCTAGACAGAAGCCGAAAATATCTCTGCTTTCTTCGGCTATCGGAATGCTGAAAAAGGCATTCTTCAAGTCGATGACTGAAAACCATGTGGCTGTAGCAGGAATCAACGTTAACAAGGCAGTAATGTCTGGAACCAGAGGAAACTGCGGAACCACAATCTTATTAACCTCTCTGAGATCGATAACAAACCTATATACTGGAGGCTTTGTAGGATCAGTACGTTTCAAAATCGGTAATACAGGACTGTTACAGACATTTCCTCTAGTTTCTTCAACCACACCTTACTTAATCAAATCATGAACAATCAATAAAAGTGCACGTTCACCTTCACTAGAAATTTTGTATTGAGGAATTCGTGGAAATTTTACATTTGCTTTCAAAGTGACTACATATGGTGGTATTTCCAAAAGGCCTACATCATTAGGACCAGTCGCCCAAAGAGTATCAGGGAGTGAACGCAGCTCTGGCGGGAGTGCATCCATTGACAAGTACATCGGAGAGGTGATTCTTTTACCCAACGTAAGCTGTACTCCTGACGGAGAACAGTACAATGTCGCATATAGGCGTTTTAACAAGTCTAAACCAAGCAGATTTTCATTACAACCTGTCGTCAAAATTAAGGGTGCTTTCCATTGACGTGGTCCAACAGAAATAGACAAAGGACCAGATACGGGGTTGTAAACAGGGGCGCCTGAAAAACCTACAGAAACATTTGTTAAGCCAGACAAAGGTGCGCCAGGGAGTTTCGCATGAATGATAGAACTTTTTGCTGCACCAGTATCCAACAGAAACGGTTCGACTACACCTGATGTTGCTACTGCGACATAAGGCCCACTCTGATCCACTGGAACTGATACTACTCCCTCTCTCTGTCCATGGCTGTCCTAGTACTCATTTTGCTGAAATCCTTCATCCACTTCACAATAGTCCTCAACATGATACTGTTGAGATCTATTTTGTTGGGTAGACTGTCCATTTCGTTGATCAAAGTGATTGGAAGGGCGATCATTCGTCTGCGGAGGCATAGCACCTCGTCCTCGACCTCTAGAATTTTGCATAGAACCACCACGACCTCTCTGAGCTGCTGCAGCATTATTTTGCGCTAAGATCGGAAAGTCATTTTTGTAGTGACCCTCTTTCTTACAGTATGCACACTGATTCCACTGATATTGAGGCCTCGGTGAACTATAATCTGTCCTTTGATATGACCCTTGCTGCGTATTAGTCTGATTCATGTGAGGCGGATATGCCTGTTGCAAAAGAACTTTAGTCTTTAAGTCTTTCGTTTTCTTATCTGATTTCTCTTTCTCCTCTTTATCTCTATTTTCATAATACTGTGCAGTTGCAAGTATTTGCGCAGTTGTAGAGACAGCCCACGCACTCTCGGAATCTTTCAATTTGTTGCAGAGCTCTGGTAGCAAATTGTGTACAAATTTATCGACAAACAATCTCTGTCCTCCTTCTGTGCTCATATCCTGACCACTATGATCTACAAAAGTCTCTTCGAACCTCGTGAAGAAGTCGGAGACACTTTCGTCTTTCTTTTGCCTGCATGCGGACAACTTGTCCCAGTTAACGCGCAGTGCTGGCATCAGAGTCTTCATTAAGTCAATTATCCTACCTGGAAGATTAGCAATTAGAGGTTCGGGTTTGGAACCACCTATTTGCTGACCATCTGCTGCAATGATAGCTGCCCAATCACCACCTAGGGCAACTGGATGATTCTCTTTACGTATCTTAGCCCAAATTGGTTGTGGAACTACATTCCCAAATAACATGTCAATGTCCGCTAGATTCATAACACAAGCCTCAACTGTCTGTGCTAACTCCTTATAGTACCTGTGAGAAGTTGGCCCGATATGCAGCGTTCGCTATTCTAGCGACCGCTATGTATCGTTCCAAACGACCCTTATGGTGATTGGTTGTAAGTCAACCTATAGACCAGCTATCCTAGTAGCGTGGATACGAGCAGTCTAAGGCTAAAGACTCGAGAGGGCATGTTAAGCCAGCTGTTTACCACACATGTACCCCTTGAACACCAAGTGAAAGGACACCACACAAGTGTTATGAAAATAAACAGGATCCAGTTGTCATAAGGAAGTGGCAGGGGCACACGTTTGACGTGTGTTGCATGGATCCAGTTCTTCCGTCCAGCCACACGAATAGCAGTTCTCGTCGCCAATAACACCTGGAAGGGGCCAACAAATCTGGGCTGAAAGTTCTTCGTCCTCGCAAAATTCCGCACCACAACGTGGTCACCTGGTTTCAGCTGATGACCTGGACTCTCCGGTGGCTTTGGCAATGCATCGAAAACCTGTTGGTGAATAAGACTCAATTTAGCAGTCAAGTCGTAAAGGTAGTCAATCAACATTGGATATTCCAGAGAACAAAATTCCTTTGGCCTTGGCACTCCCCAAATATTAGCGGGCGGCCAAAGACAATTTCATACGGACTAAGTCCTACTCTAGAATGTACAGTCGCTCTCGTGGATAACAAAGCCAAAGGTAGTGCGTCTGGCCAGGATAAACCCGTGGATGCCTGTATTTTAGCTAGTTTTAGTTTGAGGGTGCCATTGTAACCCTCAACTAAACCAGCAGACTGGGGATGGTTTGCACTGTGGAACTTTTGTTTTATGCCTAAACCGGCACACACACTCTGCATAACTTTCCCTATAAACTCACTTCCGTTATCTGACCATACAATCCGTGGCATTCCGTATCTAGGGAAATATTCCTTGAGAAGAATTTTGGCAGTTGATAAGGCAGTATTGTCCTTCAGTGGATATGCTTCGATCCATCTGGAAAATGCACAGACTACCACCAGGACGTATTTTAGATTATTACAACGATCCATGTGTATGAAATCTAGCTGAATTACTTCAAAGGGGCAGGAACGAGGAGCGAAGTGACCAGCAGGTGTTGGGATTCCCTTGCCAGGATTATGCATCAGGCATACCATACAATTTTTCACCACTCTCTCAGCACATTTACTGATCCCATCATTCTTCCAAACTGGAGCTAACATCTTACAGATCCCTTTAGAACTTATATGTGCTACTCCATGTGCCATTGTCACTACTGCAAGCACATACGCATCAGGCAACATCCAACGCTGTTGTTCCGACAAATCAATCCAACACCCACTCGAATCCAATTTGCCCGTACTTTCTTTCCATGCACGCTTTTCCTCCTCAGTTGCCTCTTTCTGAATCTCTTTCACACTTTCCACTGTATCCTCACACATTCCAGACTCGGAAATCCATCTTGCAGACGTAGCAACATACATTCTACTCATCATATCTCTAGCTGTCTGTTTAGCGGTCTCATCAGCAAAAGCATTCCCACGACCAACGTCATCCGTGATTGCTTTATGAGCACTGCATTTCACAATTACAACTTCAGTTGGCAAGGTTAGAGATTCCAACAAGTCGTTAACTAGCTGACCATGTTGAATCTTAGTCCCATGGGACGTAATGAAACCTCTTTCTTTCCACAAACGGCCAAAACTATGGGCCACGCCAAACGCGTACTGACTATCTGTGAACACATTCACTCTCTTTCCCTTAGCTAAAACACACGCTCTTGTTAGAGCGATTAACTCTGCAGCTTGGGCAGAATTCTGACTCACTCTTGCAGTCTCCACAATCGTCCTCAAAGTCGTTACTGCGTAAGCAGCGGTCACATCACCATTCTCCAATTTAAAACATGACCCATCCACATACAACGTGCCATCTGGATCTGACAACGGAGTGTCTTTTAAATCAATTCGTCCTTTTGTCTCTTCCTCGGTTCTGAAACAACAATCATGGGGCTCGGAATCACTCGACTCTTGATTAGTCGGCAACAATGTTGCTGGATTCAATACATTGCATCTTTTGATTTGAATATGACTGGCTAGCAATGTCAACTCATACCCTGATAATCTAGCGCTGGTAAGATGTTGCGTTTTAGTTCTATTCATGAGTGTATCAACAGCATGAGGAACCATGACTACTAGCATGTTGTTCATCACCAAACCAGCAGATTGTCGAATGGAAGCCGCAGCTGCCGCTGTAGCTCTCAAACAACTAGGTAACGCTCTAGCTACCGGATCTAATGTTGATGAAAAATACGCACAAGGGCGTTGTTTATCACCGAATTTCTGTGTCAGAACACTCAACGCGCAACCTTCTCTCTCGTGAAGATAGAGCGTGAATGGCTTGCTGTAATCGGGTGTACCCAATACAGGAGCTGAACATAGTGCGTTTCGTAACCCAGAAAAACTCTCCTGACATTCAGCAGACCATGGCACCGGACTCGGAACACCTTTCCCAGTCAAAGCTACCAATGGTTTTGCTAAAAGAGAAAAATTTGGGATCCACTGCCTACAGTACGAGGTAATACCTAAAAAGGCACGTACTTCTCTCTGTGTGCGGGGAACACTCATCTGCGTAATTGCTTTTATTCTCTCTGGGGTCAACTTCCTTCCCTCCTTTGACAAGAGATGACCTAGGTAGGTCACTTCTTGGCAGCAGTATTGCATTTTCGAAGGTGACACCTTGTGATTCAAATTGGACAAATGATGCAATAACGAAATCGTAGCTGCTTTGCAAGTTTCCTTGTCATCGGCAGCCACTAGAAGGTCATCTACATACTGCACTAGAGCAGAACCTGGAGGAAGTACAAAGGAATCTAACTGACTTTTTAATGCCTGACTGTAAATGGATGGACTCTCACAATAGCCTTGTGGAGCGCGTTTAAACCTGAAGCTTCGACCTCCTAGACAGAAGCCGAAAATATCTCTGCTTTCTTCGGCTATCGGAATGCTGAAAAAGGCATTCTTCAAGTCGATGACTGAAAACCATGTGGCTGTAGCAGGAATCAACGTTAACAAGGCAGTAATGTCTGGAACCAGAGGAAACTGCGGAACCACAATCTTATTAACCTCTCTGAGATCGATAACAAACCTATATACTGGAGGCTTTGTAGGATCAGTACGTTTCAAAATCGGTAATACAGGACTGTTACAGACATTTCCTCTAGTTTCTTCAACCACACCTTACTTAATCAAATCATGAACAATCAATAAAAGTGCACGTTCACCTTCACTAGAAATTTTGTATTGAGGAATTCGTGGAAATTTTACATTTGCTTTCAAAGTGACTACATATGGTGGTATTTCCAAAAGGCCTACATCATTAGGACCAGTCGCCCAAAGAGTATCAGGGAGTGAACGCAGCTCTGGCGGGAGTGCATCCATTGACAAGTACATCGGAGAGGTGATTCTTTTACCCAACGTAAGCTGTACTCCTGACGGAGAACAGTACAATGTCGCATATAGGCGTTTTAACAAGTCTAAACCAAGCAGATTTTCATTACAACCTGTCGTCAAAATTAAGGGTGCTTTCAATTGACGTGGTCCAACAGAAATAGACAAAGGACCAGATACGGGGTTGTAAACAGGGGCGCCTGAAAAACCTACAGAAACATTTGTTAAGCCAGACAAAGGTGCGCCAGGGAGTTTCGCATGAATGATAGAACTTTTTGCTGCACCAGTATCCAACAGAAACGGTTCGACTACACCTGATGTTGCTACTGCGACATAAGGCCCACTCTGATCCACTGGAACTGATACTACTCCCTCTCTCTGTCCATGGCTGTCCTAGTACTCATTTTGCTGAAATCCTTCATCCACTTCACAATAGTCCTCAACATGATACTGTTGAGATCTATTTTGTTGGGTAGACTGTCCATTTCGTTGATCAAAGTGATTGGAAGGGCGATCATTCGTCTGCGGAGGCATAGCACCTCGTCCTCGACCTCTAGAATTTTGCATAGAACCACCACGACCTCTCTGAGCTGCTGCAGCATTATTTTGCGCTAAGATCGGAAAGTCATTTTTGTAGTGACCCTCTTTCTTACAGTATGCACACTGATTCCACTGATATTGAGGCCTCGGTGAACTATAATCTGTCCTTTGATATGACCCTTGCTGCGTATTAGTCTGATTCATGTGAGGCGGATATGCCTGTTGCAAAAGAACTTTAGTCTTTAAGTCTTTCGTTTTCTTATCTGATTTCTCTTTCTCCTCTTTATCTCTATTTTCATAATACTGTGCAGTTGCAAGTATTTGCGCAGTTGTAGAGACAGCCCACGCACTCTCGGAATCTTTCAATTTGTTGCAGAGCTCTGGTAGCAAATTGTGTACAAATTTATCGACAAACAATCTCTGTCCTCCTTCTGTGCTCATATCCTGACCACTATGATCTACAAAAGTCTCTTCGAACCTCGTGAAGAAGTCGGAGACACTTTCGTCTTTCTTTTGCCTGCATGCGGACAACTTGTCCCAGTTAACGCGCAGTGCTGGCATCAGAGTCTTCATTAAGTCAATTATCCTACCTGGAAGATTAGCAATTAGAGGTTCGGGTTTGGAACCACCTATTTGCTGACCATCTGCTGCAATGATAGCTGCCCAATCACCACCTAGGGCAACTGGATGATTCTCTTTACGTATCTTAGCCCAAATTGGTTGTGGAACTACATTCCCAAATAACATGTCAATGTCCGCTAGATTCATAACACAAGCCTCAACTGTCTGTGCTAACTCCTTATAGTACCTGTGAGAAGTTGGCCCGATATGCAGCGTTCGCTATTCTAGCGACCGCTATGTATCGTTCCAAACGACCCTTATGGTGATTGGTTGTAAGTCAACCTATAGACCAGCTATCCTAGTAGCGTGGATACGAGCAGTCTAAGGCTAAAGACTCGAGAGGGCATGTTAAGCCAGCTGTTTACCACACATGTACCCCTTGAACACCAAGTGAAAGGACACCACACAAGTGTTATGAAAATAAACAGGATATTTATTAAGAATCACAACAGCCCTGTACTCTTTATGAGGACAGGGTACTAAGCACAAACCAAATCTCTTAGGAAAATACTTCAAGTGCACAATTAAAACAAGTGTCCGAGGATACGGAAAGTTTAAGGTCTCGGGAGGACCCGATAAGGCAAGTCGGAAGCGAGGGACTCGGGACCCTAGAGTAAAGAGGCTATGCAGGCACCGAAATGCCGAGTTACCTAGCCACGAGGGCTGCGGCTGCACAAGTCTTACAGGCGTCGGGGTCTTCGCTGACGAGCCAGGAGCCGGAAGAAAAGGAGTTGCTGGCCGGCGACCAGTGATGAATAGTTCGTAGAGATCCAAGCCTGGATCAGAGATTGATGATACCTGAAAGCAGAGGGGACCAAGTTCGTACTACTAGCCAGTAGTCAGAGGGTACCAGGAAGGCACCGGTTGGCCGTCACCTCGACCAGGTGAGTGGGCGACGCTAGGCTCTGCAGTCTCACGGACCAGGAGGCGTTGTCGGCGACCACGGTGGAGGTGCGAGCTGTCCCACGAAGGATGATGCTGTCGGCGTCGCTGGGCCCAGGATGGGGCAACAAGCCTTGGCAGATCTCAGGGCCACGTGGTGGGCCTAAGATGGCGTCTTGAGTGGACCAGGAGGGTCCGGGGTGCTTCTCGCAAAGATGGAAGCAAGGGCCAGTCTGGAGCAACCAGACCAGCAGTGTTGATTGTCGGATGTCGTCACAGAAGGGCACAAGCCAGCGGCTAGTGACCAGACAACATGCTGAGCAGCGAGCAGAAGGGCCCCACGCAGATCGTGGAGATGCTGGGAGACTGCACTTCGGTGCTGGAGCGGCTCAGGGTCGGGGCTTCTCGGACCCCAGAGCACTCACCAGAGAATTACTTCGATGGTCGTGCTGGTTTAAGAAAGTGTGCAGGTTTTGATGATGGCCGGTCCCTCGAGGTCTCGTCGCACCCACAGATCACAGCTGAGCTGATGACGTGGGTAGAGGTCAGAGGTGCCAGGGAAGCCGGTTCTCGTCGAGCTGGGCCGTCGGATCCTTGAGGAAGGACTTGCAGCAAACCGCAGAGTTCTTAGATGGTGCCTGCTGATGCAGGGTGACTACTCCTTAGTCACAAGGGAGAAATCTTGAGAAGAGTCTCGAAGTCCTTTCGTAGAAAGTATTCTTGATTCAAAGATGATCTAATTTGGAAGGGTCCCCGCTCCGGCCTTTATCCTAAAGAAAGGGGTGGGTACATGACTAGGTCCTGCCCTAAGGGTGGGACCAGGAAGGGGGGTAGTTACACCCCTCTCCCCTGCCGGACTTTCCCCAGGCCAGGGCTGGCGCCCCTGGAACTGGTTCTGACCGGCAGATGCATAGTGAGCACCGGGGTGCCACTCCGCAGTCACCTTCTCGCAAAAGCCCTACCTACCCAGAATACACAAACCCTGTCTGGGACGGTGCGAACACCGCCCTCGACAGGAAACCCTTTGTCCAAGCGCTCCTCGCTGGAAGGACTCCCAGCAGCAGGAGGTCAGACTCGTGTCTGTGGTGGCAGCATCCATTTTGTGGAGCTGAGGCTTTAGTTAACTTGAACCGGGGTTCACAGTTACGTACATGTCGTGTCCCTCTAGAAGGGCGGAATGCTAACCTCGTCGCCAGAGTTGGTGAGAGGGCAGCATCCCGATTCGTATGACACCTTACTCGACATGTCTTGATAACGCGACACCGAAGTTACCGATATGGTACGCGTTATCATGGAACAGCCATTGGGTCTTGATTCCGCAAGCTGCAACCGGGCTCGGCTCGGGCCAGAACACAGTTCACACGAGCCCACGCACTCTGCCTTCAGGATTGTCAAGGCCTGCCATAGGAGTGACTGATAGGAACTCGGGTGTCCATTGTATGGTTAGATATAGGGCTACTATATCTAAAGCAAAGGGTGATTACACGACTTCGCCCCAGCTGTCATGCAGCCAGTTGTGCCAAATTTAGGAGGCCAGCCAGGGGTGGCATAATACATGCTGCAGCCCCTGGCGGCCCTGGGTACACCTATGCCCTGAGTTACAGGGTCTGATAAGGTGGCCCAGTACCAATTGGTAAATGCACCTAGGGTACATATCGTAATTTAGAAAGAGAACAGCCAGGCTGTGGGTCTGATTAGCAGGCCCACAGCCAGAGAAAGTCGTAAACCAGTGAAACAAAAGCAAAAAATCTGGGTGATCATAGGATTGCAGACCCTACTCTCCTACATGACCCCCCCCCCCCAAACGTCGGAACAATAAGCTAACCTTGACCAGGTGAGTCTTCTTGTTCTAAGTGGAAATATCTGGAGAGCCCATCGGCATTGCCATGATCAGTACCAGGTCTATGTTCCACTGTAAAGTCCATCCCCTGTAGGGAAATGGACCACCTAAGCAGTTTGGGGTTTTCACCCTTCATCTGATTTAGCCACAAGAGGGGCTTATGGTCGGTCTGAATCTTGAAGTGAGTGCCAAACAAGTATGGCCTCAGCTTCTTCAGGGCCCAAACCACAGCAAAGGCCTCCCTCTCAATAGCTGACCAATTCTTCTCTCTAGGGGTCAGCCTTCTGCTTATAAAAGCAATGGGCTGGTCTTGACCATCAAAATTCAGTTGAGAAAGAACAGCTCCCACACCCAACTCAGAAGCATCTGTTTGGACAATGAATGGTTTGGAGTAGTCCGGACTCTTAAGGATAGGCGCCGTGCACATGGCCTGCTTTAGGTCATCGAATGCTTTTTGACAGCTCGCTGTCCACTGAACCTTTTTTGGCATTTTCTTACTTGTCAGTTCATTTAATGGTGTCACAATGGAACCATAGTTCCTGACAAACTTTCGGTAGTATCCAGTCAGGCCCAAGAAAGCTCGAACCTGAGTCTGGGTGGTTGGAGGAGCCCAGTCCCTGATTGACTGTATTTTGCTCTCCAGTGGCTGAACCTGGCCTCCACCTACAAGGTGGCCCAGGTATACAACCTGTGTCTGCCCTATCTGGCACTTGGTGGCCTTGATAGTGAGGCCTGCTGCTTGCAGAGCCTCTAACACTTTCCGCAGGTGGACCAGGTGATCCTCCCAGGTGGAGCTAAAGACAGCAATATCGTCTAGATATGCCGCACAGAAGTCATCCAGCCCAGTAAGGACTTGATTCACCAACCTTTGGAAGGTGGCAGGTGCTTTTTTCAGACCAAAGGGCATCACCACAAACTGATAATGCCCACCAGGGGTTGAAAATGCGGTCTTAGGCTTGGCGTTCCGATCTAACCTGATTTGCCAATACCCAGCTGTCAGGTCAAACGTACTTAAGTAGTTGGCCGAAGCCAATCTATCGATAAGCTCGTCTGCCCTTGGTATTGGGTGGGCGTCAGTCTTAGTGACTGCATTGAGACCCCTGTAGTCTACGCAGAACCTCATCTCTTTCTTGCCGCCCGGGGTGTGAGGTTTCGGCACTAGAACTACGGGACTAGCCCAAGGGCTGTCCGAGGGTTCAATGAATCCCAGCTCCAACATTTTCTGCACTTCACTCTTGATGCAGTCTCTAACGTGATCAGGCTGCCGGTAGATTTTACTCTTAACGGGCAAGCTGTCACCAGTGTCAACCTCATGGGTGCACCAATGGGTCTGACTGGGTGTTAGAGAAAACATATGTCTGAAAGACTGAAGAACCTGTTTACAGTCTTTCTGTTGATGTTCGGAGAGGCTGCCACAAAAGACAACACCATCTACCGATCCATCGTCAGGATTCTGAGTGAGCAGGTCGGGGAGAGGGTCACTCTCCTCCTCCTGTCCCTCATCTAGGGCCATGAGCAAACTCATGTCCTTCCTGTCGACATATGCCTTGAGCCTGTTGACATGAAGCACCCTGTGGGGGCTCCGGGGAGTTCCCAGGTCGACCAGGTAGGTGACCTCTCCCTTTTTCTCCAGGATGGTGTAGGGCCCGGACCATTTGTCCTTGAGTGCTGCTGGGGCCACTGGCTCCAACACCCACACCTTCTGTCCGGGCTGATAAACAGTAAAGACAGCCTTTTGGTCATGCCAAGCTTTTTGGAGTTCTTGGCTGGCCTTAAGGTTTTCAGATGCCTTCTCCATGTATTCAGCCATCCGCGAGCGGAGGCCAAGCACATAGTCCACTATGTTGGCTGCAGGCTTTTTGAGAGGTCTCTCCCATCCTTCCTTCACCAAACACAGGGGTCCTCTTACAGGATGTCCGTACAAAAGTTCAAAAGGGCTGTAGCCAACCCCCTTCTGTGGGACTTCTCTGTAGGCGAACAAGAGGCAGGGGATCAGGACGTCCCATCTACGCCGAAGCTTTTCCGGTAGTCCATGAATCATCCCTTTCAGGGTCCTGTTGAATCTCTCAACAAGCCCATTGCATTGTGGATGATAGGGTGTAGTGAACTTGTAGTTGACACCACATTCCTTCCACATAGCAGTTAAGTAGCTCGACATAAAGTTTGCACCTCTGTCGGAGACGACCTCCTTAGGGAAGCCCACTCTGGAGAATACTCCAACTAGGGCTCTTGCCACAACAGGTGCTGTAGTGGTCCTAAGGGGAATAGCTTCAGGATACCTGGTGGCATGATCCACTACCACCAGTATAAACTTGTGCCCTGATGCTGTTGGTGGTTCCATGGGACCGACGATGTCGATCCCCACCCGTTCAAAGGGCACCCCCACCACAGGCATTGGTATAAGGGGGGCCTTTGTCGTGCCACCTGACTTACCACTGGCTTGGCAAGTGACACAGGAGCGGCAAAACTCCTTGGTATCTTCGTTCATATGAGGCCAGTGAAAGTATGAGACAAGCCTGTCCCACGTCTTCGTCTGGCCTAAGTGACCTGCTAAGGGAATCTCGTGGGCCAAGGTAAGTAGGAAACCTCGCTGAGACAAGGGTACAACCAGCCTCCTGGTCATGCCAGGCTTGGGGTCTCTTGACTCAGTGTACAGGAGTCCGTCTTCCCAGTATACCTTGTGGGTACCTGTGGCGTTCCCAGCAGCCTCAGCAGCAGCCTGCTGTATGAGGGGTTCAAGAGAAGGGCAGTCTAACTGGTCCTTCCCCAGGTCTTCCCTTGAGGGTCCCCCTGAACCCAAGAATTCAACTTGATCAAGTTCGAACTCCCTAGGCTCAGTTTCCCTCAATTCTTGTAGGTCAGCCTCCTCTGAGACTTGATCCACGGCCTGGGGCAAGGGGGAAGGCGCAGCCTTAACCCTACTGCTCTTTTTCTTGGGAGGT
Organism: Lissotriton vulgaris; assembly: GCF_964263255.1. NCBI lineage: Eukaryota > Metazoa > Chordata > Amphibia > Caudata > Salamandridae > Lissotriton > Lissotriton vulgaris. Next base: position 121,783 of record NW_028253554.1, read on the forward strand.
GTCTGGTCCGTTGTTCCAGGATCCAGCACCTGTTCAGTGGGGCATTTCCTGACCTGTGACCTGGTCACAGCGAACACATGTGCTGGCAAACCTAACATTTCCATGTGAGTCCGGTGCTCCACTTCCGACCATTGGGATGACTCCAAATCATTGCCCAACAAACAATCCACTGGGAGGTCTGAACTAACTACAACCTTCTTTTGGCCAGTTACCCCTCCCCAGGAGAAAGCTACAATTGCCATACTGTGATTGGTAGTGACATTGCTGGCATTGGTCACCAGGAATTCTGTACCTGGCATGATCTGTCCAGGGTCCACAAAGTTAGGCGTCACCATGGTGACACTGGCACAAGTGTCCCTATAGGCCTGAGCCATCTTTCCATTTATGAAAGGCGTCTGTCTGTATTTGCCCAAAGTATTGGGACTTATGTCAGGGGACACGTCCACGTCCCCTGTACTGACAAGGACAGCCTGAGTGAGTGTGCCAATTAGGTTGTCACGCCCCTCAGAACCCAGGGTTAACCCTACTAAACCCTTGGGAGGCGCACTACCACTGCTGACTGTACTAGGGGGCTCAGGTGCCTTAGGGGCTGCAGTGGCAGGAGTCTGCCCTCCTCCTTTCTTGGTGCACTCACTAAACCAGTGAGATTTACTTTTGCAGTACTGGCACCATCTTTTGGATTGGCCTTCTTTCTTCTTTTGGGGAGCCTGACCCCCACCCTCTTTGGGTTGTTGGGGACCTGTCGAAGACTTCTGGTCATTTTGTTCCCCCTTTGAATCTTTACCCTTCTGGTCTGCTTTCTTCTGACCACCTTGATTCTGGCCCTGGTTCTGTTTAACTCTCGTACGAACCCATCTGTCTGCCTTCTTTCCCAATTCTTGGGGAGAGGTCAGATCCGAGTCGACAAGATGCTGATGCAACAACTGGTTCTGACAATTGTTTAAAATTTGTTCTCTCATCATCAAATTATACAATCCTTTGTAATCAGTAACCTTACTGCCCAGCAACCAGCCCTCAAAAGCCTTAGTGGCACAATCGACAAAGTCAGACCAGTCTTGAGACTGCGTTTTCTGGGTATCCCTGAACAGCACCCTGTACTGCTCAGTGGTTAGGCCGAACCCTTCAACGAGTGTATTTTTCAAGACTTGGTAATCGTTAGCATCCTCCACCCTTGTGGTGAGGAGCTTGTCTCTTCCTTTTCCTTCAAAGGAGAGCCACAAGATAGCTGCCCACTGACTCTGGGGAACACCTTGCACAGTGCAGGCCCTCTCCAAAGCAGTAATCCATTTGTGGATGTCGTCCCCTTGTTTAAAGGGGGGCACTATCTTCCCAAGGTGTTTCGTATCAAAACTCCTTTCTCTATTGCTAGGTACAATGCTGCCACCAGTGGGGACTACCCCACTTAACTGTTGCTCTCTAGCAAAGGCAAGCCTTTCTTTGGCCAGGGCAAGTTCTTCCCTTTCAATCCTCAGATTAGCTGCCCTTTCCTTAGCTTCGTACACTCTCCTCTGAGGGGACGTCATCCCTCTTTGAGAAGAGTTGTGAGAGCCATTGGTTTGAAGGGATCTGCCAGAGTCTCTCGACAGAGATCGGGCTCGTCCATTCCCAATGTTAAGCTGACCTGACAGTAGCGCTGGGGGTCCCCCAGTACCACTATCATGTTTGCTTAAGTTGGACCGGGTTAGTCTGACGACTTCTACCTGTCCCTTATCTGCCTCATCCCCAGAGGGATCTTCATCCTCATCATCCTCCACATCTTCGTTCTCAGTTGCGAGGTGGATGAGGTCAGGATCGTCTCTGGTTCCCTCGAGGGGAGGCATGTCTCCTTCTGGATTAGAAGAGCTGGGAAGGGTCTCAGCTTTTCTGGCATCATAAGTCTCCAAGAGACCAATCAGAAAGGACGTTGTGGGGTTAGACCCCTGCTTGATCTTCCTGGAGTGACACACTTGTCTTAACTCCTTGAAGCTCAGCACAGTATATCTCGAAGGGATGACCTGTGGAGGGTCAACTGACACAAGGGGAGACTCAGGGTTTCCTCCTTTGTCCGACATACTGTTTCTAGTGTGGTGTAAGTGATGCACCTTCCTACACTATGTGTTTACCTACTATTCCCTTGCTAAGAGTTGCAGCCAAGGTGTGCTAAGCCTTGAGGAGCTGCAACAGCTGGTTCAGTAGAACTCAGAGTATTCTAAGCTTTAGTTATATGTACTAACAGTACTTATGTGATCTTTCAACAAGATATTCTTAGGATACGTGTGGTAAAACAACAGCAAGCTCAAATCCCAACCGCTGCTCACCAATGTGAGAAGTTGGCCCGATATGCAGCGTTCGCTATTCTAGCGACCGCTATGTATCGTTCCAAACGACCCTTATGGTGATTGGTTGTAAGTCAACCTATAGACCAGCTATCCTAGTAGCGTGGATACGAGCAGTCTAAGGCTAAAGACTCGAGAGGGCTTGTTAAGCCAGCTGTTTACCACACATGTACCCCTTGAACACCAAGTGAAAGGACACCACACAAGTGTTATGAAAATAAACAGGATATTTATTAAGAATCACAGCAGCCCTGTACTCTTTATGAGGACAGGGTACTAAGCACAAACCAAATCTCTTAGGAAAATACTTCAAGTGCACAATTAAAACAAGTGTCCGAGGACACGGAAAGTTTAAGGTCTCGGGCGGACCCGATAAGGCAAGTCGGAAGCGAGGGACTCGGGACCCTAGAGTAAAGAGGCTATGCAGGCACCGAAATGCCGAGTTACCTAGCCACGAGGGCTGCGGCTGCACAAGTCTTACAGGCGTCGGGGTCTTCGCTGACGAGCCAGGAGCCGGAAGAAAAGGAGTTGCTGGCCGGCGACCAGTGATGAATAGTTCGTAGAGATCCAAGCCTGGATCAGAGATTGATGATACCTGAAAGCAGAGGGGACCAAGTTCGTACTACTAGCCAGTAGTCAGAGGGTACCAGGAAGGCACCGGTTGGCCGTCACCTCGACCAGGTGAGTGGGCGACGCTAGGCTCTGCAGTCTCACGGACCAGGAGGCGTTGTCGGCGACCACGGTGGAGGTGCGAGCTGTCCCAAGAAGGATGATGCTGTCGGCGTCGCTGGGCCCAGGATGGGGCAACAAGCCTTGGCAGATCTCAGGGCCACGTGGTGGGCCTAAGATGGCGTCTTGAGTGGACCAGGAGGGTCCGGGGTGCTTCTCGCAAAGATGGAAGCAAGGGCCAGTCTGGAGCAACCAGACCAGCAGTGTTGATTGTCGGATGTCGTCACAGAAGGGCACAAGCCAGCGGCTAGTGACCAGACAACGTGCTGAGCAGCGAGCAGAAGGGCCCCAAGCAGATCGTGGAGATGCTGGGAGACTGCACTTCGGTGCTGGAGCGGCTCAGGGTCGGGGCTTCTCGGACCCCAGAGCACTCACTAGAGAATTACTTCGATGGTCGTGCTGGTTTAAGAAAGTGTGCAGGTTTTGATGATGGCCGGTCCCTCGAGGTCTCGTCGCACCCACAGATCACAGCTGAGCTGATGACGTGGGTAGAGGTCAGAGGTGCCAGGGAAGCCGGTTCTCGTCGAGCTAGGCCGTCGGATCCTTGAGGAAGGACTTGCAGCAAACCGCAGAGTTCTTAGATGGTGCCTGCTGATGCAGGGTGACTACTCCTTAGTCACAAGGGAGAAATCTTGAGAAGAGTCTCGAAGTCCTTTCGTAGAAAGTATTCTTGATTCAAAGATGATCTAATTTGGAAGGGTCCCCGCTCCGGCCTTTATCCTAAAGAAAGGGGTGGGTACATGACTAGGTCCTGCCCTAAGGGTGGGACCAGGAAGGGGGGTAGTTACACCCCTCTCCCCTGCCGGACTTTCCCCAGGCCAGGGCTGGCGCCCCTGGAACTGGTTCTGACCAGCAGATGCGTAGTGAGCACTGGGGTGCCACTCCGCAGTCACCTTCTCGCAAAAGCCCTACCTACCCAGAATACACAAACCCTGTCTGGGACGGTGCGAACACCGCCCTCGACAGGAAACCCTTTGTCCAAGCGCTCCTCGCTGGAAGGACTCCCAGCAGCAGGAGGTCAGACTCGTGTCTGTGGTGGCAGCATCCATTTTGTGGAGCTGAGGCTTTAGTTAACTTTAACCGGGGTTCACAGTTACGTACATGTCGTGTCCCTCTAGAAGGGCGGAATGCTAACCTCGTCGCCAGAGTTGGTGAGAGGGCAGCATCCCGATTCGTATGACACCTTACTCGACATGTCTTGATAACGCGACACCGAAGTTACCGATATGGTACGCGTTATCATGGAACAGCCATTGGGTCTTGATTCCGCAAGCTGCAACCGGGCTCGGCTCGGGCCAGAACACAGTTCACACGAGCCCACGCACTCTGCCTTCAGGATTGTCAAGGCCTGCCATAGGAGTGACTGATAGGAACTCGGGTGTCCATTGTATGGTTAGATATAGGGCTACTATATCTAAAGCAAAGGGTGATTACACGACTTCGCCCCAGCTGTCATGCAGCCAGTTGTGTCAAATTTAGGAGGCCAGCCAGGGGTGGCATAATACATGCTGCAGCCCCTGGCGGCCCTGGGTACACCTATGCCCTGAGTTACAGGGTCTGATAAGGTGGCCCAGTACCAATTGGTAAATGCACCTAGGGTACATATCGTAATTTAGAAAGAGAACAGCCAGGCTGTGGGTCTGATTAGCAGGCCCACAGCCAGAGAAAGTCGTAAACCAGTGAAACAAAAGCAAAAAATCTGGGTGATCATAGGATTGCAGACCCTACTCTCCTACAGTACCCAGCAGGATTCTTACGCGGATCTGGCAAGGCCTGCTTCACTGCTAACACTTTGGCTCGCTTCCACGGAATGTGTATCCATACTCTCTGGAACTGCGCCGGAGCGGCTGCAATACCACGGACCGCATCAGCTTGCACAGCATCACGCCAAATTGGAGGAACTTCCCTCATTGGATATTGGCGATTCTGCTTCGTACTACTTTTCTCTAAGTCTCTCGGTGAGCGGAGAGATGGATCATTCCTATAACTTAAAATCAGTTCCATCCCTTCTTTTATATTTGGACCTACTATCATTCCTGCAGCAAACTCTTTCTGAACTTTAATTAAGTCTTCTAAATTCGATTCAGAGTCATCTTCCTCTAGTTCCTCACGTAAAAGAGAGCACATCTCGTCAAACGTATATCGTTGCGTTGGCTCGTTCCACTGCATAAATGTATCTAATACATCTCTAGTACTGTATCTTCTACTCTTTGAAATCCATCTGAGAGCCGTGGAATCTAATATTCCCCGTTCCTCAGTACTTGGGAGCTGACTACGTCTTTGTACAGAGTCAGAAGTAGGAGTCTTAATTAAAGATTTATAGAAAGGAGACAGAATGTTAGAGACAGAATCAGTGATTCTTCGACGAACAGAAAGCGAAGTCATAATACTAGCAGATGCGGAGAACACAGTAGCAGTAGGAACAGATAGAACAGGAATAGTAGGAGTGTCAGGCAAGGTAGCTTGTGAAACAGTAGGTGCAAGCGATACAGGTATAGGCAAAGAAGCCGGCAACCCAGGAAGTGGGGGTGCCGAAGGAATATTCACATTAATTACATGAGGTACAGGAGCTTGATTCTGAGGGACAGGAGCAGGAATACCAGGTTGTCCAGCAACCGGCAATTGAACATTCGGTATAGGCGGAGCCGTAGCACCCTGTGCATACGGTGGGGGTGACTGTAACAAATAAGACAACAGAGGATCGTTTTCGGGGTCTTCTACTGTCTTAGTTGTTTTCGATGGCAAGGCAGGATAGCACTTGTCGATCGCTAAATTATGTTCTCTAATAGCCACCTGTTGTATTCTTATTTCAGGTTGTATTTCTTTAAGAAGCTTGGTCATTGTCGCATGCCACTGCATGCGACATGTTTCCTTTCAACAGAGCTCTACATTCCACATGCTAGTGGAACTTACATGTTGCTGTTATTGAAATCAGTTGGAGCTGTACTCTGTAACCTGTGGATGGATGGCCATGCTGCTAATAAATACATTACAACTTTACTATCTTCTCCATGATTATTCAACAAAATATGGCGACGAGGGAAATCACCACTAAGCAGCATGGATTTCAGTGGTGTTGAACTCACTATTTTCTTCTATTTTACTGAAATTCTGGTATGTGCTTTTCCTTATTTACTTGAATGTACATTGATTGTACCTGCGGCTGAAATTGAATATATTTAAGTGCTATGATCGCACCTGCGGCTGAATTCAGCGTTATTTACAAGTTTTATCCTCTTTTTAAAAGTACCAGTTTTTATCAATTTTTTATCGTTCTATTTCAACTCGTTTTGGATTCCATAATGTCAACTGGAGTGAAAACGGCACTCGTTTAACATTTTCGAGCATTTTTTTCTATTTATTTACCTGTTTTTGAACTGAAATCTTGAATGTAAACATTTCCCGATGTTGGTGCTCGAGCGCTGTTGATTTCCCTAACGCATGCGCTCTGTGTCCTGTGACGCATCACGTTCATCACGCTCTTACGCGTCTTGCCTGTTTCCTGTTTGGCGTTTCCATAGCAACGCTACCAACCCGATAAATCTTTCTTAAAGGATTTCTCATGCTTACAAGCCTCGTTTTTTAACGCGTTTTCACTCAACGCGTTCAAGTAAGTGCCATTTCACTTCTGGTTCAGTTGATAAAATTTTTTTTTTTAAAAAAAATCTTCATGTTGAAACTCGAGTTGATTGAAATACAGCATAGATAATACTGGACTTTTCTTTCTATGTTCAATTGAAAATTCATAACTGTCTACAGAGTAAAGACAAACAAATACTAATTATATGTTTTACTACAGAATTATATGTTTTACTACAGAATTTCAGCATTGAACTATATTTTTATTTAGCTATTTTTATTCCATCTACATTTGTAATATAATATTTCAAGTTACTTACTTACAACATGCAGTTTGATCCTCCTGCTAAATTTTTACAACTAAAAGGAGATCCACCCATGCCATGGACTAGGTGGAAAGAAGAATTTATGACTTATATGAAAGCCATTGATGGTGAAAGAATGGGCTCGGAGAGGAAAAAAAGTATCCTGTTACATTGCCTTGGTTCAGAAGGTCAAGTTATTTTTAGATCTTTACCGCAAATTACTTCTCCAAGTGATGGTAGTGGAGATTCTATGAATGTATATACTGAAGCTTTAGCGAGACTTGAGAAAAGGTTTAAACCAACTGTCAGCATTGCTCTAAATCGTTTCAAATTCTATACTAGGAAACAGAAAGAAGATGAAACGTTTGATGATTTTTTAACCTCCTTAAGATCGTTAAGTCTACATTGCAATTTTGGCATGATGACGGATGAAATGATTCGAGACCAGATCATCGTACATGTTAAATGCAAAAAAATACAAGACAAACTTTGGGTTATGGGTGATCCCAATCTTACAGAAACAATTGCAATTGCGAAAGCACAAGAGCAATCTGACTTATGGATGAAAACTATTAGGAATGATTCAGAAAAGAAGGTTCCTGAGGAAGAAGTTTGTGTTATAAAAAGTAGACAAGATAACAGATTTGTGGCTAGCCAATCTTTATCTAAATATGTGCCTTCCAGATTTAAGACTAATGTTACACAAAAGTCCAATGAATATAATAATATGCAAGGAATGTGTTTTAGATGTGGAAACAAATCTCATTATGCTTCTTTTCCAGGTTGTCCAGCACTTAAAAAAGAATGTAATTTTTGTAAAAGAATTGGTCACTTTGGGAACATGTGTAGGGACAGGCGATTTCAATCTCATAATAAGGGTTCTGTTTCTTCTGTAGCAGAAGTTAATGCTGGTGAAATTGGTAATCTTGAATCAGATTCTTCTGGTTTTGTAGTATCCATCATTGATGAACAGGCCTTGTTACACCTTAAAGCACCTGATTGCATTTTCAGCATTGGTAATGTTAAATTGTCTCTCATGGTAGATTCAGGTTCGCCTTGGACTATCATCACTCTAGAATTTTTCAATCAGATTTTAGCTAATTATCTAATGCTGAATGAAATTAATGAAACTGATATTTTTGCTAAAAATTTCTCTGGTACAAGAATTGACATTATTGGGTTTTTTCATGTAACAATTCAATTTAGAAATAGAAAAGCTGACATAAAATTATATATTTCTCTCAAGGGTGTTAACGTTTTAGGATGGTGGGATCAGTGGCAATTAGGAATCTTGATTAATCCACGTGCCAAAGATCCTATTTCTCTATGTGATGACAGTCTCATGGGTACTGTTTCATTGATTGAACCATCCAATATTGCTACCACTTATACTGAAAAAGCTGATAATCTAGTAAAGTCTTTTGGTTCAGTTTTTTGCGAAAAATTAGGAATGCTCAAACATTTTTCACATAGTATTGTTCTCAAGAGGAACCATACACCTGTTGTACAAAAGCTTAGAGGTGTACCCATCAACATCAGGGAGGAACTTAAAAGTATGTTGAAAGAGTTGCTAGATGAGGGCATCATTGAACCAATTGAATCCTCCGAATGGGTTTCGCCCATAGTTCTAGTAAGAAAACCGGACCAAAAATTAAGGCTATGTGTAGATTTAAGAGCACTAAATGCTAATATCGTTATTGACTGTCATCCCTTACCCAATATAAACGAGTTAGTGTCTATGTTAGAAGGTGCTAAAATATTTTCTACATTAGATTTGAGATCGGCTTATCACCAGATCCCTTTAACAGAAACATCTAGGAAACTTACAGCTTTCATTACACCTCAAGGTCTATTCCAATATGTACGTATGCCGTTTGGGTTAGCATCGGCTGCATCAGTGTTCCAAAGGACAATGTTCCATATATTCAGAGATTTGGATGGGTACGTCAAATGCTTTCAGGACGACATCCTAGTATTTTCAAAAAATGTGAATGAACACGAATCTCATTTACAAGAGGTTTGCAGAAGATTAGAGTCAAATGGGCTAACACTTAAAGCACATAAGTGTAAATTATTTCAAGAATCTGTGGAGTACTTAGGACACACGTTGTCGGGTGAGGGTGTTGTTCCTAAAAAATCAAATGTTGATGCTATTATTAAGGCTCCTGCTCCAATTAATAAGGATCAGTTGCTATCATTTGCTGGAATGTGTGAATATTACAGTAAATTTGTAGTAAACTTTGCAACTAAGATGGAACCCCTGAGGAAATTGTTAAGGCAAGGTGAGGAATTCAAGTGGTCTACTACACAACAACAAGCTTTTGATACCATCAAAAATGATATTATAAGCTCCCCTACACTTAAGCCTTTCCGCATAAACAAGGAATGTGTAATTACGGTTGATGCGAGTTTGTATGGATTGGGCAGTGTTTTATCACAGAAAGAGGGTGATAATGAGTGGGTTGTAGCGTTTGCATCCAGAACTCTCAATGAGTGTGAGAGAAAATATGCAGTGATAGAAAGGGAACTTCTTGCTTGTGTCTGGGCGATTGAGCACTTCAGATTGTATGTCTGGGGTTCTAAGTTTGTCCTTAGGACAGATCACAAACCACTAGTCAACATTTTATCAGTTGGTGGTGGGTGGAACTCAACAGCCAGGATAGCCAGACTTTCCTCTAGACTACAAGAATACAATTTTGTCACTTGCTATGTACCTGGGAAGAAGAATGTTATGGCTGACTGTTTATCGCGTTTACCATGTCAACAAGATGTAGTGGGCACTTTACATGAAGGGGATTTCGTGCTTACGGTTCAGGATGTTTTACAAGATTCTTTTCAGGATATTTCTGAATCGTTGTGGTTGGAGTGTGTACAGAAGGATGATAAATGGGAGGAACTCAAAAATTATATCAATGGGGGTTGGCCTAGCAAGGACAAAGTTAGAGCAGAACTCTTGCCTTTCTATAATGTGGAAGAAGAATTGGAACTAGAGTCTGGTTTTATTTTTAAGTCAGGCAAGTGTGTCCCTCCAGAAGGTATGCAGGATGTTATACTCAAGGTGGCACACAGGACCCATCCGGGAATCTCATCTATGAAAAGATTAGTTAGGTCGTATTTTTGGTGGCCTGGAATTGACCGATTCATTGATAGGATTGTCAGAGAATGTCAGGATTGTGCATCCAGTGATAGGATGATGAAAACCATTACTCCACCCCTCAAGATGGTTAAGTGGCCATTGGAACCCTGGGAAAAAGTTGCATTTGATATTTCTGGGCCTTTTCACATGTTACCAGAATCTTCAAAGTATGCTTTGGTCATGATAGACTACCATTCTAAGTGGCCGGAGGTTAAATTTGTACCCAAAGCTTCCACAGAAGCTGTGATTGGTTTTTTCAAAGACATTTTTACTAGAGAAGGTTGTCCATCAGTAATGGTGTCTGATAATGGGGTGCAATTGACCTCTGTAGAAATGTCCACTTTTCTTAAAGAATGTAATGTTGTCCACAGATTGACATCTTTGTACGAACCACACGAAAATGGGCAAGTGGAGAGGTTTAATCGAGTGTTAAAAAATTTCATTGTGGAGTCCGTCAAATTTGGAAGAAATTGGGTAAGTGCTTTGCGAGAGAGGTTGTGGACGTATCGTATCACGCCCCACTCTACTACAGAGGTGAGTCCTTTTAAACTGTTTAAAGGTCGAAATCCAGCTTCCACCGTCCTACCTTGGTGGTTAAAAGAAAAGTATAGCAAGGGTGTTTTGGATGATAAGGAGAATATTGTTGAGGTGGCTAAACGAGTGGAAGGTAAACAGTTGAGAACCAAATCATGGTATGATAAGAAATGGAATACCAAACGTTTATTTTTTCAAGAGGGTGAATGGGTTAGAATTCTCAAACCTGGTCTTTTGCCCAAAGGATCCAGCAAATTTACCGATCCAATCAAAATTAAAAAAGTGTTTACTAACAGTGTCATGACCCAAGACGGTAGGATTTGGAATATGTGTAGGTTAGCCAAGTGTTCTAAACCTTATAATGTTTCCAATAGTTTGGCTGATAAACATGATGATGCTGACGAAGATGACTCTATAGCTCATAGGGTCAAGGGTGGAAAACGGGTCGTCAACTTACCTAAAAGATTTTCTGACTGAATGTAATTCTGTATTTTTATTTTACTTTCTTGGTTATTCAACATTGTACATATTTGTTCTTCTCTCTTTCTTCTTGTTTTGAAAAGGGAAGATGTTGTATTCTTATTTCAGGTTGTATTTCTTTAAGAAGCTTGGTCATTGTCGCATGCCACTGCATGCGACATGTTTCCTTTCAACAGAGCTCTACATTCCACATGCTAGTGGAACTTACATGTTGCTGTTATTGAAATCAGTTGGAGCTGTACTCTGTAACCTGTGGATGGATGGCCATGCTGCTAATAAATACATTACAACTTTACTATCTTCTCCATGATTATTCAACACCACCTCTACGGCATTCTCAGACTCGTTGACTTGCAGCTGCTTAACAGCCTGTTCTAAAGTCAATTCTTGCTCTTTCTGTTCTTTCTTTAACCTTTTAATTTCTCTCTGTTTAGATTCTTTTCGCCAGTAACGGAAAGAATCAAACATTGCCGGCCGGGCTTTCTTCCTAAACAATTTCGCTTCCAAATTATCAAGGATTTCAGGTTCAAAACTACCATGCAGTGGCCAACTAAGGACACCGTCCTTTTCTGTATAGCGGACCCACACCTCATTATAAGATATAGGGCCCACACCATGCTTACAATACAGATCATATAGAGGAGTCCCAATCGGAGGAACCAGACATGAGTCCTCCAATCGTGAATCACTGTTGCAACCAAAACACGACAACATACAATTTTTCCGACTTACCATTTTGTAATCCGGAACACAGAACGAACAAAACAAAAAAAACAGATATGTGCACTTGAACCAAGAACTTAGGCCTACCAAAAGCGAACTAATGTATCGATACTCAAACTAAACCAATAGATTATCGTAACCAGGACAACAACCAGTGATAATCTTACGAAACCAAACCAAACCAAGAACCAAAAAGGATTTTAACAACCCTCACGAAGTAACCAACGAGCAACCACTAAATACTTAACTGAGGCACTGAAGACGTCACCAAGGAGAAACCCGTCACGTTTCGCCGTACTAAGGACTGCACCTCGGGTCCAAGACAGGGCGACGGTCAAGGCAACGGCCCACTGCAGCCGTCCTGAACGGGAACCCTCGTGGAAGAGAACTTCGGGCCACTTTTGCGATATGCCGGGATCGATGAAGTGGGGCGCCTCCCTCAGGAATCTTCACACGAAGCTTCTCGAACTCTTCAGGCTTTTGGACCGGTACCGAATGACGTCGCCCCACGTTGGGCACCAATTGGAGTTCTGGACTTTTTGGTTCCGTCCAGAGGTGTCAGGGGACAACACCCAAAGACCCCGGAGTTCTACCTGTCTCGGTGCCCAAATAAACAGAAACACGGGCTTCTCGATGGTGGCGTCAAAGACCAAAGGTTTATTACTGCAGGGACACAGAAGTCACAGAAACTACACACGGGCAGATTCTAGGAGCCTGTTCGATTTGTACAAAGAGGGTTGCTCCTTATATACAAAATATTAACCTTCAGGCGAATTCTTCACAATGCTAGTACTTTCCCAAACCTTTGTGTCCTAAACAATAAATATTTGGCGTTGCACAGGAATCGTCGATAATATCTGATGTCAAACATTACGAAGAGGGGTTCCCACTAGTCCATCACAATCCCTTGTCAATATTGCATTCAAGAGCCGGACCGCCTCATCGTAAATTTCGTTACCTCCCCCTAATAAAGATTCAGAAAGAAAGGAGTGGAGCCAGGTGTGGAAGATAGGAAAGCAGGATAAGAGATGTTTGTGGGTCGTAAATGGGCAAGGCTACCGGCTTCGGCCGCCTAATCATGATCAGGCCAACGGACACGAGAACCAGTATAGCAGGACTGGCCTCAGGCAGAGGAGGCAGCCTTTGTCAAGTCATGCAGCCACAGCGTGTTCTGATCTAAGGTGCACATGTCACTAGAGAGGTGAATCTCTGGCTAAGCCTACGTGTCCTTAATTGAAATGGAGAAATCAGAGGTCATTGCGTGTCCATTGTCTATGTGAGGGCAAGAAATACAAAATGGCTGACATGATCTAAGATGGATGCCATGGGTAGATCAGAAATGTGTTCGTAGCAGGAGTACTCTTGCTCGTAGTATAGCGAAAACACCAGGATATGCTAAATGGATCATTTGCGGTTCACTGATACCAAAATGATGTATTTCCGACAATATTGAAAACACGGGTTCAAATCGTCACGGAACCTCAGTATTTATTCCATAATTTACTGTACAATATAGGGGTGAGGCCAAATTTGATGTACATTTCACGGTTAGGGGTCCCCTCTGGGGGAGCCGGCTGAGACTCATTTAATCGGTATGTGGTACCATTCCGAAGACAGCACATTCATCGGAGTGTGCTTAAAACAGGCATGTTCAGAAAGTATCACGAAAACATGACACCATAAAAATGGCACTTACTATACTTCATACAAATGTGCCGCTCAAAATACAAACAAGGTTAGAGAAATATCTCTACATGCCTGCCTATGTGAAGTGCACTACACATATACACAAATTCATAGACTCAAATGTTAGCTAACTCAAAACATATTCATATTCATAGAACCACAGTAAGCGTCCGCAGACTACCTTACCAATCACAATTCTTACCCAAATCTCAAATCCAGGTTCCAACTGCCAAGGTCTTTGATCAAATCAGCCAAACAGGCACTGTACAGCAACGCAGATGAACAAGATCTCAGTCGGGGACCGGCGCCACCTGGAAGGTCAGATCAGAAGGAAGGGAAGAAAACACCGTGGGTGTCAAGACTCGGGTCACTCGGTGGCAGCGTACACCTCCATGGCGAGTTTCCAATCCTTCGTCACGACCTCTCCTTCGGGCATCCGAGTCGCCGATGAGTCCCTTCGTGGTCGCCAATTTGTGGTATTGAGTTCTCCAGGCCTACATACTCCACAGAATACCCTCTACACCGTAAGAACTGTTGGCACGGAAACTAGAAAATGCAAAAGACAAGTTTATTAAGACCCCATGGGGTGGTGGTACATTCCTACAGCACCCTTGGGCAATGCAAGAAGTATCACCCCGAACATCGGTGTAAATCCTTCTTTTATACAGTTTTACAGTAATAAAAAAGTAGCCGGTACACAGTTACAGAGTTTTAGGTACATATATGGTCATTTTTGGAACACAGCCAGCTCATGGGAGGGGTTACAACACCACTGGTCAGTTGGGCAGAACATTCTTAAAGGATGACTGGTCAGTCGGAATTGCGCATGTGCGAGCTTGACCGTTACTAAAAATAGCCTGTTGCTGGGCAAACTCGAGTGGTCAGTGGTACAGAGGACGGACAAAAGGGCATGCTGACCACGAGGCGACGCATTTTCAAAAATGGCCGCCGTAACATACAAAATGGCGTTTAGCAATTATGGTCAAGATAAGGAAATAATGTGTAGCAAACCTTAACGCTAACCCAGTCATTGTCAAATTACGACACCTTTGATGTGAAAAGGAGGTTTCTGAGGTGGGAGTATCAGGCAAGTAACACTACTCAGCCTCCCTCGTTGCCAGCCTTCAGAGAGAATCTCTCTTCATTACTAACGCCACCTAACCCCGGACTCTGCAGCACACGCCCTTCCAGCCCTGATTATCCATTTTCTACCATCCATCTCTTGTGCACCTTATCTCACAGCTGACCTTGGGCTCCAGCCCCATATCGGCAAACATCCGGATCCTTTTTCACTATTCCTGGTAAAAAAAAAATGAGTAAAATCCCCCTCAAACTTAAAACAATAAATATACCAGTAAATATAATTAGCTCACACTTTAAAATATGTTCCACAGTGGCCCTAATGACCCGACTGCTAATTTAATAAACAAAAACAGAAAGGCCATGACAGGGTTGGCTTTAGCGCTGGTGTGGAAGTCTTTATTGGGGCCCCCCATTGACCTCTTTCTCTTTACTACCACCCTCTCCGTAGCCTTTCTCCCTCATGACCTCCTCCTCAGACTCTCACACTACCACCCTCTACCATTGCCCCTCATCTCTCCCTAGACTCTCCCCTATTGACCTCCTTCCCGGATGTCCTCATTGCCACCCTCCAACAGTGCCCCTCATCTCTCTGTAGCCTCTCCCCCTCATGATTCCCTCCTCAGACTTCCTCACTACCACCCTCCAAAAGTGCTCCTCATCTCTGCGTAGCCCTCCATGACCTCCTCCTCTGATTAGCTCACTGCTACCCTCCAACAGTGCCCTCATCTCTACATAGACTCTCCCCATATTCAGTTCCTCCTCGGATGCCCTTATTGCCACCCTCCAACAGTGCCCATCATCTCTCCGTAGCCACTCTCATATGCTTTTCATTTGTGGTGCATCGCTACTCATAGTGTAGGGTTTCACAGTACTTTATATCATTCACACATTATGCAGAGACAATGAATCATACAAATATGTAAATCAGCCTATAAGGAATGTCACATAAGCCAATGAGGATTACCAAGTGTAGGATTCACATGTCAGCCATACTGGTGGGCACTATGTGTTAAGAGGGATAGGTCTGGAGAAGCACAAACTCAGGATTTAAAGCACACCCCAGTGGTTAGGGTTTGTCTTTACTGATAAAAAATGTACATCTGCCAAAACGAACTCTTTATAGCAACATTAGAATAATGAAAGAGTGGGGAAATTCTAACTATATCGCAATACACAAAAAACTTTCTAATTATATCATTCAGGTTTGTATGCAGCTCTTAGAATACAGTTCATATGTCACTGTCCTATGTTACATCTGTAATTTCTGAACTGCAAGTAACAAAAGGATCTCTGTGACAAAGGCAGTAACCCACTGCGCTATCCACATAAACTACAGTTTATCTGCATCCCAAAACTACAAACAGACAAAAGATTTCTATCCAGCAGGACCATTAATCACCAGTTATCTAGACATTTGTACTGTTGTCTTGCATTTGTGGCAGAGCCAGTCATGAAAATGATACAAGTAATTTAAGTGAAATATATACGGCATACACAAAGTATGTGTCTTGCTGGGCCCTCACAGATTTTAAAAATATGAAAATAGCCACACATTCTCGGTGCATACTTGAAGTATGTATCTTGTTGGGCCTTTGCAGGTTTTTTTAAAAACTGAATAGCCACACATTCTCTTACCCGCTGGGTTGGAAATCTGTCTCACAGCCCGATCTGATAAGCAGCTGAAGGGGGTCCGGAAAGGTGAATCAGGATAAACAAACTCCTTTTCTCCAGCACTGAAAAGAAGGAAATATCCATGCAGCACGCAAAGGTCACCTGGTGCCAAAGAAGGGATTTGTCCCCTTCACCATGCCCCTATTCTACCACAAGTGGGCGGGGACACAGCTCACCTTTCCAAAGGAGATGCTTGATTGGGGGTGCCTGAGAGAGCGCCGAGGCCCAATCATGCAACTCCTAGAAGCAGATGATAAATTACGTTCAGAGGAACGTTTTAAATTATAGCGCACATTTTCTGTTGCCTTCTTGACGTCGCTGCAAAGGCCAAGATTCGTGTTTGGGTGGGCCTGGCCCACCCGGCCCACCCTCTAGAACCGGGCCTGGTGCCCAGGGAAGAAAGCAGGTGGCTGAGTCCCCGTCATCTGCCCCCTCTCAGCAAGAACACGCCACCTGCCGCGTCTGCTCAAGGCTTATGTTTAATGAATGCCCCCATCGTCCCGCCCTGGCAGCTGCTTCTGCACCCAAAGGCCGCCAAAGGCCCCCCTGACTCTTCTGCACGACTCCTGCTCAGATAAGGATGGAGGTGTGGAAGAAGCAGGCAGGGCTGTGCCCAGGGCACACGGGGCGCGCCAAGAGGTGGCCCCACAGAAAGGTGCAGACGGCTCATGTTGTACTTTCAGCAGCGCCTGCACGTTCTGCTTCTGCGCCTGCCGAGGCCATGCAGATCAGGGTTATTGGTGGCAGATGGTGTCATCCCACGCCTATGGGCGTTGTCCTGTTCCTCCTCTATCTGAAGGAAGCTATTCTAGGTGAAGGTTGCAGGTAAAGAGCAGTAGCAGTGGTGGGGGGCCCGTGCGGCAGAGGGAGCCACCGCACGGGCTGTGGCGGAGTTACTGGGCAATCCGGAAGAAAAGAGGTGCAAACGCTGGACGTCAGCGGGCACATAGGGGTGCCAGAGCATAACCTCAGAGCCTAACCTGTAACCTCATGGGAGGTGCAGGAACTCGTGTCGGCGCCCCAGTAGTCCTTCGGGCGGTTGTGGGCCTGTGCAACCGGGGGTTTGCCAAGTCACGCCCCGCAATGGGCGTGTCAGTAGGATTATGGTAATTGTGCAACAGTTGGGTGGTTCGCCACTGTGTTGTTTGGTTCAACAGGCAGGCAGGTGGCGAGAATGCGGCCTGCCCTAGGATCGCCCGTAAGTTAACCCACCGTCATTACATATGTTGTATGTAATAAACCTGCAGCAATTTTTTCCCAAACCTAACACTTGTGTCTTTGTGTTATTTGCGGGTTTGGGCATTGTGGGGCGGGGGTTCATGTGGCCCTGATGTGACTATGTCCTCAGCAGCAGGGCGGGGGGGGGGTTTATCAGATTACTGCTTCGCCCACAACAACATCGTGAATTAAGGGGCATCGTGTCTCTTTTTCCTGGAGTTTCCTGGCTGGTCACATTTGAAACCTTCCAGGTATTTATCAAGGAGATGCCTTTGTCTTCGTTCGGCCCCAGTTCATATGAGACTAGCAGACGCTGTAGAATGCCAAATGTGAGGGTCGCCCCAGTATTTCCAGGAAGAACCGTTTAAAGACCACTATTTTGTTGTATTTCTTTTAGGCGCTTTAGCAATACTCTCCCCTCGGCAGGTTGCCAGAGGGCTCTACGTCACAGGTACATTGACAGTAAATCAGGTGTGTCCATCGAGATAAAGAATGTGTTACATAAGACAGTGAGGGTTGTGAGGGTAGGAGCCGCGTGCCCTGGCAATAGCGCTATAATTAAGGGGGACTGACTGGCCTACGCCATTCTGGGCGCACAAGTGGGCTCTACTTTCAGCAGAACCCAGCAGCGCCCGTTTCAAGGTAACGTGTCCTACTTTACTGTATTTAGGTGTGGCGCCGCGGCCAGCGTGACTGACTCCGGAATCTGAGGATCAGGGTTCGATCCCCGGCTCCGGCGGCAGGGGTCTGCCCAGCACCATGTGACTCTGGGCACTAGCATGCTTAATCTTCCCGACGGCCCCTAGTGCCTGGAGACCCTTACAGGTGAGTATTCGCGCTTTACAAATGTGGATTATTATTATGTAAAGGGTTGTTTCACTGTCTTTGTGTAACCTCTTCCAAAAGAGCTCCCCTGAAGCTACAGGATTATCTCTTGGGCAAAGTTCTAAATGCTTCTTATTGCTTCTTATTGTTTACACAAGCAGTTTATTCAAATTTATTTTCGAACAACAATATTGCTTGCACAAAATACCGAAATGTACAGTCTAACATGTACAATTTCAACCCTCCGTGGCGATAACCAGGTTGAAAGAAAGGCATATAAAATATACCCAAATATCCCACCAGCTGCACTTTTCACAAGCATCCATCCCACGTCCACGGGGTCAGGCGGGCCAGCCGTGCAGGAATGTGCCTGGCACCATAGTTAAGCTCAAGAACATGCAAGTATCAGAGGCCTCCGCCCAGGGACCTGGCTGCAGCCCCTAAGGGAGTCTGAGGGGTGGTGGGGGTGAAAGGTGTGTCGGCAGGCCTGCTCTGTACATGTTTGACATACTTTACTTTTATTTGGCTAGGCTCAAAATAAATTAAATCCATGAAAGAAATAAAAGTTGTGATAATAGTCTTTTTGTTAAGGTGATTTGCAGGGTGTGGGAGGTGTGAAGAACAGCGCAAGAGTCACGAGGCCTGAGTCCAGGGACCTGGCTGCAGCCTCCCGGGGAGTTTGAGGGTCAGCAGGCGTGCCTGGTACATCATGTCCCTGCTTGTGAGTGGTTAGTCTGTAGGCTGAGGCGGTGAGCTGACGTCACACTGGGGCACCTCCCTGCAGGGGGGTGTGCAGTGCATTCCTAGAGAAGGTTGAAATACGGGGGTGGGGCCGTCCCGGAAATCCCTCCCAGTATGCACAGAGGAGAGAGCGGGAGAGATGGTGGACTGGAGGCCGCCTGGAGAGGGCTGAGGAGGGCAGGTGATGTCAGGAGACTGGAGACCAGAAGGGGGGGCAGGGCAGCTCTGCAGGAGAGAGCACGAAAGAGGGGCGAGTCTATGTTCAGAAAGCAGAAGAGAGGAGCAAGTGTGCAGGCCTGCGGGAGGGAGGGGATCAGAAGGGCGTGTAAGATGGGGCGGTGTCAGGCATAGCGAGAAGACCCAAGGGAAACTAGGGGAGAACCAGGCGAGAACTTGACATGGGGAAGGGGAGTCATGATCAGGGCTGAGGGGGGAGGAGGCCTCAAGTAGATATCTGAAGAGATGGGGACACGCCGCAGAAGACGGTGAGTTTACAGGCCTTGGAGACATCAGAAGGGGATGGGGGGTTCGAGCCTGTCTAGATAGAGGCTGAGCGCAAGAGGGGAAAGCGCGCAGGTGTGTGGAGACAGCAGGAGGGAGGGAGGTGTGGAGAGAACAGAGGGGCTATTGGGAGGTAAGGGCCCACTGTGGAGGAACTGGGCGGAGCCAGGGGGAAAGTGGGTGTGGCCTCTGACAAATAATTGAGCACCTGGACTTCATATTTTACAAATTAAGCACTGCCGGCGCTGTGAGAACCCCACTAAGGCTGATGTCGATCTAACCACAGCGTTTTTCTTTGCTCTAAATTGGGGAACCCAAGAACCTCTGTCATCAAATAATACCCCCAGGTATGTGAAGGAAATCACTTTAGATACCACAGCCCCATTACGAAAGAAGGTTTTGACTTTCCTGTTTTGACAACCAGCTGTCGTAACATGAGATTTGGACATATTTCCTACCAAGTCCGGGGATTTCATATGCGCTCCAAATGCATCTAAATATCTCTGGAGGAATATAGCCGCGCGGGAAAGAAGCACGGCGTCATCCGCATATAGGAGAACAGGAATAATCCTACACGTGGCGTATCCGGGCTAGCCTTAACCAAGGTTTTTTTCTAAGGCGTTTATGTAGAGTGTAAAAAGTAAGGGTGCCATTATGCACCCCTGCCGGACACCTCTCCCCGACTTAAAGTGACTCATACATTTACCATCCTGGGTAACTCTAACCGCTGCTATAAGATCCCTATGTAGATCGGCTAAAAAAAGAACCAGACATGGGTCAATTCCTAAATCTAATAAAAATGGACTACAGTTTAGATCTATTGACCAGGTCGAAGGCTGAAGTAAGGTATATAACAGCCATGTGCAAAGTGCCTTTCTTTGCTACAGTATATTTATTTACCAATAAATATAAGTTGAGGCACTGATCCATGGTCCTACGGCCCTGCCTGAAACCATATTGAAGATTAGATAAAATCCCCTTCTCGTTAACCCAATCAGAAAGTTTCGGCAAGATCACTTTGCCTAAAATGTTAACAGCGGAGTCGATTAAAGATATTGGTCTGTAGCACCGTGGGTCCCCTCTCTGACCCTTTTTAAAGATTGGGATAAGAATCGACCTAGAGCACGATGCCGGAAATACATTTGCTAGGATCTTGGCCCAAAATGTGGGTTCATCTTTATACAAATCTGCAGGGACACAATCTGGGCCCGGTGCCTTATTGCTCGGTGCCTCTACTATGGCCTTTTCTATCTCCTCCTCTTTAAAAACCAGCAAACGGAAATCACCAGTTATGTCTACAACTGCAAAAGGGCCCTGCTCCTCACCCGAACCATACATTTTCTCAAAATGTGTTAACCACTGTTCCTCTGAAATGTTAGTTTCCATGCAATCATTCTCATGACCCGAGAAAAGGGGAGTATGAACAATCGCCCAGAATTTAGAGCTATTATTAAGTATTTCAACGGTCATTAGGGCATTCCAGGCTTCATTTTTGATTTCCCCCTTTCGTGTGTGTACAGCTGTTTTAGATACTTTCCTAAAGGTAGCAATTTGATCCCTATCTCTTGGGTTCGTTTTTAGTGCTCGGACTA
Organism: Lissotriton vulgaris; assembly: GCF_964263255.1. Classification (NCBI taxonomy): domain Eukaryota; kingdom Metazoa; phylum Chordata; class Amphibia; order Caudata; family Salamandridae; genus Lissotriton; species Lissotriton vulgaris. The sequence continues at coordinate 142,901 of NW_028253554.1, forward strand.
AGTTTCGATGAGCACTAGAACATTTTTGCATCAAACCACTTTTGTCCTGTATTAACTCTTGGTTTAGAAGTAACTGTTAGTTCTACGGATGCCTGAACACAAATAGCTTCAAAGGCTTTAATGACCTCCTTTTTTGATGCCAGGAGGTCTAAGCATTTAACCATATCATCTTTAGCCCTCCTGCATAAATTAGCAAAAAAAGATTCTGGTACTATCTTAGCCCATTTACAGCCAGATTCATTAATGTCAAATTCTGCGATTCCTAAATTGCGAGAAAAAGCGAATCGCATTTTAGAAATCGCAGAATGGCATTCATGAAAATTTGCGGAAAAAAGCGATTCGCAATCGGCCGCAATCGCCGATTGCGAGTGTCCTAAGATCAGAAAAAAATCGCAGATTCGGCTGATACCCGTGTTGAAATTGTGATCTCGCAATTACCGAAATCGAAAATTGCGATCTCGCTAATTGCGAGATCGCAAAAACGGGAAGTCGCATTCTGAGCACAGTGATGACATCACAACCAGGAAGTAGGCAGTTCCACCCTCATTCAGCAGTGAGAGCCTGAAGTGGAAGCAGCATTGCCAGAGCTCCCCTCCAGAGTGCCTACAGGAGAAAACCAGGAGACACCCCAGTGCACAACATGTCACAGGAAGCTGCAGGTGAAATTTCCACAGGAAGGAAAAGGAAAATAAATTTTTCTGAGCAAGAGCTCGAATATCTGATAGAGGGAGTGTGCAAGGACCACAACCGCCTCTTCGGGAAAGACTCGAGAAGGGTACCTGAGGCCGATAAAAGGAGGATTTGGGTGCGCACCCGCGCAAAAGTGAATTCTGTGGGGGTGACCCAGCGCTCAATGGACGACTTGAAAAAACGATGGTACCACCTCAGAGGGCAGGCAAATGAGAAGATCGCAGAGAGGCTGGGGGAGATTGTTGCGACAGGTGGAGGGGAGCCCACTGTCCCACCAAACACACCACTCGAGGACACCCTTAATCCGCAGGCATGCGTGGGGGTGATCCAGCTGGACTCCTCCCCACCCACCCAAGATACACAAGGTAAGTGCCATGCGACTGCGACCCCCTGTCCCCTAGCAATGGCCATGACTCCAGATCATCCCATTACAAACCCCAGTCATGCAGCCAAAGCACACCACAAAAGTGCTATTGCATTGTGGGACATGTAGTCTGACCACAATTACCATCTTGCCCCATACAGCCAGACCTGTTTAGTGAGAGTCAATCCTGCAGCGAGTCAGGGAATGGTAGCCTGCATGCATGTAGGAAGCTTAAATGTGGAAGAAACATGTCACTAATCAACGTCCACTTTACATCACAGGTGGCGCTGAAGTCCCCAGTACGGACAGCGATGCCCTGCAAATTGAGGATATAACAGAGGAAACTGAGGGAGACTTAGATCTATCCCCACAGCCAGGACCATAAGGGCAAGCTGCCGCACCAGCGGTCATACCACCACCTGCCCCTGTGGACAGTACCACCTCTGCGCCAACAGGCGCAGCAGTACCACAGTGAGTGACTCAACCACCAGTGGGGCTGACAACACCAGCAGCAGTACGCCGACAAACCCGCCGCCCTGCGGCAGTGAGGAGCCAGTCAAGCGGACTGGTGAGTAAGCTGCGCAATACCACTTCACGCGCTGGCAGGGGGTTGACCGTGCGGGCAGGTGGGCTCTCTATTGAGCGCCGTATGCTCCATGTCCACCAGACACAAGCCCGTCATCTCGCGGCTATACATCTCCAGCTGAACAAGACCGCCAGGAATGTTGGTCAGATGTCAGACCGCATGGAGAGGATGACAGCTGCTATGGAGGCCAACACAGAGGCCATGTACAGCCAGCGGGACATCAACCGGCGCAGACACCGGCAGCTGCTGACCCCCCTGTCTGCATACACGCGGTCCAATTATATTATTGGCAACGCGACATCCCAGCTCTCACGACGCTCCTTGGCCATGCAGGTGCAAATGGGCCAGTGCTGTCAGGACGTCGCAAGAGCTCTGGAGCAAGTGACAACAGCAGTACAGGGTATGCAGGCAACTGGCCATGGCCAGGCGGGGGGTGGGACGACACTAGTGAGGCTAATTCCAGCCATAGTAGCCAATCCGTGCCACTGGTGCAAGCACCCTGCCGCAGCAGCAGGCCCTCTGCTGCCTCACGGCTGAATCAGGAGGAGGATGTGGAAAGAAGGTTGGGAGCAGCTGCCCGGAGTTGGCATAAAACATTTGATTAGTACCATGAAGGGCCATGCTGCTGCTACAAGCATGCCCTCCTCAAGAACATGGGACATATGACGCAATATGGCAATCATGTTACAGTTTGGGGAATCCCCACTTTATTGTGCTATAACAATAACAAATATTCTGTCAAACTTCATCTGACTCATGTCATTATTACTATTGTCATTCATCAGTGAAGTAATGGGTGTGGGGAGTGGGTGCACTAGAAAAAGGTCATGCTGATTTGGTTACGGCGCCTGTGTCCTTCTGCAGGATTCTCGCCGCGTGCGTGACGCACATGTGCAGGTGGTCGGTTGTCCCCTTCCGACTCACTGCCAGAGATCTCTACAGGTATCCTGCGCTTGGTAGCAATGTTGTCTAGGATAGCACACACGGCCACGATGCGGCAGCAGACCTCAGGCTCGTATTTGAGGACCCCACCAGTCTTGTGAAGTATGCGGAATCCGCTCTTCAAAAGGCCAAATGTCCTCTCAATGCAATTTCTTGTGCGGATGTGTGCAGCATTGTAACGCCGTTGCTGTGGTGTTGCAGGGTTGAAGTATGGGGTGAGGAGGTACTCACGGAGAGCGTAGCCGCTGTCACCTAAATGATAGGAGCGGAGGGTGAGTGCCTGTTCAGCGCAGCTACATTATCACAGTGCACTATTTTGGGTCATGTGTACTTACCTAGTAGGTGTCCTCCCCCAAAAAGTCTCCCCTGGCCTGTCGTGTGTGAATGCCGCTGTGCCGGAATATGAAGGAGTTGTGTGCTCCCCGGGTACTGTGCCACTATGTCTGTGATGATTATCTTTGCATTGCACACCATCTGGATATTGAGAGAGTGGTAGGACTTGCGGTTGCGATACATGTATTCCGATTGTGCTGGTGGGCAGATGTGGATGTGGGTACAGTCAATGCATCCTATTACATGTGGAAATTGTGCTACGTTGTAAAATTGAAGCTTGGTGTCATTCAAGTCCTGTTGGCTGGTCGGGAATGAGATGTAGTGGTGTAGCCGGGTCAGCATAGCCTCCAGGAAACTCCTTAGGCAGCGGGACATGGTGGGCTGGGATATCCCCCCTGCAACAGCGACTATCCCCTGGAAGCTTCCGGAGGCCAGAAGGTGCAGGCTGCACAATACCTGGACTTGGGTGGGCACGGCATTGGTCCTCCTGTTGGGTGCTGCATCAGGAGGTCTAGGTCCCGGATCAGCTTGATGATCATTGCCCCATTCAGGAAGTACTTAGCGTAAATTTGCTCCCTGGTTTGGCCCAGAAGGGTGACCCGCTGGCGGAATATCCGCTCCTGGATCTTACGTCTGTTCCGTGCTGCTCGCTGTAGCCTTCGCCGCCTGACCACCATGTAGAGTCCTGGCATTGTGAGAGTCCTCATGCTCTAGCTGCATATCCTTAAGTGTGTTTGGTCAGGCCTGCACCTGTTGGTAGTTTGTTAACGTTTTTTAGAAAAAAAAAATGTCCTTACTGGTTACCACCTGGTTTGGGTTCTCCTTAAATTGCGCGTCGCAAATAGCGATTTTCTGGATTTTCGCATTTAGCGATTTTTCATGAATGGCGATTGCAATTGTTTTGCGATTTCGCAAATGAATTCTCAGATTCCATGGTTTCTCGCAATTTCAGATTCGCAAATGGGCTTCTTCCAGGATTCTGCGAATTTATTTGCGAAATTGCAATTTTTCTTTAGCGAATTCGCATTTTTAGAGATGACACTGTCATGAATTCCTTTTATTCAAATTGCGATCGCAATTACCTATTCACAGCTATTGCGATCGCAATTTGACTTCATGAATCGAGCTGTTAATCTTTCTAACCTGCTGCGTTGCCACCAACCCTGTAGATTCAGTCTTCCTTGGCATTGGAGACAAAAAACCCATATCTATATTTAGCTCAAGGATTACCGGGTTATGGTCGCTAAAAGGTGAAATCTTAGCATTATAAAACTCAACCTTATCTAGCAATGAAGGGGATACAGTTCTACTATCAGACTAATATATTAGGTTCCCTCCAACCTGTTAATTGAGCACTTTAATTTTATGGAGATGAGTAGCATTAAGCCCCCCTTGGCTCTTCCTGCGGCTGAAGGTCGAGCCGGTAGACAGTATGATTTGAACTCGTCCAACCAAAAATTAGACTCTCTATGCATGTCTCCTGAAATGCGATGATGTCATATTCTTTAATAAAGGTCAACCAATTAGGGTCTACCCTTTTGGATCCGAGACCCGCAATGTTCCAACTTATAAATTTACAGTTGATAGCAACTACCTTACTGATGTTCTGGGAATTATAAACTGGTACGGGGGTAGAGACCTGAGATATCTCTAGTCAACCAATTTCCTCTAAATCAGACAGAGGGGAGAATCTATTAAGTAGGGATATGCCTGCACGTTCTCGGCCCGTATTTATAATTGAGGTTTGCAAAGTTAACGTAGCTCCCTTCTCACACTTTTTTAAATTACATTCCCAATTAAAATTTTTGTTTTAGCATACTGGAGCTTGATCGCCTCTCGTCAGCAGAATTTTTGTCGTTATTTTCGGACTGTTAGGGGGTGGGTAAAAAAAAACCTAACTGCATAACTCTAATATCCCCCTTGCCCATCTCTAGATCTGACGCATCCCAGAGCAACCTTTCCAACACACATTGATTATCGGAATTAACGATAACACAATCTCCGTCAATATGTTTAAAACTATTGCCCACCCATCCCACCCTTCTGGCCATGATAATACTTAGTGAGATGTCGGGGATTCCTGTGCAATACTGATCACACCATTCTTTCACCTTTTCTAATAATGCATGGGTGTCCTCTTTAACCTCTACGCCAAGAGGGGGGACCTTTACAAGTACCACAGCCAAAGGGGCCGCCTCAGGAGGGAGATTCAGTTTAGAGTTGTTAGACTGTACACACAAATTGGGGATTGATGAGTTCACACCAGAGGACCAGGGTTGAATAACAATTGACTTTGCCACAGTAGGCCTCCCTCGACCAGACGGATGATTCACTCTCGCTAGTGGTTCCTGGTTTACCTCCTTACTCGCTGAGGAGCTTAGTACTCTCCTTACACCAATGTGTGTGTGTGAATCACCCTCCTTAGAATCTACCCCCATGGAAATTCCTGAGTCTGGCTGGACACTATGGTGGACAGTTGAATTAGAGCGGCCGCTTTGAGGCTCCCACGTATTTAAGAAACAGTCTAAGCGTTCACATTTTTTCAGAATCCCCGCCACACAGGTATTTAAAGTGTCTATAATGTCTTTAGCTATGCTGGTAAGAGTGGCTTCCAGCCGAGCGCTGACAATCTCCTCTACCATGTTCCGGATTGATTGATCAGCAACTTCACTTTCGATAGTCCCATGTTTAGGTTTGCCCCTTTTTGTGAACTTTATCTTGTTTACAACTTTTCCTTGTAGGAAATTTTTTCCCATTTTTCCCTGCAAGCTTTTCTTGTAAGTCCTCAATCCGTGCGGGTAACAATGCTTTGCTAGGGACAATTAGGGCCTCGCTCTGGGTAGCATCTTCTAATAAAGACCCGGTGGTGTGGGGGGGCATTGGTGCCGATGTCGAGACTAATACCCATTGCCAGCAAGGATTCTCTGAGATCAGTCACAGACTTAGGAACGGTCTCTTCTCCAGAGGGTGTAAGTAAGATGAACCTCTCTTCCAAGTATCAACTCACTTTAATAACAATAAAATAGTAGCTTGTTTTGTGTGACACGTCATCCCGCAATTCTGCCGTTTCTAAGCGCTGAGCATCATCGGGCTTTCATTAAATGAAACGTGTATCTCAGACACCTCGCTGTCGTAAAAGAACTCACACTTCATTCACTCCATGACCTCTTTTTTTGCAGTTTTATAAAGCGTGAACACGGCCCGAAGGTATTGGAGCCCTTTACACCAGTTACCTTACACAAGGACAAAGTGAGCACGGAATGCCCGTAGATCTTAAGCAAGAGGTCTCCAGCACTAACCAGACCTGAGGGGCATTGCGGCGCTGTACAGAGATTGGACAGTAATAATCCAGCGCCTATGGCCGGAGTGCACATTGGACTCAGACATACAGGAAGAGGTAGAATTATTATGAAAGCAACTGCCCCACCCCTCTCCGTTTCTCTCCCTCACACTTTTTGTCTTGGGTTCTGTTTCCCCGCCTCACTTTCTCTTACATCCCCTGCCCCTTTAAAAGTCTTACCACAGCTTTGTGTGGCACACAGTGTGCGGTTACGCGCATAGGCACGAGCGGAGGCGCCATATGGCTTTCATCTCGCTCGGCCAAGCGCACGCGCCTCGATTCAATGCCCCCCTCTCTCCCACCACAGAGCGTGTCTCATCGCACGTCTCGCGGACTTGGGCTTATTTTTTTTTACAGTTAGGAGCCGTCATGTCTCATTCAGTCCTTTCGCGGGCACCAATCCCGTGCTTTTTAGGTTTTGCCTCGCCAAAAAGATGCGCTCTGCGCATCTTTTTCGCGCAGGCGAAAACCTGATGAGAACTGTAGTGTGCTTTGGGTCGGCCCTCGTCATTCATTGGCTGGCTCCGTAAATGGAGCCTAGCCATTGGATGAGGGGCCTGTCCGTCAATGCCGGACCAGACACGGGGGCGTTCCCGACATTCTTTGGCTTTTGCCGACGTCACGCGACGCCGGGAACGCCCCCGATTCTGGTCCGGCATTGCCGGCACCCGCCTTCCGTCGTCTGTTCCTGCTCCCCCCCCACCCGATTGCTCGCAATGAAGCATGCACCACTAAACCCCAGCACAGCGAGGCACAAACCAGCCCGAGGGAGGGGACGGGGCTCTCAAAAGCGCCAGGCAGCGGCGCCTCGGTCAGGAGAGGAACGCAGAGCTGCACCAAGCGTGGAGAAAAGGTACACCATGTCCACCGCCCGGTCCCCCGCGTGGATCATGGCCACACCAGGTACCCAGGATGGCCGAAGAGCACCTGACTATCGAGCGCTAACCGACCCAGCGCTAACGGGCTCAAGATCATGCCCACCCAGCACAGCTAGCCGGCCGGCCATGCCAGGTAAGAGCGCTACTCTCTCCCTTCCCCCGGTTAACCACGACCGAGGAGGACCATATCCCACCCCCCAACCCCGAGTCGGGTAGGGGGTGGCAATTCAAGAGGGGGGTGCATGCTGCGCCTGCCGGGGAACCCGTAAACGCTGAATTAGCCGCAAAATAGATTCGGCCCATCTTCGGCCAATGTTCGAGCCTTGGGGTGTAGCAACATTACGGTAAAGAGTGTCTGGAACATTCTAACAGGAAGTGGACACAGCACTTTCACCTACACCATTAGGGAAGTTCACTGCGCTGTGACTGCTTCCGCTGCGATGCAGATGAGGAGCGACCACGGACCATTTCCGTCAAATCGTCCACAACCCCATAAAAGCGGGATTACCATGTGCGGAACTCTCGTCCCGGGGGTGGTTATGAGAAGGGGTAAAATCCGGCCCAGTTCGCCCCTTCACTAGCCGCGGTGGTGGGGTCGGTTTGGCCCACCCCTCACTGTAGCAGTCCCAGTGAGCTGCCACTTACGACGATCCACCGCGTGACCTTGGGCCTGAGCAGCAGCGTGTCTGTTGTAGCAAGCCTGGTGCCACACAATACTGTTGGAACCTACCACATGAGGTAGGTTGGGGGGGGGGGCTTCTCTGAGCAGCAGCGGTGTCTGTGGTAACAAGCCTTGTGCCACCAAGCACTGGTGGAACCTACCACATGAGGCGGGCAGGGGGCTTCTGTGAGCACCAACGGTGACTGTGGGAACAAGCCACGTGCCACCCAGCACTGCTGGAACCTACCATGGAGGCTGCCAGGTGGGGAAGGGGTGGGGGCGGGGTCTCAGCATCAGTGGTGTCTGTGGAAACAAGCTTTGTGCCACCCAGCGTTTTGCATTACGTGTGTTCTGTTTTGTGTAAATCTGAATTGTACACCAGGGGTCTGCATCATGTTGCTGATTTGTGTGTCTAGTGTGCATCTCGTTGTGTTGTGTCTGTATATGCTACCTCTAAATCGGATGGGTTGTCTGTGTGTGTTTTGTGCTGTTTTTTGTCTATGTCCTGTTTCCTACGTGTCACCAGGTGGTGTAATATATTGATGGTCCTGTATGTGGGTCTGTGGGGTGTGCTGTTCTTTGTGGTGTCTGTCTATGTTCTGCGAGTGTTGCACTGTCTGTGTGTTTGAGAGTCGTGTGGGCCTGTAAGTGCTGTTGTGTGTTGTGTATGCCTGTGCCCTGCTTGTGCTGTGCGTGGGTTGTCTGAGAGACTCGTCTGTTCACGTGAGTTGTGGGTGTTTTACTCTTTAAAATATGATGCCTTTTTTATTTTATGTTTTATTTGGACATTTATATTAGAGCATTGTACTGCGCATTGCTTTAATGCACGGGGAGGCAGTAAGTGATTCGCAGGGTGTGGCGCTGAGGCACTGGTTGGCACCTGGCTGCTGGAGTCCGAAGTGGTATGTCTGCCATCACCAGGCCACGTCTACGATCTCCCCCTGTGCTACTCTCGGCTCCCTCCCTGTCGCTATCTCCCCTTGCGCTGCTCTCCCTCCCTGTGTCACTATCTCCTCCTGCGCTGCTATTCCTCCCTGTGTCGCAATCTCCTGCTGCACTACTCTCCCTCCCTTTACCATTATCTCCCCCTGTGCTACTCTCCCTCCTTGTGTCACTATCTCCCCTAATCTGCTCCCCCTCCCTGTGTCGCTATCTCTCTCTGCAGTACATGGGAGGAAGAAATGTTCAACTCAACACTGGAAAAAGTGTGGGGTTCAGAGACCGTGAGAATGAGGGGCCTGAAATAGCGTATAGCAAGAAGTGGTGGATAGTTCGGGAAAAAAGGGGAGAGTTGGTTTGTTATAAGTGATCCGCCTGTTGCCTGCTTGTGACCCTGTTTTCGTGCCTCTGTTGCCTGCTTGTGGCCCTCTTTACGTGCCTCTGTTGCCTGCTTGTGACCCTGTTTTCGTGCCTGTTGCCTGCTTGTGACCCTGTTTTCGTGCCTCTGTTGCCTGCTTGTGCCTCTGTTGCCTGCTTGGGACCCTGTTTTCGTGCCTCTGTTGCCTGCTTGTGACCCTGTGTTCGTGCCTTTGTTCCTTGCTTGTGCCTCTGTTGCCTGCTTGTGCCTCTGTTGCCTGCTTGGGACCCTGTTTTCGTGCCACTGTTGCCTGCTTGGGACCCTGTTTTCGTGCCTTTGTTGCCTGCTTGTGGCCCTCTTTACGTACCTCTGTTGCCTGCTTGTGACCCTGTTGCTTGCTTGTGACCCTGTTGCTTGCTTGTGACCCTGTTGCTTGCTTGTGACCCTGTTTTCGTGCCTCTGTTGCCTGCTTGTGACCCTGTTTTTGTGCCTCTGTTGCCTGCTTGTGACCCTGTTTTCGTGCCTCTGTTGCCTGCTTGTGACCCTGTTTACGTGCCTCTGTTGCCTGCTTGTGGCCCTCTTTACGTGCCTCTGTTGCCTGCTTGTGGCCCTCTTTACGTGCCTCTGTTGCCTGCTTGGGACCCTGTTTTCGTGCCTCTGTTGCCTGCTTGGGACCCTGTTTTTGTGCCACTGTTGCCTGCTTGGGACCCTGTTTTTGTGCCACTGTTGCCTGCTTGGGACCCTGTTTTTGTGCCACTGTTGCCTGCTTGGGACCCTGTTTTTGTGCCACTGTTGCCTGCTTGGGACCCTGTTTTCGTGCCGCTGTTGCCTGCTTGGGACCCTGTTTTCGTGCCACTGTTGCCTGCTTGGGACCCTGTTTTCGTGCCTCTGTTGCCTGCTTGTGGCCCTCTTTACGTGCCCCTGTTGCTTGCTTGGGACCCTGTTGCTTGCTTGTGACCCTGTTGCTTGCTTGTGACCCTGTTTTCGTGCCTCTGTTGCCTGCTTGGGACCCTGTTTTCGTGCCACTGTTGCCTGCTTGGGACCCTGTTTTCGTGCCTCTGTTGCCTGCTTGTGGCCCTCTTTACGTGCCTCTGTTGCCTGCTTGTGACCCTGTTGCTTGTTTGGGACCCTGTTGCTTGCTTGTGACCCTGTTGCTTGCTTGTGACCCTGTTTTCGTGCCTCTGTTGCCTGCGGGGGGGCTCGCAGCGAGCCCACAGTGTGTGGGGTGGGGCTCGCAGTGTGTGGGGGGCTCTGTGTGGGTGTGTGTGTGGGGGGGGGGGCTTTGTGTGTGTGTGTGTGTGGGGGGGGCTCTGTGTGGGTGTTTGTGTGTGTGTAATTTGCGAGAGATAAAGCTAGTGGCATTGTAAATGACAATGCCATTTATTTATGTTAAAAAACATAAATCAAAATAATGTCATGAGCAATGCCAATAGCTCTAACTTTAAAAAAGGCAAAACCATTGCATTGTAAATGCTTGTTTAAATTTCCTTTGTGCGCATGCACACAACTCACGGTGCTTGTTTATGGTCGCCGTCAGTTCTGACAAAGGCCGAACTCGCTCACTTGCAAAGCCCTCCCTAATCGCCGGAGTCTGCTTAGCCTGTACCTTTCAGATTACTGCATGCCTCTGGGCCGGGTCCTCCAAGGGGGAAAGTCAAGCTTGCCTTCCAGCCCCGCAGAGGCAGGATGTCACCCCAGGAACTGCTTGTGCATCACCCTTCACCGGCGGCCACAGCTCTCCCTGTCTGCAACAGTTTGCCAGGAGCCCTTTCCATTACAGAGCGCTCCTCTTCATCTCCTTGTCTTTCCCTCCCGCTTTGACCTCTCCCGTCTCAACCCCTCCAATTTCTATCACATTTTTCTGTCCTCTCTCGCCTGTGACTCTATTAACTGAAAATTGTTTTATTGACGTGTTACCCTTTCTGAAGTTTTTTAAAAGCACCGCACGTCACGTATTTTGCAGATTGTAAAATTGTAAGCAGGCCTAGGCACCACAGACTTACTTGTATGTATGTATGTATGTATTTACGTCTCATATAGCGCAAACCTTTCACCCTACGGGTATCTTGGCGCTCAGCCTTCTACACATGGCCTCCATTGCAGCAGCATGGTCAAAGATAGAAAAATAGAATTAACAACCTCTAGGAAACAGCCAAGTGTTTAGGCTTTTCCTGAAGGTAGTCAGGGTGTTGGATTGCCTGATACAAAGAGGCAGCTCGTTCCAAAGAAATAGGAAATAGTGATGGCCCTGATAAAATTGCGGCTATCTGATCATTAGTAAAAGCCAGGCATTCTTATCCATCTGAAACCCTCTTTGTTATCCTAAAGTCTGGACAAGGGTGTGTTATCCGCCCAGTTGACAGAGAAGGTCAAAGGTAACCAACAACCAAATTCACAACAGGCTGTGAAAATTTTTTACTATGGAGGAAAAAGATTCTGTGAAATGTTTACTATGGAGAAAAAAGTTGGCAGAATGGGTGTTTAAAATAGAGTTTTTTAAAAAAAAGGGAACCTCCCAAAGTAATTTGTATATAGACGCTCTCACGGCTGAGCCGCCGTACAAAACATATAATAACAAGAGGAGCTTAGAGGGAGAATAAGGGGTACTAATAGGGAAAGCCCTCCACTCAATGAAATGCAATCCAAAAATTCCCTGTACCCAGGATTTGAGTTAGCAATTGTCTTGTGGGCATGAGAATAATCTACTCTAGAATATACTATAATAAAATTCTAGATATACCTCTTCGTAATTCTCTAAGTAGGTATTTTATTGTCTCTAATGCCCCGCTCTCCTAAGCAAACACATTACTTATAAATACTAGTGAAAAAAGAGTAAGCCAAACAGAGGGACTCAGCCTCCAGCTTTAGGTAGCCAGAGGTTGACCCTGAGAGCTCACTGTAGGAGAGTAGGGTCTGCAATCCTATGATCACCCAGATTTTTTGCTTTTGTTTCACTGGTTTACGACTTTCTCTGGCTGTGGGCCTGCCAATCAGACCCACAGCCTAGCTGTTCTCTCACTAAATTGACATGTGTGCCTTAGGTGCATTACCCAATTGGAACTGGGCCACCTTATCAGACCCTGTAACTCAGGGCATAGGTGTACCCAGGGCCTACCAGGGGCTGAAGCATGTATTATGCCACCCCTGGATGGCCATCTAAATCTGACACAACTGGCTGCACGACAGCTGGGGCAAGGTAGTGTAATCACCCTTTGCTTTAGATATAGTATACCTATATCTAACCCTAAAAATGGACACACAGATTCCTATCAGTCACTCCTATGGCAGGCCACCGCCGAGAGTCAGTCAGAATCAGCAGCAGGGAGCACCAGGGAGCTCCAACAGCCATCGCCGCCACCGCCAAGAGTCCCAAGGCACCGGACTCCGCGCCGCCGCTCCGGGAGACCACAAATCCCGGCAGGCAACGCGGCGGCGCGTGCAGAGTGACGCGCCTCGCGCCCAGAGAGCGCCAACGAGGGTTTAAAGACCGGCAAACCCGGCAGAGCGGGGGGAAACACTTACCTTTGCCGCCACCGCCGAGAGTCAGTCAGAATCAGCAGCAGGGAGCACCAGGGAGCTCCAACAGCCATCGCCGCCACCGCCAAGAGTCCCAAGGCACCGGACTCCGCGCCGCCGCTCCGGGAGACCACAAATCCCGGCAGGCAACGCGGCGGCGCGTGCAGAGTGACGCGCCTCGCACCCAGAGAGTGCCAACGAGGGTTTAAAGACCGGCAAACCCGGCAGAGCGGGGGGAAACACTTACCTTTGCCGCCACCGCCGAGAGTCAGTCAGAATCAGCAGCAGGGAGCACTAGGGAGCTCCAACAGCCATCGCCGCCACCGCCAAGAGTCCCAAGGCACCGGACTCCGCGCCGCCGCTCCGGGAGACCACAAATCCCGGCAGGCAACGCGGCGGCGCGTGCAGAGTGACGCGCCTCGTGCCCAGAGAGCGCCAACGAGGGTTTAAAGACCGGCAAACCCGGCAGAGCGGGGGGAAACACTTACCTTTGCCGCCACCGCCGAGAGTCAGTCAGAATCAGCAGCAGGGAGCACCAGGGAGCTCCAACAGCCATCGCCGCCACCGCCAAGAGTCCCAAGGCACCGGACTCCGCGCCGCCGCTCCGGGAGACCACAAATCCCGGCAGGCAACGCGGCGGCGCGTGCAGAGTGACGCGCCTCGCGCCCAGAGAGCGCCAACGAGGGTTTAAAGACCGGCAAACCCCGCGTCGCGGGACGCGAGCGGGACGCCCGGGGCGAAGCCCGGGCAAAGGGCGGGCCCTCTTAGGCCCTCAGAGGCCCGAGGAGCCTGGCCTGGGCCAGACACCCTGCCCGTTTGCAAGTAGCCAAAGGACATCGAGACTGCAAAACTGTAAGTTGGCTAAAAACTTGCTGCCATATATTAGTGTGAGTCCCTGAGATCCTGTTGTACTGAAATAGGTACTGGTCTTCTTTGGCCTTAAGTTTTTTCCTGCTGTATAGGGGGTTATTTGTTGGGTTTGCCATGAATCACCCAGAGACGAGAAGCATGGCAGCCGCTGGGGCAAAGAAATTAACAGGTACCCTAGATGACTTTATAGTACGCACACACGCCCTCATTGATGAAGGGATCATACTGATGGACAGAAGGGTGTCCCAAGACTTAGCCATGGCAAAACGTTCTTCTCTGGGCCATATTGCGCAAGCTTGCACACCCAATAATGTATCCGCTCCAAAAACACTTGTAATGGTACATAAGGATCAGGGTTCTGATTTACCAGCCTCGCAGGAAGGCCTGGAGGCAACCCCAAACCTCTCCTTGTTGCTGGAAAATGGCCCAGCGGTAACTGAAAATGAACCTTCAGCTAGTACCCTAATTGAAAGGGGGAGGAAGGAGGGGGCAATCCCTAAACAAAAGAGTATTAAACAAAAGTCCATTAAAACGACCACTCGAAAAGGGAAAAAACCCCAGACTAGCAAAATCCATGACCCAATTCAGCTGGATCCAATACAGTCGAACGTGAGCACCAACTTAGATGCTCACGCCAATATTAATGACACCGCAGGGGGGCCCCGGGTAAGCGTGGGCATAACACTAAGCCTGCCAGATGAAACCATCTTGGATAGTAGCTTGGAGGGAATTTTGGAACTAAGTGGGGTAGTTGACAACCAAGCGGGAGGGGGAGAGGACAGTAGTAGCCTAAGCATGGTTAATAATAACATCTTTGCAATGCTAAAAATTCTTTTAGAACCTATTGAGGTTAGGCTACGATGTCTGGAAACAATATTGACTAACATCCATAAAGATATTAGTGCCCCTAGCTTTAATGTGAACAATAAAGTTCCACCAAAAAAACCAACTATGAATAGACCACCCACAGTTGCAAAAAATGATGTCACTATCAATCCACCATCAAACCCTACCACCAATCCACCTCCAAAACCCACCAATAATCCACTTCCAAAACCTACACCAATACCTAAAAATTCAACTACAACTGATAAAGCAGCACCACCCACACAAACTCCCAAGGATAAAGCTAATGTTGAAAAAAGGGAGTCACGTAGAAACATACATCTACCGCCGGAAGCCTCTCCATACGTGGTGGTCCTTACTGGAGTCCCACAAACTGATAATAAATCATATGAAAATAATGGGGGCTTATAAATAAAACAATACACTGGCTAAATGATAATTACCCTCTCCCACCAGCCCTTAAAAGCAATATTCTCATGGTTGAAAGGGCTCCTTGGGTGGGGTATAATAATAACAACAAAAAAAGGACACACGGTGACTGCGTGGTGATAACATTTGAGAATCCCCGCACTGCAGAATTTATTACATCGAGGCCCCCAAGAAATTATGGTCTGTCTATTGTGGCTAGGCCTTTATCCTTCTTTTATCCGGAGGGTGAACAACCGGATAATAGGTGGAGCTGGACCAGGGAGAAACGACACCATGGTGGTAATACTGGTCAGGCTTTTGATAATAATTACCACAACACACAGTGGAATGGGAGGCTTGAAGATGGTTGGAACACTGTGAAACACAAAGGGAGGCCCCCTTACTCTTATCCTCAAGGCTATGACCTAGGGTACACAGGCATCCCGCAGTTCCCTCCGTTCTTCCCATGTTACAACCGGTATGATTGCTTGGAAAGTGTGGATTGACTCCCCGAGACCAAGGAAGATGTCCTACTGCCTAACAACTCTTTGGGCTTGGGTTCGATAAGTTGTCCAGGGCCTGACGAAACCTTAGAAATACAGATGGGGGATCAGTCTATACAAGGGAGCCTGGTCAGCAGACCAGGGGACAGTATAGATATTTCAACTGCAGAAAAAGATTATTGTAAGGTGCTTTTTTGGAATGTGGCTGGGCTAAAACAAAAGATTACCAATCCAACTTGGGATGAGGCCATTACCGACGTGGGAATACTAGCCCTCCAAGAAACTTGGGCTACCACCCCGATACATCTTAATGGCTACAAAACATACTTTACCCCGGCGGTGGGTGGAATACATGGGAGACCTAAGGGGGGGTTGATTGTATACATATCTAATCTCCTAGTATACGATAACATTCCTTTCTCCCCTGGATCCAGCTACTATCAAAAAATTGTAATTTACACAAGGAAGGGTCCAAAGATGGTTCTTTTTAATTTTTACAATAATTGTCCAGATGGCATGATTAAGGATGTACTTGACACATTAACTACAGAAATGCAAAATGAACTTGATAAGAGCAAGAGGGCTGAAGTTATGCTATTATGGGGGGGTGATTTTAATTGTACTCTCTGCAAAAAGGGCCAAAAGGGTATTTGTGGTTTAATGCTGGAACAAGATGTCAATTTAACGCATTTTGAACATACCCTATTAGGCGACTCACTAAATGAGATAATTTTTAACTTCAATTTTGGGTTTTCAAATGAGTTAGCACATTATACAACGCCATTTGCACCAACATTTGTTGGTCGGGGTGCCTCATCTACCATTGATTTTAATTTATGTACACTCAGCTCTGCGAGCAGATTGATCAAAGCAAATATCATGGACTTACCATTGAGTGATCACCTGCCACAGGTATTAAAAATGGAGAACCTATTTGCTGTAGCTGATACTAGAGATGGTCCGGACCAAATGGTCCAGGACGTGAGGTTGGGTGCTCAAAATGGTTACAACCTTAAATGGAGCAGACTGGTCCCGGATGATTTCCTGTATAAAATATTGAGTAAATGCATGAATAGTTTCTCGATCTGTTTAGATGATTACGCAGAGCATTGTGATATAATAACCCATTTTAATATCATCTCTAGTACTATTAAGGAAGCTTTGTGGGTTGAAAGGAAAAACTTTTTAAAGTCCAATAGGAAATGGTTCGATAGGAACTGCACTAGAGCCTTAACAAAGCTTAGACTTGCAATTCATAAAAGACCACGGGATGTAATCCTAATTAGAATTGCTAGGAAGGACTACAATTTAGCATTGAAGGACAGAAAGGCCTTGATAAAAAGGGAGGCTTGGGACAATCTATGCGCCGCCTCAAAATCAAAGGATCCGGCTGCTTTTTGGAGGGTTATTAATACCCCCCTTTTACATGAACAAAAAGCACGCTTGGAAATTGCTATCTCAGAAGATGAGTGGGTGGCTCATTTTTCCTCCCTTTATAAGGCTGTGGAACTAACCCCTGACACAGGCCAGGACGAGGGGTTGTTAAATTTAGACACTACCAGAACTCTGACTGTAACCCTTCCAGAAGTTATAGCAAGTTTGAAGGCGACTAAGGGGGGCAAGGCAGCAGGGCCAGACGGCATACCAGCTGACCTCTATAAAGCTAACATCGAATTATGGGGGCCACTGCTAGTTCAGCTTTTTAATGCCGCCCTGGTAAATAGCCCAATCCCTACCTGGTTTACATCGGTAATAGTCCCAATCTTCAAGAAAGGTGACAGGCTAAGCTGTACTTGCTATAGGCCAATTTCATTATTGGACTCTTCTATAAAAAATTTGGGGAGAGTGATTTTAGCAAAATTGCAGAGCTGGGCTGAGGATAATGGGGTGCTAAGTGATTTTCAATTTGGGTTTCAAAAGGGCTTGGGGACCATAGAGCAAGGTTTGAATCTTTTCACCTTGCAACAGAAATATATAAAGGTTAAAAAACAACGTCTATACCTCACTTTTGTTGATTTAACATCAGCTTTTGACTGTGTGTCACACACTAAATTATGGTCAATTATGGCCGAATTGGGGGTAGACAATGCCATTATATGTTTTCTGAGAGAGCTTTATTCTGGGGCCACTGCTAGTGTCAGATATGGGAATAATGGTGAATGCAGTAGACAATTTGGGATTGGTCGGGGTGTGCGCCAAGGGTGCGTTTTAGCCCCCTTTCTATTTTTGTTATACATAAATGGAATGGAGAAGCATCTCGTGCAGGAGGGCAGGGACATGCCTATGGTGAGAGGTAGGCCTGTCCCTGCACTGATGTACGCTGATGATGCTGTTCTGATGGCACGCACACCAATGGCTTTACAAACTCTGGTTACAGCCTTTAACACCTTTATGCTTGGCTTAGATTTGAAAATCAATTGTTCCAAAACTTTATCTATGTTCTGTGGGCCCAGAACAAACAAGCATTTGAAGCCAATCTTCATAAATACCAATCCCCTAGAAAGGACCCCTACCTTCCCGTATCTGGGCATATTGTTTCATGAAAGTGGCTCATGGACTACAGCAATTCATGCGAGATCTCTGTTATTTTCTAAGACTATTATGGCCCTAAAATGCTTTATGAAAAAATTAGGTAAAAAACCCATAAAGGAGATTTTAACTGTGTATAATGCGACCTGTATATCTGTAGCCACCTATGGTGCCGGATTATGGGGGTACTCAAATGTTAATGCGATTCAAATCATGGAAAACAAGTTCTTATGTCACATTCTGTCCGTACCCCAAAGTACTGCAACGATGATATGCCATGCTGAACTGGGTACACCCTATATTACAGATACTATTAAAATTCAGCCAGTACTTCTTTGGCATAGGGTTTGGACAAACGATGAATGTGTTGTCAATCGGGCTATTTTAAAGGATATCATGGTATTGGACAATATCAGTGACTTTAAATGGATAGGCTACGTCAAAAACTTTCTTGAAAAAATAATTTGCCCCCAATACTTTGAGGACCCGCAATCCATGGAATATATATCTAGAAGGGATTTGAAAAATCTATGTACGGTGTACCTCAAGGAAATGAGACATATAGAAGAGGCGAGAAAAAAGACTGTTTCCGTCCACCAGGACATTCTATGTGGAGAGAGATTGCAGCCATATCTTTCATTGTATATGTCCAACCATGAACGCTACCTCTTGACCCGTTTTAGACTGAATATTGTTTTTAGGACATTATCGTTCCCCTTGATGAATTGTTGGTCGAAGGATTTATGTCCGTGTCCATGTGATGAAGTATCCCATCAATCCGATATACACATATTATTCTTTTGTAAATTTTACACCCTTCCTCGAAAGAATCTTATCATCCCTATCCTCAAGGATCTAAATGTACATAGATGCCGCCTAGCGTTTACAGAGTGCCAGAAAATGGAAACTGTTTTTATGGTTGCCTCAATTGCAGAATTTTTAAAATTGGTTTTTAAGTGCCGTAAATCAATTCAAACGGACTGATCGCTTTTATTGTATATATGAATTCAATTTTGATGCTTTCTTTTCCTTTTGTGTTTTTAAAACAAGCGTACTCCACCTCTTGTAAACTGCATTTGTCATGCTACTTTCACGGTTATCTTGCTTTTTAACCGAATAAAGTATTTTTGAATCATTGAATCATTGAAGGCAGAGTGCATGGAATCGTGTGAGATGGTGCTCTGGCATGAGCTGAGCCTGTCTGCAGCTTGCGGAACCAAGTCCTAATAGCTGTTCCATGATATCGCATACCATATACTCTTAAGTGCATTATAATCCTCGCGGTTAAATGCTATCTTTGGTATTGCTTTATCAAAACATGTCGAGTAAGGTGTCATACGAATTGGAATACTAACCCCTCGCCAATTCTGGCGACGGGGTTAGCATTCCACCCTTCTAGAGGGACACGACATGTATGTAACTGTGAACCCCGGTTAAAGTTAACTGAAGCCTCAGCTCCACAAAATGGATGCTGCCACCACAGACACGAGTCTGACCTCCTGCTGCTGGGAGTCCTTCCAGCGAGGGAGGCCTGGACAAAGGGTTTCCTGTCAGGGGCGGTGCTAGCACCGTCCCAGACATGGTTTTGTGTATCCTGGGTAGGCAGGGCTTTTCAGGAAGGTGACTGCTGAGTGGCACCCCGGTGCTCACTACGCATAGGCCGGTCAGAACCAGTTCCAGGGGCACACCAGCCCCTGGCCTGGGGAAAGTCCGGCATGGCAGAGGGGTGTAACCACCCCCCTTCCTGGTCCCACCCCTAGGGCAGGACCTAGTCGCGTACCCACCCCTTTCTTTAGGATAAAGGCAGGAGCGGGGACCCTTCCAAATTAGATCATCTTTGAATCAAGAAACTACTTTCTACGAAAGGAACTCAAGACTCTTCTCAAGATTTCTCCCTTGTGGCTAAGGAGTAGTCACCCTGCATCCGCAGGCACCATCTAAGAACTCTGCGGTTTGCTGCATGTCCTTCCTCAAGAATCCGACAGACCAGCACAACGAGACCCAGCTTCCCTGGCACCTCTGACCTCTACCTACCTCTACAGCTAAGCTGAGAACCGTAGGTGCGACGAGACCTCGAGGGACCGGACATTATCAGAACTGCACGACTTCTATCCAGCACGACCGCCGAGGGATCCTCTGGTGAGTGCTTTGGGGTCCGAGAAGCCCCGACCCTGTGCAGCTCCAGCACCGAAGTCCAGCCTCCCAGCATCTCCACGATCTGCGTGAGGCCCTTCTGCTTTTTGCTGCTCACCGCGTTGTTTGGCTACTAGCCCGCTGGCTTGTGGCCTTCTTAACGACGCCCGACGACATCACCGCTGCTGGTCTGGTTGCTCCAGACTGGTCCTTGCTCCCTTCCAAAAGAGGAGCACCCCGGACCCTCCTGGTCCACTCCAGACGCCATTTTAGGTCCATCACGTGAGCTTGAATTTGCCAAGACTTGTTGCCCCAATCCTGGGTCCAGCCACGTCGACAGCATCATCCATCGTGGGACAGCTAGCACCTCCATCCTGGTCGCCGACAACGCCTCCTGGTCCGTGAGACTGCAGAGCCCAGCGTCGCCCACTCACCTAGTCGAGGTGACTACCATCCGGTGCCCTCCTGGTGCCACCTGACTACTGGCTAGTAGTCACGAACTTGATCCCCTCTGCTTTCAGGTGTCATCCATCTTCGATCCAGGCTTGGATCACTCGAACTATCTTCACTGGTCGCCTGCAAGCAACTTCTTTCTTCAGGCTCCTGGTTCGTCTACGAGGATTCCCGACGTCTTTTGAGACATATGCAGCTGCAGCCCCTGGGCTAGGTAAA
The DNA here is from genome assembly GCF_964263255.1 of Lissotriton vulgaris. Taxonomy (NCBI): domain Eukaryota; kingdom Metazoa; phylum Chordata; class Amphibia; order Caudata; family Salamandridae; genus Lissotriton; species Lissotriton vulgaris. Next base: position 163,469 of record NW_028253554.1, read on the forward strand.
CTCGGCATTTCGGTGCCCCAGCATAGCCTCACTATCCAAGGGTCAGGATCCACTGTCGTTTTCGATCTACCTTATCGGGTTCGCCCGAGAACACTAACTTTGTCTTTACTAGCCTCCATAGACTTTGTCCCGCATCCCGCGTGAGAGTGTACACTCTGCACCCGAGTCCCCTAGGCCTCCTATTAGTAATCTGAAGGTTCAGTAGTCAAGTCCTAGCGATTCCAAAGCCTATTAGTACAGTACTTACCTGCTAGTAATTTCGCATTCCACTTTTAGAGTATATGGTTTTTCGTGCCCCTCGGGCATTTGTGTAAATTGTGCAACTCAAAGTATTTTCGTAAGAGTTTTGTTGTGTGCTTAGTACCCTGTCCTCATAAAGAGTACAGGGCTGTTGTGATCTAAATAAATACAATGTTTATTTTCATAACACTTGCGTGGTGTCCTTTCACTTGGTGTTCAAGGGGTATATGTGATGGTATAACAGCTGGCTTAACACGCCCTCTAGAGTTTAGCCCGAAGACTGCTCATATCCACGCTACTAGGATAGCTGGTCTATAAGGTTGACTTACAACCAATCATCAATAAGGGTTGTTTGGACTGATACAAAGTGCTCACTAGAATAGTGAACATTATATATCAGGCCAACTTCTCACATTGGTGAGCAGCGGTTGGGATTTGAGCTTGCTGTTGTTTTACCACACGTATCCTAAGAATATCTTGTGAAAGATCACATAAGTACTTCAGGTACATATAACTTAGCTTAGAATACTCTGAGTTCTACTGAACCAGCTGTTGTAGCTCCTCAAGGCTTAGCACACCTTGGCTACATCTCTTAGCAAGGGATCAGTAGGCAAACACATAGTGTAGGTAGGTGCATCACTTACACCACACTAGAATCAGCATGTCAGACAAAGGAGGAAACTCTGAGTCTCCCCTTGTGTCAGTGGACCCTCCACAGGTCGCTTCCAGATATGCTGCTCTTAGTTTCCAGGAGATGAGACAAGTGTGTACCTCCAGGAAACTAAAACAGGGGTCGAACCCCACAATCCCATTCCTGATTGGTCTCTTAGAGACTTATGATGATAGGAGGGCTGGTAACACAGAACCTTCTCATCCAGATGGGAGCATGCCTCCCCTAGAGGGAACCTCAGGTGACCCTGACCTAATCCATCTCTCTGCAGAAGGCGAAGAGGATGAGGATCTAGAGCCATCTGAGGATGAGGCAGACAAAGGTCCTGAAGTAGTTAGCCAGCTAACTAGGGACAACTTAAGCAGGCATGAGAATGGTACTAGGAGACCCCTGGGACCCCTCTCAGGCCAGCTTAACATTGGGAATGGACGAGTTAGGTCTCTATCAAGAGGCTCTAACAGATCCATTCAAACCAATGGCTCTCAGGGCTCTTCTCAAAGAGGGATGACATCCCCTCAGAGGAGAGTATATGAAGCCAAAGAAAGGGAAGTCAATCTGAGGATTGAAAGGGAAGAACTTGCCCTGGCCAAAGAGAGACTTGCCTTTGCTAGAGAGCAAGAATTGAGTGGGACAAGTCCCGCAGGTGGCAGCATTCCCCCAAGGGAAAACAGGAGTTTAGACACTAGGCACCTGAGTAAGATAGTGCCCCCCTTTAAACAAGGGGATGATATCCACAAATGGATAACTGCTTTGGAGAGGGCCTGCACTGTACAGTGTGTCCCCCAGAGTCAGTGGGCAGCTATCTTGTGGCTCTCATTTGAAGGTAAAGGTAGAGATAAGCTCCTCACTACTAGAGCTGAGGATGCTAACAATTACCAAGTCCTGAAGAACACACTGATTGATGGGTTTGGCCTAACCACTGAGCAGTACAGGTTGCTGTTCAGGGATACCCAGAAAACTCAGTCTCAGGATTGGTCTGATTTTGTAGATTGTGCCACTAAGGCTTTGGAGGGCTGGTTGCTGGGCAGTAAGGTTACTGATTACACAGGATTGTATAATCTGATTGTGAGGGAACAGATTTTAAACAATTGTCAGAACCAGTTGTTCCATCAGCATCTTGTTGACTCAGATCTGACCTCTCCCCAAGAATTGGGAAAGAAGGCAGACAGATGGGTCAGAACAAGAGTTAAGCAAAACCAGGGCCAGAACCAGGGTGGTCAGAAGAAAGCAGACCAGAGGGGTAAAGATACTAAAGGTGAAAATGACCAGAAGTCTTCGACAGGTCCCCAACAATCCAAAGAGGGTGGGGGTCAGGCTGCCCAGAAGAAGAAGACTCAAGAAGGCCAGTCAAAAAGGTGGTGCCAGTACTGTAAAAGTAAAACTCACTGGTTTAGTGAGTGCACCAAGAAAGGAGGGCAAACTCCTGTCACTGCAGCCCCTAAGGCACCTGTGCCCCCTAGTACAGCCAGCAGCAGTAGTGCACCTCCCAAGGGTTAAGTTGGGTTAACCTTGGGTTCTGAGGGGTATGACAACTTAGTTGGCACACTCACTCAGGCTGTCCTTGTCTGTACAGGGGATGTGGATATATCCCCTGATGTCAGTCCCAATACTTTGGGCAAATACAGACAGACACCTTTTATCAATGGCAAAATGGCTCAGGCCTATAGGGACACTTGTGCCAGTGTCACAATGGTGACACCTAACTTTGTGGACCCTGGACAGATCATGCCAGGTACAGATTTCCTGGTGACCAATGCAAGCAATGTCACTACCAGTCATAGTATGGCGATTGTTGCTTTCTCCTGGGGAGTGGTAATTGGCCAAAAGAAGGTTGTAGTTAGCTCAGACCTCCCAGTGGATTGTTTGTTGGGCAATGATTTGGAGTCATCACAATGGTCAGAAGAGGAGCATATGACTCACATGGTTGTTAGGCTTGCCAGCACATGTGCTTGCTGTGACTAGGTCACAGGCCAGTAGATGCCCCACAGAACAGGTGCTGGATCCTGGAACAACGGACCAGACACCTTCCAAGAAGAAGAGCAGTAGGGTCAAGGCATTGCCTTCCCCCTTGCCCCAGGTTGAGGATCAAGTCTCAGAGGAGACTGACCTACAAGAACTGAGGGAAACTGAGCCTAAAGAATTTAACTTGATCAAGTTGAATTCCTGGGCTCAGGGGGACCCTCAAGAGAAGACCTGGGGAAGGAACAATTAGACTGCCCTTCCCTTGAACCCCTCAGACAGCAGGCTGCTGCTGAGGCTGCTGGGAATGCCACAGGTACCCACAAGGTATACTGGGAGGATGGACTCCTGTACACTGAGGCAAGAGACCCCAAGCCTGGCATGGCCAAGAGGCTGGTTATCTCCTTGTCTCAGAGAGGTTTCCTTCTTACCTTGGCCCATGAGATTCCCTTAGCAGGTCACTTAGGCCAGACAAAGACTTGAGACAGGCTTGTCTCACACTTTCACTGGCCTCACATGAATGAGGATACCAAGGAGTTTTGTCGCTCCTGTGTCACTTGCCAAGCCAGTGGTAAGTCAGGTGGCACAACAAAGGCCCCCCTTATACCAATGCCTGTGGTGGGGGTGCCCTTTGAAAGAGTAGGGATTGACATTGTTGGTCCAATGGAACCCCAGACAGCATCAGGGCACAAGTTTATACTGGTAGTAGTGGATCATGCCACCAGGTATCCTGAAGCTATTCCCCTTAGGACCACTACAGCACCTGTTGTGGCAAGAGCCTTAGTTGGAGTGTTCTCCAGAGTGGGCTTCCCTGAGGAGGTTGTCTCTGACAGAGGTGCAAACTTCATGTCAAGCTACTTAACTGCTATGTGGAAGGAATGTGGTGTCAACTACAAGTTCACTACACCCTATCATCCACAATGCAATGGGCTTGTTGAAAGGTTCAACAGGACCCTAAAAGGGATGATTCATGGACTACCTGAAAAGCTCAGGCGTAGATGGGATGTCCTGATACCCTGCCTTCTGTTTGCTTACAGAGAGGTCCCACAAAAGGGGGTTGGCTACAGCCCTTTTGAACTTTTGTATGGGCATCCTGTAAGAGGACCCCTGTGTTTGGTGAAGGAAGGATGGGAGAGACCTCTCAAAAAGCCTGCAACCAACATAGTGGACTATGTACTTGGTCTCCGCTCCAGGATGGCTGAGTATATGGAGAAGGCATCTGAAAACCTTAAGGCCAGTCAAGAACTCCAAAAAGCTTGGCATGACCAAAAGGCTGTCCTGACTGTTTATCAGCCTGGACAGAAGGTGTGGGTGTTGGAGCCAGTGGCCCCAGCAGCACTCAAAGACAAATGGTCTGGGCCCCACACAATTCTTGAGCAAAAGGGAGAGGTCACCTACCTGGTGGACCTTGGAACTCCCAGGAGCCCCCACAGGGTGCTCCATGTCAACAGGCTCAAAGCATATGTTGACAGGAAGGACATGAGCTTGCTCATGGCCATAGATGAGGGACAGGAGGAAGAAAGTGATCCTCTCCCAGACCTGCTCACTCAGAATCCTGATGATGGGTCAGTTGATGGTGTTGTCTTTTGTGGCAGCCTCTCTGAACATCAACAGAAGGATTGCAAACAGGTTCTTCAATCCTTCAGGCATATGTTCTCTCTGACACCCAGTCAAACCAATTGGTGTACCCATGAGGTTGACACTGGTGACAGCTTGCCAGTCAAGAGTAAAATCTACAGGCAGCCTGATCATGTTAGAGACTGCATCAAAACAGCAGTGCAGAAAATGTTGGAGTTGGGAGTCATTGAACCCTCAGATAGCCCTTGGGCTAGTCCAGTAGTTCTAGTGCCAAAACCTCACACCCAGGGTGGTAAGAAAGAGATGAGGTTCTGCGTAGACTACAGGGGTCTCAATGCAGTCACTAAGACTGATGCCCACCCAATACCAAGGGCAGATGAACTTATAGATAGATTGGCTTCTGCCAACTACTTAAGTACATTTGACCTGACAGCTGGGTATTGGCAAATCAGGTTAGCTGAGGATACAAAGCCCAAAACAGCATTTTCAACCCCTGGTGGGCATTATCAATTTGTGGTAATGCCCTTTGGTCTGAAAAATGCACCTGCCACCTTCCAAAGGTTGGTGAATCGTGTTCTCACTGGGCTGGATGACTTCTGTGCAGCATATCTAGATGATATAGCTGTCTTCAGTTCTACCTGGGAGGATCACCTGGTCCACCTGAGGAAAGTGTTAGAGGCACTGCAAGCAGCAGGTCTCACTATCAAGGCCACAAAGTGCCTGATAGGGCAGACACAGGTTGTATACTTGGGCCACCTTGTAGGTGGAGGCCAAGTTCAACCGCTGGAGAGCAAAATACAGTCAATCAGGGACTGGGCTCCTCCAACCACCCAGACTCAGGTTCGAGCTTTCTTGGGCCTGACTGGTTACTACAGAAAGTTTGTCAGAAATTATGGATCAATTGTGACTCCACTTAATGAACTGACAAGTAATAAAATGCCCGAAAAGGTTCAGTGGACAGCAGGCTGTCAAAAAGCATTCGATGACCTAAAGCAGGCCATGTGCACAGCACCTATCCTCAAGAGTCCAGACTACTCCAAACCATTCATTGTCCAAACAGATGCTTCTGAGTTGGGTGTGGGAGCTGTTCTATCTCAACTGAATTCTGATGGTCAAGACCAGCCCATTGCTTTTATAAGCAGAAGGCTCACCCCCAGAGAGAAAAATTGGTCAGCTATTGAGAGGGAGGCCTTTGCTGTGGTTTGGGCCCTGAAGAAACTGAGGCCATACTTGTTTGGCACTCATTTCAAGATTCAGACCGACCATAAGCCCCTCTTGTGGCTAAATCAGATGAAGGGTGAAAACCCCAAACTGCTTAGGTGGTCCATTTCCCTACAGGGGATGGATTTTACAGTGGAGCATAGACCTGGCACTGATCATGGCAATGCAGATGGGCTGTCCAGGTATTTCCACTTAGAGCAAGAAGACTCACCTGGTCAAGGTTAGTTTATTGTCCCAAAGTTTGGGGTGCGGATCATGTAGGAGAGTAGGGTCTGCAATCCTATATTCACCCAGATTTTTTGCTTTTGTTTCACTGGTTTACGACTTTCTCTGGCTGTGGGCCTGCCAATCAGACCCACAGCCTGGCTGTTCTCTCACTAAATTGACATGTGTGCCTTAGGTGCATTACCCAATTGGAACTGGGCCACCTTATCAGACCCTGTAACTCAGGGCATAGGTGTACCCAGGGCCTACCAGGGCCTGAAGCATGTATTATGCCACCCCTGGATGGCCATCTAAATCTGACACAACTGGCTGCACGACAGCTGGGGCAAGGTGGTGTAATCATCCTTTGCTTTAGATATAGTATTCCTATATCTAACCCTAAAAATGGACACACAGATTCCTATCAGTCACTCCTATGGCAGGCCTTGACAATCCTGAAGGCAGAGTGCATGGAATCGTGTGAAATGGTGCCCTGGCATGAGCTGAGCCCGTTTGCAGCTTGCGGAACCAAGTCCTAATAGCTGTTCCATGATAACTGTTAGAACCGGCTGTCTCTAGTTGGCAGAGGTAAGCACTTCTGACAAATAGGGACACACCTTTTCTAGTCAGGGCAAGGGGATCACACCCTTCGATAACCCCTGCTCACCCCCTTGGTAGCTTGGCAGAGCAGACAGGCTTATCTCAGAGGCTGTGTGTTAAGCATTTATGACCACATACAGTAATAAAGTGAATACACTACAAATGGACACGACACAGTAGTATTATAAAAATAAGTATTTTTATATAAGGCTTAGCACAAGACCAAATAACGACAAAAATGTACACAATCTTAATAAATACTCTGGGAAGGGAAAAATTGTTCAAAGGTAGTTTCTTCTTTAGCACAAAGTCTTTTCAAGCAAATCTTCTTCTTGGAAACAAAGTTCTTAGCAACAGGGTAACCCACACGGGGGCTACACGACGTCGAGGCAAAGTTAATCCAAAGGTTCAGCGTCGACCGCGAGGAGCGCTACGTCGAGCCCGGAGTCACACGGACCCCCAACAACGCAGTACCTTGGAAAATGAAGCACCCGATGATCAGCGGCGTTGAGCACTCCGGCGTCGCGTCTTCGGTGTCGATCAGGCCTCAGCAGGCGTCGTTGTCGATGATGCTGTTGCAAAGAGTGAGCAGCGCTCACTGCGTCGAGAGGGCACGAGGGCGATGCGATCAGCAGCGGTGCAGACACGAAGTCATTTGGAGCTGGAGCCGAACTCGCTACTCACTGGCGTTGCTGCTGGCGTCAATCGGGCCCGGCGGCCGGCCTCGAGGAAGCGGGACACTGGAGCCGTTACTCACTATGTCGAGCTGGATTCGGCGACGTCCGTCGGCGTCGAGGTTGCTGGTTCTTTCAGAGGTGCTGGATTCACAGGTTCCTGCAAATAGCACTTTAAGCAGATGAAGTCCTTTAGCCCTGTGACTTCAGCAGGAGACTGGCACTCTTCCAGTCCTTGGAGATTTTCTTAGCAAGCGTGAGAGTACACACACAGTTCCTCTCTCCTGGTTCCTTGGCAAAAATAAAGAAGCACTGCAGGATTCCCCCCAGCAAACAGCACACTGGCAGAAGGGGTAGGCAAGTCCTCAGATCAGCAGGCCTCTTGTCCTTGGTTACAGGGTTCCTTGTCAGAAGTGATCTGATTTCTTGGTTCAGGGGTCCTTCTCTTATACCCCTTTTCGGCTTTGATCCTTTTGTCCATGCAGGGGAATTTCCCAACATCTTGGGTCTGTTGTGGGTGGAGCCGGGCAGAGGCACCTGGCCTATTCACTGAGCAGGGCTGGGTCCTCAGACGCCCAGCAGGAGGTGGAGCCAGCATTGACACTGGCAGGAGCAGAGCTATCGGCCTCCTGGCAGGAGGTGGGGCTAGGATCGTCCATGGCAGGCACAGAGCCATCAGCCGCTTGGCAGGAGGTGGAGCCAGCATTGTATCAGGCAGGGCAGGCTATCAGCAACTACTCTCCCCCTACTCTCAACGTAAATGTCCCACTCATCCCACACTGACTCACTCAGACCTCTGGAGCCACCCAGCTCCTGTCACACACACGCAAGACCAGCAGAAACCAGAAATGGTTAGACAAGAAAATAGCCACTTTCTAAAAGTACTATTTTCAAAACCAGAGTCCAAAAACCATCCACACCAACAGATGCGTAATTAAACCCCGAGTTCAGGGATACCAAACTCGACATTGCACCATGCTCCCCGAGCCAGCTAGGATTATAGCATTAATAATCCCGGCGGCCCATTCTAACTAATGGAGAGCAGGCTACCTTGCAATAGTGAAGAACGAAGATGGCTGTAATTCACTATTAGGACATGCCAACTTGGTCAGGCGTGTCCTACCTTATACTTACAATGCACCCTGCCCGCGGGCCTACCATAGGGGTGACTAACATGGAGTCAAGGGAAGGTTTGAGGGGCTGGCAAGTAGGTATACTTGCGCATCCTGCGTGACAGCACTAGGCTGCACGTGGGTCTCGCAATGACCGACCCGTAGACATTCTTTTACGAGGCCGCTCCTGTGGGTGGCACAACACGTGCTGCGAGCCCACGAGCGGCATTTGTATTTACAAGCCCCGGCACTCCTGGTGCACTAGACTAGGGACTGACAGTAAACCAAATAGGCAAAACATGGATACAATAGATACATCAATTTAACATAGGGAGCACTTGCGCTGTGGCACTGATCAGCAGTGGCACAGCGCCCAAAGCATATACCAGCAAAACATCGTAAAACAGTGGAGGCCAACAGAAAAAATGGAGGAGAGACTCAAGCCAATGATGTCAGGTCTAACACATGTCCCCTCCAGCTGAAATGTGGGGAGAACTACCCTTGACCTAGGGAGTCCTCTTCACTAAGGCGGAAAAATCTGGACAGACCATCAGCATTGGCGTGATCTGTACCAGGGGCGGTGTTCCACCGTAAAGTCCATCCCCTGTAGGGAAATGGACAACCTCAACAGTTTTGGATTCTCACCCCTCATCTGCATCAACCATCTGAGGGGCCTGTGTCTGAACCCGGAAGTGAGTCCCAAACAGGTAGGGTCTTAGCTTCTTCAGCGCCCAGACCACAGCAAATGCTTCTCTCTCTATCGCACTCCACCTCGTTTCCCTGGGAAGTAACCTCCTACTGATGAAGGTTACAGGCAAGTCTCGGCCCTCTTCATTCACCTGAGCTAGAACAGCCCCCACGCCATGCTCTGAAGCGTCCGTCTGGACAATAAATTCTTTCGAGAAGTCGGGTGCCTGGAGTATAGGTGCTGTGCACATTGCAGTTTTCAGGGTGTCAAAGGCCGTTTGACAGGCATCAGTCCAGATCACGTTTCGTGGCTGCTTCCTGGAAGTCAGCGAAGTCAAGGGGTGCACAATGTTACCGTAATCCTTGACAAACCTCCTGTAATAACCTGTGAGTCCTAAGAAGGCTCTCACCTGAGTTTGGGTTTTGGGCGGCGCCCAAGCCAGGATGGTATCAATCTTGGGTTGCAGGGGGGCAACCTTGCCGCTCCCTACTTGGTGCCCCAAGTACACCACCGAACTTTGCCCAATCTGGCACTTACTGGCTTTGATTGTGAGGCCTGCTCAGCGCAGGGCCAACAACACTTCCTGGAGGTGGCGCAAGTGTTCCTCCCAGCTGGCGCTGAACACTGGGATGTTGTCCAGGTAGGCGGCATTGAAATCCTCCAGTCAAGCCAAGACCTGGTTGACCAACCTCTGGAAGGTGGCAGGGGCATTCTTCATCCCAAAGGGCATCACCCGGAACTGGTATAGCCCATCTGGTGTGGAGAATGCGGACCTCTCCTTTGCCCCATCAGTCAAGGCGATCTGCCAGTACCCAGACGTTAGATCAAACGTACTAAGGTACCGGGCAGCCCCCAACCGATCGATGAGCTCATCAGCTCTGGGGATGGGGTGCGCGTCAGTCTTTGTGACCGAATTGAGTCCTCGGTAATCCACGCAGAACCGGAGTTCCGGTGAAGCACCAGGTGCTGCAGCCTTCAGGACCAAGACCACTGGGCTGGCCCAAGGACTGCTAGAGGACTCAACCACCCCTAACGCAAACATCTTAGAGACCTCCTCCTTAATGTATGCTCGAACCTTGTCAGTCACCCTGTAAGCCTTGTGCTTCACAGGAGGGCTGTCTCCGGTGTCAATGTCATGGACACACCAATGAGTGACACCTGGAACCAAGGAAAACAGATCCGGGAATTGTCCCAACCGGTGGCGACAATCCGGTTTCTGCTCAAGGGTCAGTGTGTCAGAGAGGACCACACCATCCACTGACCCGTCCTGCTCTTTAGCACACAGGAGGTCAGGAAGAGGCTCACTCTCCTCCTCCATTCCAGCATCTGTAGCTAGGAGCATGCCCACTTCGGACCTCTCTAAGTGGGGCTTCAAACGGTTGACATGCAGGACCCGCAAGGGGTTCCTGGGAGATTTCAAGTCCACCAAGTAGGTGACATCGCTCTTCTTCTCCACAAACTTAAACGGTCCAGTCCACCTGTCCTTGAGCGCACAAGGTTCCACAGGGGACATGACCCATACTTCTTGACCAGGCTGAAGCTCTACCAGAGTGGCATTCCGGTCGTACCATCGCTTCATCTCCTCCTGGCTGGCCTCCAGATTTGCCTGAGCAAGTTCTCTGAAGTGCCGAGTCTGGTTCCGAAAGGCCAGCATGTAGCTGCATACATCCTGGGGAGGTTTCCTGGGAGATTGCTCCCAGCCTTCCTTGACCAGACTCAAAGGCCCTCTTACCGGGTGACCGTACAAAAGCTCAAAGGGGCTGAACCCTAGAGACTTCTGCGGCACCTCTCGGTAAGCAAACAACAGGCATGGCAAGAGGACGTCCCATTTCCGCCTCATTGGTTCTTCAAGACCCATGATCATGCCTTTCAGGGTCCGGTTGAATCTCTCAACCAGCCCATTTCCTTGAGGGTGGTAAGGAGTGGTGAACTTGTAGGTTACCCCACACTCCTTCCACAGAGACTTCATATAGTTCGAAATGAAGTTGGTGCCCCGGTCTGACACCACCTCTCTGGGGAACCCCATCCGGGAGAAAACACCCATCAGTGCACGTCCCACCACGGGGGCCGTCACTGTTCGGAGCGGGATGGCTTCCGGGTACTGTGTGGCATGGTCCACCAAGACCAGGATGAACCTGTTGCCCAGGGCTGTCTTGGGATCCAGGGGCCCAACAATGTCAATCCCCACCCGGTCGAAGGGGGTACTGACCACTGGAAAAGGTTGGAGGGGAGCCTTCTGCTTCCTTCCGCTTTTCCCACTTGCCCGGCAAGTGTGACAAGTCTTACAATGGATGTCTACATCCCTTCGCATCTGAGGCCAATAAAAATGGGTGACAAGCCTGTCATAGGTCTTGTCCTGCCCCAGATGTCTAGCTAAAGGAACGTCATGAGCCAAACCCAGTAGGAAGGCTCTAAAGCGCTGGGGTACCACCAGCACACGGGCTGACCCAGGCTCAGCAGCCTTAGGCTCGCTATACAGGAGGTCGTTCTCCCAGTACACAAAATGTGACCCTGACTGATCACCTGAGGTTTGGGCTGAGGCCTGTTGCCTCATACCCACAAGAGAAGGGCACACTTTCTGTTCCGCACAGAATTCCTCCCTGGAGGGACCACCATCCTGCTGCCAGTGGGTCATCTCGGGCAGGTCTCCCAGTTCGGCAATTTGTTCCCCTGTGGGCTCCAGGGCATCCCCCTCAGGGTCTACCTCCTCCTGGACCACGGGAACTACGGGGGATGGTTTCCCGCGCCCCCTGCCTCTTCTCTTCACAGCTGGGTCCAGGGCCATACTTTCAGGCTCCGGGACCCCATCAACACCCTTACTAGCTGTCATCGATCGAGTGGTTGCACACACCCACTCTGGCACGCCCAACATTCTCAAATGCGTCTCCCTCTCCACCTTAGCCCAAGGGGAGTCTTCTAAATCATTGCCCAGGAGACAATCGACAGGCATGGCGGGCCTCACAGCAACTTGAAGAGTACCTGAAACTCCCCCCCATTCAAAGGAAACCTGAGCTACCTCACACTCTTTCTGGGAGTTGTCGGCAGCTATCACAGGGTAGAATGCGTGGGGAACCACCTGCTCTCTGGACACCAAGTGACACTTGACAGCTGTCACACTCGCTCCGGCGTCTCTGAGGGCTTCCACTCTATGGCCATTAATGGTCACCCAATGCCTATATTTACTAATGGTAGTAGGCAGAGGGGGTGGAGGGACCATTTCCATGTCTCCTAGCGAGACCAGGGACATTTCTGCGGGACCCCTCCCACCAGGGACAACCATCTCCTCCCCTCCCAGGGCTACACTCGCCAACTGACGGGGGGTGCACGCGGCGGTGCATTCGAATCCTTTTTGGGACACTGGGGGTCATAAAACCGGTGTCCCACCAGCCCACAACCGTAGCAGGTTAGGGGGCCCCTATGAACAGGTTTACCCGTCGGGCCCCTGGCTTCTTCTCAGGGGGAGGCTGGGAACCTTTCCCTTGGTTCCCTTGGGGATTACTTTGGGGCCCTTTCTGAGACTCCTTCTGTTTACCCTTGTCCCCCCCACTCTTCTGCTGGGGACCCTGCCCACCTTTGGCTGAGTCTCCCACTGGACCCTTGTGGACCCTGGTACTGACCCAGCGGTCCGCCTCCTCAGCAAGTTTTCTAGGGTTAGATATCTTGCTATCAATCAGGTGCTGGCGCAGCTCTGGAAAACAGTTATTAGAAAAATGCTCCCAAGCAAACAAATCATAAAGAGCTTCATAACTTTCCACTTTGCTGCCCTTCACCCAACCATCCATGGCTCTGCAAAAATAAGACACATATTCAACCCACGTCGTACCAGGCAACTTCTTACATTCTCTAAAAGCTTGTCTGTACTTCTCTGGGGTTAGGCCATACCGCAACATTAAAGCATCTTTCATATGAGTATACAACATCCTATCCTCAACAGGCATGTCCAACAGGGTATCTCTCCCCTCATTCACAAAGCGACCCCACAACCCCGCTCCCCAATTCTTCTCAGGGACCTGGTGGGCCAACAATGCTAACTCATATGCTTTAAACCACTGACCAATATCTTCGTTCCTATGATAATCTTTTATCACATCTTTGGGAAAGTAAAACTTACTTTCTGCAGGCCCAGATGGGATGCTGCCACCAGAGGGATTCAATTCTAACTTCTTAGCTTGGATGTCCAACTCCCTCAACTTGGTATCACGCTCCAAAGCTAACTTCTCTCTTTCAAAATCTAACCTTTTGGTCTCCAAATCAGCTTCTCTTCTACCTCTTGCATTTTCAACCTCCAACTGCCCATTTATCTTTAGCCTTGCCATTTCCATGTTGTATGCACGCTCCTTCGCCCTTTCTTCTCGTTCTTCAGGGGAAAGACCTTTGGAGGAAACACTGCTTCCGGGAGAGGACTCAGGCCCATTCGCTGGTGCCTCCTCATCCCCTTCCACTGGCGGTACCACCACCGGATCAGTGGGGTCTCTGGCTTCCAACCAGGCCTGCAATGCTTTGAGATATTCCTCTTTAATCTTGAGGCCTTTGGTAGGAACTTTAAATTTCTTGCAAAAGGATTTCAGCTCCTCCAGTTTGTAGACGTTTATCTTCGCTCTGCCGAATCTCCACAACAACAACAGGGGTAGTGACTCCGGTGTCACTCATGGTCAAAACTGGCAGTGTTCAAAAAAATCAAGCTTCAGAAAAGCGGAGAACCAAAAATGGAATCCTTCCAAATAGATTGTGGCTGCGCTATGGTCTGCTTTCACTACGTAGCGCACACTAATCACTGCACATGGGTCATAAATGCAAGGTTCAAATCCTCACCGCTGCGTCCAATGTTAGAACAGGCTCTCTCTAGTTGGCAGAGGTATACACTTCTGACAAATAGGGACACACCTTTTCTAGTCAGGGCAAGGGGATCACACCCTTCGATAACCCCTGCTCACCCCCTTGGTAGCTTGGCAGAGCAGACAGGCTTATCTCGGAGGCTGTGTGTTAAGCATTTATGACCACATACAGTAATAAAGTGAATACACTACAAATGGACATGACACAGTAGTATTATAAAAATAAGTATTTTTATATAAGGCTTAGCACAAGACCAAATAACGACAAAAATGTACACAATCTTAATAAATACTCTGGGAAGGGAAAAATAGTTCAAAGGTAGTTTCTTCTTTAGCACAAAGTCTTTTTAAGCAAATCTTCTTCTTGGAAACAAAGTTCTTAGCAACAGGGTAACCCACACGGGGGCTACACGACGTCAAGGCAAAGTTAATCCAAAGGTTCGGCGGCGACCGCGAGGAGCGCTACGTCGAGCCCGGAGTCACACGGACCCCCAACTACACAGTACCTTGGAAAATGAAGCACCTGATGATCAGCGGCGTCGAGCACTCCGGCGTCGCGTCTTCGGTGTCGATCAGGCCTCAGCAGGCGTCGTTGTCGATGATGCTGTTGCAAAGAGTGAGCAGCGCTCACGGCGTCGAGAGGGCACGAGGGCGATGCGATCAGCAGCGGTGCAGACACGAAGTCACTTGGAGCTGGAGCCGAACTCGCTACTCACTGGCGTTGCTGCTGGCGTCGATCGGGCCCGGCGTCGAGGAAGCGGGACACTGGAGCCGTTACTCACTATGTCGAGCTGGATTCGGGGACGTCCGTCGGCGTCGAGGTTGCTGGTTCTTTCAGAGGTGCTGGATTCACAGGTTCCAGCAAATAGCACTTTAAGCAGATGAAGTCCTTTAGCCCTGTGACTTCAGCAGGAGACTGGAACTCTTCCAGTCCTTGGAGATTTTCTTAGCAAGCGTGAGAGTACACACACAGTTCCTCTCTCCTGGTTCCTTGGCAAAAATAAAGAAGCACTGCAGGATTCCCCCAACAAACAGCACACTGGCAGAAGGGGTAGGCAAGTCCTCAGATCAGCAGGCCTCTTGTCCTTGGTTACAGGGTTCCTTGTCAGAAGTGATCTGATTTCTTGGTTCAGGGGTCCTTCTCTTATACCCCTTTTCGGCTTTGATCCCTTTGTCCATGCAGGGGAATTTCCCAACATCTTGGGTCTGTTGTGGGTGGAGCCAGGCAGAAGCACCTGGCCTATTCACTGAGCAGGGCTGGGTCCTCAGACACCCAGCAGGAGGTGGAGCCAGCATTGTCACTGGCAGGAGCAGAGCTATCGGCCTCCTGGCAGGAGGTGGGGCTAGGATCGTCCATGGCAGGCACAGAGCCATCAGCCGCTTGGCAGGAGGTGGAGCCAGCATTGTATCAGGCAGGGCAGGCTATCAGCAACTACTCTCCCCCTACTCTCAACGTAAATGTCCCACTCATCCCATACTGACTCACTCAGACCTCTGGAGCCACCCAGCTCCTGTCACACACACGCAAGACCAGCAGAAACCAGAAATGGTTAGACAAGAAAATAAAAGGTATCCAGGAGTCACAACCAAGTTTTTACTTTAGACTGACCACCATACGACTTACAGATTAGATTGTGAATTATATACTATTCGTATGTAAATACCATTCAACTACTCATATATTCAGCATGCAACTAGGGTAGGAATTTTTCCCATCAGTTGCCGGTCTGTACCACCACTATCACATCATTTGGGTCCTCCTTACCCAGGAGTTAGTACCAAAACAGTCACACTATGTGGGAAGTGAGGACTGTGTGAGTGAGGAGACCTTTTGTTGTAGCAAGTTTGATGTTAGGGACGTGTGTCCAGTTCAGAGTCTTAAAACTAGCCCTTAGACCCTCATTTAAATAGTGTGTGTTCAGTAGACAAGAAAATAGCCACTTTCTAAAAGTGCTATTTTCAAACCCAGAGTCCAAAAACCATCCACACCAACGGATGCGTAATTAAACCCCGAGTTCAGGGATACCAAACTCGACATTGCACCATGCTCCCCGAGCCAGCTAGGATTATAGCATTAATAATCCCGGTGGCCCATTCTAACTAATGGAGAGCAGGCTACCTCGCAATAGTGAAGAACGAAGATGGCTGTTGTTCACTATCAGGACATGCCAACTTGGTCAGGCGTGTCCTACCTTATACTTACAATGCACCCTGCCCGCGAGCCTACCATAGGGGTGACTAACATGGAGTCAAGGGAAGGTTTGAGGGGCTGGCAAGTAGGTATACTTGCGCAGCCTGCGTGACAGCACTAGGCTGCACGTGGGTCTCGCAATGACCGACCCGTAGACATTCTTTTACGAGGCCGCTCCTGTGGGTGGCACAACGGCTTTTGTATTTACAAGCCCCGGCACTCCTGGTGCACTAGACTAGGGACTGACAGTAAACCAAATAGGCAAAACATGGATACAATAGATACAGCAATTTAATATAGGGAGCACTTGCGTTATGGCACTGATCAGCAGTGGCACAGCGCCCAAAGCATATATCAGCAAAACATCGTAAAACAGTGGAGGCCAACAGAAAAAATGGAGGAGAGACTCAAGCCAATGATGTCAGGTCTAACAATAACGCATACCATATACTCTTAAGTGCATTATAATCCTCGCGGTTAAATGCTATCTTTGGTATTGCTTTATCAAAACATGTCGAGTAAGGTGTCATACGAATTGGAATACTAACCCCTCGCCAATTCTGGCGACGGGGTTAGCATTCCACCCTTCTAGAGGGACACGACATGTATGTAACTGTGAACCCCGGTTAAAGTTAACTGAAGCCTCAGCTCCACAAAATGGATGCTGCCACCACAGACACGAGTCTGACCTCCTGCTGCTGGGAGTCCTTCCAGCGAGGAGAGCTTGGACAAAGGGTTTCCTGTCAGGGGCGGTGCTAGCACCATCCCAGACAGGGTTTTGTGTATCCTGGGTAGGCAGGGCTTTACAGGAAGGTGACTGCAGAGTGGCACCCCAGTGCTCACTACGCATCTGCCGGCTAGAACCAGTTCCAGGGGCACACCAGCCCCTGAGCTGGGGAAAGTCCGGCATGGGAGAGGGGTGTAACCACCCCCCTTCCTGGTCCCACCCTTAGGGCAGGACCTAGTCGCGTACCCACCCCTTTCTTTAGGATAAAGGCAGGAGCGGGGACCCTTCCAAATTAGATCATCTTTGAATCAAGAAACTACTTTCTACGAAAGGAACTCAAGACTCTTCTCAAGATTTCTCCCTTGTGGCTAAGGAGTAGTCACCCTGCATCCGCAGGCACCATCTAAGAACTCTGCGGTTTGCTGCACGTCCTTCCTCAGGAGTCCGACCGACCAGCACGACGAGACCCGGCTTCCCTGGCACCTCTGACCTCTACCTACCTCTACAGCTAAGCTGAGAACCGTAGGTGCGACGAGACCTCGAGGGACCGGCCATCATCAGAACTGCACGACTTCTATCCAGCACGACCGCCGAGGGATCCTCCGGGGATTGCTTTGGGGTCCGAGAAGCCCCGACCCTGAGCAGCTCCTGCACCGAAGTCCAGCCTCCCAGCATCTCCACGATCTGCGTGGGGCCCTTCTGCTTTTTGCTGCTCACCGCGTTGTTTGGCTACTAGCCCGCTGGCTTGTGGCCTTCTTAACGACGCCCGACGACATCACCGCTGCTGGTCTGGTTGCTCCAGACTGGCCATTGCTCCTTTCCAAAAGAGGAGCACCCCGGACCCTCCTGGTCCGGGGTGCTCCTCCAGACGCCATTTTAGGTCCACCGCGTGGGCTTGAATTTGCCAAGACTTGTTGCCCCAATCCTGAGTCCAGCGACGTCGACAGCATCATTCATCGTGGGACAGCTCGCACCTCCATCCTGGTCACCGACAACGCCTCCTGGTCCGTGAGACTGCAGAGCCCAGCGTCGCCCAATCACCTAGTCGAGGTGACTACCATCCGGTGCCCTCCTGGTGCCACCTGACTACTGGCTAGTAGTCACGAACTTGGTCCCCTCTGCTTTCAGGTGTCATCCATCTTCGATCCAGGCTTGGATCACTCGAACTATCTTCACTGTTCGCCTGCCAGCAACTTCTTTCTTCAGGCTCCTGGTTCGTCTACGAGGATTCCCGACGTCTTTTGAGACATATGCAGCTGCAGCCCCTGGGCTAGGTAAACTCGGCATTTTGGTGCCCCAGCGTAGCCTCACTATCCAAGGGTCAGTATCCACTGTCGTTTTCGATCTACCTTATCGGGTTCGCCCGCGAACACTAACTTTGTCTTTACTAGCCTCCATAGACTTTGTCCCGCATCCCGCGTGAGAGTGCACACTCTGCACCCGAGTCCCCTAGGCCTCCTATTAGTAATCTGAAGGTTCAGTAGTCAAGTCCTAGCGATTCCAAAGCCTATTAGTACAGTACTTACCTGCTAGTAATTTCGCATTCCACTTTTAGAGTATATGGTTTTTCGTGCCCCTCGGGCATTTGTGTAAATTGTGCAACTTAAAGTATTTTCGTAAGAGTTTTGTTGTGTGCTTAGTACCCTGTCCTCATAAAGAGTACAGGGCTGTTGTGATCTAAATAAATACACTGTTTATTTTCATAACGCTTGTGTGGTGTCCTTTCACTTGGTGTTCAAGGGGTATATGTGATGGTATAACAGCTGACTTAACACGCCCTCTAGAGTTTAGCCCGAAGACTGCTCGTATCCACGCTACTAGGATAGCTGGTCTATAAGGTTGACTTACAACCAATCATCAATAAGGGTTGTTTGGACTGATACAAAGTGCTCACTAGAATAGTGAACATTATATATCAGGCCAACTTCTCACACTCACAACAACTCAGTCCTGGAAAGAAAGGCATATATAGTGGATAGTGATTGGAGGAAGTTGAGCCCAACATTAGTGGAGTCTCACTTCAGTAATGCATCCCAGCACCAGCCTTATACTTTGCCAAAACACACCACAGGTAGAGATTCCCTATGGTGGAGACCCTCAGATACCCTTAGGGCGAGGGATTGCTTAGTGGACCATGATATAGGGGGTAACCATGCCAGTGCATATACCACCTCATATGGCCACTCAGGCAATATGGGCTTACCTGGTCAAGGATAGCCTTCTCTCCTTTCGTTTGTGGGGGGGGTTATGTAGGAAGGTGGATATCTTACTATGGTTGCCCACAACTTTTTGCCTGGTGTTTTGCTGGTTTTTCGACTTAGTTGACCTGGGGCCCTGCTATTCAGGACCCCAGGCCTACTGCTCTCTCTGTAAAATGGATTCCATGTACCTTAGGTACATATCTAATTGGATACTGAGTCACCTTATCAGTCCCTGTACAGTGTACCTTAGGTACCCAGGGCATAGGTGTACCCAGGGCCTACCAGGGGCTGCAGCATGTATTATGCCACCCCTGGCTGGCCATCCAAATCTGACACAACTGGCTGTACGACAGCTGGGGCAAGGTGGTGTAATCACCCTTTGCTTTAGCTATAGTATCCCTATATCTAACCCTAAAATGGACACATGTATTCCTATCAGTCACTCCTATGGCAGGCCTTATCAATCCTGAAGGCAGAGTGCTTGGAATTATGTGAGATGGTGCTCTGGCATGAGCTGAGCCCGTTTGCAGCTTGCGGAACCAAGTCCTAATAGCTGTTCCATGATAACGCGTACCATATACTCTTAAGTGCATTATAATCCTCGCGGTTATTTGCCAACTTTGGTATCGCTTTATCAAAACATGTTGAGTGAGGTGTCATACGAATTGGAATACTAACCCCTCGCCAATTCTGGCGACGGGGTTAGCATTCCACCCTTCTAGAGGGACACGACATGTATGTAACTGTGAACCCCGGTTAAAGCTAACTCAAACCTCAGCATCACAAAATGGATGCTGCCACCACAGACACAAGTCTGACCTCCTGCTGCTGGGAGTCCTTCCAGCGAGGAGAGCTCGGACAAAAGGTTTCCTGTCAGGGGCGGTGCTAGCACCATCCCAGACAGGGTTTTGTGTATTCCAGGTAGGCAGGGCTAAGAGGAAGGTGACTGCCAGTGGCACCCCGGTGCTCACTGTGCATATGCCGGCTCAAACCAGTTCCAGGGGCACCCCAGCCCCTGAGCTGGGGAGAGACTGGACAAAGGAGAGGGGTGTAACCACCCCCTCCTGGTCCCACCCATGGGCAGGACCTAGTCGCGTGCCAGCCCCTTTCCTTAGGATAAAGGTAGGAGCAGGCCCCCTTCCCAAATTAGATAATTCTGAATCTCGAACTACTTTCCACGAAAGAAACTCTTGACAATTTCTGAAGACTCTCCCTTGTGGCTAAGGAGTAGCCACCCTGCACCAGCGGGCACCATCTAAGCGCTTGCGGTTTGCTGCACGTCCATCCTCCGGATCAAGACTGACCAGCTCAACGAGACTCGGATTCCCTGGCATCTCTGACCTCTACCTGCATCATCAGCCCAGCTGAGATTCGTGGGTGTGACGAGACCTGAGGGACCGGCCATCTTCAAAACCAGCACGACGCTTAACCAGCACGACCGCCGAGGGATCCTCGAGTGAGTGCACTGGGGTTTGAGAAGCCCCAACCCAGAGCAGCTCCAGCACCGAAGTCCAGCCCCCCAGCATCCACGAGATCTGCGTGGGGCCCTTCTGCTCTTTGCTGCTTGCCACGTTGTCCGGTCACTTGCCCGTTGGCTAGTGGCCCTCCCGACGACGTACCACGACGATTTCACCGCTGGTCTGGTTGCTCCAGACTGGCCCTTGCTCCCTTCCAAGAGAGGAGCACCCCGGACCCTCCTGGTCCACTCCAGACGCCATCTTGACTCCACCGCGTGGGCTTGCCTTTGCCAAGGCTTGTTGCTCCAATCCTGGTCTCAGCATCGCCAACAGCAGACACCTCCGTGGGACAGCTCGCACCTCAAGCCTGGTCGCTGACAACGCCTCCTGGTCCGAGGGACAGCAGAGTCCAGCGTCGCCCACTCACCTGGTCGAGGTGACTTCATCCGGTGCCATCCTGGTGCCCACACAATCATTGGCTAGTGATTGAGAACTGAGTCCCCTCTGCTTTCAGGTCATCTTCATCACCGATCCAGGCTTGGATCACACCGAACATCTTCACTGGTCGCCTGCCAGCAACTTCTTCTTTCAGGCTCCATAGAGTACAACGAGGATTCCAGACGTCTTTTGAACCCTATGCAGCCGCAGCCACTGGGCTAGGTAACCCGAGCATTTCGGTGCTCCAACGCAGGTTCACTATCCAAGTGTCCAGATCCTTTTTCGTTTTTAGTCTACCTAGCCGGATTCATCCGGAAACAGTAACTTTAGAAATACTAGCCTCCATAGACTTTGTCCCGCATCCCGCGTGAGAGTGCACACTCTGCACCCGATCTCCCTAGGCCTCCTCCTCCTAACCTTAGGGTTCAGTAGTGTAGTCCTAGCGATCCTAAAACCTCTGGATCTCGTTACTTACCTGCTAGTATTTCGCATTCCACTTTTTGTGTATATGGTTTTTCGTGCCCCTCGGGCATTTGTGTAAATTGTGCAACTTGAAGTATTTTCTTAAGAGTTTTGAATTGTGCTTAACTCCCTGACTCATAAAGAGTTCAGGGTAGACTTCTTATAAATAAATATCCTTTATTTTCATAACAACTTGTGTGGTGTCCTTTCACTTGGTGTTCAAGGGGTATATGTGATGGTATAACAGCTGGCTTAACACGCCCTCTAGAGTTTAGCCTAAAGACTGCTCTTGTCCATGCTACTAGGATAGCTGGTCTATAAGGTTGACTTACAACCAATCATCAATAAGGGTCGTTTGGTATGATACACAGTGATCACTAGAATAGTGAGCACTATATATCAGGCCAACTTCTCACACCACGTCTTACCTGGGGTGGTGGAGTGAGCTAATCCAATCCAATCCAATCAGAAATTTGTATAGCGCGCTACTCACCCAGAGGGTCTCAAGGCGCTTAGGGGACAGGAGTTCGCTACTGATCAAATAACCAGGTCTTGAGTTGCTTCCTGAAGGAGAGGTGGTTCTGGGTACGATGGAGGTGGGTGGGGAGGGAATTCCAGGTCTTGACCGCCAGGTAGGAGAAGGATCTTCCCCCCATGGTGGCTCTTCGAATTAGTGGAATCGCGGCTAGGGCTTGGTTGGAAGATCGCAATTGGCGGGTGGGGGTGTAGAAGGTCAGGCGGTTGTTAAGGTATCTGGGTCCTAGGTCATGGAGGGCCTTGCGTGCAGAGACGGAACGTGATTCTCTTGCTGACGGGGAGCCAGTGCAGGTCTCTCAGGTGTCCAGTTATGTGGTTGTGTCGAGGTATGTCCAGGATGAGTCGTGCGGAGGCGTTCTGAATGCGTTGATGTATTTTCTGCAGTTTGGCTGTGGTTCCGGTGTAGAGGGTGTTTCCGTAGTCCAGTCGGCTGGTGACAAGTGCTTGGGTGACCGTCTTCCTTGTTTCGATGGGGATCCATCTGAAGATCTTCCGGAGCATGCGTAGGATGTTAAAACAAGATGATGAAACGCCGTTGACTTGTTTGGTCATCGAGAGGGAGGAGTCTAGGATGAAGCCCAGGTTGCGTGCATGGTCTGTTGGTTTGGGTGCGCTGCCAAGGGCCGGGGGCCACCAGGAGTTGTCCCAGGCAGAGGGGGATGACCCCAGGATGAGGACTTCCGTCTTGTCTGAGTTCAGTTTTAGGCTGCTGTTCTTCATCCACTCGGCAACTTCTTTCATCCCTTCGTGTAGGTTGGTTCTGGCGGTGGTTGGGTCTTTGGTGAGGGAGAGGATCAACTGTGTGTCGTCAGCGTAGGAGATGATGTTGAGGTTGTGTTGGTGTGCGATGGATGCGAGGGGGCTCATGTAGACGTTAAAGAGGGTGGGGCTGAGCGATGATCCTTGTGGTACGCCGCAGATGACTTCGGTGGTCTCTGATCTGAACGGGGAGAGGCGGACTCTCTGGGTTCTTCCGGCGAGGAACGAGATGATCCACTCCAGTGCTTTATCTTGTATCTCGACGTTGTTGAGGCGTTGTACTAGGGTGCGGTGGCAGACCGTGTCGTATGCTGCGGAGAGGTCCAGGAGGATGAGGGCCGCTGTTTCCCTATTGTCGAGCAGAGTCCGGATGTCGTCTGTGGCTGCGATGAGGGCAGTTTCGGTGCTGTGGTTGGCTCGGAAGCCAGACTGTGAGAGGTCGAGGGAACCGTTAGACTCGAGGAAGGCGGCGAGCTGACTGTTGACGGTCTTCTCTATGACTTTGGCAGGGAATGGGAGGAGCGAGATGGGGCGATAGTTTTTAGGTTCAGTGGGGTCTGCTGAAGGTTTCTTCAGGGGGGCGCTGAGGTCGGCATGCTTCCAGCTTTCCGGGAAGGTAGCGGTGTTGAAGGAGCAGTTGATGATGTCCCGGATTTGGGGTGCGATGACGGAGTCGGCCTTGTTGAAGATGTGGTGGGGGCATGGGTCGGTTGGCGATCCGGAGTGGATGGTGTTCATCGTGCGGATGGTGTCTTCGGTGCTGATCGGGGTCCAGGCGCGGAGGCTGGTGGTGGGGGGCTTCGGTTCTGTGGTTGGGTGAGTGGTCTGATCGTCGAAGCTGTTGTGTATGTCTGAGATCTTGCTGTGGAAGAACGAGGCGAGGGAGTCGCAGAGGTCTTGTGAGGGAGTGATGTCATTGTTATCGGCACTGGAGTTGATGAGCTCTTTGACGATGCTGAAGAGTTCCTTGCTGTTGTGGGCATTGCTGTCTAGTCGATCCTTAAATGCTGATTTCTTGGTGGTGCGGATCAGTTGGTGGTGTTTGCGGGTGGCGTGCTTGA
The DNA here is from genome assembly GCF_964263255.1 of Lissotriton vulgaris. NCBI lineage: Eukaryota > Metazoa > Chordata > Amphibia > Caudata > Salamandridae > Lissotriton > Lissotriton vulgaris. The sequence goes on from NW_028253554.1 coordinate 187,083, forward strand.
GAGCGGTCATGTTGTCTGTGGTTGGGTTTCTTCGCCAGGCTTTCTCGAGGGTTCGGCAGTTCTTCTTGGAGTTCTTGAGGTCGTCGTTGAACCATGAGGCTTTTTTGCTTCCTGGCTTGTTGGGGCGGTTTTTATGGGGTGCTAGGTCGTCAGCGCAGTTGGTGATCCACTCTGCGAGGTTGTTGGGTGCTTGATTGGGGTTCGTTGATCTGGCAGGAGGGTTCTGGTTCAGTGATGTGGTGAGCTGGTCGGTGGTAATTTTGTTCCAGCATCTGCGGGGAACCTGTTGTGGGTGTTGGTGGGTCGTGGTCTTTCTGAAGCTGAAGTGGACGCAGCTGTGGTCTGTCCAGTTGAGTCCTGTGGAGTTGTTGAAGGAGATGTGCTTGCTGTAGGAGAAGATTGGGTCAAGCGTACGTCCGGCGTAGTGGGAGGGGGTGTTCACCAGCGTCTCGCTGAGCTGAGGCGCGCATTCTGGTTGCAATATAGCGGCGCGTTTTTTAAAATCCTTTTTGCTCATTTACTTTGTTATTATTTCTTTATCCCCTGCTTTTAGGTCACCTCCACTCACTTGTACTATAATCGGCTCCTCCCCCGTGCTTTTGCGGGTCCCGGTTCCTGTGGGCGGGCTGTGTGTGGTAGAGTGCTTTGTGGCGGCCATATTGTGTGAGGGGTGTACGCTCTAGTGGCTCAGGCGACGGACTCCTCTTAAGGGAGGTAACCAGGGGGCTCGGTCTTGCCATCTTTAGTCCTGCTGATTACACAGAGGACACGAGACCTACCTAAACACTTCACGGCGTCTCGCTGAGCTGAGGCGCGCATTCTGGCTGCAATATAGCGGCGCGTTTTTTAAAATCCTTTTTGCTCATTTACTTTGTTATTGTTTCTTTATCCCCTAATTTTAGGTCACCTCCACTCACTTGCACTATAATCGGCTCCACCACCGCGCTTTTGCGGGTCCCGGTTCCTGTGGGTGGGCTGTGTGTGGTAGAGTGCTTTGTGGCGGCCATATTGTGTGAGGGGTGTACGCTCTAGTGGCTCAGGCGACGGACTCCTCTTAAAGGGAGTCATGCTTACGCGCAGCGGTCACGCGCAGCGGGTACGCCGGATCACCGCCGGAGTCACGCCAGAGTCTAGCCCGTCTGCGCCCGTCAGCGTCCCGGAGGCGTCTGAGGCGGCGGGTTGGGCTCAGCCACAGGGCTCATGTACTCCTGGGTCCCCCTCGCACCGTTATACATCTGGTGAGCTGCGCTCCCTACAAAATCTGGTGGATGGCTGCTGTACTGTCTTTCCCGGACGCCATAGGGGTAAGTCTTGCTGCCCTGGCTGTGGCTGGCGCCCCAACCGCGTTCTATTACCGCCCCCCAACAATGAGATCGATAGTGTTGGGTATCTTTGCATGCTGTTAAATACCAGATCTGCGTGCAAACACGCACAAGACATTTTTGAGCTCCTTGACACGGAAAAGCCACTTTGTCTTATGCTGACCGAGACGTGGTTAGGAGAACTCTCAAATCCTGATGTTGCCATGGCCATCCCGCCTGATTATAATATCTTCAGGAAGGATAGAGCTAAGGGAAGGGGCGGTGGAGTGGCACTGGTGGTGAAGAAATGCGTGCCATGTGCTATTCTGCCAGTGGATGATATCCGTGGCTCCGAGGCCCTTGCCTTTTCCATCACATTGGCTCCCTACCAATCTTTTAAAGGCTTATTAGTTTATAGACCTCCTGGCCCACCTGGAACCTTCTTTGAAGACTTTGACTCGGTTTTGCTGGGGCTGGCCCTGAAAGCAGAACACTGCATAGTAGCTGGGGATTTCAACTTCCGCATGGATGTTCCGTCGGACCCGGACACCACTAAGCTATTGGAGGCTACGGCCCCTTTGGGCCTGATCCCCTATCTTCAGGGGCCCACGCATGACAAGGGACACACTCTCGACCAGGTCTCCTCTCGAGGTGAAAGAGATTATCCCGGTGCTTTGGTCAGGCCATCGGCTAGCTAAACTTGTGATCAGAGGCACAGTTAAACCTGTTAATTCTGTGTCCCAGCAGCAGGGACGAGCTCCTAGGGCATACCATCAAGTGACCCCTGCAATGTTAGCCCAGGCTGCCCTGGATCACCCTTGCCCCCTCTCAGGTGACCTGGAGAAGGACCTGGAGTCTCTGCAAGCATGGCTTCTGGATAGGCTGGACGATCTTGCCCCGGTGCTGGCCCCCCGCCTAACATCGAAACGGGTTTCGGCTCCCTGGTTCACTGCGGCACTGTCAGCTGCCTGACAGCAGTGTAAGGCAGCCGAAAGAGCCTGGCGCTCACAATACGATCCAGTGGCTAGGCTGACCTATAAGATGGTGGTTAAGGCCTATCACCGAGACATTCGCCTTGAAAAAAAAGCCTACCTTGCAGGGAGGATAGAAGCCGCCTCCAACTCCTGTAAGGAGATTTTCACCATAGTGAGAGAATTTATGGCTCCGCGGTCCAATACTTCTCAAGATATGCCCTCCAAATCCTGGGCACTGGATCTTGCTAATTTTTTCACCAGCAAGATTAAACTTATCCAGGATTCCTTTCCACGGGTGGCGCCCGCGGGGCTGACCAATCCTGAGGATGATTTGCACCTTCCGGCCCCGCTAGGTCCGGTGTTGGCCGTCTTTCCACCTATTTCAGCCCCTGCTTCCTTAGCGCTCATGGGCAATCTTAAATCAGGGTCGCCCTTGGACCCTTGCCCGGCCAAATTTTTGGCAAAAATGGCGGAAGTAATAAACCCACTCCTGAATTTCTCACTGAGCCAGGGAGTGGTTCCGCAGGCCTGGAAGCAGGCAATGGTCATTCCTTTGCTGAAGAAGCCTGGCCTTTACCCTAAGGCTCCGGTCAATTATAGGCCTATTTCCTTATTGCCTGCTTTGATGAAAATCTTGGAGAAGCATGTACACACGGTGCTCTCCGATTTTCTGGAAACACACGAGATTCTGCACGCCACCCAATCCGGCTTCCGCCCGAATCTCAGTACAGAGGCAGCGCTATTAGAGGTCTCAGAAACCATTAAAGGGGTTCTGGACACTGGGGACAAAGCCATGCTGGCAATGTTGGATTTGTCGGCGGCTTTCGACACCGTCCCCCATGACGACCTACTCGCAAGACTCTATGAGATTGGCTTACGGGGGACGGTGCTCAGCTGGTTTTCATCCTTCTTAGCTGGCCGCCGGCAAACGGTCTGGGCCTCCCCAGATTCCGCCGTGATGCCGCCTTTGGGAGTCGGGGTCTCACAGGGCTCCATACTGAGCCTGACCCTTTTTAACATCTTCATGACCCCTCTGGCGGCACTGGCGGAGTCGTTCGGGGCCCAGATCGTATCCTACGCCGACGACACCCAGCTCCTCTTCTCTTGTAAGAGGGGAGGAGACTTTGATGGAGAGAGTATCCGGGATTGCCTTGGGGCTGTTTTTAAATGGTTCCAGCTGAACAGCCTTAAGTGCAATTCCGATAAGTCCGAGGTACTCTTCTTCGGGTGTGCGACGGAGCCAGACTGGCAAGCCTGGTGGCCCAGTCACATGTTCCCTCCGTCTTGTTCTTCCCAAATTGCCAAGAATTTGGGGGTCAAGATGGACAAGGGTCTGACGTTAAGATCCCAGATCCTTGGTGTGACGGGCACCTGCTTCGGCCTCCTTAAGATGCTGCGGAGGTTTCTACCTCTTCTGTCTGAGGAACACAGGAAGCTGACTGTGCAGTCTCTGATCGGCTCTAGGTTAGACTATTCCAACGCTCTCTACCTGGGCCTGCCAGAGTACCTGCTGCAGCGGCTCCAAGTTGTGCAGAACGCGGCCGCGTGGGCCATTTATGGCCTAAACAGGCGAGCCAGTGCTGCGGGCTTGCTGCAGACCCTACATTGGCTGCCCATCCGTAAACGGATCGTTTTCAAGGCATTAACTTTGGCCTATAAAGCTCTCCATGCGGTGGGAGCGAATTATCTCCAAAGGAGAATTGCATTTTACCATCCCGCTCGCTCTCTCAGGTCAGAATCTCTGTTCCTGGCGGCTGTGCCACGAGTGAAGAGAGCCCGCATTGGAGGTCGCTCCTTCGGACTGCTGGCGCCGCAGTTGTGGAACACCTTGCCGCTAGCACTCCGGGGAGCTACCAGTCTACTTGCATTTAGAAAAGGCCTTAAAACCTGGCTGTTTACCCTCTAGGCTGTTCTGCTGTCTTCTCTGTTTTTTTTTCTGTATTTCCCTTTGCTTTTTATTACTGTTGTTGTGTTATGTTGCTGTAGGTCTCCTTATTCAAAAGCGCTGGGACACTCTTTTTGAGTAGCCGTGCGCTATACAAATACGAATATAACATAACACAACATAACATAACATAACATAACATAACATAACATAACATAACATAACATAACATAACATAACATAACAGTTGTTTGAGTCCGAGATTGGCGAGGTTGTCCAGCAGGGTGGTGGTGTTGTTGTCGTTGTTATTCTCCAGGTGGAAGTTGAGGTCCCCTAGGAGAATATAATCATCGGAGGTGAGGGCGTGTGGGCTGACAAAGTCAGCGATGTCTTCGCTGAATTGTGTGCGGGGTCCAGGGGGTCTGTAAATGAGGGTGCCTCTGAGTGTGGTCTTGGGGTCGGTGTGTTTCTGGAAGTGAAGGTGTTCGGCGGCTGTGAGGGTGTCGTCGGGGCTGGTCGTGATGCGAATGGTGTTCTTGTGGACGGTGGCGATGCCTCCTCTTGTTTGGTTTATGCGGTCCCTTCGGATGATCTTGTATCCGTCCGGGATGGCTATGGCGATGTCGGGTGCTGATGAGGTGTTCATTCAGGTTTCCGTGAGGAAGGCGACGTCCGGAGTAGTGGTGTCGAGTAGGTTCCATAGTTCAATGGCGTGTCTGTGGACCGAGCGGGCGTTGAGCAGGATGCACTTCAGGTGGTTGTTGTTGGAGCTCTACTTGGCGTGTGTGGATGCGGCGTAGGTCCTGATGCAGCAGAACTTGCAGGATTGGCAGGTGAGGGTCCATGGGTGCGTCCTGGGGCGGCTCGGATGCAGTCGGGAGTCAGCCGGTGTTGAGGGCAGTGAGGGTGGCGACGTCATTCGTTTGGCGGGTGGGATGGATTCTGCAGGGGCCAAGGGGTCTGGCACAGGGCGCGGTCCAGGCGCGGACGGGCGCAGGCGGGCTTACCTTTGGCGCGCCTTCGGCGCTCATAGGGCGCGCCCGCTGTGCGTACGCGACTCTGCCATAGGTGGAGAGTGGAGGGGGGCGGAGTGAGGGAGGAGCAGCTGAGAGGCAGGAGCGGGCTGGCGAGTGGGGAGGGGATCGGTCCGGAGATTGTGGAGGGAACGGGGGTGGGGCCGCGGGGGAGCAGCAGCAGGGAGCGGGGTGGAGAGACAGGCACAACAAAATAATGGCAGACGAGATCGGGGGTACAACCAAGGAGGTCACTGGCACGAAAACCGGGGGCACAACCAAGGAGGTCACTGGCACAAAAACAGTCACTGGCACAAAAACAATGAAATTCAATATTGCTGGCACAGACAAGATCGGGGGCACAACGGAGGAGGTCACTGGCACAAAAACAATGAAATTCAATTATTGCTGGCACAGACGAGATCGGGGGCACAACGGAGGAGGTCACTGGCACAAAAACAATGAAATTCAATTATTGCTGGCACAGACGAGATCGGGGGCACAACGGAGGAGGTCACTGGCACAAAAACAATGAAATTCAATTATTGCTGGCACAGACGAGATCGGGGGCACAACGGAGGAGGTCACTGGCACAAAAACAATGAAATTCAATTATTGCTGGCACAGACGAGATCGGGGGCACAACGGAGGAGGTCACTGGCACAAAAACAATGAAATGCAGGAGATGCAAAGCAGATACGATACCAGGCACTACCCCTGTTGACTGGGGGCAAGTGTTTGATTTGCTCAAACTCTTCGTCCATAATCCCTTTGGTTTTGCTTTGTTCACAGTCAGTTGGCAGGGTATGCTCAGACGTGAGTCCCTTGCTCACTTTACCACTGGATTCAAGCAAGCAGGGCTGAAGACGGCTGTGAGCCCGAAACTGGTCCCAGGATGCTTGTTTCTGGTCCAGGGAAGGCATGGCTTGGCAGTTCGGGCTGGACTGTTCCCATGAGGCACAGGGTCACACTGATTTGCATATGGCCATGTCTGAACTGGGGTGGCTGAGTGAGCTAAAGAATGATGATGGATTAAGCCCAGGTCAGTTGACTGGGGGTGAGTGTTTGCAATGTTCAATACTCCGTCCACCATCCCCTTTGGTTTTCATAACATTTGTGTCTTCATACTCCTCAGTCTTAGGGCACTATCCATGTGGAGGGTGTAGTGTATGCCACCTTACATCCCCTACAAAAACCCTTGATTTAGAGCCAGGTAAACGGTGGGTGTTGCATCAACATACAAATTGCAACTCTGAAAACGTAGTCTACCTGGTCACTTGTCCATGTGGCCTATGTTATGTAGGTATGACTACGAGACGTATTAAATTGCGGATTGGTGAACATCGGAGCAACATTAGGTGCCGAAAGAACACCACCAAACTTACTGCTCACTTTATACAAGCTAATCATACACCCAATGATGTTAAGTGGAAAGTTATAGAACAACTTATGGGTGGCACTAGGGTCCAAGAGTCATTATATGAGAAAGAACAGCGTTGGGTTTATCGCCTTTCAACCCACCAAAGGGGTTTGAACGATAATATACCCTGGGGCTCAGTGCTGCATCATTAATCCTTCCCCGTATTTTGTGGATAAGTCAGCTACATTTACATTTATTTCTTTATCACAGTTGGTACCAACTAAGGGATATTGTTAAAATGAACTAGATGGTATACTACAATTTTTCCATTGGTACTTAGTCCTACACCAGGAATTATTTAGCGTCAATTCTATTCGACTTCCACATTTAAAATAGTCTATTCGACTTTCATATTTAAAGGTTGCCTGTCAAGCACTATACAATACGTTAGTCCATGTGACCTACACTTCTTCTTTCTGACATTTGCCCTTCATACACAACTTTCGATTTGCTAGGTTTCTGTGTTCTTGTGTTCCATTGTTATATCTCGTGACCACTGAACTATATGTGTAAATTGCACTAATCTGTGCCTTTTACCCATCTTTGGAGCATGTATAGCGCAACTTTATTGTGCTTATCGAGAAAAGGAACATGACTAATATAGTTTTGCCATTTATTTGGCTCCTGCACCTTTAAAAAACTTTGTCTGGTTCATGATTCACGTGATATTTTGGTCACGTCATCCATCTGATTAGCGCTGTGATGTGCTGAAAGACGATACTTTTTCTATAAGAAAAATGACTCATAATCCCCATAACTGCCAAGGTTTCAGATTGCTATGTGTGACATTTTCATAATTTCATTGTAATTATGAGTGACATTTCAACGTCTATGAGTGACACTTTATCACGAGCAAAATCATGCGATAAAGATGAGGGGAAACGTATAAAAATCAGAAATTACACTCATTTGAGTAACGGGAACCTCTAAAAAGCTCTTAAAACTACTACAAAGAACCAGAAATGGAAGGGCACTTACCAGAGAAATACTGTGTGACCGCAGTTTTCAGTAACAGAAGGTAGGCATGCACTGCAGCTGCTCAGAAGATCTAATTGATTTGATCATTCATGACAGCATGCTAGCTTAAAAACAAAGTTCATAGCAAGTGCAACTAGGAGATTATACCATAAATCAGGCCTCTCCGAGACCAGTCAAACTGAATGACAAACTAACTTTGTTTTAATTTCTGTTTGAGGACTGACCAGAGAACATGCTGAACATTGAACACAGCAGACACCATCCCAAATACATTTGCCACGGTGCCACTTTCAGGGCTGGCAGCCAAGGGCCCCCTTCTACTCTGTTGGTAAAGAGGGTATTGTTATACTCTTGCCAAACCTAAAAAGTCCCTGGTTATTTGTGCACATTGTTATCATAGCCTATTTTACACTCTGTGTTATACGATTTGAAAATAATGACATGCATATTCATAGTGCTGCCAGAGGCTAGGACTTCATAGCACTTCAAATACATGTTCCTAATCTCCAATGCATCAACAAGGGTTAAATTCTGTGTCGATGTTACAGACACCTGTGTGATCACATTAACCAGTTGAGCTTCCACGACCTAACAGTACATTTTCCACCTGCTAGTTTAACTTGCATTTATGTTCTTAATTCACTCCGACTCGCAGATTGCCCCGCCGCTTTACTAACTTCCTGTTCCTGTCCGGACGTGACGGCACTCTACCGCCGCACATCCCCCGGATTTAATCCCGCCCCCCCTGGTGACACGGTGATCATTCATTGGCTGTACTATCGGACTGAGAGGGCAGGCATGTTGTGTTATGAGCCGCGTGCTGGCGCCGCAGCCTCACCATTTGCCAGTGACAGGCGCCGTTGGTGGCTCGCCATGCAGCAGGTGCAAAATGCGTGACATTGCATTTCAGTGCGGTGATGCGGATCACCGCACTGAAATGCGTGAGCGTCACACGTGTTGCGTGATGCTTGACAAGACTGGATAATCCCTTAAGAATTTTTAAACCAAGTAATGTTATCTCGGGTGACTATTGCTATGTGGATTAGATCCTTTGCATCGTTATGCCGTTGAAAGTATAATACAGCAAAACGGTGGGTTGGACCTGCGTTACCAACTGGGCGGGTCCTTTTGACGTCATCACGCGATTGAAGCATAATGTTTCATTAACCGTCAGTAAAATCACAATTCCTAACATTCGGGTGGTGGATGTGAGCAAACTAGGTCGCCGGCGGGGAGTCGTTTGGAGTGAAGTAAGTAGGAGGCGATTAGGTGTGTGCCCAGCGAGGTGTTTTAGTCGCTGTGTCGTGACTGCTTGACCGCCCCTTCTTTTTCCTTTCTTGTAGTACTGTTGCGTTCTAATCTAGGACCCTGATCGATACTGTGACCTTATGCCCCTATACGGCTATAATCCCCTTGTGCCCCTATATTGGCATAACCGATCAAATGCAATATTCAGAAACTCGTCTCTGGCCTCACACAAACAGAGCCACATTTCAGAATCGCTTCCTCTGCCGCTTCCTTTGCAGCTAATTAGTGCAATGACATAGCAGAAGCCACTATCTAAGATTCCTAGATTAACACTCCGAGTTCTTCAACAAGATAAAAACTCAGCAACCTGGGAAAGCCCCGCTTGCTATGTTTTGATTAACAATAGAACTCTAATGAGCACTGATAGACGATCACTTCCTAGTGACATCTTTATTGACGTCATATGTCCAAAAACTTATGTCAAACAAGGCACCTTTCAGGTATAAATCCAGAACCTCCAGAAGCGGATCGCTCCCCCACCTCCTCTCGTGGTATCGTACCTGATTGGGGATTACTGCCTTGCTATCAATTTTATTGAATTACTTAGCTACGCTGCGCTCTGCCAAGCTGCTGTACCTGATTGGGGATTACTGCCTTGATATTAATTATATAGAAATTCTTAGCTACGCTGCGCTCTGCAAAGCTGCTGTGCATTGCTATCTATTTAATTATATTGTTCTTGTGTGTTGCCTCGCTATTTTCCCTGTACAGCGCTTCGTCGCTCTAACTGGTATAGCGCTATCCTCTGCTGGCCTGAACTATTGTTGGGAACCCTCGCAGCATTTGTTTTCCTAAGCGCCATTTCGTGTTTACTTTCGGCCCATCCCAGACCCTCCCTGCACCTCGCTCCCGCCTCCCAGCCGCCCCTCTCACGCTCCGCCCCCTCCACTATCCATTTTAGACGGATGTCCCAACGCGCAGCGTCCACGCGCTACGGCCGCGCCGAAGGTGCGCCAAAGGTAAGCCCGTCTACGCCCGTCTGCGCCTGGACCGCGCCCAGCGCCAGACCCCCTGGCCCTTGTGCCCCCCATCCCACCCGCATTACATACGCCGCCTCCACCCTCCTAGCCCTAAACCCCGGCCGCCCCCCCAACTGCGTCCAAGCTGCTCCCGGACACATCCACGGACCCTTCTCTTGCCTCTCCTGCAAGTTCGACGGCACAAAGAACAACTCCTCACCCACGAACACAAAACAGCTGTCTGACCCAATCATCTACAATGCATCCTGCTCAACACCCGCTCAGTCCACAGGCACGCCATCGACCTCTGGAATCTGCTTGACACCATCTCTCCAGACGTCGCCTTCCTAACTGAAACATGGATGAACGCCACATCAGCCCCAGATATCACCATTGCCATCCCGGAAGGCTATAAGATCTTCCGTAAGGACCGTACCGTCCAAACAGGAGGAGGCATTGCTATAGTCCATAAGAACGTCCATCTCGCCAACTATGAACACCTTCATTTCCTGATCCACATCGACCCCAAGACCACACTCAGAGGCACCCTCCTCTACAGGCCACCAGGACCCTGGGCACAATTCAGTGAGGACATCACGGACTTCATCACCCCACACGCCCTCCCCTCCGAGAATTACATTCTTCTGGGAGATGAGGTTCCGTGAGGTTCCGTGACAATTTGAACCCGTGTTTTCAAGTTTGTCGGAAATACAAAATATTGGTATCAGTGAACCGCAAATGATCCATTTAGCATACCCTGGTGTTTTCGCTACGCTACGAGCAAGAGCACTCCTTCTATTGACATATTTCTGATCTACCCACGGCATCCATCTTAGATCATGGCAGCCATTTTGTGTTTCTTGCCCTCACATACGCAATAAACCTCTGATCACTTCATCACAATTAAGGACACGTAGCCTTAGCCGGAGATTCACCTCTTTCCTGACACGTGCACCTTAAACCAAGATCACGCTGTAGCTGCATGACTCGACAAAGGCTGCCTCCTCTGCCCGAGGCCAGTCCTGCCAAACTGGTCTTCGTGTCCATTGTCCTGATCATGATTAGGCGGCCGAAGCCGGTAGCCTTGCCCATTTACAACCCACAAACATCCCTTATCCCGCTTTCCTATCTTCCACACCTGGCTCCGTTCCTTTCTTTCTGAAACTTTATTAGGGGGAGGTAACAAACTTTACGATGAGGCGGTCCGGGTCCTGAATGCAATATTGACAGGGAATTGTGATGAACTAGTGGGAACCCCTCTTCGTAGATGTTTTGTATCAGATTTTATCAACGGTTCCTGTGCACACCAAATATTTATTGTTTATGACACAAAGGTTTTGGACTGTACCAACATGAGAAGAATTCGCCTGAAGGCCTAAAACTAGTATATAAGGAGCAACCCACCTTGTACAATTTGAACAGGCTCCTGGTTACTGCCCGTGCGTAGTATCTGTGACTTCTGTGTCCCTGCAGTAATAAACCTTTGGTCTTTGACGCCACCATCGAGAAGCCCGTGTTTCTGTTCATTTGTGCACCAAGGCAGGTGGAACTCCGGGGTCTTTGGGTGTTGTTCCCTGACACCTCTGGACGGAACCAAAAGTCCAGAACTCCAATTGGCGCCCAACGTGGGGCGACGTCATTCGGTACCGGTCCAAAAGCCTGAAGAGTTCGAGAAGCTTCGTGTGAAGATTCCTGAGGGAGGCGCCCCACTTCATCGATCCCGGCATATCGCACAAGTGGCCCGAAGTTCTCTTCCACGAGGGTTTCCCGTTCAGGACGGCTGCAGTGGGCCGTTGCCTTGACCGTCGCCCTGTCTTGGACCCGAGGTGCAGTCCTTAGTACAGCGAAACGTGACGGGTTTCTCCTTGGTGACGTCTTCAGTGACTCAGTTAAGTATTTTAGTGATAGCTAGCTGGTTACTTTTGTGAGGATTGTTAAAATCCTTGATCGGTTCTTGGTTTGATTTGGTTTTTTGGTTTTGTAAGATTATCACTGGTTGTTCTAGTTACGATAATCTATTTGGTTTAGTTTGGGTATCGATACATCAGTTCGTTTTGGTAGGCCTAAGTTCTTGGTTCAAGTGCACATATTTGTTTCGTGTTTGTTTGTTTAGTGTTCCGGACTGAAAATGGTAAGTCGGAAAATGTTGTTTTGTTTTGGTTGCAACCGTGATTCACGATTGGAGGACTCTTGTCTGGTTCCTCCGATTGGGACTCCCCTATATGATTTATATTGTAAACATGGTGTGGGTCCTATATCTTATAATGAGGTATGGGTCCGTTATTGTAAGAAGGATGGTGTCCTTAGTTGGCCACTGCATGGTAGTTTTGAACCCGAGATTCTCGACAACTTAGAAGCGAAATTGTTTAGGAAGAAAGCCCGGCCAGCAATGTTTGATTCTTTCCGTTACTGGCGAAAAGAATCCAAACAGAGAGAAATGAAGAGGTTGAAGAAAGAACAGAAAGAGCAAGAAGAGTTAACTCTAGAGCAAGCGGCTAAACAGTTGCAGGCTAACGAGTGTGAGAAGGCCATAGATGTAGCCATTAGAGAACATAATTTAGCGATTGACAAGTGCTATCCTGCCTTGCCATCGAAAATGGCTAAGATGCTGGAGGATTCCGAAAACGATCCTCTGTTATCTTATCTGTTACGGTCACCTCCACCATATGCACAAGGTGCTGCGGTTCCACTTGTACCGAATGTTCAATTGCCGGTTGCTGGACAACCTGGTGTTCCTGCTCCTGTTCCTCAGAATCAAGTTCCCGTACCTCCTGTGATGAATGTGAATGTTCCTACAGCTCCTCCTCTTCCTGCACTGCCAGCTTCTATACCCACTTCTGTACCTACTGCTCCAGAAACTATTTTCCTCGATACTCCTACTGTTCCGTTATCTATTCCTACCTCTACTGCATTCTCTACGTCTGCGAGTGTGCTAACTCCACTTTCTGTTCGTCGAAGAATCACTGATTCTGTTACTAATATGCTGTCTCCTTTATATAAAACTTTAATTAAGACTCCTACTCCTGACTCTGTTCAGAGACGTAGTCAGCTTCCAAGTACTGAGGAACGGGGAATTTTAGATTCCACGGCTCTCAGATGGATTTCGAGGGGTGGAAGATATAGTACGAGAGATGTGCTAGACACATTTATGCAATGGAAGGAACCAACGCAACGGTACGTCTTTGATGAGATGTGCTCGTTGTTACGTGAAGAAATAGAAGAAGATGATGTCGAATCAGATTTGGAAGATTTAATTAGAGTTCAAAAAGAGTTCGCTGCTGGAATGATAGTGGGTGAGAATATAAAGGAAGCGATGGAACTTATTTTAAGTTTTAGGAATGATCCATCTCTTCGTTCGCCGAGAGATTTAGAAAAAGGTAAAATGAAGCTAAGTCGCCAATATCCTATGAGGGAGGTTCCTCCAATCTGGCGCGAAGCAATACAACGTGATGATAATGCAGGAATTGCAGCTGCTCCAGCACAGTTCCAACGAGTGTGGATACACATTCCATGGAAACGAGCTGAAGTGTTAGCGGTGAAGCAGGCCTTGCCAGATCCACGTAAAAATCCAGCTGGATATTACAAGGAATTAACACAGACAGTTGAGGCTTGTATAATGAACTTAGCCGACATCGATATGTTGTTTGGTAACGTAGTTCCGCAACCAGTGTGGGCTAAAATTCGTAGAGAGGATAATCAAGCTGCTTTAGGTGGTGATTGGGCAGCTATCACTGCAGCAGATGGTCAGCAAATAGGTGGTGCAAAACCCGAACCTCTAATTGCTAATCTTCCAGGTAGAATAATTGATCTAATGAAGACTCTGATGCCAGCATTGCGTGTAAATTGGGACAAGCTGTCAGCATGCAGGCAGAAGAAAGACGAAAGTGTCTCCGACTTCTTCACGAGGTTTGAAGAGACTTTTGTAGATCATAGTGGTCAGGACATGAGTACAGAAGGAGGGCAAAGACTGTTTGTAGATAAATTTGTGCATAATTTGTTACCTGAATTATGCAATAAATTAAAGGATTCAGAAAGTGCGTGGGCTGTATCTACGACAGCGCAAATACTTGCGACTGCACAGTACTACGAAAATAGGGATAAAGAGGAAAAGGAAAAATCAGAGAAGAAAACGAAAGATTTAAAAACTAAAGTTCTTTTGCAGCAGGCGTATCCGCCTCGCACAAATCAGACTAATACGCAGCAAGGTTCGTACCAAAGAACAGATTATGGTTCATCAAGACCTCAATATCAGTGGAATCAGTGTGCGTACTGTAAGAAAGAGGGTCACTATAAAAATGAATGTCCAATTTTAGCGCAAAATAATGCAGCAGCAGCTCAGAGAGGTCGTGGTGGTTTTGTACAGAATTCTAGAGGTAGAGGACGAGGTGCTATGCCTCCACAAACGAATGATCGTCCCTCCAATCACTTTGATCAACGAAATGGACAATCCACTCAGCAAAATAGATCTCAACAATATCTTGTTGAGGACTATTGTGAAGTAGATGAGGGTTTTCAACAAAATGGGTACTAGGACAGCCATGGACAGAGAGAGGGAGTAGTATCAGTTCCAGTGGATCAGAGTGGGCCTTATGTCGCAGTAGCAACATCAGGTGTAGTCGAACCGTTTCTGTTGGATACTGGTGCCGCAAAAAGTTCTATCATTCATGCGAAACTCCCTGGCGCACCTTTGTCCGGCTCAACAAATGTTTCCGTAGGTTTTTCAGGCGCCCCTGTTTACAACCCGATATCTGGTCCTTTGTCTATTTCTGTTGGACCATGCCAATTGAAAGCACCCCTGATTTTGACGACAGGTTGTAATGAAAATCTGCTTGGTTTAGATTTGTTAAAACGACTATATGCGACATTGTACTGTTCTCCGGAAGGAGTACAACTTACGTTAGGAAAAAATATCACCTCTCCGATGTATTTGTCAATGGACGCACTCCCGCCAGAGCTACGCTCACTCCCTGATTCTCTTTGGGCAACTGGTCCTAATGATGTAGGTCTCTTAGAAATTCCACCGTATGTGGTAACCTTGAAAACAAATGTGAAATTTCCAAGAATTCCCCAATATAAAATATCTAGTGAAGGAGAGCGTGCACTTTTATTGATTGTGCAAGATTTGATTAAGAAAGGTGTGGTTGAAGAAACTAGAGGAAATGTCTGTAATAGTACTGTATTGCCGATTCTGAAACGAACTGATCCTACAAATCCTCCAGTGTACAGGTTTGTCATAGACCTTAGAGAAGTTAATAAGATTGTAGTCCCGCAGTTTCCTGTAGTGCCAGACATTACTGCCTTGTTAACATTGATTCCTGCCACAGCCACATGGTTCTCAATTATTGACCTAAAGAATGCCTTTTTCAGCATTCCGATAGCCGAAGAAAGTAGGGATATTTTCGGCTTCTGTCTTGGAGGTCGCAGTTTCAGATTTAAACGCGCTCCACAAGGCTATTGTGAAAGTCCATCCATTTACAGTCAAGCATTAAAAAGTCAGTTAGATTCTTTTGTCCTTCCTCCAGGTTCTGCCCTAGTACAGTACGTAGATGATCTTTTAGTGGCTGCCGATGACAAGGAAACTTGCAAAGCAGCTACAATTTCCTTATTGCATCATTTGTCTAATTTGAATCACAAAGTGTCACCTTCGAAAATGCAATACTGCTGCCAAGAAGTGACCTACCTAGGTCATCTCTTGTCAAAGGAGGGAAGGAAGTTGACCCCAGAAAGAATAAAAGCAATTACACAGATGAGTGTTCCACGCACACAGAGGGAAGTACGTGCCTTTCTAGGCATTACCTCTTACTGTAGGCAGTGGATCCCAAATTTTTCTCTTTTAGCGAAACCATTGGTAGCTTTGACTGGGAAAAATGTTCCGAGTCCGGTGCCATGGTCTGATGAATGTCAAGAGAGTTTTACTGAATTACGAAAAGCATTGTGTTCAGCTCCTGTATTGGGTACACCTGATTACAGTAAACCATTCACGCTCTACGTTCACGAAAGGGAAGGTTGCGCCTTGAGTGTTCTGACACAGAAGTTTGGTGATAAACAACGCCCTTGTGCGTATTTCTCATCAACATTAGATCCGGTAGCCAGAGCGTTGCCTAGTTGTTTGAGAGCTACAGCGGCAGCTGCGGCTTCCATTCGACAATCTGCTGGTTTGGTGATGAACAATATGCTAGTGGTAATGGTTCCTCATGCAGTGGATACACTCATGAACCGAACGAAGACACAACACCTTACTAGTGCGAGATTATCTGGTTACGAGCTGACATTACTAGCGAGTCATATTCAGATCAAAAGATGCAATGTATTGAATCCAGCAACATTGTTGCCGACTGATCAAGAGTCGAGTGATTCCGAGCCACATGATTGCTATTTCAAAACGGAGGAAGAGACAAAAGGACGCATTGATTTAAAAGATACTCCGCTATCAGATCCGGATGGTACGCTGTATGTGGACGGGTCATGTTTTAAATTGGAGAATGGTGATGTGACTGCTGCTTACGCGGTAACGACTTTGAAGACGATTGTGGAGACTGCAAGAGTGAGTCAGAATTCTGCCCAAGCTGCAGAATTGATAGCTCTAACGAGAGCGTGTGTTTTAGCTGAGGGAAAGAGAGTGAATGTGTTCACAGATAGTCAGTACGCATTTGGCGTGGCCCATAGTTTTGGCCGGTTGTGGAGAGAAAGAGGTTTCATTACGTCCCATGGGACTAAGATCCAACATGGTCAGCTAGTTAACGACTTGTTGGAGTCTCTAACCTTGCCGACTGAAGTTGCGATTGTGAAGTGCAGTGCTCATAAAGCAATCACGGATGATGTTGGTCGTGGGAATGCTTTTGCTGATGAAATTGCTAAACAGACAGCTAGAGACACGATGAGCAGAATGTATGTTGCTACGTCTGCAAGATGGATTGCTGAGTCTGGGATGTGTGAAGACACTATGGAAAGTGTGAAAGAGATTCAGAAAGAAGCAACTGAGGAAGAGAAACGTGTATGGAGAGAAAGTACGGGCAAGTTGGACTCGAATGGATGTTGGATTGATTTGACAGAACAGCAGCGTTGGATGTTGCCCGATGCGTATGTGCTTGCAGTAGTGACGATGGCGCATGGAGTAGCGCATATAAGTTCTAAAGGGATATGTAAGATGTTGGCTCCGGTCTGGAAGAATGAGGGAATCAGTAAGTGTGCAGAGAGAGTGGTGAAAAATTGTATGGTGTGCTTGATGCATAATCCTGGCAAGGGAACTCCAACTCCAGCTGGTCATTTCGCTCCTCCTTCCTGCCCCTTTGAAGTAATTCAGTTAGACTTCATTCACATGGAACGCTGCAATAATTTGAAGTATGTCCTGGTGGTAGTTTGTGCTTTTTCCAGGTGGATAGAAGCATACCCACTAAAGGACAACACTGCCCTATCTACTGCCAAAATTCTTCTCAAAGAATTTTTCCCTAGATATGGAATGCCACGGATTGTATGGTCAGATAACGGAAGTGAGTTTATAGGGAAAGTTATGCAGAGTGTGTGTGCCGGCCTAGGATTGAAACAGAAATTTCACAGTGCAAACCATCCCCAGTCTGCTGGTTTAGTCGAGGGTTACAATGGCACCCTCAAGCTGAAAATAGCCAAAATACAAGCATCCACAGGTTTAGCCTGGCCAGACGCACTTCCTTTGGCCTTGTTATCAACGAGAGCAACAGTACATTCTAGAATAGGGCTTAGTCCTTACGAGATAGTCTTTGGTCGCCCGGCAAATATCTGGGGTGTACCAAGACCTAAAGAATTTTGCTCCATAGAATATCCTATGTTGATAGACTACCTTTACAACTTGACTGCTAAATTGAGTCTTATTCATCAACAGGTTTTCGATGCTTTGCCAAAACCTCCGGAGAGTCCAGGGCATCAGCTGAAACCAGGAGATCTGGTTGTCATCAAGAACTTCGCGAGGACGAAGAACCTTCAGCCGAGATTTGTGGGGCCTTTTCAGATCTTACTGGCAACAAGGACAGCAGTTCGTGTAGCTGGCCGTAAGCACTGGATACACGCCTCTCATGTTAAGCGTGTTCCTTTGCCGCTCCCTTACGACGACTGGGTGAAAAAGGGAATTGGTGCCTCCGAATCTGAAAGCACACCGAAGTTCATCTCTTTCAGCGATGCCGAATTGATTACTGACACTTCAAAACCTGACTCTCCTCCTGAAAAGACTCCTTTGAACACTGAACATTTGTTACCAGCATCAGAAGAAACTTTGCTATCTGCGAACTTAAACTCTGCAACAGCTGCTAGTGATACACTATTTTCCGATCAGACAGTACCAGCGAAGCAGAGATACAACCTAAGAAGCCGTAAAATGGACAAATAAAGCAGGCAACTGCATATTGTGATTTTGATATATTGAACTTTTGCCTTCAGCCAGGAAGTTTGCTATTGTTTATTGTTTTTAAAATTGCCTTGCCATCTGGGTAGCCGTAGGGTCGTGGCTGTGTGCCTAGTTTGAATTTGCAGGGGTCTGACACAAGGTCGATCTTTCTGTTGGTTCTGGGAACTCCCAGGGCTGATAGAGGCATTTTCATCTACGTACACATCATCAGTGGTCGCGAGCGGATTGTAGAAGATGGAGCTTCCTGCGCTGCAACGAGAAAATGTGATTTATGTTCGCAGAAACAGACTTAATAGAATTCTTCATAGCAAATGCTTTCTGATGCAATGTGCCATTACATTTTTGATTGTTTTAGCAACATTGGTGGGTGGAATCGTCTTTAGTATAAATTTGATTTTTGTGCCAGTTACTACAGTACCTCCCCTTGATCCTGCTATTTCTACTGTTTCTTCTATACACTCTTTTCACTCGTTTCCGGAACATGAACAAGCCCGACGCTCAGAATTCACCAACAACACTTTTGTACAGCTCTTGCACCAACACCAACTGGTAGTTAACACTACAAACTGCTGGGTGTGTGGCTTGATACCTCACACTATGGATAAAGGTATTCCCTATCTGGTTTTGCCTTACAGCTATAATGGATCATTTCAGGCTTTCCAAACCATCTTTGCTTATGCCCTTGAAACCTATCCTCCACGTCCACCGCGTTCCACTAAATATAACTCTGCCAACAAAGCCTTAGTCCAGGGAATTATTGACATGGTCAAGGACGTCAATAATACTCCATCTTACCCTAGAGACGAATTGCGAGTATATTTAAGTTGGAATACTTCAGAGTATCGCCTTAGTTTAGGAGAAAGCAAGCGTAAAAGCTCAACTCCAATCTGGGTCGTACCTCACCGAGGTCAGGTCTGTTTGCAAGGTAACGGGAGAAATCCGAGAGCTCAGCTAGGGAGGAGTGAGTGCGTAGAGACTTACGTGTTTCCGGCTAACTCTTCCCCTGCCTTTCTTACTGCTAGGGGTACCTACTTCATTTGTCGAGACAGAGCTTATACATGGTTGCCTGCCGACTTTTCAGGATCATGTTATATTGCTCGACTGTTACCTCCGACATACACCGCTTCATCTGATTACCACAGAACCAGAGTAGCGAGAGGTGTCTTCAGCAAGGAAGATACCGCTGGTCAGGAAGCTGGAGACTTCTTCAAAGGCTTCCTTCCGTTCTGGGGGCCTATGGCCAATAGTAGAAACATACGTCAGCTAACACGGGTAGTTGAATCTACTATCACCGAAACTGCTGGTGCCCTTAGCAATCTGACAGCTGAGCTTCAGGCGGATAGGCTCATGACGTTACAGAACCGTATGGTTCTAGACGTTATACTTGCAGATCGAGGTGGGGTATGCAGAATGATCCAATCGAGCTGCTGTGTCTTTATTCCTAATAATGCTCCAACAGTCTATGAGGCGATCTCTAAGTTGCACAAGATTTCGGACTCCATACATGTTGACAAGGGAAATTGGTCCTTCATGGAGTGGTTTTGGACTCTGATATCAGCGTGGGGATGGAAGGTTCTAATGGTCATTGGTGTCATCTTAGTATTCCTATTCTCATGTTGTCTGATTATCCAGTGTGGTCCGGCTCTGTGTAGTCTTTGTGCTGCAACTTGTCTCAGAAAACCACCTGCGTTTGGAGAAAAGACACGAGAAAGGATGATGATACAACAGCATGTCACTGACCTGATGAGCATAGAACTAGATTCCGACATAGACTGAGTAATTGCCTATGTAAGGGCAAAAGGAGGGTCTGAGGTTCCGTGAGGTTCCGTGACAATTTGAACCCGTGTTTTCAAGTTTGTCGGAAATACAAAATATTTGTATCAGTGAACCGCAAATGATCCATTTAGCATACCCTGGTGTTTTCGCTACGCTACGAGCAAGAGCACTCCTTCTATTGACATATTTCTGATCTACCCACGGCATCCATCTTAGATCATGGCAGCCATTTTGTGTTTCTTGCCCTCACATACGCAATAAACCTCTGATCACTTCATCACAATTAAGGACACGTAGCCTTAGCCGGAGATTCACCTCTTTCCTGACACGTGCACCTTAAACCAAGATCACGCTGTAGCTGCATGACTCGACAAAGGCTGCCTCCTCTGCCCGAGGCCAGTCCTGCCAAACTGGTCTTCGTGTCCATTGTCCTGATCATGATTAGGCGGCCGAAGCCGGTAGCCTTGCCCATTTACAACCCACAAACATCCCTTATCCCGCTTTCCTATCTTCCACACCTGGCTCCGTTCCTTTCTTTCTGAAACTTTATTAGGGGGAGGTAACGAACTTTACGATGAGGCGGTCCGGGTCCTGAATGCAATATTGACAGGGAATTGTGATGAACTAGTGGGAACCCCTCTTCGTAGATGTTTTGTATCAGATTTTATCAACGGTTCCTGTGCACACCAAATATTTATTGTTTATGACACAAAGGTTTTGGGACTGTACCAACATGTGAAGAATTCGCCTGAAGGCCTAAAACTAGTATATAAGGAGCAACCCACCTTGTACAATTTGAACAGGCTCCTGGTTACTGCCCGTGCGTAGTATCTGTGACTTCTGTGTCCCTGCAGTAATAAACCTTTGGTCTTTGACGCCACCATCGAGAAGCCCGTGTTTCTGTTCATTTGTGCACCAAGGCAGGTGGAACTCCGGGGTCTTTGGGTGTTGTTCCCTGACACCTCTGGACGGAACCAAAAGTCCAGAACTCCAGAGACCTCAACTTTCACCTTGAAAAAAACAATGACCGCAACACCACCACCCTTCTGGACAACCTCGCCAACCTCGGACTCAAACAACTTGTCACTACCCCCACCCACATCGCAGGTCACACACTTGACCCTATCTTCACTTCCAGCAAACATATCTCCTTCAGCCACACCACAGCTCTCCTCTGGACGGATCACAGCTGCGTTCACTTTACCTACAACAAGACCACTTCCAACAACCATCCTCAACCCACTCTGCGAAGAAACTGGAACAAAATCACCATCGACCAGATCTCCTCATCACTTCTTCAAAATCCCCCCGCCCACTCCTCAAACCCTGACCAAGCAGCCATTAACCTCACCCAATGGCTTTCCAACAGCGCCGACACCCTAGCACCATTGAAAAAACGTCAAATCAAACTAGGCAGCAAGAAGGCCTCCTGGTTCAACGATGATCTTAAGAAATCCAAGAAACTCTGCCGCTCCCTTGAGAAGGCCTGGAAAAAAGTCCCAAACACCAGCACCAAGGACGCCTTCAAAAATGCCACCCGTATACACCACCAACTAATCCGGTCTGCCAAGAAAGCCGCTTTCAAGGACCGACTAGACAGCAACGCCCACAACAGCAAGGAACTATTCAACATCGTCAAGGAATTTACCAACCCCTCAGCCAACTCCAACGACATCACCCCCTCTCAAGCCCTCTGCGACTCCCTAGCCTCATTCTTCCACAACAAGATTGCAGACATCCACAACTGCTTCGACAATCGAGCCGAACACCTACCCACCCTACCCGCTGCAGTACCCCCACCCCCCTTGAACATCCTCAATTACTGGAACCCAATCTCCACTGAGGACACCATCCGCCTGATGAACTCCATCCACTCAGGATCCCCCACAGACCCTTGCCCTCACCACATCTTCAACAAAGCAGATTCCATCATAGCACCACATCTCCGAGACATCATCAACTGCTCCCTCAACTCCGCCATCTTTCCGGAAAGTTGGAAACATGCCGAACTCAGCGCCCTTCTGAAGAAACCCACAGCTGACCCCACCGAACTCAAAAACTACCGACCCATCTCGCTCCTCCCATTCCCGGCCAAAGCCATTGAGAAAGCTGTCAACAACCAACTTGCCGCCTTCCTCGAAACCAACAAATCCCTCGACTCCTCTCAGTCCGGCTTCCGAGCCAAACACAGCACAGAGACCGCACTCATCGCAGCAACAGACGACATCCGAAATCTGCTAGACAACGGAGGCACAGTCGCCCTCATCCTCCTCGACCTCTCCGCAGCCTTTGACACAGTTTGTCATAGCACCTTAATACAACGCCTCAGAAACATCGGAATCCAAGGAAAAGCACTGGAATGGATCACCTCGTTCCTTGCCGGAAGAACTCAGAGAGTTCGCCTTCCTCCGTTCAAATCAGAAGCCACCGAAGTCATCTGCGGCGTGCCACAGGGATCTTCACTCAGCCCCACCCTCTTCAACGTATACATGAGCCCCCTTGCAACCATCCCTTGCCAACACAACCTCAACATCATCTCCTACGCTGATGACACTCAACTGATCCTATCACTCACCAGAGACCCTAACACCGCCAAAACCAACCTACATGAAGGAATGAAAGAAGTAGCCGAGTGGATGAAGCACAGCCGTCTGAAACTGAACTCAGACAAAACTGAAGTCCTTATCCTAGGCACCTCCCCCTCCGCCTGGGATGACTCCTGGTGGCCAGAGTCCCTTGGAAAAGCACCCATCCCAACGGACCACGCACGGAACTTAGGTGTCATCCTGGACTCCTCACTCTCTATGAACAGACAAGTCAACGCCGTCTCATCTTCTTGCTTCAATATTCTTCGCATGCTCAAAAAAACATTTCGCTGGATCCCCACCGAAACTAGAAAAACGGTCACCCACGCACTGGTCACGAGCCGCCTGGACTACGGCAACACCCTATACGCCGGTACCACCGCAAAACTCCAGAAAAAACTCCAACGCATCCAGAACGCATCAGCCAGACTCATATTAGACATCTCGCGCAAAAACCACATCTCTGGACACCTGAAAAACCTCCACTGGCTCCCCGTTAACAAGAGGATTACTTTCCGCCTCCTAACCCACGCACACAAAGCACTCTATGAACTTGGACCCGAATGCCTCAACTCACGACTTTCCTTCTACACCCCCTCCCGCCACCTACGATCCTCCAACCAAGCCCTTGCAACTGTACCCCGTATCAACAAAACCACCATGGGAGGTAGATCCTTCTCCTACCTGGCAGCTAAAACCTGGAACTCACTTCCCACTAACCTTCGCCTTACTCAGAACCACCCTACATTCAGAAAACAACTTAAAAACTGGATATTCGACAAATAATTCCCCACCCTTCCTGAAGCGCCTTGAGACCCTCTGGGTATGTAGCGCGCTATATAAATTTCTTGACTTGACTTGACTTGACTTAAACTGCTGCTGTTTTCGCTGAAGCTGAAGCTATCTCGCTGAAGTTACTGCTGTTATGCTGATGATACCATAGCTGCTATCGCTACTGCTATCGCTGCTAACGAGCGAACGATGGTGTGGTGAACTTAGGAGCTGAACGGCCGTCCCCTGCAAGAGCCCAGCAGATGCAAGCTGCCCGCGGATGCTGCCCCTCCTCCTCCTCGACGCGCTGAGAGAGACGCTGTCTTTTCTCATGCCGAGAAATCCAGCTCCAGCGTTTCCATCCCAATCTTGCGAGTGACTGGGATATCGAGTTCCCTGAAGGAGATACCAGACCTCCATCATTCTATTATAGAGGTATGGTGTTGACTAAACCCTTAGAGAGAATTCTTGAAGCAAACCTTGGCAAAACCAACTTAACTTAAAGCTACTTACTTACTCCCCTCCCAAGTATTAGGCTTAGGTCAGGTACACTGGGGTAGGCGTAGTTAGAAGCACCAGTTGAGTATTTTAGCCTAATGTATATGTACGAGAAGAAAGACTGTTCAATAAATGTTAGCCTTTATTGAAAACGCCCGTCTCTCTATTCTCTACATATTGTGAAAGTAATCTGCACTACAACTGATTGAGTAAAATAACTGTCTATTGTTTCACACGACTCTAGAGATTGACTCTTATCTGAGGAGCAAAGTTGTCATGTTGCACGGTTGTTGGAAAACTGAATCCCTTCTTGTCTGTACCAGGGAAGCTGATTACTTCCTATTCAGAGAAGAAAGTTTCCAGTGACCTTTGAGCTAGTCGGTAACAAACCCAATTAAGTTTTGCATAGTCAGTAGAGGCCTGGAAGATCCGCACTTCTACGTCGATACTACTGTTTATGTTATTCCAATGCGCTGGGCCTATTGGGAAAATAGGAACTACACTACATGGCGCCCAAACGTTTGGTAAGCCGATAAACTAACGCAAGACGTTAGAGTAACTCAGTCGTGCATTTTTCACACAGACCCCTTTCTCCCGTAAATATTCCAATAGACGTCTGGAGTGGGTGAAAGGTTAAAATCCGCCTGACCTTAGTAGGAAGAGATTCCTATGTAAAGCTCTGGTTTATTCAACGTTGAAGGATACAGTGTTCCAAAATATTGTGCACCTAATGTTTGTCTCTTTGGAGACCTACTCTGAAAAACCTGCATTTATAAAATGTCAGTGTTAAACAACGGAACTGATGCTGCAGCAGATGTGACTCAGCAGGGTCCCGACGGGACTACTGAACCTGGTGCAATAATCATCCCGGCACATTTGAGAAAATCTATAACGTTAAAACTTATAGAAAATGGACTGACCACACAAGGTGGCACAGTCGTCTTCGTGATAGAGGCACACGAATATCGGCAAACAGAGGTATTCTATTCATGGATAAAATTTCCAGCGGCAAACGCTGCAACACACGAGTTCCACTACTATACAGTAGAGGATCCACCGGAAGAGTACGCTCCTTTCGAGGAGACTGATATCCCATTAAAATACCAAGCACACTTACTTTGGTTTAAAGGCGCCCTAAAACATAATGATCATATTACCAGGCTCGGTCCACTAGGTAGACCAGGAGCAACGTGGCCGGTTCTAGCCAGCTACACACCACATCCGGACATTGAAAAAATGTCAAAAGAAGAGCTGTTAGTACAGCTAAAAACACTTATAAAAATACATAGGCAATTAGTCCAATATGTAATGCGGACTACAACAGTCCAACCAGCTGTTAATGTCCCACAGCTGACCCCTCATCAGGGGAACACAAATAAAATTACACCACAGAACATACAGTCATGTCTTGGTAAAACACCCGTAAAACGGGAACAAATTCCTTTCTGGTTAGTGCAGAAAATCACTCAAATAGAGGCAGTATTTCCTGATACTACCCCTATTGAGAAACACAGGATCCTGACCATCTGCCTTCCAATGGGAATCGCACCACACGTGGAGGACTGCGACACTTGGGGTACAGTCTTTGCTTCCATTTACACAAAAACACACGGTGTTCCGTCTATGACGGTAATACCAGAAGTGCTTAAACAGATTCAAAATGAATACGGTCCAGAGCCAGCTTTAAATCTAGGTATGAAATTACTGAAAGACTTCAAGCAGGTCTCGGCTATATTATTAGCCAACATAAAAGGAGAAGCAGCATCTGTGGCGATCCGCCAGAAGTTGAGGGAAACAGATATAACAGATCAGCCAATTGAGCTTGCCAGAATCATAGAGAAATGCGATGAAGAATTAGGTAGAGACAGCTTGGGTGGAAAACCAGTAAAACCCCAACTGCTCGAAAATCCTAAAAAATTATTTATTAAAAATAATTCAAACACTCCTAAAAAGAGCTGGGATGGAAATAAACAATCCACTCCCAAGGAAAAAGTTTTCCAGTCCAGAGGAAGGTCTCCTCGACGGAGGGAAATAACTCCGACTCGAGAACACCAGTCTCCCCAGAGGGAGCCCTCTGAGAAAAGATATACCCTTAGAAATAGGGATAATTTGAAAAAACCTGATAGATATCAAAGTATTGATACACGTCCCTCTCGATCTTTTTCACAGAAATCGGAAAGAAGAGGACGGTCAGACCCAGGAGAGCACACCAAGTCCAAAGACAAGGAACATGCTCAGAGTAAAAAATCTCAATTTCCAAAAAAGAAGGAAGCCAATATTAGAGTAATCGAACATGCCGAGAATACTGAGGACAAAGTTGAAAAACAGGGAGTGGGCACAGACAATGCTAGACAGTACAGCAGAAATCACTATAGCCCGCAAGATCTTGATGAGTCATCTGGAGACAGTGGACACGAATGAATACATTCAGGTTGAAACTGCAGACACCAGACTTAGTGAGCCCCATAAGATATACGAAATAACATTGCATATAGAGGGTGATAAGACTAGGAAAATAAGGGGTCTATTTTGGGATAAACTCTCAAAAGGCTATGATATTCTGTTAGCTGAAAAAGATTGGCCCCCAGAGTTTGTCAGGGAGTGCCCTCGTGGCGAAGAAATGATTATGCCTGCCTTCTCGAATCACATTCCGATTCACAAAAAATATACTTATGCAAGGAAATGGGCAGTAGCCCAGGCACCGGCATTATATAAAAATCATGTAGGATGGGATGAAGACTCTCCTCCTCACAAAATCCAGTTAAAAAATCAACCAACTGCACAAAGGCAGTATCCCATTAAGCAAGAAGCTAAAAAACAAGTCAGGGAGATTTTAGATCAACTTGAATACCAGGGGGTGATTGAAACATGCACCTCTCAAATGAACAATCCTTTGTTTCCTGTCTTCAAGCCAGACAATTCATATCGTCTAGTTTTGGACTACAGACACCTTAATGCATGTTGCTAAACTTTTGCAGTACAAAATTCGCATAGTGCTGCACTAATGAACAACATGGTTAGGAAAAAATATAAAACGACATTAGACATATCTAATGGTTTCTTTTGTCAAAACATTGCACCAGAAAGCAGATACTTGACCGCTTTCTCCGTAATGGGGTCTCAGAAAAATTTCTGTAGGCTCCCACAGGGGTTCAAGAACAGCCCAGGACTATTCTCAGCTAGAGTAACAGAGTTACTACAAATATATGATGATGAGGCATTATCTTACGTGGATGATATTTATCTCACAGACGACGACTTGGATACTCACTTCAAAAGAGTGAACACCATTATACTTGGGTTCGCAGCAGAGGGTTACAAATTCAACTTTAAAAAGTCTCGAATTGCCCATC
Organism: Lissotriton vulgaris; assembly: GCF_964263255.1. Classification (NCBI taxonomy): domain Eukaryota; kingdom Metazoa; phylum Chordata; class Amphibia; order Caudata; family Salamandridae; genus Lissotriton; species Lissotriton vulgaris. The sequence continues at coordinate 214,281 of NW_028253554.1, forward strand.
TGACAGTATTATTTTTAGGATACGAATTATCAAGTGAAGGGAAAAGCCTAGCGGACAACTTCTTAGAGAAGTGCGCTGTACTCCAAGCTCCAAAAACGCTGAAGAATTTACAATCGATTCTAGGTTTTCTAAATTTCGGAAGAACTTACATTCTAAATTACGCAGAGAGGGTTAAACCTCTCTACGAACTAATTAAACCTGATTTTAAACAAATGACCTTGACTCAAAAACACACAGAAATTTTGAGATCACTGCAAACAGACATGTTAGCAAAAACAAAATTAGATACACGTGACAACACACGCAATCTTGTCATCCGAGTCATCCCAGGAAGATGCGGATTCACGTACTTGACCTCTAATGAGGGAGAAAAGGTACCAATAGCTTACAAATCACATTTGTACACAAAGGCTGAAATAAAATTCAGTTCAACGGAGAAAATTCTAACTGTGGTTCAGACTGCTGTAGCAAAAGAAAGGCCCCTAGCACAAGGTAAACGAATAATAATCGTAACACCTATACCGGCTTTAGAAGCGGTAACTAAAGCAAGCATCCCTAATGCTAAAGCTTTGCATCCGAGATGGATCCAGTGGGTTAATCCTAACTTAAAGACACAGGAATTTCTACAATATGAATATGAATGTCCTCTGCCAATTGAAATCCTGCCTCTCGAAGAATACGGAAGTATTATATATACTGACGGATCAGCACAACCCGCAGTTGGGGGTAAACAAGCTTACAGTGCTGCATGCGCGATTGTTAAAGGTCGTTGGCATAAAGGAAAATTTAGACCACTGGTCACTAAAACACAATCTCTAGGAGATTGCTCAGCTCAACAAGCTGAATTGGTAGCATTTAAGATGGCGCTAGAAAATACCGATCGCGAATTCCCCACACTAATAGTGTGCGATTCTTATTATTGCGTACAATCTTATAATGAATACTTGCAGAATTGGGTGGAAAATGGTTTCAAAGATGCAAAAGGTGGCACAATAAAGCATAAAATGCTTTGGGAACAAGTAGTTCTTTTACAGAAAGAACTACAAAAGACTCACGTGATACACACTCTGAGTCATCAACGTGATGGCGTTCACGTTGCAGGGAATTCATTGGCTGATGAAGCCGCAAAGGCAGCTGTGCAAACGGCTTCCGTAGCTACGATAACTCGGTCACAAACAAAAATAGACAGCGATATTCTACAAGCTGTCAGTGCGTCAGTAAAAGATGATAAGAAAACACTCCCAAAAGGCTTTCCAGAAAAGTACTTATACTAAACAGATACGAATAATGTTCCTTTTGCTCGAATCCCTGGAGTGGGGGATAGGGTAATTCCAAACATGGAACACAGGTTAGGACTAATCAAAGCGGCACACGAAGGGCTTGCTTCTGCACACGCTGGCGTTTCCGCAACAATATCACTATTAAAACAAAGATATTGGTGGCCGCGCATGAGAATACAAACTAAAAAGTATGCATTAGAATGCGAAATATGCCAAAGGATGAAAGTATCAACAGTAAAACGACCAGCGCAAACACCCCTTCTCATCTCGGATAAACCATTTGCATGTGTTTACCTGGACCACTGTGGTCCCCTGCAAAGGGACGGCAACTATAAATATATCATGGTAGCAGTGGAATCCTGTACGAGGTTCATATGGATGTGGCCCCAGCGCTCGGCTGACGCCAGAACGGGTATAAAAGATCTGCGAGTCTTTATCGGCACATACGCAATTGCCATGTTCCATTCTGACCAGGGTCCTGCTTTCAGCTCTCGAGCTTATAAGGAGGCCATGGCCAGCATGGGAGTTGGGTTGCAGTATTCTTGTCCGTCACACCCCAAAGGAACAGTGTGGTAGAAAGAAAAAACCGGGACATAAAGCAATCTATAACAGCGAAGGTATTAGGTTCAGGCGCTGGGTGGGTCAAACATTTAATAAGTGTCCAAATCAGTCTTAATAATTTGCCAAGAAATTCTCTAAAAGGTTTCAGCCCATACGAACTATTGTTCGGAACTAGAATGAGAATTCAGGACCTAGATAGTCAAGTATCAGTGGTACAAGATAAGAAAACAGACTTTGACATCAAAGATCGTTTGGCTGTTTTACAGGACTTGAACGAAACAAGAAAATCCTTAAGCAACATAAAGTTAAAGCAACAGCTAGATACCACTGACGAGGCACCACAAGCAACAGCCCCAGCAAGGCCTGTCTGGATTCCAAAGATTGGGGATCTAGTCAGAGAAAAAATAGCGGTGAAGAAGGAATTTGGGCCTTCTTACAGAAAAGCAGTACCTGTCTTGGCAGTCACCGGAACAAGATCAGTAGTACTACCGCCCCTTGCTGGTAAAAAGGAGAACAGAGTTGTATCAATCGACCTGGTAAAACCACAAGCATGTGGCCTATAATCAACAGTAGGCCCAGTGGACTCCCGAGAAACAACAGAATACCCAAACTTGCAACAATCCAAGAGGTTCAAACTGAAAGACTAATCACATTCGATCAGCCTGCAGTGCACAGAGAAGGACTATGCAATAATGCCATGGAACTCGTGCCTCTTGAAACAAAGATTGAAACAGTTCGTCAAGAAACACCGGTCTACACTGATGTGGCATCAGAAAGTGCTACCGAAAGACAAATTGAAAGAACAATCCCAACAATTGACAGAACTGCCTCTGGTTATTTCATCAACTTCGACAACTTTTCCGAGGATCAAAGCAACCCCGAAGTGATGCCAGAAACAGAAAAGACTTTTAAAGAAAAAGCAACAGAACTCTTTCATCAACTGAAGGAAATCTACCTTATTTCCCCTTGGTTAGAGTTCTGGTTCGGTCTAGGTGTATTTTTCCTCCTGCTTTGGCTCATCATGGTACTTTGTTTGGGAAAATTCATTGAGGGAAAATATAGTAGAGTGGACACAGCAAGTCAGAACATCAACCTAGTCCTCAAACCACACAGATCATCCCACGTGAAGAAAAGAGAACTGTCAACAGTAAATGTCACAGCCATTCCAATACCCGGTGGGGTAGTATGGGAGAAAACTGACTATGAGATCTATGGTCCGGTCGAGATCCTGAAGTATCCTCATCAACTGAAGGTTTCCTTAAGTGACTTTGTAAAACCTAGTACATTCTCTGATGATTGGGACTTTGATAGTATTAATAACATGATGTCTGATTTAGTAATGTCAGCTAGATTCACAGAACATGATTATTTACAAGGTTCGTCTAGTTATGAAGAGATGTTCTGCTTCACACATTATGGCGGTCATTATTTGCATAAATCTGCACAGCATAGAAATGTTTTTAAGTATAATCAATGGGAACATTGTTCTACACCACCTAAAAGCAGTTCTAAAATGTTCTTTGAGAAATTCAAGTACTTCTCAGGGTTTAACACCAGTGATGCAGAAACGTTTTATTACAAACTGTTAGATAAAACAGGAATGAAAACAATGCTGACAAATTCTAAATTGATATATTCAGAAGCATTTTATGAAAATATGATGACATTTGGTTTTGATTTTTGGAAAAATAACATTGAAACAAAAACCATCTGGGGTACGAAAGATTGGCAGGTACAAGGCCTAGAAGCATTATTCAGAACCTGCATGATCCCAGAACAAATGATGTTTTTAAATGACACAATTCATCAAACATCCTGTCTTGGCCTAGCTAAGATCAAAGACCTAAACAAACCGTCTATTCCAAAGCCAATACCTGAAAATGAAACAACAGATATTGAGATAGATGTAACTAAAATTTTACATTTAAACAGAACACATCCTGATTGGAAAAAGTGGTTAATCTGGCCTACTGACACAAAAAACTGTCAAGATAGATTCCTGATCAAAACACAGGGGTTAAAAATGACCAGACAAGACCCTAGATACTCCCAGAGACAACATCCAGGGATGGTAACAACATACAGTGTAGGGAAACTCTGCCTCGAATGGCTAGGATCATCCACACTGGCTGAAATTAAGCAACACTTGTCTTTACTTAAAGAGGGTGCTGATTTGCGCGATTTTATTATGGGACCACGCAAACAGCGTCAAAAGCGTTTCATGGCGACCAGTATCTATGCTGCATACAACGAGGCTTGGAAAGTCACACAAATTGAAACAGCTGAAAAAATACGAGAAATTGATCGTACTAATTTGGAAAAATCACTTTCTGTAGTGGACAATGGGTTAATGACTCTGTCCTCCAGAATATATTTGTTGGACAATATTGTATCCTCTGCTTTTGATATAATAGACATAAACTTGCTAATGTTACAGCATGGCCAGTCGCAATTATGTTCTATTGTACATTTAGGCTGGACGCTGCAAAATCTTCGTTCAGGCTATGTGCCTTGGCGTTTAATCAACACAACGTCATTGTTTTCCATTTTTAACCTTACTGATAAACAAATCAGCTTGGCACAGAAAGGAGCAAACTATACAATCCTGAGCATCGAAAAACTTGAGAGATTACCATTGACAATGTCAGAAAGTCCTGTCATTAAATGGCTAATACACGGGATTATGTAAATGTAAGTAAATGTAAATGTGTTTCGATTTATATAGCGCACTATAACCCAGGGGTCTCAAGGCGCTTGCTTAGGGAACCCGTCCTGGTATTCCCCTGTGAGATACCCCGGCCGGGTATCCACTAGGTGAAAGCCAGGCATCCCGCCGCGAGGGGCCGTAGTGGAGATTAAGCAAGCTATTGCCCAGAGTCGCAGAGTGTGACCCCGTGAGTCGAGTAGGCACCAGAGCGAGAATTGTCAACTCCGTGGAATTTTTGAGTCCGAGACCCGCCGAGGCGGGGAATCGAACCCTGGTCCACGGACGATCTCAGCTTCCGGGTCTGCCGCCTCTAACCACTGAGCCACAGTTCTCCACATTATCACAATTCCGATAACAACTTTCCGATTTAAAAAGTGCCTTGAATACATACCTACTGGCCAGTATGAACGATTAGGTAAAGGTTATGTTAAGTTAGCATGGAAATTACCATACACACATTCATGCTACAGTGACAGCGACAAAAATGTATTTCTTAGTGGTGAAAATTGTAAACATTCACTAAGCGGTATACTTTTGTGCCAGGATATTAATTTACATGGAGCCTGTGAAGGTAATACTAACAACCTTTCATGCCACCAGCTTGTCACACCTGCAACGCAGATAGAGCCTTTCTTTATGCAACTCGCGAATGGGAGTTACATTCTAAGAACGGATCACAGATGTTGTGGCCTTTTGCCAGGGAAAGCGTATCTCGTAAGCGTAACTTCCATGGTCAAATGCTGTATGCAAGCATTGTTCCCGAGCGGCCCTGGAGACATAGAGACTCCCATCTGGCCTCGTCTGCATTTCTCTTCTATATGAATTGATACTTTAAGCAAAATGAAGTCTGTGCTTTTGCAGACAACAGTGCCCATCACATCATCAAAAGAGATGTATGATCTCCTAGTTGCAAGGACGGCTACGGAGATACATGACCTTTTATCAACAAATTGCCCCGTGCATTTCGTAGAAATGTTGAGCCAACTCCTTAACATGTCTAGTGCCACAGGCATCCCAGGCATATTTAAGACGATTTTTACGGGACTGCTAACACCATTTCAAGCAATTCTGGGAATCGTTCCAAATTTTGTCTATTCAGTCTTTGGCGGCATACCCCTATTTTTGGGACTTGTAGCAGGGATTTTATTTTTGACCCTCCTCCTCCGATATGGCAAGCCACAGCTCCTACATGACTCCTATGGGAATGGAAGAAACAATCCTAGCAGTGCGCTACGGGACAGAATAACTAGAGTCCTTGGATTGGCCAGGCTGAGAGATCTAAACATGACCTGATTCCTTTCATTCAGACCGATATGGCAAAACTGCATCTCACCTGTACTACGATGTATGCTATGCGCAGATGAGTGCGTGTTGGACACCTGTCTTGCACTTCCATCAGCAGTACCAATGGATATCGATACTTTGCTAAGTCCGATAACGGCTCACGCATTGTGCTGTCCCCAGTGGCTACCAATCCAGATGACGGACTGAGTGGTCGCTCCCTGGGTCCCTGGCTGAAGCCTGGTATCGTAGCGCTGCTCTACTGAACAATCGCTTTCAAAGCTTCATTTGTTTATAGCCTGCTGTGTGCTTTGCTTAATGCTTTGTGGAATTAGCGCTCTAGCTCTCAAATATCGTAGCGCTGCTCTGCTGAACAATCGCTTTCAAAGCTACATTTCTTTATCGCCTGCTGTGTGCTCTGTTTAGCGCTTTGTGGAATTAGCGCTCTAGCCTTCAATTTTGTACTTTCCTAACATTGTTTGCGCATTTACCAATAGCGCTCCGCTCTGCTCCTCCTCCCGCCTCCATTTTGTTTGTTTGTTGTCGTCCTCGTGTGCCCGACCCGCCTCCCAGCTGAGCCGCCCTCGCCCCTCCCCCTCCACTCTCCATATATGACAGGAGTTCCCGCGCGCAGCGTTTACGCGCAGCGATCGCGCCCAATCCGCGCCGAAGGTGCGCCAAAGGTAAGCCCGTCTACGCCCGTCCGCGCCTGGACCGCGCCCAGCGCCAGACCCCCTGCCCCTCGCGCTGCCCAGCCCTCCCGCGTTACCTACGATGCCGCCACCCTCCTAGCCCTTAACCCCGGTCGCGCCCCCAACTGCGTCCAAGTCGCTCCTGGACACACCCATGGACCTTTCTCCTGCTACTCCTGCAAATTCAGCGGCACCGACAACATCTCCGCTACGATCACACCACAGACTCTCGACCCCAACCACCTACAGTGCATCCTTCTCAACACCCGATCGGTCCACAGACACGCCATTGACCTATGGAATCTACTAGACACCATCTCTCCAGACGTCGCCTTCCTAACAGAAACATGGATGAACGCTTCCTCCGCCCCAGACATCACCATTGCCATCCCTGAAGACTATAAGATCACACGCAAGGACCGCACCGACCACACAGGAGGAGGAATCGCTATCGTCCATAAGAAATCAATCCGCATCTCAACCAGCTCTGACGCCAACCTCGCTAACTCCGAACACCTCCACTTCCAGATCCACATCGACCCCAAGACCACACTCAGAGGCACCCTCCTCTACAGACCACCAGGACCCTGCGCAAAATTCAGTGAAGACATCACGGACTTCATCACCCCACACGCGCTCCCCTCCAAAGACTACATCCTTCTGGGAGACCTCAACTTTCACCTCGAAAAGATCAACGACCGCAACACCGCCACCCTCTTAGACAACCTCGCCAACCTCGGACTTAAACAACTGGTCACTTCCCCCACCCACATCGCAGGTCACACACTCGACCCCATCTTCACCTCCAGCAATCATGTCTCCTTCAGCCACACTACGGACCTCCTCTGGACTGACCACAGCTGCGTTCACTTCACCTACAACAAGCCAAAACCCACCAACCACCTCCAACCAACTCTGCAAAGAAACTGGAACAAAATCACCACAGACCAGATCTCCGCCTCGCTCCTTCTAAACGACCCAGCCCACTCTTATAACGCAAACGAAGCCGCCGCCAACCTCACCCTATGGTTATCCAACACCGCCGACACCTTAGCACCACTGAAAAAACGTCAAAGCAAACCTGGCAGCAAAAAAGCCTCATGGTTCAACGATGATCTCAAGAATTCCAAGAAAGTCTGCCGCTCCCTTGAAAAGGCCTGGAAAAAAGACCCAACCACTAGCACCAAGGACGCCTTCAAAAACGCCACCCGCACTCACCACCAACTAATCCGAAAGGCCAAGAAAACAGCATTCAAGGATCGACTTGACAACAACGCCCACAACAGCAAGGAACTTTTCAACATCGTCAAGGAATTCTCCAATCCCTCGGCCAACTCCAACGACATCACCCCCTCTCAAGCCCTCTGCGACTCCCTAGCCTCATTCTTCCACAACAAGATTGCAGACATCCACAACAGCTTTGACAACCAACCCGGAAACCAACCCACCCTACCATTTGCTGAACATTCTCCCCCCGTGAACACCCTTAACGACTGGAACCCAATCTCCACTGAGGACACAATCCGCCTGATGAATTCCATCCACTCAGGATCCCCCACTGACCCATGTCCTCACCACATCTTCAACAAAGCAGACTCCGTCATAGCACCGCACCTCCGAGACGTCATCAACTGCTCCTTCAACTCCGCCACCTTCCCGGAAGACTGGAAACACGCTGAACTCACCGCCCTTCTGAAAAAACCCACAGCGGACCCCACCGAACTCAAAAATTACCGCCCCATCTCGCTCCTTCCATTCCCGGCCAAAGTCATCGAGAAAGCTGTCAACAGCCAGCTCGCCGCCTTCCTCGAAGCCAACAAATCCCTCGACTCCTCACAATCCGGCTTCCGAGCAAAACACAGCACTGAGACCGCCCTCATCGCAGCAACAGACGACATTCGAACTCTACTGGACAATGGAGACACAGTCGCCCTCATCCTCCTCAACCTCTCTGCAGCATTCGACACAGTCTGCCACAGCACCCTTCTACAGCGCCTCAGAAACATCGGAATACAAGGAAAAGCACTTGAATGGATCACCTCCTTCCTAACCGGAAGAACACAGAGAGTCCGCCTTCCACCATTCAAGTCCGAGGCCACTGAAGTCATCTGTGGTGTACCACAAGGATCCTCACTCAGTCCCACCCTCTTCAACGTGTACATGAGCCCCCTCGCGGCCATCGCACGCCAACACAACCTCAACATCATCTCCTACGCGGATGACACCCAACTGATCCTATCACTCACCAAAGACCCCAACACCGCCAAAACTAACCTACACGAAGGAATGAAAGAAGTTGCCGAATGGATGAAACAAAGCCGTCTGAAACTGAACTCAGACAAAACAGAAGTCCTCATCTTAGGTACATCCCCCTCTGCATGGGACGACTCCTGGTGGCCGGAAGCCCTCGGAAAAGCTCCCATCCCGACAGACCACGCACGGAACCTAGGCGTCATCCTGGATTCTTCACTCTCAATGAACAGACAAGTCAGCGCCGTATCCTCTTCATGCTTCAACATTCTTCGCATGCTCAGAAAAACATTTCGCTGGATCCCCACCGAAACAAGGAAAACAGTCACCCATGCTCTGGTCACGAGCCGACTGGACTACGGAAACACCCTCTACGCAGGCACTACCGCTAAACTCCAGAAGAAACTCCAACGAATCCAAAACGCCTCAGCCAGGATCATATTAGACATCCCACGCAACAAACACATCTCTGGTCACCTTAAAGACCTCCATTGGCTACCCGTCAATAAGAGGATCACTTTCCGACTGCTAACCCACGCACACAAATCACTCTACGACATCGGACCAGAATGCCTCAACTCACGTTTGTCCTTCTACACCCCCTCCCGCCAACTACGCTCTTCCAGCCAAGCCCTCGCCACGGTACCTCGCATCAACAAGACCACCATGGGAGGCAGATCCTTCTCATACCTGGCTGCTAAAACATGGAACTCAATCCCCGCTTACCTTCGCCTTACCCAGAACCACCTAGCATTCAGAAAGCAACTTAAAACGTGGATATTTGACAAATAATCCTCCTCCCCTTTCTAAGCGCCTTGAGACCCTCTGGGTATGTAGTGCGCTATATAAATTCTCTGACTTGACTTGACTTGACATTCGTTGAGATTCCTGTACTACGACTAGGTGGTAACAGTGGAGCGAGTGACAAAAGCAGCATCACCCAGGTACGACCTTCTGTGAACATTGCTGATCCCGACTATGATGACAGCAATCATTCTCACACCTGCCAAGTTACAGCACTATCGAATTTGGTCGAACTGTCACCTGATTTTGTAGACCAATTCTTTGAGAGCCTGTCCGATATGATGTTCTCACCCGAACAGAAACAATAACTTTAGAGAAGCATTCCGACACACAGCGTTCCCATGAACTCTGAATTCGGCCTTCAGTTTTGAGCAACAAAAACTGCTAAAAGCGTTGGAACTCTATTTTCCCCGTTCAAGCTAAAATTCTTTTGAATTGAACACTTTTTAATATTCACCTTTTTTCTGGCACGAAAATTCTTTGCTTAAAGTAGAACTATGCATAGAGAACAGAAGCTTCTACTTCTACTTCTATTTCTATATACATCTAGAGACATAATAACTTTACACCAGCCTCTAGCACATTTAATTGCAATGCATTTTTTTTTGTGATGAAATTATCTCGCCCTTCTTTTCTGTATTCAGAGATATTTCATGTGTAATTCTTTTTGCAAAATCGTTCATTGATTTCATATGCTATAATTTTGAATGATTTCTATGCTTCAAAAACGTACAGTAGCTACATTTTCACGTATTACAAATACGCCTGTTTCAAATGCATATATGTATTTTGGGGTGGGCAATGTTACACATGCGTCTTATTGCTCTAGTTTTAGTAATTTGATGGACATGAATTTGTGGAGTGGGTGTTGCATTCTAATCTAGGGCCCTGATCGATACTGTGACCTTATGCCCGTATTCGGCTATAATCCCCTTGTGCCCGCATATTGGCATAACTGTTCAAGTGCAATATTCAGAAACTCATCTCTGGCCTCACACGAACAGAGCCACATTTCAGAATTGCTTCCTCTGCCACTTCCTTTGCAGCTAATTAGTGCAATGACATAGCAGAAGTCACTATCTAAGATTCCTAGATTAACACTCCGAGTTCTTCAACAAGATAAAAACTCAGCACCCAGGGAAAGCCCCGCTTGCTATGTTTTGATTAGTAATAGAACTCTAATGAGCACTGATAGATGATCACTTCCTAGTGACATCTTTATTGACGTCTTATGTCCAAAAACTTACGTCAAACAAGGCACCTTTCAGGTATAAATATTACCAATGTTGCCTTCAGCAAACGCTGTCTCGCTGCTGTCTCACTGCTGAAGTTGCTGCAGTTATGCTGATGATACCATAGCTGCTATCGCTACTGCTATCGCTGCTAATGAGCGAACGATGGTGTGGTGAACTTAGGAGCTGAACGGCTGTCCCCCTGCAAGAGCCCAGCAGATGCAAGCTGCCCGCGGACGCTGCCTCTCCTCCTCCTCCTTGACGCGCTGAGAGAGACGCTGTCTTTTCTCATGCCGAGAAATCCAGCTCCGGCGTTTCCAAGCCACTCTTGCCAGTGACTGGGATATCGACCCCTTGAAGGAGATACCAGACCTCCATCATTCTATTCCAGAGGTATGGTGTTGACTAAACCCTTAGAGAGAATTCTTGAAGCAAACCTTGGCAAAACCAACTTAACTTAAAGCTACTGACTTACTCCCCTCCCAAGTATTAGGCTTAGGTCAGGTACACTGGGGTAGGCGTAGTTAGAAGCACCAGTTGAGTATTTTAGCCTAATGTATATATGCATGTATATATGTTTTATTCATTTCAAACCATTGTATGGCTAAGAAACCATATCAATGCTTTTACAGTATTATTTCGCAATACTTATCTTACTGTACGTACTTTTTATAATAACAAGTCTTGCAATTGTGGCAATTCATTTCTCTTGTACGAGAAGAAAGACTGTTCAATAAATGTTAGCCTTTATTGAAAACGCCCGTCTCTCTATTCTCTACATATTGTGAACGTAAACTGCACAACCACTGACTGAGTAAAATAACTGTCTATTGTTTCACACGACTCTAGAGATTGACTCTTATTCTAAGGAGCAAAGTTGTCATGTTGCACGGTTGTTGGAAAGCTGAATCCTTTCTTGGCTGTGCCTGGGGAGCTGATCACTCCCTATTCAGTCAAGAAAGTTTCCAGTGACCTCTGAGCTAGTTGGTAACAAACCCAATTAAGTTTAGCATAGTCAGTAGAGGCCTGGAAGATCCGCACTTCTACGTCGATACTACTGTTTATGTTATTCCATTGCGCAGGGAATATTGGGAAAATAGGAACTACACTACAGTACCTCCAACGTGAAGTAACCCCCTCCACTGGTCCCATGGAGTGAAGCGCGATTTGCATTCACGTAATTTCCTTCGTTTTTATTGCTATCTCTCTCTCTCTCCGGGCCATACCAGCATGCCCGGGTGTTTGTTTTATGATCCAGGGGACTCACCGTTAATCTTTTGCGTCCTTTGACTGCACACAACGTCCAAAAAATATCTCAATAATATCCACGGCACAGACGTGACAGAAACTATTTTTAGACGTGTCGTGCCTTATTAAATGGGTATCTAACAAGGGGCTATGTAGATTCCCCATTGGGGCCCAAATTTATAATTAATAAATATTGTGGCAAAAAATTCTTCTGCTGATATGAGCGGGGATCACATGTGTTCACCATTTGGTGTTTTCAAGCGGGATAGAGCAATACACGGGCTGATAATGGAACTTAGTCAAGTCCAGCACGGCAAAGGGCGCATGTTTATTCATCTGTTGTCTTCTTTGCTTGCGTGTCCCGTTTTTCGTCCTCTACAGGTTCGGACACCTGGACATGCCAGGGAAGTCCGGTATAAAATTGTGAGTTTTTTAATCATTTTATATTCACTTCACCTTTACCATTGAGGTTTGGGTACGCCTTAGCGTGCGTACACCGCCCAGTGGGGTCTTCTTACACTATTCCGTGGTCCTGATGAAAGCTCAGCCGACTTGGCTTTCTTGAGCAGAAACATGTCGACCGATGATCACTATTTGGACACAGTTGGCTCAAACTAATGGCCAAATGCTTGTCCATAATTGATTTTAATGAGAGCTTGCTGTGCCTTTATTAAAATTAATTTTTTGCTACAGTACGCTCTGTTTTAACCACGCTTATCACTAATTCACCATTATTCACGAGAAAACCAGCTCCGCTGCAATCGCAGGTGTTGTAGCACACTGGGTAGGCATTCGGCCCACCCGGTGGAACCCGATGATTAATTAAGCATGTCACCCACTAGGGGTGAGTGAGGGTTTTCTTAAAAACCTTTATGGTTTTTCGGTACACCTTTGTCACGCTTTCGTTTTGCCTTTTTCTTTTTGGTTTAAGACACTAGCCCTTATGTGTTTTTTACCATAAATTGTAGTCATTCCTTTGATGTTGTTTATCTTAGAACCTCATTAAACTGCTTGCATCAGGTCTGAGGGGCACCACTGTCCACATTTATAATATCTGCGCCAGAGAGGCCATGGGTGGGAACATTTCTGAAACACTCTACACGCTAGAGAGGCACTGGGAGAAGACAACTAACACACAACATGCCATACTGTTCGGGACAGCAACGCCACGTTTGAACCCTTGGACTGTGACGACCTCAGACTGTTGTCTGGGGAGGACGAGTGCAGGGGTGTACCCCAACTTCAATTACCTTCTGTAAAAAGGTAGACTCAGGGTGCAGTTGAAGCCTTTGATGATGGAACACGGAATTAGGGCCTCAAATAGTAGCATTCAATCAGAGGGCAGAGGGGCTTTCAATTAATTTAATTTACTGATTTTATACAGCGCTTTGCTGCCCCAGCGATTGGGCGTTCCAGCTCTTTCCAGGTAAGCGTTCTTAAAGCAGACCGAGAAAAGTGTGAGGGCGTTACCCCGAAAGAGCCAAGGGGCATATTATCAAGCCTCTTATCGCCACGTTATCTGCACTTTTCTGCCAATAACGCAGCGATATTTACATCGCCCTATTTTAATGGCAGCGTTACGTCAATTAACGTTGCTTAAAGCGACGTTAATTGACTTAACACTGCCTTGGTAATAGGGCCCCTTTCACGATAAACTCATCGGGAAAGGGGGGGTGCAGTGGGTCTTGCGGTGGGCATTCTACCGGAACACCCATTCACTTCAACGCTGCCACCTATTATCGAGCTTGGCGATAATAGGTGGCAGCGCCAAATTTAAGAGCAGGACAACCCTGGCATAAAGGTGGCGAAACAAGGAGAAATGCTTCATTTCTCCTCGTTTTTACTTTTTTCATGTAACATGCACACATGAAAAAAGCAAAACGCCAAAGTTTGTTTATGTACAGGAAGGTGTCCCTTCCTGTACATAAACAAACCTCTTTTTAAAAATGCCAATTTGTAACTTACATGTATGCTGCACGAAGCAGCACACATTTAAGTTACAAAATGGCATTTAAGGTTTGTTTATGTGCAGGAAGGAACACCTTCCTGAACATAAACAAACCTCCCTGCTCGCAGGCACCCTTGCACTCTGGTGCAAAGGGTGCCTGCGCTGGCGATCAGTTGTAAAACATACCGCTATCACAGGGGGAAACGCTAGACTGCACCATATCCTTGTGAATATGGTGCAGCCTAGCGTTTCCGAAGTCGCGAAGAGAGGCGTTAAGCCAAGATGGCTAACGCCTCTCTTCGCCACTTTGTTGATAATATGCCCCCAAGTCTTTATGGCTTTGCAAGACTCTAGATGGTTCTGAGGGGCATATTACCAACAACTAGAGATATTTATCGCTAAATGGGCGTAGCGAGTTTTTTTATCACCAAGCATCGCCGGATATTATCGCAGAGATAACATGCTATTAGCAACGTTTATCTCTAAAGCGATAAAATATCCGTCGATAGTGGCGAAATTCACGCATTAATGCCAATAGGTCTTAGCCATAATATCCAGCTCCCATTGGATATAATGGCGAAGATCTGGTCTGAGCAGGCGTTAGCCTTTGGAGATATTCGCGCTTAACGTGAATATTTCCATCGCAACGCCTGCGTTGATAATAGGCGATAGCGATGTTAGCGACTGTTTTTAGTCACTAACAAGTTGGGTACGCCCACTTTGCAAGTCATTAGCGATAAATATTGCTGATATGCAAATGGACCCAAAACTGCTCCCTATCACCTAAAAGCTGTCGCTAACTGCTGTTAGCGACAGCTTGCTAATAGGGCGATGAAATTATCTTATATATTGATTGACTTAAGACTCTGACATAAGGTGAATGACGTGGTAGTTAACCCAAGGATCGAAAGAGACACAATCCCCTCTCACTGCCTGGGATCCCACGCCCTCAGTGTCCTTGTCACCTATGGTCACCAGGGACCATCAACAAACAAATAAAATGTGAAACCGTGAGTGGCATGACACTGGTCCCCTCTCTAGCACCACCTCCGACCTGTAAGTGCCCCTCTGAGCCTCGACGTAAGACTGGCCAAAGACACAAAGATCCAAGCAGCCACCCGTATCCGCTCATGTTTCTGTGACCACCCAGTGCCCCTCTTTCCTCCCCCTCATCTCAAGCTCCCAGTAAACCCCATAAGAAGGATAGAAGCGATAATTGGTTTAGCAAGGCTTATTGACAGGCAAGAAGGCAGACAGCGCCGGCTACAGATCTCAATCCGTGGCACTGATAGAAGACAGAAGGAAGACCCCCAAGCACCTTCACCATCGAGCACAGAGGGAGTGGGGTGAGAAGAGATGGCCGACATGCTGACAGCAAGCACTGGCAAGGCCCACTTCAAGGTCTGGACTCTTGTGGCATCGGGGGGCACCCAGCAGACGTACACTCCTGGTCTGGTATCATCACTTGGAAGCTCTATACTTGACCAGCTCCCGGGGTTGGATTACTTCTGACCCAATGTGTTGGACGCACTTGTATTTGAACTAAAATGGCATTAGATTTGCCCGTCACACCATCTTCTGCAGCAAAACCCCTCACCTGATGGCATTCCAGCGACATCTTTATTAGTGATAGGGCAACTGCTCTAAATACGTCCAGCGCTGCCCAGTGCCATTGTACGGGGTGGACCCATCCCGAGCTCTTGGAAGGGACCAGAGCTTGTACCCGTTCATTAAATGAGTGACCGAGGATTGCCTTCAAACTATAGACCCATAAGCTTCAAAGACACTATTCAGAAGGTTCTGCGAGCAAGTCACCTATCTGTGCTGCCCTGCATCAAAAAGGAAAGTGCCGTATTTATGATATACAACACATTCCTGTCCTTTCTGCCACCACCAGAGCATAATGTGCTGCCTGGTGCAAACGCAGGCATCCTTGAACCATGGTGCAAGTGTGTCTGCATTGTTGGCAGGAAGGGACACCTTCCTGCACAAAACAATTGCATGGTGGTGATTTCCTCCTTCCATGTGTGCTGCAGGTTGCAGCACACATGGGAACAGGAAAAAACATGGAGAAATTAAAACATTTCTCCTCGTTATGCCTGATCTGGGGAGGCATAAGGTTTTGGCGCTTCCTCCGGTTTACATGATATTCTAAATTTGGGGCAACGTCAAAATCCATGTGGGTGTTGTGTGGAAACGCCTCCTTGATGAAAAGTAAGGCAGTGCATCGCTTTGTGTTGCCTCGCTTTAGTCCATATCTTTGAGGCCATGCAAAGCCATACAGGGCGGCTTAGCGTCGCCTCGTAGATATGATTGAGAGGCCTGTGCCATCGGAGCATCGAAAAAATGCACGCTCGGGTGGCGCAAGTCTCTTGTAAATAGGCCCCCAGGCTTTTCCTTTCCTGACCATGTACTGGAATACAGTTCAAATCGGCAGGGCCCACTTATACGTGGCTTCTGCTGATTTGAAATCTGCCTTCGACCTAGTTCCTCATCATAAATTGTGGCAGGTGCTAGGGACGTGGGATGCCCGTCAACATTCTTTCTATCCTCGTTCGTCTTCACAAGGACAACCGTACTAGTGTAAGGTGGGGGAACCAGGGACGGCTCACAGACCCGATCCCGATCAGATGGAGTGTTCGACAGGGGTGTGTGCTGGACTCCACCTTGTTTTCACTATACATAAATGATGTTGTCCATTTTTGTCAACACGCCCTCATGACGCTCCGTCTATTGCTAGTGGGATAACATCCACACTTCTTTTTGCTGATGACACTCTATTAGTGTCCAAGACTCCGAGTGCACTTCAGTGACTTGTTCAATCGATTTGATTAATTTTGCTCTTTGCGAGGACTGGTAGTAAATTCTACCACAACGAAGTATATGACCATCAATCAGCATAAGGCGTTCAGAGGGAAGATATTCCTGCGGGGCTGTGAAATCGAGAGAGTAAATGCTTTTTACAGCCTAGGCATTAGGCTGTGCCCTAAACTTTTGTGGAAACCGCATACAGTGAGGGCTTTACTCAAACATAACAAAATGGTGTGTTCTATCTTGAAAGAACATCGTACATCGTCCACCATTCACCTCAGCGTTAATAATA
Source organism: Lissotriton vulgaris (assembly GCF_964263255.1). Classification (NCBI taxonomy): domain Eukaryota; kingdom Metazoa; phylum Chordata; class Amphibia; order Caudata; family Salamandridae; genus Lissotriton; species Lissotriton vulgaris. The sequence continues at coordinate 231,387 of NW_028253554.1, forward strand.
TAATATGAAATTTATAATGCGCTCAGCTTACCCAGGGGCGTCCCGGCGCAACCCAGGGGCGTGACATCTTCATGATGCAAAGGCTGTGAGAACCCCCTCGATGGGGCTGAACTCTGGGGTTTCCAAGATATCGCTGATGAGTAAACCTGAAAATATTTTCCAAAGGATTCTAGCTATCTTACCAGTCAGCACCCCGCTGCACCCGTTGAACCTTGACACGAGGAGGAGGCCAATCTCTGACAAAGCAAGAATCAGACCTGTCCTTGTTGGAGGAGGCTGAGAGCTGCACCAGAACTATCCCCTATGAACAAGCCCCTATGAACAAGCCCCTATGAACTAGCCCCTATGAACTAGCCCCTATGAACTAGCCCTTATGAACAAGCCCCTATGAACAAGCCCCTATGAACAAGCCCCTATGAACTAGCCCCTATGAACTAGCCCCTATGAACAAGCCCCTATGAACTAGCTCCTATGAACAAGCCCCAATGAACTAGGCCCTATGAACAAGCCCCTATGAACAAGCCCCTATGAACTAGCCCCTATGAACTAGCCCCCATGAACAAGCCCCTATGAACCAGCTCCTATGAACAAGCCCCTATGAACTAGCACCTATGAACTAGCCCCTATGAACTAGCCCCATGAACTAGCCTCTATGAACAAGCCCCTATGAACTATCTCCTATGAATTAACCCCTATGAACAAACCCCTATGAACAAGCCCCTGTGAACAAGTCCCTAAGAACTAGCCCCTATTAACTAGCCCCTGTGAACTAGCCTCTATAAACAAGCCCCTATGAACTAGCCGCTGTGAGCATGCCCCTATGAACAAGCCCCTATGAACTAGCCCCTGTGAGCATACCCCTATGAACAAGCCCCTATGAACTAGCCCCTATTAACTAGCCCCTGTGAACACGCCCCTGTGAACTAGCCTCTATAAACAAGCCACTATGAACTAGCCCCTGTGAACTAGCCCCTGTGAACTAGCCCCTGTGAACAAGCCCCTATGAACAAGCCCCTATGAACTAGCCCCTATGAACTAGCCCCTGTGAACTAGCTTCTATGAACTAGCCCCTATGAACAAACCCCTATGTATGTATGTATGTATGTATGTATGTAGAAACCATTTTGTAGCGCGCTCCGTTACTTGGGAGTATCCTGGCGCGGTAGGGAAAGACAGAAAAACAGAACAGTGGAGGGGCAAACTAAATTGTACTCTTAAATAGGTGTGTTTTTAGATTTTTCTTAAATAGAGCCACTGTTTGTGTGGAACGCAGATGGAAAGGAAGGGCATTCCAGGCCCGAGACGCGGTTACAGAAATTGATTGACCGCCGAGCCTAACTCGCTTAAAGCGAGGAACGGACAGTTTGAACAAAGTAGATGATCTGAGGGTACGGGCAGGAGCATAACGGGAAAATCTCTTTCTCAGATACACGGGGCCCAAATCATGGATAGCTCTAAACGCCAGCACCAGAGATTTAAACAAGATGCGCTGAGCAACAGGAAGCCAATGGAGGGTGCGCATCTCAGCTCGTACGCTCTTCCATCTAGGAATGTTGAATATCAGACGGACCGCCGCATACTGAATGATTTGCAGGCGTTTCACCAGGTAGGCCGGAATGCCACTGAACAGTGCATTCGCATAGTCAAGCCTAGCCAGGATAAGAGCACGGGCAACCGTCTCCTTGGCCTCTCTAGGGAGCAGAGGGAAGAATTTGCGGAGCATTTTTAGCGTGGAAAAACAAGTGCCAGTCAGCTTCTTTATATGGTCCTCAAATCTGAGGTCCTCTGCAAACCAGATGCCAAGATTTTTAGCCGGTCTACCCATCTCTTTCGGGCTGGGAATGTTGGGGGGCCACAGAGTTTTCTTAAATGAAGGGGGGAAGGAACCATAAAAAAGCACCTCTGATTTGTCCTCATTGCACTTCCGCTGGTCCTGGGTTAGCCAGCGAAAAACAGAGGACAAACACCGATGCACTGTCGATGTTTCCAGATTGTCATCTGGCCAGGTAAACAGCAGTTGGGTGTCATCGGCATACCCTATAATCTTAGCCCCATACTGTTCCGCTAGATAAACCAGGGGGGTGATGTAAACATTGAACAGTAAGGGACTAAGAGTGGATCCCTGAGGAACCCCCGTGAGGAGAGGTTTGGGCTCAGATGCATGGGGAGGCATCCAGACCTGCTGGAACCTGTCAGAAAGGAACGAAGACAGCCAAGCCAGCGCCACTCCCCCAATTCCAATAGCAGACAGCCTGGCGAGAAGGAGTTCGTAGGGGACGGTGTCGAACGCGGCAGAGAGGTCCAATAGAATTAGGACCGCTCTGCCGCCTCCATCCAAACAGTCCCGAATCGCCTCAGACATCTCCACCAGCGCAGTCTCGGTGCTATACGTGGCTCTAAAGCCCGATTGGGCAGGATGGAGGGCATTGGAGGTTTCAACAAAGTTCTCCAGTTGTTGAAGAACCACCTTCTCACAAATGTGAACAAGCCCCTGTGAACTAGCCCCTGTGAACTAGCCCCTGTGAACAAGCCCCTATGACCAAGCCCCTATGAACTAGCCCCTGTGAACAAGCCCCTATGAACAAGCTCCTGTGAACTAGCTCCTATAAACTAGCCCCAGTGAACTACCCCCTGTGAACTAGCCCCTGTGAACAAGCCCCTATGAACAAGCCCCTGTGAACTAGCCCCTGTGAACTAACCCCTAGAACTAGCCCCTGTGAACAAGCCCCTATGAACAATCCCCTATGCCAAGGTTTTGCAAGAGCTTACAGAGTCGGATAGGTTCCACCAAATCAAGGGGCAGATTTACAAGCCACTTGCCTCGCATTTGCACCGCTGTTGCGTCAATTCTGTGTCGCATCGGCGGTGTATACCATGCGCCATGTTGCACCCAATTTACAATGTGACGCATCAAGGGAGATGCGTCAAGTTGTAAAGCCCTGCCCACATAAAACCTGTGAAAGGTTTCATGTGGACGTTACGGCGCAGGGCGGGCGTTCCGTCACAGGAATGCCTCGGAAAAGTGGCTGTGTGAAATCTACAAGATTTCACTAAGTCACTTTTCCAACGCCGCTGCGTCAAAACCTTGCGCCTGCTTGAAGCAGGCGTACGGCTTGATACACCATGTTGGACATAGGCAGGGTTGGAACAGTGCTGGAGTTGCGTCGCACCCGCAACGCAACTCAATGCACTGGGCTAACCTCACGCCGGCAGATGCGACACGCATCTGTTTATCCTTGCGCCATGATCTGTGGTGGCGCAAGGGTAAACTTGTGTGACGCATCTTATCTGGCGCGTCTCTGCTGATTTGCTGGAATGCGCCAGGAAACATAAATCTGCCCCTCAGTGTCTCAGCAACATCAAGAAATCGCTGAGGTCTCTGGGGTACTTGATTAAGGGAATTTTCCCCACTCTCTGCTCCCTCCGGCCCCCTCCCTCCCCCCCAAACAAAACAACAAAGATCCATATTGGTCGTTGGCGGCCCTGCGCGGTGTTAACACCACAAATAGGGCCTCGCGGACTCATGAATTTACTATGGCCAAGACCCTCAGCGTCCTTTGAACCCCCTGACAGGAAGCTGTACATTCAGTTCAGGTTTGGAGCGTTGCCCCTCAATGCATGGACTGCACATGGCCTGTAGCCCCCCTAACACTCTGCCATGTCTCCAATGAAACTGTAGCTCGCGTCTCGTCTGCTTGCCCTGCAGACTCACCATTGAGAGTGTCCTGCATCAAAGCATTGGGCTCCCAGATGGGCACTTCGAGACACCTTGAAGCCATAAGAAACCTAAAATCGACCCTGGCCCACTCTTTGCTTGTCCAGTAACCAAATGTCTGGGAAGGGCACGGCTCCTTAGATGTAAAGCTACAGCAACACACTCCCAACACCTCAGCTTAAGCAGCAGCCCCAAAGGAAGCAACTGCTACCATCTGCTGTGCTTGTATGCATTCACTCACTCCAGATGGGGCACCACCCTGAGTATACACAGCGGACTCTCTTCCAGTTTTTTTAGAATGAGTGTGCATTCACTACTTGGCCAGTTTCTTACCCGCCATCGCCATTTGGTTTCTAATTTTTGATTAAAATGCCAACCAGCGCTTTAAAAAGTGCTGCCTTTTACTACTTTCTAAGGTCTGCCTACCCTGAGTCTGATCCAAGTAACATAAGATTGGGACGACGGACATGTCTTTTGTCTTGTTGCCCCCTGACTTTACACGCCTAGTCTACTTGCTCTTGGTACGAAACTAATATGTTGATTCTGCTCGTTAAATTTGGTGTTTTGCAGTATTCCCTAAGGTTTGCCCGTTTTGAGGTGACTTTATCCTACCACAAGAAAACACACACTAGGGGATATTCACAAGAACGTGTGATAAACATCGCAAAATTAGCTTAACGCAGTCTATTGCGACAAAATAACACAGTTTCAACATCATATTCCCAACCCTGTGGCACCATGCGATAGTAGCAGGTTAACACGCCAAATGACTGCGTAAAAATCAACGCAACGCCAAAAAAATGCATAACACGAATGCCAAAAAAGTTGCGATGCCCCAAATCGCAATACAAAAATCAGCGACAGGCCTGCAAGTCCCACGTGTCAGGCGGGAAAATGCACCATAAAAGCATCAAACAAACCACACCAAAACCAAATCAAACTGCGTAGCACCATGGATGCACATGGACCGAGTGCAGAGGACAACCCGAACCCCACAAGCCCCAGGGAGGACTAGCCAGGAACACTGTGTTCGGGGAAGGGCAAGGAGAAGAGGAAGATGAAGTTGGGCTTCAGTCCGCAGGAAGACCGGATCATCGTCACGGAGGTGATAGAACACTACCAACAACCCTTTGTCACCTCCACTGCGTCATTAGCAACACAAACGGAAATATGGCAGTCCATCGTAAACAACGTGAATGCAGTCGGAGTGTTGAGGAGGTCAATGGAGGAGTCAAGGGGCGCTGGCATGATGTGCAAAGACAGACCATACAGAAACTCACTGCCAACAGGAAGGCAGCAAAGGCGACAGGAGGTGGGAGTCCTGCGGCACAGGAGGAGCTGGATGACCTGGAAGAAATTGTGGCCATAGTCGTCACTGTGAAAGGAGCCGGGAGCCCAGACACAGCTAGACATGATCTGACCCAACAGCAACAGCGTGAGTAACGACCAGTGACTGGGGGTATGGGGGGAGATGGGCACAATGGGATACATGCACAATCAAGTGTAGCACACTGCACACCCACAATGATTGTGGAACATGTCCCTGATACCCTTGGCACACTGCAGCACACATAGAAACAACAAGTAGGCCACCCCCCTCTCTATCACCAATCTCACAAGCTACCCATGCACATGTGCTGAATGCAGCAAAGCGCAGCTCTGTGAGCCACACTGACAATGCAAGTGACACAGCATGACCGATAGCATGGCTGCAACCAAAATACAGGACATGGTGCACGACACAACACTGAGGTGGCCCACTGTGGATCACATCTTCAAACTAGCAGGTCACACTCTGACACGTCCACGTGCACATACAACCCCTGACGTCAACAACACATCTGCAGACAAACAATGCACAAGAGTACAAAATGTATCCAAGAGCACAAATGTCCCAAGTCTTCCAGACCTCAGCACCTGAAAAGCACACAAGTCAAAGACACACCGCCTCAAATGGATAAGGGGCCGCAAAATCAGAGCTGCTTGGGCGACTCTCCCACAATTCACCACACACACATTGCAATCACATCAATTCAACATTGACGACAATGTGGTACAAAGTGCAACACTTACACCACAGAACAGAGGACACAACTAGTACCGCTTTTGCGTAGTAACTGGACAATCACATCTGGGATTGCATGAAACTGTGAGATGATAATGTACGAATACAATCGCATATCCGTCATGTAGTCGAAATGTCCACTGTTGGACAGGCCTCGTGGAAGGCCCGCTCCCTCCCTGCATGACGGGGACCGGACCCCTGCTCTCCCTGTATTCCCGACAAGAACCATCCCGGAAAACCGCTGGGGCAACCCACGACCCGTCCACAACGGAACTCCAACCCCCGAACACCCCAGTGTCGGCTGGCCCGGGCCCCCGTCAGCGCCACTGCCCCGGCCCAGCCGCCATCTTTGGACACTACAGAACAAGACCGCGTGGCCTCGGCTCGACCCCAACCCTGGGCCTGGCCAGGCCCCGACATCGAGGCACCACAATCCACCTAGGGGGTGAAGAAACCACTTGGCAGGTCAATGGGAGAAGGAGTGTCAACGGCTCCCCTCTGCCAGGTGTTGATCGCCCCCGGCCTCCCCGGGCGCTGGCTCCACCCCCCTGCTGGGTGTCCGGACTCCCTCATCCCGGACCTCCCGACCTCCAAGTGCGAGGGTCCGGACATCAAAGGAGACCAGACCTATAACTGGGGCAGCTCCAGAGCAGGAAGGCAGTTGTATCTTGGAGTCGAGAGACACCGTGAAGAACTCATCCTTGGAGGCCTGCTGGCGCTGCAGCGGTCTTATCTTGTGAAACCATCTCCGAAGCCTGCTGGCGCTGCCGCAGCCTTTCCTCGTGAACCATCGTCTTGGCCTGCTGGTGCTGCCGCGGCCCTTCTCGTCATGCACCATCCTCGTAGTCTGCTGGCGCTGCCGCGGCCCTCCTCATTGTGAACCATCATCCTAGCCTGCTGGCGCTGCTGCGGCCTCCTCGTTGTGAACCATCATCCTAGCCTGCTGGGGCTGCCGCGGCCCTCCTCGTTGCGAACAATCATCCTAGCCTGCTGGCGCTGCCGCGGCCCTCCTCGTTGTGAACCATCATCCTAGCCTGCTGGCGCTGCCGCGGCCCTCCTTGTTGTGAACAATCATCCTAGCCTGCTGGGGCTGCCGCGGCGCTCCTCGCTGTGAACCATCGTCCTAGCCTGCCCGCGCTGCCGCGGCTCATCGTTGCGGACCCACAGCTCGAGGATTGTGAGCTCCCCTCTTGCTGCATCTGTACCGGTCCGGTACTAAGACTGTCCCGCTACCCCTTTCCCCTACAGAGACTAGAATTGGGAGGATCCTCGTGTCCTGACCCCCCTGTATCGCTATTACCTTGCCTCAAGATTCGTATATAAAGTGTGTTGAACTCATCCTTGTGTGGTGTCCATCTGTGGGGGGGTAGTTATTTGTCTGTACCATCGCCGGAGACGGCCCTCACCGGAGGCCTCTCCCCCTGCTCTCGGCCGACCCTCCGGGTCCCCATCTAACATTGGTGGCCAGCGGCGCGATCCGAACCAACGCATAATCGTACAGAGAGTAACTCACCCCACGACACACAACCACCATGACAACGAAAGAGAGCGGAACAACGGAAAAATTCCAGATGGAAAAACTAGAAGAATACAACCACAGAGAACTAAAACAATTCTGCATAGAACTGGGCATTGCTACCACAGGACTGAGCACGAAAGAGGACTTCAAACATGCCCTGGAATCTTGGGCAGAGACGGGTACGGCCGTACCCCAAAACCAAAGCCTTGAGACAACCGAAACAAGCACCGCGCCGACAGAAAAAAGAAGACCGGGTCTCTCACCAGAGGAGGCTCGAGAACGAGAAAAGAGCAGGCTCCACGAATTGGAACTAGCTCGACTTCGATTAGATGGAGAACTCAAATTGGCGGAACAAAAAATAAGTTTGGAACACTTACGGCTCCGAGAGGAGCGAGAAGAAAAGCAAAGGCAGAGAGAGTTAGAAGAGAAAAAGCTAGCCTACTAGCATGAGCGCAGCTTGAAGGAACTAGAGATTCGGAGGCAGAACAAAGATCTCGGGGTCCCCGGGCACCCGAGCCCCCCTGTCACTACAGACCCCAAGGTCCATATCCCCAAGGATGTCGTCAGAGAATATTACCGGAACGATGATATCCAGCAATGGTTCAAAGCCTACGAGGTAGCCGTGACCTCCCACCGGATTCCCCGGAGCGACTGGGGAGCCGGGTTATGGGGGAGGTTTGTCAACGAAGGGCGAGACGCCCTACTGCAACTCCCGGACCATCAGATGACGTCCTACGACCACATGAAAGCCGCTCTCCTCACTCGATACGGACTCACACCCGAGATGTACCGCCAGAGGTTCCGCGACTGCAAACGGATCCCGGGTACGACTTGGGTGGAGTACGTGAACTACTTTAGCCGAGCCTTCGAGGGGTGGATCAAGGGCAGCAAGGTGACTACTTACGAGCAACTCTTTGACCTTATTGTCTGGGAGCACCTTTCTAACAACTGCTTCGTCAAGCTCAGGCAGCACCTCCTTGACAGTAAACTGACTGAACCACGGCAACTCGCCGTCGAGGCTGAACGATGGGAAAGCACCTGAGTTTCCAGAAACGGGCCCAGCGACCAGAACAGAACCGCCCAAGGGTTCCATCGCCCACGAGGGGGAGGAGGAGGCCAGGGTCAGGGCAGAGACACCGTCCCAGTGGCTCCCGCCAGCAACACCCGGCCCCCGGCCGGCAGGGGGAACCCCCCGATGCGACCAGGTTTCCGCGCCAACGTTACCTGCCACCGATGCCAGCGACCCGGCCACTATGCAAATGATCCTAGCTGCCCGAAGAACCAGAGCCCTATGCCCCGCCAAGTCGCTGCCGCAGCCCTGGGAGAAGAGCAAACCCAAGAGGACACTGAAGAGTACGAGCCACACCAACCCGAATGGGAACCAGCCGCCATGTCTCTGGTCTGCCTAGGGGAAAGAGACTTGATTCCACGGGCACCCCTTCCCGCCAACACGCAGAAGTACAGCCAGTGGGTCAACATTAATGGGCACCGGGCTGAGTGTGACCGCAGTCCGCTGCCATCTGGTGACCCCGTACCAGATCTTGCCAAATATCCTTTGCCCCGTATGGTCGGCCGACAACTCAGAAAGTCTATGTCGGATGGCCTGCGTCCCCTTCGAGTGGGGAGGAGTATCCGGAATGCTGAAAGTAACTGTCCGCGATGATGCCCCCGTGGATTGCCTCCTGGGGAACGACCTCGAAAGTTCCCCCTGGTCAGCCGTCGAGAGAAGAGAACACCTGGGGATGCTGGGCCTCCCTGAATGGGTCTGCGTAACGACCCGGTCCATGGCCGCCCGCGCCATCCTCAGTCCCGAAGAACCCGAATGGCCAGAGCCTCCTCCCTCGGTCATCCAAGAGGGAGCCACCCTGGAAGCCAGTTCGCCGGAACACAGCGAAGAAGGACTCGATCGGCTCCAGGACCTTTCCGAACTGACCCAGTGGCGTCAAGAGGGTGGCCCCACCCAGGAACAATTCCGACAGGAGCAGAGAACCTGTCCTTCCCTCGAGGGACTCCGGCAGCAAGCCCTCGCCCAGAGCACAGGAGACACCTCGGGGGCCCACTGGATTTATTGGGACAATGACCTGCTCTACAGTGAGCAAAAGATTGCTGAGCTAGGGGCCAGCCGGGTGCTAGTGGTCCCCCTCCGCTTCAGAGACTTCCTCTTGAACCTATCACACGATGTGCCCCTTGCCGGACACCTGGGGCAAGACAAAACGTACAGCCGCCTGGTGACCCACTTCTATTGGCCCAAAATGCGGAACGATGTATCCAACCACTGCCGGGCCTGCCCAACCTGCCAGACCAGCGGGAAGAGCGGCCGAAAGATCAAAGCACCCTTGCAGCCTTTCCCCATCGTCACCACCCCGTTTGAACGGGTGGGAATAGACATTGTGGGGCCCCTGGACCCCCGAACAGCCCAAGGGCACCGGTTCATCCTAGTCCTGGTGGACGATGCCACCCGCTATCCCGAGGCCATCCCTCTTCGGACCGTGACGGTGCCCGTGGTAGGCCGAGCCCTGATGGGGATCTTCTCTCGGGTGGGCTTCCCCCGGGAAGTCGTCAGCGACAGGGGCACGAACTTTATCTCTAAATACATGAAGTCTCTCTGGCAACAGTGCGGGGTCACCTACAAATTCACGACCCCTTATCACCCGCAAGGAAATGGACTGGTCGAGCGGTTTAACCGCACCCTCAAGGGGATGATCATGGGCCTAGAAGAACCGCTACGTCGCCAATGGGATGTGCTACTCCCGTGCCTCCTGTTCGCCTACCGAGAAGTCCCCCAGAAATCCCTGGGCTTCAGCCCATTCGAACTCCTGACCCTCCGCAACCAGACCCGGCGATTCAGGGAACTCGCCAATGCCAACCTTGAAGCCAGTCAGGAGGACATGAAGAAATGGTATGGTCAGCATGCCTCCTCCATCGAGTTCGAGCCGGGACAACAAGTCTGGGTGATGTCCCCGGTTGAACCCTGCGCCCTACAGGACAAATGGACAGGGCCCTTCAAGGTGATAGAACGCAAGGGTCCCGTCACCTACCTGATCGACATGGAGTCTACCCGGAATCCCCTACGGGTCCTCCACGCCAACAGACTCAAACCCCACTTCGTACGCTCGGAACTCAGCCTCCTGATGGCTACCGACAGTGGGACGGAAGAAGACTCCGAGCCCCTTCCTGACCTACTGAGAACACTCGAGCAGGACGGCTCGGTGGAAGGGGTCAGACTCTCCAATGCCTTATCCCCAGAGCAACGCCAGGACTGTCGAGATCTCCTGCTTCAATTCGCAGACCTGTTTTCTCTCATCCCCGGGGTCACCCCCTGGTGCCTTCACGATGTGGACACCGGGGATAACCCCCCTATTCGACACAGGGCGTACCGAGTGCCAGATCGAGTGCGCACCTGCATCCAGAACGAAGTCTCCAAAATGCTGGCTCTAGGAGTGATTGAGTCATCTGACAGCCCCTGGGCCAGCCCAGTTGTACTGGTCCCCAAGGCTGCCGCCCCGGGCGTGGCCCCCGAGCTCCGGTTCTGTGTGGACTATCGGGGCCTGAACGCCGTGACCAGAACCGACGCTGGCCCTCCTCGTTGTGAACCATCATCCTAGCCTGCTGGCGCTGCCGCGGCCCTCCTCGTTGCGAACAATCATCCTAGCCTGCTGGCGCTGCCGCGGCCCTCCTCGCTGTGAACCATCGTCCTAGCCTGCCGGCGCTGCCGCGGCTCATCGTTGCGGGCCCCAAGCTCGAGGATTGTGAGCTCCCCTCTTGCCGCATTTGTACTGGTCCGGTACTAAGACTGTCCCGCTACCCCTTTCCCCTACAGAGACTAGAATTGGGAGGATCCTCGTGTCCTGACCCCCCTGTATCGCTATTACCTTGCCTCAAGATTCGTATATAAAGTGTGTTGAACTCATCCTTGTGTGGTGTCCATCTGTGGGGGGGTAGTTACTTGTCTGTACGATCGCCGGAGACGGCCCTCACCGGAGGCCTCTCCCCCTGCTCTCGGCCGACCCTCCGGGTCCCCGTCTAACATCCACTGTCTCCCATCAAATAGCCAGATGCTCCAAAACTGTCACAGAGTACATTGGCATGCTGTCTGTCTGGGAACTTGTACAAAGCATCAACATACATGAGACACACTGTTTACCTGCATCTCCCATTTACCTTGCAGAGGGACAATCAACACCAAAGGAAGAGCAGGCCATACATATCTTCAGTGATGATAAAGAGGACACTATGGTCATCTGCACCAACACCCCCCAACGTATCATAGACAGCCTCTGCACCCCACCTCCAGGAGCAGGGCAGGCCCCACTCCTGCACAGACCACACAGCAGGAAGCACACACCACCACGGCTGCCTCCCAGGACCACCACGACCAACACAAGGCATTCCAATGCCATGTGCTAGGGTGTCGAGGGGGCTGGCTGAACAGGTGCAGTGGGTTTCAACCTCATGGCACCCAAACTAGATGCCATATGTGGGTGTCTAAGACCCATTAGGGACCACTTACAGTCCCTAATGGACACCCACTCTATGCTCCATACTCTCCAACAATCCGTAGCTGACCTCTCTGGAGCCAGTACTCGGATACATGAACTGTCCAGCCAGTCAGGCTCACAGCAATGACAGCACAGAGTTGGCACAGGTGCGGAGGACAATGGAGACCATGGAGCCGATGCAGGCTGGCTGAACACCAGTGACATGAAGCTGGGATCTTCCAGGCCTTTCAGATCCTCATCTTGCAATAGCTGCCACATAGCCTGTCCCAGATGACTGCTGCAGGAACCTCGACACACACCTCTCCGCCCCTTATGTGTCATTGGCACACAGTGATGCAGCCCTACCACCTCCACCCCCTGATGTGTCAGTGGCACACAGTGATGCAGCCCAACCACCACTGCCCCCTGATGTGTCAGTGGCACACAGTGATGCAGCCATACCTCCTCCACCCACTGATGTGTCAGTGGCACACAGTGATGCAGCCCAACCACCACTGCCCCCTGATGTGCCAGTGGCACACAGTGATGCAGCCATAACACCTCCAACCCCTGATATGTCAGTGGCACACAGTGATGCAGCCATACCACCTCCACCCCCTGATGTGTCAGTGGCACACAGTGATGCAGCCCTACCACCTCCACCCCCTGATGTGTCAGTGGCACACAGTGATGCAGCCATACCACCTTCGCCCCTGATGTGTCAGTGGCACACAGTGATGCAGCCATAACACCTCCACCCCCTGATGTGTCAGTGGCACATAGTGATGCAGCCCTACCACCTCTGCCCCCTGATGTGTCAGTGGCACACAGTGATGCAGCCCAACCACCTCTGCCCCCTGATGTGTCAGTGGCACACAGTGATGCAGCCCAACCACCTCTGCCCCCTGATGTGTCAGTGGCAGACAGTGATGCAGCCATACCACCTCCGCCCCTCATGTGTCAGTGGCACACAGTGATGCTGCCATAACACCTCCACCCCCTGATGTGTCAGTGGCACACAGTGATGCAGCCATACCACCTCCGCCCCCTGATGTGTCAGTGGCACACAGTGATGCAGCCATACCACCTCCGCCCCCTGATGTGTCAGTGGCACACAGTGATGCAGCCCTACCACCTCCGCCCTTGATGTGTCAGTGGCACACAGTGATGCAGCCATACCACCTCTGCCCCTGATGTGTCAGTGGCAGACAGTGATGCAGCCCTACACCTCCGCCCCTGATGTGTCAGTGGCACACAGTGATGCAGCCCAACCACCACTGCCCCTGATGTGCCAGTGGCACACAGTGATGCAGCCCTACGACCTCCGCCCCTGATGTGCCAGTGGCACAGAGTGATGCAGCCCTACGACCTCCGCCCCTGATGTGTCAGTGGCACACAGTGATGGAGCCCTACCACCTCCGCCCCTGATGTGTCAGTGGCACACAGTGATGCAGCCCTACGACCACCGCCCCTGATGTGTCAGTGGCACACAGTGATGCAGCCCTACGACCTCCGCCCCTGATGTGTCAGTGGCACACAGTGATGCAGCCCTACGACCTCCGCCCCTGATGTGTCAGTGGCACACAGTGATGCAGCCCTACGACCACCACCCCTGATGTGTCAGCCAGAAACCGATCAGTAGAACCCAAAACATGTGCATAAACATAGGGACCCTTCTGATCTATTGGGACTTCAACTGGTTCCTTACCCGATCCTAGACAATCCTATGCATAAGCGGAGCCCTGCAAATCCGGATTCAAATAATCAGATATTTGATATTGGTTACCCCTGTCAAATGTCTTAGAAGAATTCGAAGTATGTCCAACAGTCTTAAATCTAGCACGATCATCCATTCCTCCTCTATGTCCTGGGTTCCCCTGGCAGCCTCTCTTTTGTCTCCGACCACGTTGATACTGCTGAGTACGCAAATGAGGACATTCAAAAGCCCAATGTCCAGTCTCCCTGCAGTAAGCTCACTGATCAGAAGACAAAGTAGCTCAGTGAAAAGAGGGTGTATCTGGCTGATACATTGCACGTCCGCCTCGACCACCATTTCCATAAGATGGGCCATAAACCAAAGCAATCATAACCTTTGTTTTCAGCTCCTTATTCTTTTTAACCTCATTGCCCTTAGCTTCTCATTCCTGACGTTCACACACTGGGCCATAGTCAAAAGAGAGACTGGGGAAGACTTGGTCCATGAACTTTCGCTAGCTTTTAGGCGACTAGCTATTCCTGGCAACATGTTTGCGACAAATTTATTGACATACAGATGCCTGCCCGTGTCATCTGTCAATGACTGCCTCTAAAGTCTTGGAATGCCTCCTCAAAACGTGTTAAGAAATCACCCGATTATAAATAAAATGACCCTTCACATCCGCAGAATTGTTATTATCATCTGTTCCCGTAACCTTAAGAGGGACATACAAAGGTGCGGCTTCCCGAATGGGTCTCTCATGAATTACAACACTCTTATCTGTCCCTGAAGTGTCGGCCTGCGACATGGTGGTCTGAAGTGTTGGTGCAGCTGCAGCAGCTGCCTTTTCTCCTCCCGCAAATGGAGTGCATCAGCTCGCAGTTTAACCACACGTCTAAATAAGTCAGCCACCTGAGAGGGGAGAAAAAGACCTTCACGCAATTTCTTATAATCATTTGCTATGTCAGCAGGCTCTAACTCTGTAGAATGCTTCCAAAACCGTTCAATTATTTCTATGGCACACATTTCTACAAACTATAACTGCTCTCTATCCTGTCATTGTTGTACTTCGTACTTCGGCTAAAAGATCGGAAGCAGATATGCTTCTGTGGCGCAAGGGTGCCTACGTTGGCGCTAGGCTGCTACGTGTAGCACCAGCACAGGGGGAAGTGCAGGGCTGCAGCACATTCTTGTAAATATGGTGCAGCCTGCGTTTCTGGAGTGGCGAAGTGCGGCGTTAAGCCAGGAAGGCTGCTGCCTCATTGCGCCACTTCTTTGTACATATGCCCCGGAGTGAGGAAATGAAGGGCACATATCTAACGGCTATATATCAGGCGCTCTGTGCTAAGAAGGCCCTGGATCTTGCCCCCCCCCACTCCCCCCCCACCGCTGGGTCTGCGGGGGCCCATGCTAAGCCATTGACTAGAGACATTGCGCGCTGGTCAGCTAGAGTTAGGGCGATGACTAATACATGTCTCCTTATCAGGGTCGACTGCCCTGCAGGGCGATCAGGCAGTGGTGCCCGGTGAGCTGCTCTGACGCATCAGCCTGTGGCTCGGTTTTCAAGCAGTTAAGAGGCATTCTTTATGGCCAGATGGGCTGGTCTGGTCAGTTGATTTCCCTGATATTACCACAAGTATTGTCCGCAGAAAACAAAAATGCATGCACTCAATTTTACATTTCAAAATACCCAGGACGGTGCGATCGGTGCCACAGCACCGGGCACTGACTTGGCTTGGGGGCCCCCTGTTCATCATTTTCAAAGCACCTGAAGTCGCGTTCATTGTCCCAGCATCTTTCAGGCGTCAATAAAAATGACACATTCATGTACTTCCCGGAGAGAGACGGGAGGTTTGCTAGTGAAAGTGTTGACTGATCACAGTGCAGAGTGTAATGTGCCTGCTGCAAAGAACATGTACCATTCACATCACAAAGTGCATATAATATGTGAACGCTTTCCCTACGGCAAAAGAAAAGGACAAGAATGTGCTGTATTTATCAGATACGACGCATTCCTTTTCTTTTCCCCCGCGCCGGCGCACAATGGGCTGCCTGCACCAACGCAGGCACCTTTGCACTATGGTGCAAGGGTGCCGGCCTTGCGGGGATGATTATTTCTGTACAGGAAGGGAAACCTCTCTGTACAAGAATAATCACTAGAGACTTTTCCTCTTTCTACGTGTGCTGCAGAATGCAGACCACACTGAAAAAGGAAAAAAAACGAGGAGAAATAAAGATATTTCTCCCCGTTGCGCCTCCCTTACGCCTCCCCAGGGGAGGCGTAAGCTTTTGGCGCTGCCTCAGATTCACTAGTTCTCGTGAATCTGGGGCAGTGTCAAAAGACCATGGATGTTGCTGGGAACGCCCCCAGAAACACCCATCGCAGCCCCTTTAAGGAAGGACACTGCGTTAAAGGGACTGATATTCATCAGGCAGCATTGAGCCAAAAAAGTGTCTCAGTGCTGCCTGATACATATCACGCAGGCTTCTGCGCCACGAACCGTCACAAAAAGGGACGTTCCGATGGCGCAAGGGGGCCTCATAAATGAGGCCCTGAGTGTTTGAAGTTTAAATCGTTGTGAATTAGTGGTTCTGTAGCGAAGCTATAAGACGAACGTTAATAGCCTCGGGATATCGACTGCATTGGACCAATATGCTGCGGCTTTTAGAAAAACTCATACACTCCTTTTAAAAGCACGAAGGGGCATATTTGCAACACGCAGCGATAATTATTGCTGACCTTGTATTCCGCATTTTATATTTCGCCACGCTAGCTTTGTATCAACAACGCTTAGCGCCTTGGCAATGTATATTACAGCGATATCGCCCTTTTCCATGGAACATCGCGGGTTTTCCAACGATGTTCCATGTAAAACGGCAATATGATTGATAATACGGCCCTGTGGCCGTATCACATGAATCCACCTCCCATTTTAGGTATGCCGTAGTCAGGAATTAACAGAAGTAACATTTCTGAGTTAAGGCGTGATTATAATATTCGCTTCCCTGCGTTGTAAATATCGCAAAGCTGCCTTCGCGATTTGTACCCATGTTGTTTCCACAGACACGCCTACTTTGCATCTCACTAGCGATGCAAGGTTAGACGTGCTGGAAATGGGAGCACAATCAGCAAAACATGCGCTTTTCGCCCATAAACGGACGCTAAAGCGGCGATAAGTTTATCGCCAGCCCTTGATAATATGCCCCTTATTCACCAGTTAGGTGGCGTTTTCTTTAAGATAATTGCTCTTTACTCTGGTTCCTCTCTTCCTCATCTCTGCTTTAAATTGTAATTTAGGTGGCAGACAAATATATCATGATAAATAATGCCACTGAAAAGGTTAACGCTAATATATCATGGTAGAGCCACAGATCGAAATGTACCCATTTGCTGCTCACGATCACACAGAATGAGCGGGAGGTGGCAGTAAAGGCGTGTACTAAAGATACGGGATTCGCGTGGTTTCAATTATAATAATTAAATACCAGACATATCCTACATTACTGGTGAAAAGGCACCGGCTGCCTGATAGAGTATGGCAGCTGTGCGTGATAAAGATGGTTGTGCACATTATGAGGCGAAAGCATTATAAAGAATGAGGAAACAGGGAGACAGCGAGAGCCCAGGAAGGGTTGGAGGGCAGGGGTACCAGAGAAACCCACGCACACACGTGTACGCCCCGCATGCTCCATGGGAGGTAACTTTACAAACAAGCATTGGCAATGCCAATCGGTCTCGCCTTTGGAACCTTAGAAGTGTTCACCTGAGCTATTGGCTAACACATCTGCTCAGGTTGACCAGGCCCTTCCCAAGCTCACATGAGTGAAGACCTCGAGGACGTGACCAGGCGCAGGACTTTAAGTTGGGCCTGTCCACCTGACTTTGTTGTTGCGTCTATCTGGTTCACGGTCTTTCTCTTCAAATTGAAACAGGCATGGTTTAAAAAACGGCAGTTAATAATATTAGTGCTTATATTTTATTTAATAGAAAAGACGTCACGTCTGTTCGGAGTCAAGGTACTCGCAGCTTCCTGGTATGCTGAAATTGGTGTTTTAACTAATACATTTCTTCTTAAGATTTGTGGATAACTAGAACTTTACAATTCGTCAACTACTGCGGACCAATAGGAGGGTCTAATCTAGTCCACGACTGCAGTTCCCAACTAGCTAGACACCAATACTGCTTGTTTACATCTCAGAATGACAGTCAGACATGAAAAGACAGTAACAAACACATCCCAGCAGCTCCTCACCACTCCTCTATCCAACCATGGCAACACAGGGACAAAAACTTCATGCAAAATATCAGGTTGGACAGCCCAATGCAACAACCCGTTAAGTAGAAGACTCCCTGGAGAAGAGGTGTAACTCCTGTTCTGATGAAGGGGATCAGTTCATGCAAAGCTGATGATGACAAGCTGAATATCCGAATGCTACAAGGGAACTGTTTTGGTGAACTGGTCCTTACAGGAAGAGGCTAGTAAACAGGCTTAAGGAGGGCATCTGTGGAACTTGTGATGGACTCATAAGGTTGGCATATTGATGCTAAAGTTGTCTTCCGGGTGGCTGATGCCCGCGAGGGGACCAGAGGGGCCGGGTAGAAATGCCAGCAGGAGGCGAGTAGAGAATGTCAGGGACCCGGAGGTTACAGAGTAAGTAATGTTAGTGAAAAGGATGAAAGATACCTGGAGACTTAATAATAAAACAAATACAAAACTTAAGTCATGAGAGGAGATGCCGGGGCGGCCTTAGGCATGTGCAAGCTGTGCACCTGCACAGGGCCGCCAAACCCCAAGGGCCGCCACGCCAATATATATCCTTAATATAATAATCCTCTGAGGATGGATACATATTTGTGTGGTGGCCCCTGGCAGGGATTTGGGGGCCTCTGGCTCTGTAACACCTTCCTGAGCTCCGGGGGGCTCTGCCCCTCCCGGACCCCCTCTTCCGGGGCCCTTACCTACGCTCCCTGCCCAGGGCCACCATGAGCCTAGAGCCGCCCCTGGGAGATGCATGCTGGACAAGGTCAGGGAAGAAGGTGTGGGAAGTTGATGTCGGGGGGGGTGGGTTGCCGAGATGCTGATGTCGAGTGACAAGGTTTGAGGAGTCAGACGTTGGGAAGGGGCGGGGTTTCACATGTCTGGTAGGAAAAATTTACTGTAGTATCAAGGTAACATAAGAGATAAATAGAAATAGGAGAATACTACATTTACCTCTCTTCATCTGAGTGCCACTGTAGTCCCCTCCCTGCTCCAAACTCATCTTCGGTTCCCTGGGTCCAGAAGCCCAGGGTCTCATGGCGCACTCTGCCCATCCCCGGGCATCTCCCTGGAATGTCACCGCCGAGCTACAACACGAAGACGCGGGAGGAGTCCTTTAAGTGTGACAGCATGTGCCCCTGGGAGGAGCTTTGTATTCTCCAATTCCTCCTCTGCTCTTTGTTATCGAGAGGGTTTTAGTAGAATTATGAGCTTGCAGCCCGGCATGGAAGAGCGCGGCCCGTCCACCTCCTCTGTAGAGTGTTCAATGGACCGCGCTGCTGAGCCATATTGCTGAATCCCTAGGACTGAGGACCTTGTCTGTTTCTATGGCAGGCGTGAAGCAGTTATAGGCATAGACAAGATTTCCGGAGCTACTAAGGTTTTTTTTCCGATGCACCCCAGGAAAGTCACTTCTGGAATGCCTGCGCAAAACTTTTAAAAAAGCATTTGCAATGAAATACGACTTGCATTTACGCGAGACGTATGGCAATGGAAATGGCAGTGTGTGCGTCTAAGAAGGCACAAATGGGAGTCGGGTTAGGGGTTGGCAAAAAATCACAGACTGCGTGAGGGGGCGGGGGGGACACAGGGAAAAAAATAGTGTTGAGTAAAGTTGCCAAGAGCCTCGGAAGTATACAAATTATGCCATGGCCGTCAGGAGGAGGGATTACCAATTCGAAAACCGTTCACGAGGCAAAATTTAGGTTGTAAGCCATACAAAAAGATGGGCGGAGAGTGGGCTGAGCTTACGGGAAGCTTCCCCGCTATAGTATTTACAACATGCCTCGCAAAGCGAACAGCACATGCTCGCTGCAACGCTAGGCGAGACCTAACAAGCAGCGTGCGCTGCACTGCTCATGCCCGCGCCAATACTCCATCACTCCACAAAGTAAACAACAGATCACCAACAGCGCAAGTGCTGTTTAGGCTCGATCTAAACAGCAACAACAGATATATGTTGAGACCTCTGAAGTGATGAAGGGCAACTGCCAGCAAGTGACTGTTAAATCCATGTTGAAGGCTATAAAAACAACCATTTGCAATGCAATACATTTCGAATTTACGCGAGTTGGAGCTATTGGCATTGTAAATGTCAATTCATTTTATTTATGTTTTGGTTTTTAAAATATAAATAAAAGAAATTCTGATTTAGAATGCCAATAGCTCAAACTTGTGTAAATGCAAGACCTATTGCATTGCAAATGCAATGCTTATTTACACTGGTTATGTGGTTCGCACTTCCGATATTGTGAGGTTTGTGTAACAATTAAATCTTTTTGCATTTTGCGTGGAGCAAAAAGGGACACAAAATCTCCCAACCAAAATCAGCCATGACATTTTTTAAATAATGCCTATGCCACAATCCAATAGACTACATACAAACGAAATGTAGCTCGGCCTGTTTTGGGAGGCTGGAATTTTGCCTAAAATATAAGGTGGCATGGTGTTATGACTGGATCAGTCGTCCGTAAAACAGGCAAAATGCGTGTCACATTACAACCAAAATTACGACAGTAATATCTCAGACAACGGGGTGGGGGGAAGAGGGGCGAGAAGGCATGGACAAGGGAGTGCTGGCGGGAAGAGGGGCGCGAGAAGGCACAGACAACAGAGTGCGGGTGGGGGGAGAAAAAACTAATAATAAACTGAGCGCAGTGCCCCTGAAGCGGGCAATGCGCTCCATATTAAAGTTTGGAAAAAAAAGAAAAATGCAAATTAGTTTACGAAGCAGCCACCATTACCAAAGCTGGCACCCCGTGCCTGCTGTGTCCCTTAATATAGTAAATAGTTTTCGGAACTGGTAATGAAAGCTCCTGAGTTAGGACACAATAATAGATTGAGTTCTGATGGGAGGTAACAAATGGAGACAGGGCGGTAACAAGGAGGGAATTAGAAGCCTCATAATGAATAGGAAGACAGATTTACCAAGGACAATGACACCAGCCAATGAAAAGTATGGGCGGAGAGTAGGCGAGGCTTACACAGCATACTCTACTACTGCATGCCTCGCAGAGCGAGCAGCACATGTGCGGTGCGCCACTAGGCTCGACCTAAAAATGACAAAGTAATGCTATCACGAAAGGTGTTGCATTACGCCACATAATCTGCTTTTTCTTGCTACATAATTTAGCCAAACCTGCCGTCTAATTTGTCCCTCCCCTTCCGCACATTTCCAGTGGCCCTGGCTATTGAACAAAGTGCTATGCAAAAAACACACAGCCAGGTCTTTGCTGCCTTTCTACACTCCTTTCATGTAGTGTAGTGTAGTTCCTATATTCCCAATAGGCTCTGCGCATTGGAATAATATATCCTACAGATGTGACGTAGAACTTATGTCGACTAGGTCTCTATCGATTATATTAGATAAATTGTGAGTGCCAGCTAGCTCAGAGGTCACTAAAAACTTTCTCGAATCAACAAGAAGGGATTAGTTTCTGACAACCGCATAAACATGACAACTTTGTTTCCCCAAGATAAAACGTATCTTCAGAGTCGTGGAAACAATAGATAGATATTTTACTCAGTCATTCGTGCATACTTCCTTTCATCAGAGGTGCAGAGAAATAGAGAGACGGGCGTTTTCAATAAAAGTATTTATAGAACAGTCTTCTTTCTCATGCAGAAGAAATGAACTGCTACAATCGCAGTACTGGCTGTAAAGTATAATGCGTAGAGCAAGAAGAGCATTATAAAATAATACTGTAAAAGCATGGTATGGGTTCTAAGCCATTAAATACATACATAAATAAATAAAGACTAAAAGTACTCAATGGTGTTTCTAAAATACACCTACCCCGATGTACCTAACCTAAGTCTAGTACGAGGGAAGAAGTAAGTGAGGTGTAGCATAAGTTTAGCATTCTTTTGCCAAGAACCTATCCACGATTTCTCTTAGGGTCTAATCAGCTCCGTACCTTGGTTTAGAATGAAGGAGGTCTGGTATCTCTTTGTCTGCGGACTCAATTTCCCAACACCCCGCAAGGGGAGCTTGGAAACACTGGAGCTGGATTTCTCGGCAAGAGAAAAGACAGCGTCTCTCTCAGTGCGTCAGCTGGAGGGTCGTCTTCCTTCGGCACTTGCTGTAGCGAGATTCGTCAGGCAAGTAGATAGTCGAACTGCTCCAAACCACTGTGTGTTTGCTAGGGCAAGTGTGGGCGTATCTAAACCTTGAAGGTGCCGAGTTTGACGTAAAGTTGGACATAATAACGTCATCAAAGAGTCGTAGTTCTTTGAAAACTCCATGAGTTCTTGGAAAAATCAATATTCAAGCAAGGGGAGGTCCCTAACTGCTGAAGCCGAGTTTTCCAAGAAATCGTTGTGGCTTTGCGGAACTAGTGGAAGTAGCCATGCCATATTTGGACTGGATCGGTTATGTCTAAATATGGTTATGATTTCTATGTCTATATAAGGACAACGTGATTTATACCTATATAAGGGCATGAATCGGGAAAATTACACTAGGGTCCTAAAACACCCACTCCACTTTATTATGTTCAACTAAATTAATGCACTAAAACTTATCTAAAGCATGTGTCTACAATCCCACCAAAAAATACATAAAATTCATTTGAAATGGTTGTACACGAAAATGAGTATTTGTACTGTATGCATTTGAAAGCAATGATTCCATATTAAGCATATGGTATGATATTGGAAATGCTAACTGAATAAATCATGAAAATTACATTTATGAAAATGGCTCGTAAATACAGAATAAAAAATGTCGAGACCATCAACTGTTTTAGTTTCTGCATGAGGTCAAATATTGTTTCTAGGAAGTATTCAAAGAATTCTTGCTCTCTAAGAATAATTCTACTTTAAGCAGATTACTTTGTGCCAAAGTTCAGTTTTGGAAAAAGTAAAATCAAATCATAGAAAAATAGAGTTCCAAAGTTAGAAGTTTTTTGTTTTGAAAAACGTAGGTCGAATTCTAAGTTGATAGAACGCTGTGTGCTAATTTGAAAAGTTATTCTCGGTGTCCGGAGAAAACATTAAGGGCCAGATGTAGGTAAATCTTTTTTTCCGACTCTTAAATACCGACTCATACCGAATCGGTATTTTAGAATGGGAAAACGGGATGTAGATAAAAAATCGGTAACATTTACTGATTCGGTATCATTCGGAATCTCAAATCGGAATTTACCGAATCTGTATTTACCGAATCGGTAAATACCGATTCAGAAATACCCATTCATTCCTATGGTCCTTCTGGCCCATAGGAATGAATGGGATTTACCGAATCGGCATTTACCGATTCGGTAAATACCGAATCGGTAAATACCGAATCGGAAGATCAAAAAAATTACCTGTGACCCTGTAAACCAATCAGGAACACCCACCACACCCCACAACAAAGGCACAGAGGAACCAACCAATCAGAATCAAGCACCCCTCCCCAGTACCTGGGAGTGGCCACACCCATGCAGGTGCAGAGCAACTGAACAGTTTGCTGAGCAGGAGGAAACAGAGAGGAGCTGGCTTTCCAGAATTGACCTGTTCATCAGAATGGAGTCTCAGAAAGGGCAGAAGGATGCAGGAGAGCGCAGAAGGAAAATAAAATTTAGCCCAGCAGAACTGCAGGTGCTTGTGGAAGAAGTGGTAAAGCACAACACCCACATTTTTGGGAAACAGTCTCTGCATGTTGCAGAGGCTGTAAAAAGAAACACATGGCTTGACATCCAGGCAAAGGTCAATGCCATTGGGGTGACGCACAGGGAGATCGACGACCTCAAGAAAAGATGGTACGACCTGCGCATCATCACAAAGAAGACAATTGCTGCCCAAAGAAAGGAAGCTGGTGTCACAGGTGGGGGAAAACCGAGCTCCAAGACTAACAGAGCTTGAGGAGCTAGTAGAATCCACCCTGGAGCCTGAAAGCATCCATGGAATTGGGGACATGGATAGCTCTGCCAGAGCTTCAAAGAAACAAGGTAAGATGCATGGACAGTAATCCCCACCCATTACCCTGTCCCCCTTCCCCACTGTGTGTAAGCATAACACTCCAGAACAGCTTTTACTGATGGCCAGCAATGCATCATGGGAGACGTAGTCATAGGTACATACATGCAATGTATACACCATAGAATCCAGCAAGGCATGCCACACACAACTTCGAGCAGCTGATGAAGACTAGGCAACTGTGTGATATAAATGTATTTAATAAAGACACACAGGTGAACGACAACACTGACCCTATGTCCATATCTTTTCACAGGAGAGTCCTCACGCAGTACAGCACCAGAAAGGGAGGAGAGGGCAGCAGTACCTTTTTTAATTTATGCCACCAAAACAAATTAATACAACACAAAAAAATATCAATCAACAACCCATTGGACAAATACCATTGATGATACACATTATTAGAACATAATTAAGTAGAGCCAGAAGCAGGAGACGAGAGACATAGTCGGGGGAAGGAACAGTACTATTTCCATTGCAAACTAGACCAGATCCTTTTTAACCTTAAACAGGAGTGGGGATATTTAGCTTTAGCCAGGTCCAGTTCGAACTCAAACATCTGTCCTAGCAATACCCAAAATACATTATCATTCAGAGTAGTAGGATTTATCCAGGCCCTGGGAATACATAGACGGGCGCATGCAATGATAATAGAGGTCAGCGACCTCTCGTAGTTGTTGTTGTTGTTGTAATACTTTATTTCGATAAAAATTATCATAAAAGTACATACAATTTCATCATAAAAGAATATAGAATCATTAAAAGATCCTTATTCTGCATATAAAAACAATAACAGTTAAGAATAAGATATGAGTAAAAAAAACCTTAAGACAGAGAACTACAAATATTTGTTTCTTTTGGTAGTTACATTAATTGTCATACACAGTTTCCTACCCCATTCTCAATTTTACTAGCCTTGAAAGTATCTGGCAAGCTTTCCCCAGGAACTTTGCGACTCCACAGACGACCATCATAGATGTTGTGTCCGTTACCAATATACGGAGTGCCGTCACGTGGTGCCTTACTCCCAGCTCTCTGCAAACTGGTTTTAACCACCTTCTCCTGGGCCCACTATATGCTTTACAAGCAAACAAAAAGTGGGCTAAGGACTCGGTGGGGTTTGCACATCCCGGGCAGCTAGCATGATTGGACAGAGAAGCCTTCCAGCGCCTGGTAAATGCATTCAGGGGAAGTGTTCCATGTCTGAGTCTTAAAAACAGGGTTCTGTCTCTGGGTACTACCTAAAAGAAGGGAAAATGAAAGACAAAGTGCAGGTCACAGCGCTGTTGAAAAAGAGAACACCACATCCCAGGAAGCCACAACACCTGAGCGAGCCACAACACCACAGCCGCATTCCCCTCTATTGTTAGGAACACTTGAGTTGGAACCAGCAGCACTTTCGCCAACACCAACAACACAGTCATCCATGCAGGGAAGGGCAAGGAGGCTTGATGTGCCCCCTCTGAGGATTCTGCAAACCTCAGATGAGGAGGATGAGGGGGGTGAAATGCAGAGGAATCCACCTGTGGCTGACAAGGCCAGGCAGCCGAGTACTGCAGGCGCTGTGCGGGCCAGTGTCCTTGGCAGAAGGGCACGGGAGAGAGGTGAAGGGCAGGAAGGAGAGGGGGTCTTCTGTCGCCTGGAGGCCACCATGGTTAAGGTGCAGCCCCTGCAGGCGAAGGCAATGTTGCCAGTGCACAGGCAGGTGCGCAGCATCAATTACAAACTATCAAACATTGACCATGGAATAGGCAACATTGCTGGTAGCATGGAGGCAATTGCTAAGGGGATGACAGACATCACACAGTACATGGGTGCTCTGTCTGACAAGTTGAACAGAGACCACTTAAAGCGTCGCAGAGAGCGCCAGTGTATGCGGCAGCGGTCTAAGTCCCTGGACCACTTTACCACAGCACCGTCACTGCTGTGCCAGCATTCAATATCAATGCAGGATGCATTAGTGCACTGCTGCACAGACTTATCAAGGGGCATGGGGAGAGTCACCTCTGCAATGGAGCAGATGCTCACTAACCAGACAGGCACTGCTGGTGACACAGATGTGGAAGAAACAGAAGGGTCCACCAGCAGGAGTGGCTCCAGCACACCTGTACCTGAGATGCATAGGAGCGTCAGGCACAAAATTTCTGACCCAGCCACCACCCAAAGTGTGGATACCCAGCCTCGTGCATCCCGCACTGTAGTGCATGGCCGAAAAGGTTAAAGATTGCCCACACCTCACAGGACTGGTCACAGTGAGGGTAACTGTGAGCACGCAGTCATGGACACAGACATTGTAGGACAATGGTGTTTGAACATTTGCATGATGTAGTGAAAATTAAACTACATACTTCACATACTACACCTGTCTGTGTCTCATTCATTACCTAGAAATATCTCTGCCCATCTCAATCTACCATCTGTTGCTGCTGCTCCTGTTGCTATGGGCTCTGCTTGTTCTTGGTCATCATCAATATCCTCGTGATGTGTTACCTCCACCTCTGTGCCTTCTTTGGTGGCAAGATTGTGCAACATGGCACAGGTCGCTATTATCTTGCAACACAGGATTGGGGTATACTGCAGTGCACCTCCACTCTTGTGGAGGCAGCGGAATCTGCTCTTGAGGAGTCCAAATGTGCGCTCCACTACGTTGCGAGTAGACCTGTGAGCCACATTATAACGCCTCTCACTCCTGGTAATTGGATTGAGGTAGGGTGTGAGCACAAAGGAACGCAGGGCATATGCACTATCGCCTAGGTGGTAAAGAGAGGTCCATTAGTTACATACGCATGACACATGCACCTGCCATGACTATCAGGGTGTATCACAGTTGTTTACCTAGCAGATATCTGTCCCCAAACTCTCCAAGAACAAGCTGTGTGTATATCCCACTATTCTGGAAAATGTAGGAGTCGTGGGTGCTACCAGGATATTTAGCCACTATGACTGTGATGATGTTGCCAGCATTGCATATCACCTACACATTGATGGAGTGCGTTGACTTACGGTTTCTGTAGATGTGTTCAGTGGCTGCAGGTGGACAGAGTGGAATGTGGGTGCCATCTATGCAGCCTATCACGTGAGGGAAGTGTGCCAGTTGATAGAAATCAGTTTTTGTTTTTCCAAGTTCCACAGGTGTGTCAGGGAACCGGATATAATGTTCCATTCTCTGCGTCATGGCCTCCAGGAACGTCCGGAAAAAACATGACGGGCAGCTCTGGGACACACCACCAACTGCAGCAATCACACTCTGGTAGCTCCCAGAGGCAAGCAGGTGTAGGCTACACAGCACCTGCACATGGGGTGGGATGGCCTGGGCCCTGGGTGTTGGGTGATCCAGGTATGGGTGCAGGTCCCTAATCAAGTCCAGGATGGTTCTGGTCTGGGGTGTAGCCTGTACCTCTGCAGTATCTCTGGCTCAGTCAGTTGGAATAGGGTGATCCTCTGCCTGTAGACCAGCTCCTCCCTTCTCCAAACCCTCTCTCCTGCTGCCTGTAGCCATAGCCGCCTCGCAATCACGTAGAATACCGCCATTCTTGCAAAGCTGTTGCATTTTGGGCCCTTTTTTATAGCCTGCACCTGGTTACCACCTGCTTTCAATCCATGGTAAATACCGACTCTTAAATACCGAATTTCATGGAATTCGGTAGTTTTTGCCTTTCCTACATCTCGATGGGCCATTTTTACCATTTCTTATTTACCGATTCGGTAAATAACAACTCGGTAAATAAGGATTCAAAAAATACCGATTTGGAATAATACCGGCTCTTATATACCGAATCGGGTACTTTTTGGCACCTACATCTCAAATTCCAAATACCGGTCGGTAACCGCCAAAATTACCGAATTTCGACCGTTACTGACCGGTATTTGGACACCTACATCTGGCCCTAAATCTTCTAAGCTGGCAAAGAAATCGTCTACCACAGTAGGTGAAAGTTGAACCACTTCATTAAGTAGATCAATCGTACACAGATGAGAAGCATCACCGTCAGCATCAGTCACATTAGCAATGTTCGCAGTAGATGGTACCTGTGTGCCAGCTGATCCACGTATCTCACCTTCAGCTGGAATTGCTGGTGAGACCTCAATGAAGGCCGTCATCAGGATTGCTAGCCGCTGGGGACAACACAATGCAGGAGCCATTTATGAACCAAGCAAAGCGTCAACATCCGTTGGCAGTGCTGATGGAAGTGTCAGACAAATATCCAACACGCATTCCTCTCCATAAAGCAGGCATCGTAGAACAGGTAAGATGCAATCTTGCCAGATTGGTCTGAACGATAGGAACCACGTGGTATTCAAATCTCTCAAACAAGCCAAGCCAAGAATATGTGTTTTGCGCTCATAATACTGCATTGCAAGAAGAGTGTTCTCCATGGTAATCTAGGTATCGGAGGTGACTGGACTTTCCATGTCAAAGCAGAAAGAACAAAAATAGTATCCCTGCTAGGAGTCCCATGATGAGAGGCAGGCCGCCGAACACAGAGTGCACGAAGTTTGGAAAAATGCCTAGGACTGCTTCAAAGGGTGCTAACAGTCCCGAAAAAATCATCCTAAATACATGTACAGTACCACTGGTATCAGACATGTTTAAGAAACGACCTAACATTTCTGCGAAATGTATGTGACAGTTTGTTGATAATAGGGCATGTATCTCTGCAGAGGACCTTGCAACTTGCAGATCATACATCTCTCTGGACGTGGTCAGTGGCACCGTTTTCTGTAAAAGAATGGCTTTCCTTCTGATTAAAGTATCAATCCATATGGAACAGATGTTCAGTGAAGGCCATAGCGGCGACTCCCCGTCTGACTTAGTTTTAGGAAACAATACTTGCATACAGCAAGTGACCCTGGCTGACATACTAACGAGATAGGCTATTCCTGGCATCATTCCACAACAGCTGTGATCATTCAGCATTATGTAGCTCACATTCGATAGATGCCTAAAAACTGGATCTATCACTGCTGCCGGAGTACCTTGCAGGTGGTAGGATAAGTTGGTCGAAGAGCCAGCTCCAAGCAAATTAATACCCTGACATAAAAGTGTACTGCTCAGTGCGCTTTTTTCAATTTTTACCACTAAGAAATACCTCCTTTTCCCCACTCCAGCCTTTAAGTGTGTATGGTAAATCCCAGGTCGACTTTATGTATTCTTTAACCAACCTTTCATACAGGCCTGCTGGTATGTGTTTCAAGCAATACTGAAATTGGAAAATTGTCACTGGTATCGTGATAGTGCCATGGATTTGCCAATCTACGGCTTGTTTCTCAGAAACAGTTAATGGTAATCTTTCCAGTTTTTCTATGCTCAGCACCGTATAGTCTGCTCCCCTCTGTGCCAAAGAGATTTGTTTATCTGTAAGGTTAAAACCAGTAAAGAATGACGTGGTGTTGATTAGACGCCAAGACACAAAGTCGGAATGAAGATTTTGTAACGTCCAGCCTAGCAGCATTATAGAACGTAATTGAGACTGTCCATGTTGTAACATGAGCAAGTCCTGTTCCATTATGTCTATGACAGAGGATACAATGCTGTTCAAATAATACATTTGTTGAAAAGGAAACCATATTCCTATCGATGCCCAGGCTGCTGGCGCAAACCGCCTCTTAGTTCCCATGTTGAGTAATTACCAAAATAAAGAGACGGGCGCTGGGAGCAGGAATCAAGAACAGAGTTTATTACTCATGAGGAGAGCCAGTCATTTCGGACACGAAACACAGTGTCTTTCGGGAGGTGCTCTAACAAGTGAGCTGAGACTCTGGCTTTTTATACTTTACAGAACACAGGATAACACAATCGGGACGGTGTGACGCAAAAGGAAAGACATCCCTATAATCCTCGTGGTGATCCTACCCATATACATTCACAATGGGGACCCTTGACCTGCTGATAAGAGGGGAGGGCAATCACGCAACTGAGTGTTTTGTAGGATGTGTACGCCTGATCATAGCCCAAGGGGTGGGGTGGCTAAGACCAATAGAGGATCCTTTGAAGAGGAGTGACTTCATACAATAAGGGCAGTAAATGGTATCTCTTGGCTCAGGCGATGGCCTCGGACATGTGTGGTCAGTCGGACACGGGGTGAGGGGTCATAAATGGAGTGGTATTCATGCCGCATGAACAATCCAGCGCAGAGAGGGGGGGGGGTTTATCAACAGAGGGGCATTCATGGGAGGAAAGGAGGTGTTGGTCAGGCGCTGGCGTGACTTCCCAAGGACAGGGTCATACAGAAGGGTCATGCTCATAAAGAGGAGGGAGGGGGAGCCAGGGTGCGCGGAGGATGCTTGCTGGGTCACAGGGGTGCGCTGGCGATCGATCGTGGGCAGGGAGGCCATGATATCTAAGATGGCTGCCGTGCACGTAATACATAGGTGACAGGCCGTATGACTTGTTCATGCGAGGAGAAGGGAGGGGTAGCCAGGGTGTTCAAATGCACGCAGGAGGGAAGCCGGGGATTTTATAAAAACGGACAGAGAGGCCATGGCCCAAAATGGCTGTCATGTACATATGGGCACGGGCTTTCATTGGCAGAATGATGCGGTCAACATTTCAGGGTATACGTGGTGCCTACAGGGAGGCGGACGGGAGAGGGCAAATGAACGCCGCTTAGGTACATTAATTCTGCTAATTTCCACAGTCGCCGCTTTTAACATAAGCGAGTTCATTTTCCTATCCTTCCTAGTTACGGGGCGTACATATAAACATGTGGTTGATGAAATAGCATTTGTCAATACTAACATATTGCATAAAAATCATGAACAGTTGATGTGATGGGCAGAATGCAGCACATAGGAAATTGTATTTGTCGAATTCCTATCATTTCAAAAGCACTACATAGCATAAATGTTTCTGACTTAAAATGTGACCAATGAACATCTTGACCAAGTAGTTGAGGGCGGAATTTAGTTCAATATACAAGATTTCTTCATCCCAGTGTCTTTTTGTCAGTGAGCCATCACTGGTAGGCTCTAGTCCGAGTACTTTCGTTGGCGCTGTTGAGCACCGGCGGTGGAGCTATAGGTCCGGCTCTGTTCTATCCTTTCGCGTTGCAGGGTGCGGTCAGTCCTCTGCTGTTAGACCACAGTCCTGTTTCCTAAACAATCCGGTTGGTGGCGCCTTATGCTCGGCACCCACAGTTCTATGGCAGCACCCTATTCCCAGTGAAATGCAGTTCGTTCCTTTGGCAAAAAGTCACGTGGAGAAGAGGGTGAGTGAAGTTCAAAATAGTCGATAGGGGGGAGGGTGGAGTTGGGTCAGAGTTCCTGGGACACGCAAAAAGGACCAAGGGAGCAAAGGATAACAAGCAGGCAGGCCCATCCATCGGGCTCAAGGAAGGGGGACGGAGACTCCAGGCACACGTGGGTTTAGCAGGCGAGTGGTTTCGAGGTGGCCCGCCGTTTTTCATTTTCCACGCTGAAGTTGCGGTCTCGTCCCGTATCCTCCTGTTGCTCTGCGGCTCCACCTTCGGTCGAGGTCACACGAGTCCCAAGATCCGCAGCCAGGCTGTACGCCACTTCTGACCCATCTCCTTCGGTGATCGCGAATCTTTGAATAGGTACAAGACAAAGTTTCAGTGAAATGGCAAAAGAAGATATCTATGCATGTGAATACCTCCCTCAATTCTACGCATTTGGGAGATACGCTCATTGGTCACAGTCAGATGTTCATTGCCAAGCAGTGCACGTGTCAGCATTCCTACTGAGTTTATGGCAGGTACATTCATCGGCCCATTTATAATTCGAGTGATTACAAGATAATATTTCCTTCAACCGTTCATTACATCCTTTTCAACATTAGCGTAGCATTTCCCTTCAGAACTTGTTAACTTTTTCAGACAGGGCGGGGGCGCTATAGTCGAGAGTCGGGCGAAACAAAATTTCCTCAGGGGTCAGCAGTTACCCGTGATCATTATGTTTATACCTGGGACAACAGGAGTGGTTCTATCAAAAATGGGGCGAGGATGCTTCGGGCGCTTGCGCTTGGGTGCAAAGGGGTGGGGCAATCTTGGTATTGGATGTCAGTCTAGACGTTGGCGTTCGTCTCTGTAGAACAGACATTGGATGCCATTGACATGCAGTTCCCCTATAAATGGCCAGATTTGGGGGACTTTAGTCGTCTTACCTGTCCTTTCCTTCTCAGCCAATTCAAGTTCATTCATTTTACAGAAAGGAGAGGCAGTAACATGGCGAGATACAATCATTTTAGTTTCGGTCAATTTCGCTGAACACCTTCGTGTTCAATATGTATCAAATCAGACTGGTGCCGGTGGGGCAAAATTTTACAAATGAAAGAGAGAGAATAGACAGACTCTCATAGAGAGTGAGAGTCGCCAGCAATCTAAACGAGCCATTCGGTACACGTATGACATGTAGGGAGAGAGAGAGAGAGAGAGAGAGAGAGAGAGACGTGTACAAAAATAGGTCATTTAGTGCGCTCACAACACGGAACAGCAAAGGTTAGTTAACA
Source organism: Lissotriton vulgaris (assembly GCF_964263255.1). Lineage (NCBI taxonomy): Eukaryota > Metazoa > Chordata > Amphibia > Caudata > Salamandridae > Lissotriton > Lissotriton vulgaris. The sequence goes on from NW_028253554.1 coordinate 263,547, forward strand.
TGCAGATACAGACAGAGGGAAGACATAAATCCGTACATTATACACAAACTCAGACAGGGAGGACGGCACATGTATTACACATATATAAGACATTCACGACAAGACAGGAAACAATTGTTAGCCTACAACATCTGTTTTTATCCGTATATCCTACGTATCTTTACTATCCTGTTTTATCTATGTGCTTGCTCTTTCTACCCTTCCCCCCTTTTCCTTCTCGCTTGTCACGCCTGCGAGCGGTCCCAGTTACCAATACTCACACCTCGGCTGGTTGATCAGTGATTAACCTGGTCGTGCTAGTTACCCATGGTTGGATCTTAGGCCATTTTCTGTTCCCTCCTGTGGTGGGAAGTTCTCCAGGCTGAGGCAACGGCAAGCATTGATCGGGAGAACAGCCGGACAGCTTGGCTATATCTATAAGAGTGTGGAAAAGGGGGTAGTGCATTTTGAACATCAGCAATATTTCTAACTTCCTAGACGGGTGGTGCCGTGGCAACCCTTACCTATATAGTTTTTCTTTGTCCTTTCCCTACCTAGTCAGACGTCCAGTTACATTACTTAATACGTCATTTCTAGTCAAATTTTTTTTTTTTTTTTTTTTCGTCATTCAGTACCTGTCCAGTTTCTGTGTCAGTCTATCCTCTCAGTCGCTATGCCCTAAGGAGGAATAGTCGTGTCAAGTCTACGTCTTTTCTTTTTAAAAAAACCCTGTCGTTATAATGACCACACACATATTCCCTCTTTTCCTGCTTCGTCGGTGATCCGACCGTCGCTCTTCCACACTTCAGCCGACGTTCTGACGTGACCTGCAGAAGGGAGAAAAAGAAGGGGTGGGGGGGCAACATTCAAAGCACATCATCATGCAGTAGTTTGAAAATGTTTTTACCTACCATAAACTCGCCCTATCTCCTCGTACCGCATTCCCTTGCCCTTTCGGCATTTCAGCCCAGAGGGACCAGTGATGTCATATAGATAATCATTGATGATCTGAGTATCTACATGAGCTACTTGGTCGTAACCCTCTTTGTCGGGTGCAAGGGTGACGGTCAGGAGGCATTTCTGCGGAGTCGTTTTGAGGGAGTCTAAAACACCTTCCTGGCTGCCTGCGATACATAATTGTAGCTGCCAAATATCTGATCCCTTTTGATCTACATCCTTCATCATACTTACTCTTCGCTCGCAGTAGTAAGGCATTACAAAACTCATTAATGCAACTGCAACGACCATGCTTTCTTCTTCAAAATACTTTTAATAAACGGAATTGGTAGCAATTCATTGCATAAAGTGCAGCAGTGCAAATAAAATCGCATTGAAATTACCTTACAGAGTAAACATGATGCATGTTAAAAATTTATTTTTAATCAATTCATAATTCATTATCCAGTACTCATTCTCTATCAAAATTACACCAATTCATTTTCCAACTCCTAATCAGTACCCACCCTAAGTCAATTCATTATCCAAGCACATGCTCAATATCCTTCATATCTACTTTCATTATCCAAAACGTTATATATATATCTCTCGGGGTAAAAAGTTGCATGGTCATGGTACAATAAAGTTCATTCAAAAAGTCTCATTTTGTGTCGGCGCCATTTTGGGTGGGGTCAGGCGTGTTCCAGCACAGTCAGGATGTCTCTAGTCTTGCATGGCTGGCCCTGAGCCTTCCGTTGGGAATTCAAAAAGTTTTGTGCTATAAGGTTAACAGTCTAACAATGTGGACCATGAGTCAAAGAGTGGGAAGGGCGGCAACAATTTTCCTACCGGGTCATCCTGGTGTTCCTCCGGAACTGAACAAGTCTGTGCTGTGGCTGCATTTTTAGCCATTTCTAATCCGAGGCTGGTGCCGGCAGGAGTTGCACCGATGTTGTGGTTCCCGGTGAAGGGGGCGGGGGCACCCATGCAGGGGGTCGGGGGCCCCCCGGCTCTTCTAGAATCTTCAAGGTCGAGGAGGGGCGATATGGAGCGAGTGCCCGTCCTGGGCAGAAGACCGCTTTATGATGTTGACCCTCTTTAAGTAAGAGCATTGGGGTGTCGCTGGAAGCCTCCACCTGGAGGGAGGTGGGGGAGGGTCGTTCGCGCCGCCTCCCCCTTCCAGCGACCCCGCGCCGTTCCTCGGCTCCGTCGTCTTCGATATCGGCCATGCCAGCCATTGATGATGGGGGGGGGGGTGGTCGGCGGCTGAGGCAAGACAGCCCCCCCCCCTTTTCCCTTGACACGTGGCGGGACTACCTGTGCCTATGTAGGCGGCGGCATGCGGTGAATTTGGCATCTGGCAGGACTACTTGATTTGCCGCCGTTTTCGCCTTGGCTTCGGCCTTTGGCAAGCAGGCGATGGCATGCGGCGAATTTGAAATGTGGCGGGACTACTTGATTCGCCGCCGTTCTCGCCTTCGGCTTCTGCCTTCTTCGTGGGTCGGACCGGGCGAGAGACAGAAGGGGGGGGGGGGGTGGTCGGTGGCTGAGGCAAGAAAGCCCCCCCCCCCCGTGGCCTGCAGGGCAGCGGAAGAGGGAGAGAAGGAGAGGACTCTGCCATTCTTTGGACCGCCTGCCCAACATCATCTCCTCCCAACCGTGGTCAGGCGGGCCCCTCGTACCTCGAGGCCTCGCCTTCCGGATGGGCGTAACTGCGGACCTGTTGCACTTCGGGAGTTTCCGGAATGGGGGTAGGTACCTATTTGATTGTTTCTATTTCATGTGACCGTTATTTGGGCGTGGCGGGCAATGAGGCAGGCATGTTGGGAGCAGGAACAGGCAGTGAAGCCTAGCTACCTCGCGGCTATGTTCTGCTATCAAATCTTTTCGCCATTTTATATTTCTTATTACGAACTGTTTCTAATGTTACTTATTTTTGGTGAAGTCAAAAGCTCATCAGGGGGTTACTGACTTAGCCTGATTTCCTTTTATTTTTCTTTCTCTTCCTTAGCGTGTTTCGAGCTAAAGCTTTCTGTTAGTAGGGAACGGTGATCACTTCATATTTTTATGTGTCCTTTTCACTGGGGGGGGGGTGGTACATCTGGACGGACCAGACGAGTCCCCTCCAATAAATGGTCCGGGGTGGAACGAGATTATCGATCAAAAGGGGAACATATATTCCTTCATTAGGGTATCATCCTGGACGGACCGAGCGATGTACTTCCATTTACCAGGGTAGCCTCCTGGACGGACCAGTCGGTCTATTTCTACTAAATGGCCCATGAGTAGAGAGCATATGTCCTCCATAAGAGTAGTCTCCTGGGCGGACCATGCGAGCTACCCCACAATAACCAACCAGTGGGGAGTGGGTAGGACTGACGAATTCACAAAGGGGCATAACCTACCCTTTTCTGCTTGCAAAGACTAGATAGAATATCTCTATTCCACGTTGTTTGCAGGCGGAAAATACCTCAAACGAAACAATGCCTGGAACAACAATGTCCAGGTTTTCAATCAATCAGTGGGGAGAAAAACAGGCATGACGGATTACAACGGGGACAAAAGTCTGCATTACCTGTCCTTCGCTATCCAAAAAGGAAGACAGAATATTTCTACTCGTCTCAGTTTGTAGACAGGGAAGATCTCAAAAGAACAACAATCGATTATTAATCGACTTCAAACAATCCAGTGGGGAGAAAGGTAGGCATGACGGCTTAATACCGGGGACAAAAGTCTACATTACCTACCCTTCTCTATCTGCAAAGAGGGACGACGTTCCTATTCGCCGCTGTTTGCAAACAGAGAATGTCTCGTTCTCAAAAGAGAACCAATATGTCAAGTAGCCCTCAGAGCTAAATGAACCAATACCAACAATGCCAGTATACAAATACTGGTTTTCAATACAAACAATCAATCAATCAGGTGGACAGAGCCACCCTACCAATCAGGCGTAAAAACACCCTACTTAATCTTACCCGGACCGGACCATACGGATAGTTCTTCGACTTCCTCCTCCAGCGCCCGATCGTTCTCTTACTCCATGTAGCATTCCTGTGGGATTCCAGTCAGGACAATAGGTCACTGAAGAGAGGTCCGTTCAGAATTGGTGAAGTTCTGCTGATCGGCCGCCGGGCGAGGGCCCTCTCAAGGCAGGCATGCCCCGATCATTTAGACGTTCACTTCTTCGTCTGGGTCTCTCTTACCGAACCCCATGTCACTGATGGGCCCCACGTTGGGAGCCAATTGTTGAAAAGGAAACCATATTCCTATCGATGCCCAGGCTGCTGGCGCAAACCGCCTCTTAGTTCCCATGTTGAGTAATTACCAAAATAAAGAGACGGGCGCTGGGAGCAGGAATCAAGAACAGAGTTTATTACTCATGAGGAGAGCCAGTCATTTCGGACACGAAACACAGTGTCTTTCGGGAGGTGCTCTAACAAGTGAGCTGAGACTCTGGCTTTTTATACTTTACAGAACACAGGATAACACAATCGGGACGGTGTGACGCAAAAGGAAAGACATCCCTATAATCCTCGTGGTGATCCTACCCATATACATTCACAATGGGGACCCTTGACCTGCTGATAAGAGGGGAGGGCAATCACGCAACTGAGTGTTTTGTAGGATGTGTACGCCTGATCATAGCCCAAGGGGTGGGGTGGCTAAGACCAATAGAGGATCCTTTGAAGAGGAGTGACTTCATACAATAAGGGCAGTAAATGGTATCTCTTGGCTCAGGCGATGGCCTCGGACATGTGTGGTCAGTCGGACACGGGGTGAGGGGTCATAAATGGAGTGGTATTCATGCCGCATGAACAATCCAGCGCAGAGAGGGGGGGGGTTTATCAACAGAGGGGCATTCATGGGAGGAAAGGAGGTGTTGGTCAGGCGCTGGCGTGACTTCCCAAGGACAGGGTCATACAGAAGGGTCATGCTCATAAAGAGGAGGGAGGGGGAGCCAGGGTGCGCGGAGGATGCTTGCTGGGTCACAGGGGTGCGCTGGCGATCGATCGTGGGCAGGGAGGCCATGATATCTAAGATGGCTGCCGTGCACGTAATACATAGGTGACAGGCCGTATGACTTGTTCATGCGAGGAGAAGGGAGGGGTAGCCAGGGTGTTCAAATGCACGCAGGAGGGAAGCCGGGGATTTTATAAAAACGGACAGAGAGGCCATGGCCCAAAATGGCTGTCATGTACATATGGGCACGGGCTTTCATTGGCAGAATGATGCGGTCAACATTTCAGGGTATACGTGGTGCCTACAGGGAGGCGGACGGGAGAGGGCAAATGAACGCCGCTTAGGTACATTAATTCTGCTAATTTCCACACATTCTGGATGGCAGAGTCGTTAACCCATTGTCAACTACAGAGAAAGCTTTCTCTAAATTAATACGATCAATTTCTTGTATTTGTTCTGCAGTTTCCATTTGCGTGAATTTTCATGCTTCATTATAAGCAGCATAAATACCGGCGTATATGAAACATTTATGACGTGGTTTACGAGGTCCTAGTAAGAAGTCTCTCAAATCATCATCATCTTTAAGTAAAGTTAAGTGTTGTTTTTTATCTGGGAGTGCAGATTTTTGTAGCCACTCAAGGCACAGTTTTCCTACACTGTATGTTGTTATTATCATCCCTGGATGTTGTCTCTGGACATATCTTGGATCTGGTCTAGTTACTGTAAACCCTTGTGTCTTATTCAGGAATCTATCTTGACAGTTATTCGTGTCTGTGGGCCAGATTAACCATTTCTTCCAATAAGGATTTGTTCTGTTCTGTTGTAAAATATATTTCACGTCTACCTCCTCATCTGTAGTTCCATTACTATCAGGTGTGTGCTTAGGTATAGATGGTTTGTTTAAGTCTTTTATCTTAGCCAGGCCAAGACAAGATGTCTGTTGAACAGTTTCATTTAAGAACATTATTTGTTCTGGGATGATGCAGGCTCTGAATAAGGCTTCTAAACCTTGCACCTGCCAGTCTTTTGTGCCTCAGACAGTTTTTGTCTCAATGTTGTCTTTCCAAAAGTCAAAACCTAATGTGGACAATTGAGCATAAAAGGCAGCAGAATAAATTTGCTTACTATTAGTCAACATACTTTTCATTCCTGTCTTATTAACATTTTTTAAGTAAAATGTTTCTGGATTTGTGACATTAAAACATGAGAAGTATGGAAATTTTTCATAAAATGTTTTTGAGCTACCCTTTGGTGGCGTCGGACAATGTTCCCATTGATTATTAGCAAAAGCATTTCTAGGGTGTGCAGATTAGTGCAAATAATGATGACCATGATTATTAAAACAATACATTTGTTCATAATCTGATGAACCTTCTAAGTATTCCTGTTTTGTAAATTTTGCTGACATTTCTAAGTCTGCCATCATGTTATTAACAGTCTCAAAGTCCCAATCATCAGAAAATCAGCTGGATGAAACAAAGTTGATCAAGGAAACCTTTGATGTGGAATCTTTAGCAGCTCTACAGGACGATAAATGTCATAATCAGTTCTGTGCCATGCTATACCACCAGGTAGAGGAACGGCTGTGATGTTCACTGATGACAGGTCTCTTTGTTTACGATCAGAAGATTTGTGTGGCTTCAGGATCAAGTTAATATTCTTACTTGCTGTGTCCATTTTACTATATTTTCCGTCTATCAGCTTTCCCAAACTTAAAACAAGGATGAGCCAAAGTAGGAGAAAAAGTAAACCTAACACAATCCAAAATTCAACCCATGGTGAAACCAGATATGTATTTGCAAGCTGGTGAAAGAGTTCTGTTACTTGTTCCTTGAAGGTTTTATTTGCTGGCGTTGTTTCAGGTTCGCTGGGATCCTCAGAAAACGTATCAAAATTGATGAAATAGCCAGAGGCAGTTCTGTCAGTTGTTGGTATTGCATCGGATTATTTGAAATCACTGGAGTTGCTTGGTCCCTTAACATATTAGTATAGTCAGATGCTACATCATTGTAGACAGGAGTTTCTTGATGAACTGTGAGTTGGGTTTCAAGAGGCACAATGTCCATGGCTTTGTTGCATAGTCCTTCTTTTCTTACTGCAGATTCTTCAAAGGTGATGAGTCTTTCAGTTTGAACCTCTTGGATAGAAGCAAGATTTGGTCGTCTGCTACACCTTTGGAGTCCACTTGGCCTGCTACTTATTATCCGCCACATGATGTGATTTTGCCAGGTCGATGCACGCAAACCGGTTCTCCTTTCTTCTAGCAAGGGGCGGTAGTAATACTGTTCTTGATCCGTGGATTGCTAGCACAGGTACTGGTTTTCTGTAAGAAGGCCCAAATTCCTTCTTGTTCGCTATTTTTTCTCTGACCCGATCCCCAATCTTTGGAATCCAGACAGGTCTTGCTGGGACAGGTGGTTTTTCTTCAGTGGTTGTTGGCTTCTGTAATTTGTTGCTTAGACCTCTTCTTGTTTCATTTAAGTCCTGCAAAACAGCCAAACGGTCTTTGATATCAAAGGGCTTTTGTTCTACCACTGAAGTATGACGATCGAGGTCTTCGACAATCATTCTAGTACCAAAAAGGATTTCATATGGAGTGAATCCACCCAGAGAATTTCTTGGTCATCCAATGAATTTTGTCCTAATAGTTGTTTGGACCGCATTTGTCCATAGGGATGTCTGCGTGTAGATAGCCTAGTGCTGTCTAACAATGGTGTCTGTGCTGGGCTGGCTATACTATAGTCAGGTATCTGGCGGCATTATATGCTGTGATCTCTGTAGCAGACATCGCAATTTATTGCAAATTCGTAAATGTGGGCATTCATCCCTGGCCACCAGTATGTCTCCTTTAATTCTAGTAGAGATTTTGAGATCCCTTGATGTATCAGACCCTCTCCCATATGTGCTTTTTGTACCAAACCACCTCTTCGTTTCCTGTTTGGAATCACCCTATCCCCCACTCCAGGGATTCGAGCAAAAGGAATGGAGTTTGCATCAATTATGTGTGAATATTCAAGTGGATAGTTTAGAGGTAACGCTGCACTGCTGCCTTTGCTTATGGCATTGACATCTAGCATTGTTACGCCGTCTATTTTGTTTTTTGAATGAGTGATTGCAGCGACGGAAGCCGTTTGCACAGCTGTCTTCACGGCTTCATCAGCCAATGAATTCCCTGCAACGTGAACGCCATCACGCTGATGATTCAGTGTATGGATCAAGTGAGTCTTTTGTAGTTCTTCGTATAATTGAACTACTTGTTCCCAAAGCATTTTATGCTTGATTGTGCCACTTTTTGCATCTTTGAAACCGTTCTGAACCCAGTTCTGCAGGTATTCATTGTAAGATTGGACACAGTAATACGAATTGCACACTATGAGTGTGGGGAATTCGCGATCGGCATTTTCAAGCGCCATCTTGAATGCTTGGAGTTCAGCTCGCTGTGCTGTACAGTCCCTAGAGATTGAGTTTTTGTGACCATAGGTCGGAATTTACCACCGCCAGCGACCTTTAACAATCGCGCACGCGCACTATACGCTTGTTTGCCCCCAATTGCGGGCTGTGCTGATCCGTCTTAATAAATTATACATCCATAATGTTCTAGAGGCAGAATCTCAGTGGGCAGAGGACATTCTTGTTCGTATTGTAGAAATTCTTGAGTTTTCAAGTAAGGGTCAAAAACGTATTCAATGTCTGTTGCAGCAAGAGAATTAACCCATTGTATCCGCCTTGGATGTAAAGTTTTGCATTTGAAATGCTCACTTTTGTCACTGCCTCTAAGGCAGGTACAGGCATAACGACCATTATGTGTTTTCCCTGTGCAGGGCTCTCTCTTTTGCTACTGCAGTTTGAATCGCTGTCAGAATTTTTTATGTTGACTTGAATTTCATTTCAGCTTGTGTGTACAAGTGTGATTTATAAGCTATTGGTACCTTTTCACCTTCATTAAAGGTTAAGTACGTGAATCCGCATCTTCCTGGAATGATTCGGATTACAAGGTTGTATACGTTTTCGCGTGTCTGTAAATGGGTTGTTGCTAACATGTCTGTTTGCACTGAACGCAAAATTTCTGTGTGTTTTTAAGTCCAATTTGTTGTTTTGAAATCAGGTTTGATTAATTCGTAGAGAGGTTAACCCTCTCTGCGTAATTTAGAATGTAAGTTCTTCAGAAATTCAGGAAACCTAGCATTGACTGTAAGTTTTTCAACGTTTTTGGAGGTTGGAACAGAACACACTTTTCTAAAATGTTTGCTGCCAGGCTCTTGCTTTCACTTGAAAGTTCGTATCCTAAGAATAGGACGTTGAGATGGGCAATTCTTGATTTTTTAAAGTTGAATTTGTACTCTTCAGAGGCGAATCCAAGTATTATGGTGTTCACCCGGTTCAAGTGCTTGTCCAAGTCATAGTCTGTTAGATAGATGTCATCAACATAAGATAATGCCTCATCATCGTACATCTGTAGTAACTCTGATACTCTGGCTGAGAATAACCCATGACTATTCTTGAATCCCTGGGGGAGACGACAGAAGAGACCCTGTGTCCCCATAATTGAGAAAGCGGTCAAGTACCTGCTTTCAGGTGCAATGTTTTGACAGAAGAAACTGTTAGAAATATCTAATGTTGTTTTATATTTTTTGCGCACAATGTTATTAATCAGTGCTGCTCTGTGTGCATTTTGTACTGCAAAGGCTTTGCAACAAGGATATAAATGTCTGTAGTCCAAAACTAGACAATATGTATTGTATGGTTTGTGGACAGGAAACAAAGGATTGTTCATGGATGAGGTGCATGTTTCAATCACCCCTTGGTATTCAAGTTGATCTAAGATTTCCCTGACCTGTTTTTTAGCTTCTTGCTTAACTGGATACTGCCTCTGAGCAGTAGGTTGATTTCTTAACTGGATCTTTCGGAGAGGAGAGTCCTTATTCCATCCCACATGATTTTTATATAAATGCTGGAGCCTGGGCTACTGCCCATTTTCTGGCATAGGTGTATTTTTTATTAATAGGAATATGATTTGAGAAGGCTGGCATAATGATCTCTTCTCCATGTGGGCACTCCCTGACAAATTCAGGTGGTCAGTCTTTTTTAGCCAGAAGGATGTCATATCCTTTAGAGAGTTTTCCCCAAAAGAGTTCTCTTATTTTTCTAGTTATGTCCCCCTCTATCCTGAGCGTTACTTCATATAACTTATGGGGTACACTAACCCTGGTATCTGCAGTTTCAACTTGAATGTATTCATTCAGGTCCACTGTCTCCAGGTGATCCTTCAGAATCTTGTGAGCTATGGTAACTTCTGCTGTGCTGTCCAGCATTGTCTGGGCCCACTCCCCGTTCTTGAGTTATGTCCTCAAGATCCTCGGCATGTCTGATTTTTAGACATGCTACCTTCTTCTTTGTGAATTGGGTTTTCTTATTTTTTGGAACTTGCTGATCTTCTTTGGACTTCACGCGTTCTTCTTGTGTTCTGATTGTCCTCTTCTTTCCGATTTCAGTGAGGAAGTCTGAAAGGTACGAGAGGAACGTGTATCAGTATCTTGATATCTATCAGGTTTTTCTCAAATTATCCCTATTTCTGAGGTTATACCTTTTTTCAGAGGGCTCCTCTTGAGGAGACCTACCTCTGGATTGAGAACGCTTCTCCTTAGGAAGTGTCTGTCTAGTATTTTCCCACTTCTTTTTAGAAGTAGTGAGAGTGTTTTTAATAAAATCTGTTTCAGGATTTTCTGTTAGTTCAGGCTTTACTGGTTTACCACCCAAACTATCCCTACCTACTTCTTCATAGGATTTTTCTATTATTCTGGCCAGTTCATACGGTTGCTCAGTTACATCAAGTTATTTTAGTTTTTGGCGGATTGCCACGGATGCTGCTTCACCTTTAATATTAGCTAATATTATAGCTGAGACCTGTTTGAAATCCTTCAGTAACTTCATACCGAGATTTAAAGCAGGCTCTGCCCCGTATTCATTTTGAATCTGTTTCAAGATATCTGGTATTACCTCCATGGACGGAACACCATGTGTTTTTGTGTAGATTGCAGGAAAGACTGTACCCCAAGTGTCACAGTCCTCCAGGTGTGGTACGATCCCTATTGGTAAACAGATTGTTAGAATCCTGTGTTTCTCATGAGGTGTACTATCGGGAAATACTGCCTCTATTTAAATCATTTTTTGAGCTAACCAGAATGGAATTTGTTCCCTTTTTGTAGGTAATTTACCAATGACCGATTGTATAGACTGTGGTGTAATTTTGTTTGTGTTCTCCTGATGAGGGGTGTGCTGTGGAATTCTTACAGCAGGTTGGACTGTTAGAGTCCGCATGACATATTGAACCAATTGTCTATGTATTTTAATTAATTGTTTTAGCTGAGCTAATAGTTCTGCATCTGTCATTCTTTCAATGTCAGGATGTGGTGTATAGCTGGCTAGCACCGGCCATGTCGCTCCTGGTCTACCTAGTGGACCGAGCCTGGTAATGTGATTTTGATGTTGTAGGGCGCCTCTAAACCAGAGCCCATGCTCTTGGTATGTTAATGGAAATTCAATATCCTCGAAAGGAGTGTATTCCGCTGGAGGCTCCTCTATCTTGTAGAAGTGGAACACATGTGTTCTTGGATTTGCTTCAGGGAAGATAATCCATGAATAGAATACCTCTGTCTGCTGATATTCGTGTGCCTCTATGACAAAAATTACCCTACCACCTCTTAATGATAGGCCATTTTGTATAAGCTTTATAGCGATGTCTTCCGTACGTTTTCTGGGATGATCATGGCATCCGCATCGGTTTCTTGGAAACCTGTAAGGTTTAAACCCGGTTGGTTTGCATTTAATGCATCTCCACCGTTTTCTTCGTCACTAGTCAACATTTTGTTGATTGAGAGTTTGCAGAGCAAGTTTCAAGGAAACAAAGATAAGGGGCCCGATGTAGGTAAATATAATTTACCACTTCTAAAATACAGAATCATACCGATTCGGTATTTAAGAAGTGGTAAATTAGAGGGGGGGAAATGTAGGTAATTCTGAATCGGTAAATACCGAATCTGTAAGATTCGGTATTCGGTAAATACCGAATCTGTAAGATTCGGTATTTACCGATTCTGTAAATACCGAATCGGTATCCCCCATTGATTCCTATGGGCCTTGAGGCCCATAGGAATCAATGTGGAATACCAAATCGGTATTTACCAATTCGGTAATTACCTATTCTTGCAAGGGTACAGGGGGTGTCACTTTGACACCCTCTCGCACCCCAATTACAGGCTTGTGTGCCATGTGGCACACAGACATGCCCTAAGGGCATGTCTGTGTGTCACATGGCACAGGTGTGCATGCACAGATGTCCATGCACACCTGGATTCGGTATTTTACCACCCAATTGGTTTGGGTGGTAAAATACCAATTCTTAAAGCCCTGTGGCACTCTGACATGTGCCAGCTACATCTACATAATCAGTATTTTACTGAGTCTGTATTTACTGATTCGGTAATTTTACCGAATCGGTAAATACAGAATCTGTAAAATACCGATTCTGTAAATGCATGCCCTACATCTGAAAACCGTAATACCGGTCGGAAACGGCCAAATTCGTCTGTTTCCGACCGGTATTAGGGCACCTACATAGGGCCCAAGGTGCACAATATTTTGGAACACTGTATCCTTCAACGTTGAACAAAACCAAAACTTATACATAGGATTTTCGTCCTACACAGTTATGGCAGATTTTATCCTTTCACCCACTCCAGACGTCTATTGGAGTATTTTACGGGAAAAAGGGGTCTCTGTGAAAAGCTCGACTGAGTTACTCTAGTAGCGTTAAATTAGTGCCTTACCAAACGTTGGGCGCCATGTAGTGTAGTTCCTATATTCCCAATAGGCTCTGCGCATTGGAATAATATATCCTATAGATGTGACGTAGGACTTATGTTGACTAGGTCTCTATCGAATATATTAGACTTAATTGTGAGTGCCAGCTAGCTCAGAGGTCACTAGAAACTTTCTCGAAGAAACAAGAAGTAATTAGTTTCTGTCAACTGCATAAAAATGACAACTTTGTTTCCCCAAGATAAAACGTATCTTCAGAGTCATGGAAACAATAGATAGATATTTTACTCAGAAAAGACAACGTCTCTCTCAGTGCGTCAGCTGGAGGGTCGTCTTCCTTCGGCACTTGCTGTAGGGAGATGCGTCGGGTAAGTAGATAATAGAACTGCTCCAAACCACTGTGTTTTTACTAGGGCAAGTGTGGGCATATTCATACCTTGAAGGTGCCGAGTTTGATGTAAAGTTGGACATAATAACGTAATCAAAGAGTCGTAGTTCTTTGAAAACTCCATGAGTTCTTGGACAAATCGATATACAAGCAAGGGGAGGTCCCAAACTGCTGAAGCCGAGTTTTCCAAGAAATCTTTGTGGCTTTTCGGAACTAGTGGAAGTAGCCATGCCGTATTTGGACTGGATCGGTTATGTCTAAATATGGTTATGATTTCTATACCTATGTAAGGACAAGGTGATTTATACCTATATAAGGACATGAATCGGGAAAATTACACTAGGGTCCTAAAATGCTATACAACAGTATGACCAGCATTTCGACACTTTGCTCTCTCTTCTCTGTACTGTTCCTTTCTGTTCAGCAGTGAAATGCCTGGGAAGCTGTCACTCTCTCTGAGTCAACGCTCCATGACTTCGAGGCCTGTCCCCTGCCAGCCTCTCATCAGCCAGATAGCCAGGTGTCTGCCATCTGATATCGCTCTATCCCACTTTATGGCACTGCCCGATGCCTATCAATGTTCTCCTGTGCAAAACTGAACTGGTCGGAGCCGCTTTCTCTCCTTGTCTCTCTTTTTCCACTGCCCGTGGTGGGCGGCCTTTTGTTTGATGTGGTTGGGGCCGCTCTTCTGCAATCTTCTGGGAGACAGCCCTCGGACTTGGAGAGCACGCCCTCCTATCTGTGAGACAGCATGCACCACCTACATGGATGGCACCTCCTTAGATGGGTATTCTGTGGTTACCCTCATTCCATTAACAACGAAAAATAAAAATGTGCTGTTAAATTACATATGTGATGGGGCCTTTTTTGCGAAAACTGTAAAAATCTTTTTTAAACCATTAAATTTGCTAGTAATATATTTTTCTCCAATTTATTTTGCTTGTTTTTTATATACTCCACAGTTTTGTAAGGATTTAGCCATGTTGGAAAGTCGTCTAGTGGTAGTTCTACGTGCAACACGTGGATCTGTTGTTGGTTATATAGCTCAGTTGGCCGGAGGAACTGCCGGGGTTCGAGTTGCAGCAGGGCCAATTCCGACTTTCATCCTTCCAAGTTTGCCAAAACGGGTCCATTTTGAGTTTGGTGATGATAAACTCTATAATTAATTCACCCGGTGTTGGAAAACGAGGCAGCATCTGTGAGGCCTGCACAAATAACATGACTACATTTGTCCTTCACTGGGAACCAAACACCCAATTGTAGTGCCTGACTCTCAGAGGGTAGCCTTGCAGAGCAGTATGAGGCTTACTCAAGGAAGGTGGTGTGGGCTAGTAATCACCATTTGCAGGTGCGCAGTGTTAGACCTGGCACCTTGGTGTGAGTTTCCCTTCCACTTTTTGCTGATGTGCCTCAGATGTTTTTGCTGGTATCCGCTGCTAGTTCACCACCCCTTACCATCCCCAAGGAAATTGGTTGGTTGAGAGATTCAACCGAACCCTAAAAGGAATGATCATGGGCCTGGAAGGTCCAACGAGGCGTGAGTGGGACGTCCTCTTGCCATGCCTTCTCTTTGCATACCGTGAGGTGCCACAGAAGTCCCTAGGGTTCAGCCCCTTTGAACTGCTGTATGGTCACCCAGTGAGAGGACCTCTGAGTTTGGTAAAGGAAGGCTGAGAGCAATCTCCCAGGAAACCTCCCCAGAATGTATACAGTTACATGCTGGCCTTCAGAAACCAGACCAGGCAATTCAGGCAACTTGCTGAGGCAAATCTGGAAGCCAGCCAGGAAGAGATGAAGCGGTGGTACGACCAGAATGCCACTCTGGTAGAGCTTCAACCTGGACAAAAGGTGTGGGTCTTGGCCTCAGTGGAGCCTTGTGCACTTCAGGATAAGTGGACAGGTCCATTTGAGGTTGTGGAGCGCAATAGTCCGGTCACCTACTTGGTGGACATGCAGTCTCCCAGGAACCCTTTGAGGGTCCTACATGTTAACCGCCTTAAGCCCCACTTGGAGAGGTCCGAAATGGGCATGCTCTTGGCAACTGATGATGGGGTGGAGGAGGATACTGAGCCTCTTCCTGACCTCAGGTCGCCTCTGAGAAAGATGGGTCAGTGGATGGAGTTAATCTCTCACCCACCCTGACGCCTGAGCAACAGGAAGACTGCCGCCAATTGCTGGGGCAGTTTCCAGATCTGTTCTCCCTGGTTCCTGGTGTCACAGATTGGTGCGTCCATGACGTGGACACAGGAGACAGCTTACCTGTGAGGCACAAGGCCTACAGAGTAACTGACAGGGTCAGAGCCTGCATCAAGGAGGAGGTCTCCAAAATGCTTGCTCTTAGGGTGATTGAGTCCTCCAGCAGTCCTTGGTCCAGCCCTGTGGTCTTGGTCCCAAAGGCTGCTGCGTCGGGAGCCACACCTGAACTCCGGTTCTGTGTGGACTACAGAGGGGCCAATTCGGTCACGAAGACTGACGCGCACCCTATCCCCAGAGCTGATGAGCTCATCGATTGGCTAGGGGCTGCCCGGTTCCTCAGCACGTTTGATTTAACGTCTGGGTACTGGCAGATCGCCTTGACCGATGGGGCAAAAGAGAGGTCAGCATTCTCCACACCAGATGGGCATTTCCAGTTCCGGGTTATGCCATTTGGGATGAAGAATGCCCCTGCCACCTTTCAGAGGTTGGTCAACCCGGTGTTGGTTGGGCTGGATGGGTTCAGTGCCGCCTACCTGGATGACATTGCAGTGTTCAGTGGCACCTGGCCAGAACACCTGCAACACCTCTGGGAAGTTTTGATGGCACTGCGCAAAGCAGGCCTCACAATCAAGGCAAGCAAGTGCCAGATTGGGCAGGGTTCAGTGGTGTACTTGGGACACCAAGTGAGGAGTGGCAAGGTGGCACCCTTGCAACCCAAAATTGAGACCATCCTGGCTTGGGAACCCCCAAGACCCAGACTGCAGTGAGAGCCTTTCTGGGGCTCACTGGGTACTACAGGAGGTTTGTCAAGGGCTACGGAACTATTGTTTCCCCCTTGACAGAGCTGACTTCTAAGAAGCAGCCCAGGAATGTGATCTGGACTGACACATGTCAGGAGGTTTTTGACACCCTGAAAACTGCCATGTGCACGGCGCCCGTGCTCTTGGCTCCTGATTTCTCCAAGGAATTTCTAGTGCAAACAGATGCTTCAGAGCATGGTGTAGGGGTTGTTCTCTCACAGATGACTGAGGATGGCTGGGACCAACCTGTAGCCTTCATCAGTAGGAGCTTACTTCCCCGGGAACGTAGGTGGAGTGCAATAGAGCGAGAAGCTTTTGCTGTGGTCTGGGCACTGCAGAAGCTAACACCCTACTTGTTTGGGTCTCACTTCCGGGTGCAGACAGACCACAGGCCCCTCAAATAGTTGATGCAAATGAGGGGTGAGAACCCAAAACTGTTGAGGTGGTCCATCTCTCTACAGGGTATGGACTTCACGGTGGAACGCCGCTCTGGCACAGATCACGCCAATGCTGATGGTCTGTCCATGTTTTTCCGCCTTAGTGATGAGGAACTCCCTGGGGAAGGGTAGTTCTCCCCACATTTCAGCTGGAGGGGACACGTGTTAGACCTGGCACCTCGGCGTGAGTTTCCCTTCCACTTTTTGCTGATGTACCTCAGATGTTTTTGCTGGTATCCGCTGCTCAGGGCACTGCACCATGACCAATCCATGCCGCAGTGCAAGTGCTCCCAATATAAAGTGTAACTGTGATTGATTTCCATGATTGGCTCATTGGATTTACTGTCAGACCCCAGTAAAGTGCACCAGGAGTGCCAGGGCTTGTAAATGCCAATACTGCTAGTGGGCCTGCAGCGCTGGTTGCGCCACCCACAGAAGCAGCCTTTTAAAATGTGTCTAGGGTCTGCCATTGCAGAACCTGCGTGCTGTCTCGTACTGTCATGCTGGCTGGGCAAGTCCACACACTTTCCAGCTTCTAAACATTCCCTTAACTTCATATTAGTCACCCCTATGGTAGGCCCTAGGGCAGGTGCATTGTAAGTGTAAGGTAGGACAAGCCCTGATGTGTGTGGCATGTCCTAATAGTGAATTACAGCCAAATTCGTTTTTCACTATTGTAAGGCTACCTGTTCTCTTAGGCCAAGATGGGCTGCTGGAATTATTACACCCTATAATCCCAGCAGGCTCAGGGAACATGGTAGAAAGTCAGGTTTAGTATGCCTGAACTCAGAATAATAAACTACTTCTTTTAGTAAAGTTTATTTTAATATCCTGTGTTTGCAAATGCTACTTTTAGAAAGTTAGCATTTGCTTGCCTAACCATTTCAGCCCGCCTCTGCTAGGATGTGTATCTGCTGTCTGGGTTGTGTGAGTGACAGGGCTGGGAGATGACAGGTGGTGAATGCAAGGATTACACCTTGGTGGGAGGTGGGAGTGCCCCTGGACTCTGAATAGGGCTGTGCTCTGCCACCACAATGCTGGCTCCGCCCCCTGGGGACCGACTGATGACTCAGCCCGACACCTGGCCCAGGAAGGAAGAAGCACTGTCATCAAGGTACTCCTGGCTGCCCCTGTCCACACAATGCTGGCTCCACCTCCTGGGGAGCGTCTGATGTACCTGTCCCTCACACTGAAAGAAGAGACCAGAGTACGCCCAACAAAGTGCTCAGAGACTGAAAGAAGTTATGCAGAGGCCCCCCTGGCCTGCAAGAACGAAGAAAATGCTGTATAAAAGTAGGAGCCCCGCTCCTTGTAAATCAGAATCATGTTTCCCACAAAGAACCTCAGCCCAACTAGAAGGAGAAGAAGACGCTGGAAGGACTGGCCTGCTGCTTGCCTTGCTGAGGAAGGAGTGGAAAAGACTTGCTGAAAAGACTTTGCAGACTTGTGCTGAAACTTTCTCCAAGGGCTTGACTGAGCTTGCCCCCTGAACTGAACCCCAGGACCAGTGGGTTCATTGTGCCTTCGCTTGTTTCTATCTGCCAGCCGGGTGTGCCTCCCGCCGTAGTTGAGTCTGCGCCCCTCTTCGCCCCCTCCTAGGGCTGTGGCACTCGGGAGCTCGCCTGCCCTTTACCCGTGAAAGCCTCACTCCTTGGAGTCACACTCCGCCCCCGGGTCAGGCTGCCTGCTCCTCTGCCTCTGCCTGCCACTGGAGCGCGCTGAAGCGCTCACTCGCCCCTCCCGCCAGAATTTTCTCCAGGCCAGTGATCTACGCCGAGACTGCAGCCCGCACGTAGGACCGTGTCCTGCTGTCCCCGCTCGCCGACCCGAGGAGTTTGCAGGCCGTGCCGCCCCCCTGTTGGGAGACCCCAGTACCTTATGAACCGAGGTCGTGGGCCGCGCTCGCCTGTGCGCACGTACCCGCCGCAGATGGAAATCCCAAGGCACTGACAGGACCGAGTTGCGCTGTCCATGCACGACTCGTCCAACCCCGAAGGAATCAAAGCATTCTTGAGGATCCTACATCAGGCTAGGGGCCCGCAACGTTTTATTTCCCACTTTCACACCAGCCGCTCCTGTAAACCATGAGTAAACTGTACGCTTCAACCTTGGTACGCCTGGCCTCCCAGTTACCCGCCTTCCTACCTGCAGAGCACCAAGGAGGTACGGGTCGACCTGCCTAGAGCCGACCGCGAGATGCATACTGCCGTGAAAGGCCCGGCACACACCCTGTACGAGTCGTACACGTGCTCACGCTAGATGCGTGAGACGTGGTAGGGTTTCACCCGTTTTCACCGGGAGAAGCGTGCGGAGGCGCTGCAAAGTGCAGGACTGAGTCCCCAAGGTCCCAGAGGGGTGGAAACGTACAGAATTCGTTCAAGAATTGCTTTAGGAGTGAAAGAAACTAAGAAGAACCCTTTTGAACTGTAAACAAAGAGAACACTTGCCTATTTACAATCTTGTGGCTTACGTTATTATTGGTCTTTTGATAAATACTTGCCTACAGAGATATATTTTTACATAAAGAAGAAGTATTTTTACATAACTACAGCCTGGTGTCCATTTGTGGGGGGATTGGTATGTTTACTGTGTGTGTTATTACAAATGCTTAACTCAGAAACGCCTGCAGAATAACCTTTGCGGCTCACGCCACGCACCTAGAGGGTGAGCAAGGGTAATTCTAAGGGGTCAACCTTCACCCTGACTTAGAGGAGAGGGTCCCTGCTTGTCACAAGTGAATACTTGTGCCAACCAGAGACCCCCAATTCTAACACGCAGACATAACATTCAATAATTGATTGTCCAGTCTGTACTTTGCTTTATAAAAGTAAGAGTACATTTATTAAACACTCTCACTTCTCAATACTATGCACCAATTTACAAATATACATAAGCTGTTGGAATTACTGTGTGACATTGCATAACATCTCCACCCCTCCCGCAGGGGGGGGGGGTTTAGTACCACCACTCCCATGTATGCACATCCTCTTGCCCCCAATGCAGTTAGTTGAGCATAACCTGGAGCGAGGGCCCTGCGCACTGGCACCATCCCAGTGGCGACCCACATCATTACCTCAACACGCATTTAAAGTAGGTAACCCTGCCTTGGTGACACACAACCCTGACTGCGCATTTCCTACTGACCATGAAGTATGTGTCTCTACATCTTAAGGGCTAGCAGTCTGGGTTCTTCACCTAAGCGCAGCAGCAAGAATACATGTTTAAGCATCACTTTAGAATGACAGTACTCGGCACCTTTGTGGATCATTAGAATGTATTGCCATTACAGCCCCTAAAGGCATCACAGATGAAATCACAGGATTATGCATATAAAGCCAAACACCCTAGGAGGAATGTCTGGCAACATAACCCCACTTTGCTTATGACATCACCTTACACATGTGGCCTTCAGACCCTCTAAAAGAAATAACATTATTAAAAGCATTTCCGGTGCACTTACACCTCTTCACCTCTAGGGATGCCCTTCTCCAGACATCCCCAAATCAGCCCTTCACTCCTTGATGCACTTCTCAATACACCCTCAGCTGTAGAACAAAAGTTCCAGCCAAGAAGGTGTTAAATGCTGACTGAGTCCTTGAGGGGTTATTCTTTTCAAGTCCCCATGTGACTTAGGGAGGGACGTCTCATCATGCTGGGGAGAAGACTTCGCTTCTCCAGCAGCTCCCCCCAGCACCTTTTTTGCTCTTGAGGGTGACCCCCCTCCACTGGGGGCCACCAGGCACCAAAAGTGATGATTTCCCCATGCCTTACAAGGCATTATGGGGCGCTTCAGGCTCCTTCTTATGAATATTAGAACATTGGCTCCTCCGCTGCGTAGGGGAGAGCCGGGCTGCAGTTTGGCTGGTGCTTCATGTCGCATCCAGTTCCACGTTGGGGGGCCTGGTCCCACCCAGACCCCCAGGTAGGTGTTCTTGGTTCGGGGTGCCCACCTCCAGCTGCGTCTCCCTTCACAGAAGCCCGGTCCCACCCGGGCCTCCCGCCGTGCAGAAGCATTGGAGGGCAGCCCGAGGAGCCCACCTCCGGCTGCCCCCACTGGCTCCCGTCCCGGCCAGCACCCTTGTGTGCTGCCGTGGGTACCAGCACATCTGTTCTGGTCAGCCCGCTCCGGCGGACAGACAAAAGGCTCCCGGTGGGTTGTCCAGCCCTCGGGGTTTGTTCATAATGGTGTCGTCCAGGGTCTCTTGCCACATGGTCTCTGAAAAAGCCCCTTCCCCCCTTGCTGCCTTTCCTCCTCGGTGCAGCCTGGTGCCTGGCACCCAGTGATAGCTGCTGATGGATGAGCTTGCAGCCCCACCCATCTTCTCTCCGTGGAAAGGAGGCCTTTGCTTGTGGAAGAAAGGTTATCAATCCATCCAGCTGAAGTCAGCCCTCAGTCAGGCCCTGGTTAAGACTGACTTTGGACTCTGCAGAATACTCTTTCTCTCATCTGCTACAGTGGACTTTAGTGCGTATCTGGAATCTGTAGTCCTTATGAAAGTTACTGGGGCCCATGGGCTCCACATTCCATAGGGGAATAATGAAGTGAATTGGTAAAACACACTGACTTTCCCTGGCATGTTTCTTCCCTGTGTACAAAGCCTATTCCATGTCACCACCCCATTCTGCATAAGTCCTGCCACACCAGTCTATCTGCACCTGCTCCTTGGCTGCGCATGCTAGGAATCTTCCCAGCGCCGCCCCTACAAGTGTGCACACACATGTGCACATGTCTGCATGTAACTAGGGGTGGGGAACAAATTCTGTTCCACTCGCGGAAATTTGCGACATTTCATCATTTACTCGTTCCGCGCGGAACGCGAAAATGTCAAAACTTCTGAAATCCGCAGCGGAACGGAATTTGCTGCCCACCCCTACTGTGTCAGTAGTACTGGCAACCTCTGAAATGCATCAATAGGGTGGGGGGGAGCTTTCGTGTGGCAGTGGTATTTTAAAGACAATGCCCAGCAGTGGATGTCGTCTTTTCTGGTTGTAAGATTTTAAAAAACTTGCTACACTAGCACAGCCTCTGCTGTGCATTTTCTCACAGAGTATACTGGCACGTAGGGCATCCTGT
This sequence comes from Lissotriton vulgaris, assembly GCF_964263255.1. Lineage (NCBI taxonomy): Eukaryota > Metazoa > Chordata > Amphibia > Caudata > Salamandridae > Lissotriton > Lissotriton vulgaris. The sequence goes on from NW_028253554.1 coordinate 285,135, forward strand.
ATATCTATGTATACATGCAGTATCCTTTGTCCACAGACGCACTCAGAACACCCAAAACACACACATGTAGTAACTACGCATATGTAGGACACATCGCCCTTTGCTTGTACACGCAGAGCACGGTGTACAAGCAACCACCCTGCAAACTGACACACATTTCAGCACCTGAAAGAAACACAAAGAACTCCACACACATCACGCTAATGTAATGTAATGATGATACTTGTAAAGCGCACTGCTACCCCATCTCGGGGTGTCCTGGCGCTGAAGACCGCTGGGGAACCCGTCCTGCCTTTCCCTGTGAGATGGTCTCTTCTGGGTATCTTCAAGGTGAAACCAGGCATCCCGGCATCTGTGGGGGGCCATTGTAGAGATGAGGCAAGCTTAATGCCCAGAGTTGCCGAGTGTGATCCCTGGTTAGAGTAGGCACCGAGGCGAGAATTATCGAATCCGTTGACCCTGGTCCACGACCCTGCCGCGTCGGGAATTGAACCCTGGTCCCGGGCCGTTCTCTGCTTCCGGGTCTGCCGCCTCTAACCAGTGAGCCACACCACTCCATATCACACACACAGACGTCCCAGCCCCTATTAACATACACATAGGCATCACACACCACATAGACACTTGCACACACGATGACCCTAATACAACTTACAAGCAGGCATACTCACCCAGTGCTAACTAAAAAAAAAAGCATCACCCGCACAGAACACCACACTCTATTCACGAATGGTCCACAAATTACAATGCGACCACATGCACACACAACACTATACATGCCACATGTACATAACACGCGCAATACAAACACACAAAGTACCATTTGCACTTAAAATACAAACGCAAAACATTTATTATTGAACTCTATACAACAAACACATACACCACAGCATTATCTGAACACACAGAGCTGTGATGTTCTTCTGTGCACACACGCACTGCAAAGATGACACCGGCACTGAGGTGAGTGTCACACCAATGTTTTCCGAACCGCCTTCATCAAATGCCAATTATGCTTTTTACGTTCTTATCCGCCAATCCGGTGCTGCAGGGCCGAGAAGGTTGATGTGGCAATGCCTCTTCATTGCTGAACTTCACACTTATGGACAAGTCCCATTGCGGCATCTGTTTGGCTGAAATGCCCCCATGGCTCTCTTGCATCTTCTCCTTCACACCCAGATGGAAAACAGTGAAAGACACACCATGCAGCGGTCTACACACTCCACCCCCCAACACTGGCCTCTTTATTTATGCACAATGTCACCACTCTTTTTATACAGGAAGAAAGACTAAATCATAAAGACAAGGAGACTATTGGGTGAACGGCCAGTGTGCAGCTGTATCCTACGCAGACACAGTATCGCCACTTTACAGTCGATACTTTCGACGGCACAGCAAAATCTCGGCGAGCATGCGAAATATTCCCGGTTTCACAGAGATTTCTTGCTGTTTCGCAGAAATTTGCAAAAGCCGACTTCGCAAATTCCGCCCACCCCTACATGTAACCAGCCCAGTGTGCCAGGGGGACACCAGTAAAATCTCCATTCAGTCTCTTACATCTTGAGTTCACTGTGGGTGAGTTCCAACTTATGAGGCTCCCCCACAGTAAAAGCTCAACAATTATGTGCTCAAAAAGTGAAAAAGTGGCCCATAGTGTCAGAACCACCTTCTGACACACGCCACGTCCAGCTGATTCCTACAGAGAAGAAGTAGCCACTCTACATGGGTACACTTTCCATAGTCAGCGATAACTAGTTATAAGGGGTTCTGACCAGACACCCCTTACTCACCAGTTATCCATTCACACCAGCTACTCCTCTCATCCATGAAATCTCCACCCATGACAGGGATCCCAGACTACCCTAAGAACCCTCCAGGCTCTAGGTTAGATACCTCCAGGTCACTCATGGTCCACATGGACTCAGCCTAACTAGGCCCACCTTTGCCCTTGGGCATGCAACACTATGCCTACCTCTTCTCTGGACAAGGGTACAGTGCCTCAGCACCCATGCGGTCTTCTGGTATTGGTCTACCTCCCATCCCATGGGTCACTAGCTGGTCTCCATTCCAGAGTTTGTTCCAACCAGTACCCTCTCTTTGTTTGGTCCTCGCACCCCAAAGATGCAACCTCTCCGGACCCTCACCCTCACCCTCCCGCTGAGGTCATTCTGCTGCCACCACCCTTTCCGGATGACTGTCTTTCCTGAAGAAAGCGCAGCCACTCATGCTTTCCCCACACAGAAAAGCTCCTCTGGCCACTGGCCTGACTCCCAGTATAGGACCTCACACCCGCCTCACTAGCCAGTACAGAGAGCAAGGGATTAAGTCCCGCAGTATGTAGCGAGAAGGTGTACTTTAAGGTCTCTTTTGAAACTGACATACAAAGGCTTACATCGAAGATCTTTGGGGGAGCGTTCCAGATGTTGGGGCCTTGCCAGAGAAGGAACGGGATTGGGAGGCGTTTTTTTTTTGAGTAGTGGGGGTATGAGGAGAAGCGAGTTGGTGCTTCTCAACGTTCGGGCACAGCCAGCTTTATTAAGTTTGGTTGAGAGGTAGAGTGGAGTCTTGATAGAGGGCTTTGTGCGTAATGCAGGTAATTTTATAGGAGGATCTGCCTTTGATGGGGAGCCATTTGAGGTCCTTGAGGGCAGGCAAGATGTGGTCAAACGTTTTGTTGTTACTCTGGCTGCGAGGTTGAGGACAGATTTGATGGGGGCAAGGTAGATTTTGGGAGTTCCAGAGAAAAGAGCATTTCCATAGTCAATTTTTGATAGGACAAGTGATTGGATAACTAATTTGAAGTCTTCCACTGGAATTAAAGGTTTGATCTTTTTGAGTGAAGAGTGCTCCAGTCCTTTTGCAGAGTTTTTTATATGGGAATTTAGCTTACGCTTACTGTTGATGGTTGTTTGACTTGGCCCTTTTTAGCAGGTTCACCCCTGAACGTTTTGCCTTAAGCTTTGACATGGTGGTAGTGATTTTAGGCCTCTGCGCACTTTAGCACTGTGGCCCAGTGTAAAGTGTGTGCGCTCTCTGTGGTACATTTGGAAGGTTGACCTGCCCTCCCATAGGAATGCATGGGCATTGACTGATCAGTGTGTGTCAGTGGTAATTCCTGTTGTAAGAGGAGCTGTGTGGTCAACTCTGGTATGTATGAAATCGTGTGAATAAATGCTGCGTAATAGTGTGCGTACATTTATTGTGGATATTTTAGAAATGCTACTTTTAGGAGTCCCGCATTTCTGTGTGCTATGTATCTGCCTGCATGATGTGAATTGCATGTATGGCTTGTGATTGACAGGTGCTGGATGGTGTGGGTGGCTCCAGGAGCCAAGATTAGTCTGCCCAGTGGTGAATAGAGAGATCTGCATGTAGATGGGAGGGAGGAGTTGCACCTGGGACCTGAATAGGACTGTGCCCGCCCCCCACAGTGCTGGCTCCACCCCCATGGTGTGTCTGATGTCCCTGGCCTGTCCTGTGAAAAGAAGGAAGTAGTCATGTACACAAAGTGCTCCTTAACCAGTTGTATCTGGTTCCCCCAAACCCTGCACCTTTGCACAAAGGAAATACTGGTATAAATATAGGGGCTGTGACCCCATGAAAATGTTCACTCTTGGTGTGCTGTTCCTGTGGGGGCAGACTGCTGCTGGGGCCCAGGGAGGCTGCCTTGAGGGTTTGCCTCCCTGGGCCTTGCCTTGCCCTTGGACCTGGAAGACCTTCTTGGGACCCTTTTGCTTCCTTATTATCCTCCAGGATGTTCAAGACTTGAGGCAGCCTTTCTGCGCACTGGGCGCGCTTTTGATTTACTTTCCCCCAGGAGAGGGAGAGCCTGGGGGCTGCGCTGCGCTGAGCTGCAGCCCCTTTAGGAGGGAATACCCACTATAGGGATTCCCCTGTGATGTCTACAGTGGCAGGTGCCCACCCCACATTTATCGTTATTTTGCAGGTGCCCACCCCGCTGTTATGCCGCTAATACTTTTATTTTAATGCAGTTGCTCACCCCTCTTTATATTTTTAATTCAGAGGGAGCCTACTCCTCATTGTCCACTTTGGCCTTATTTGTTTGACTGCGGGTGCCCACCCCACTCTCTCTGCCCTTTGAGGAGAACCAAGATCACCTCTGCGGCCCGAGTCGCGGCAAAAGCAGAAGTCACACAACAATGTGCCTGGTGGGACTTCGGTTTTGCAGTCCCGCGCACGCCCCTTGTAGTAAATCCAATACACAAATGTAGGTTCCAAGAAGGTTTATTCCAGAGGAACAGCTTAACAACCACAGGTATGGAGATAGGTCTTAACAGGTTCAACTCCACAGCAATCCAGTAGAAGTCAAGGCAAAACATTCTGAGAAACATAGAGTAGTTCCAAATGACATATGATAATTCCAAATGACATCAGGTCAAGGAATACCACACACCTCCCCCCTTTTAAAAAAAAATGAAAAAAAAACAAAAGGGAAAAAAAAAAAAAACAATAAGCATATATGCAATGCATATGAGCAATATTGGTTAATACTCAAGATCTAACATAATCCTTGAACTTGGAAGGAACACATTTGACACGCTCACTACGTCTTAAGGAAGTCTCCTCAAGGTCAGCATTCAGCGAAAAATTATCAATTTCTACAGAAGAACTAGGTACAATGTCAGAATGGGTCCCTAGATTAGAACTATTTACATTCTCTAAATTGTCATATACCTCATGTGTTCCAGGAAACCCATTTGAGCTATGGTCAAAGTGGAACTTCTCAGTAACAATAGGTTTTTGAGTGGGAGGAACATGTGTAGTACTGGTCTTGCATAAAGAAATTCGCCTCAAGTTCCATATTTTACCTCCTTCCACCCTGACAGCTTTGCTAAAAATCTCAATGACCTTGACAGGATCAGACCATTTACATACCCTCCTGTGTGGAAATCCACCAGACTTTACTCGAACAAGGTCACCAATTTTGATACTACAAGAATTATACTTTCTTTTTTCAGAATGTTGGATCATTCTTTCCTGGTACTTGCCAATTTTATCCTTCAATTCTTTAAAATCTACTTCATAAGAAGAGTTACTTCTTAGCCACCAAGGTAAAAGCCTAGAACCTGGTTTCCTACCACGTAATAGTTCAAAAGGAGACAAACCAGTCACCGTATTGGGAGATAAGCGATAGGTCAACAAGGTCGCTTGAAGCGCTCTTCTCCACTTCAAGCCACTTTTCACAGCCAACTGGCAAGATTCCTTAATAACCCTGTTGAACCTTTCAACTTGGCCATTTGCCTGTGGAAAATAATTTGAAGTTCTCTTGTGTTTGACACCACAATTACTTAGGAAATCTTCAAACTCCTTACTAATGAACTGTGGACCATTGTCCGAAACAAGTTCTTCAGGTAGGCCTTCTCTAGCAAAAATTTCATCAAGAAATTCGATGACATATTCTGAAGAAGTTCTCTCAACAATCTTCAATTCAGGCCATTTAGAGAAGTAATCAATAAGAACTAATGCAAACAATTCTTTTCCCGACTGGTAGCTAAAGGGTCCAATGATATCAATGGCTAATCTACGCCAAGGACCATTGGCATATTCAATGGGAGTTGTGTCAACAGATACGCTCTTAACAGACTTGTCGCTCAGAGAGCAGGGAGAACAATTCCTGACCCAACTATCCACCATGGCATCGACACCAGGCCACCAGTAATGTTCTCTGATCCTCCTTTTAGTAGTGGACATTCCCATGTGTCCCTCGTGTGCTAATTTGCAAATAGTCTCTCTTAGTTTCAAAGGAGGAACAATTTTATCAGATCTAACAATAATGTCTTGTGACAACATCAAATCATCCTTAACTTTGTAGAAGGATGCCAACTCACCAGAGAGTTTCCTCTCTTCAGGCCAACCTTTAATCAAGAAGTCCTTGACCTGAATCAAGACATGGTCATTCATCATAGCTTCTAACCAGTCTTTCTCAGAAAAACAGAAAGAACCTTCTTGATTCAAGATTACGTTGACATCAGCAAGTGAGAATGCAACATCGCAATCAACAAGGAGAAAAAGAAGTGAACGCTGTTTCCTTCTGAGATCTGGATCCCCAATCGTCGCCAGCAATTATGTAGTAAATCCAATACACAAATGTAGGTTCCAAGAAGGTTTATTCCAGAGGAACAGCTTAACAACCACAGGTATGGAGATAGGTCTTAACAGGTTCAACTCCACAGCAATCCAGTAGAAGTCAAGGCAAAACATTCTGAGAAACATAGAGTAGTTCCAAATGACATATGATAATTCCAAATGACATCAGGTCAAGGAATACCACACCCCTGCTGCATAGAGGAGCCATTATGATTACTGCAGAGGGGGCCGAGGCACATTGCCGGTGCCTGCCCCCGCCGCCTGTGAGAAGTCCCGGGCCCCAGGAGCGGGACCGGGTGAAAAGGAGACTTGAGCCACACAGAAGACCGGAGTCCTGATGCGGAGTCCCGGTGAGTGGGGGCTCCATGTTGTTGGTGCCCTTTGAGGCACAGTGCCATTTTCCACATCCTGAGTGGCCCCCGCCTGATATGGGGTCGCTCCAACGAAGGGGGCATGTTGTTGCTTAAAGGGCCAGAGGGGCCGTTTTCTTGTGCTGGTCATTCCCTGTGAGCATTTTCAGTACCCCAGTGTGCAGCCGATTTTCAAATGACCCGATCTATCATTTGTGATTTTGTTTTTGAGAGGCATGAGTTTGTTAAATTAATTGCTTTATTATTTGTATAGTTTCATCACTTTCCAAGCACTACCCTTCCCTTCCCTTTCCATTAGGGGCATTAATTGTTATCAAGTATTGATGTATTTTATGACCAGCTTTCTATTGTACACGTTGTGATTAAAAACAATGTTGTGATACCCTTTTTGAATTTATTTAAGATAGCATTCATTTTTAGTATCTGGGACCACCTTGTTTGCATCATTTGTTCCAAAGGGAACATCGAGTGCCCAGGCCCCATTCGAGTTTCACATCTGCCCAGCAAGTAATGGGCAGCTGCTACGTTTGGGCCATTCTTTCTTCAGGGGCATGTTGAGTTAGGAGTGAGGTGCACTCCTCTGCCCCAGTACTCTCCCAGCTGCGCAGCACTTAGTGCCAGCTGCTACGTCAAGACCTGCGCAAAGTGCGCACCCTTGACTTTCGCTGCATAGGCACCGCGCTCTGACTCTTTTGGACAGAGGGCATTTGAGCCCCTTAGAGATGGCCAGTTGGCCAGGGGGACCATTAGGTTTTTATGGTGCAAGGCCCTAATGTGATTATAGGGTGCTAGGAAATGTAATGTATGCAGTATGATTTACGCACCCAGTTTTTATGCCTCTAGATGTGATTTTCTGATTATGAGGTTTTGCATACTGTGTTCTGTTTTAGTTGATTCCCTACTGTGGTTTATGTTAGTAAGTTCATTTCCTAATGAAAGTTATGTTTAGGAGATTATGGTTTTCTATGTTTAGGCTTATGAGGTTGGCGCAGAATACATTTCTTGCCTGATGTGATACTGTGCATGATATGATTCATGTTACAGGAGGAGTCTGAGTCCAGTGTTTTCCAGTGATTACTGGTTGTGGTCTATGTTTATGAGATGTTCTTACTTTTACTACTTTCACCAAGTGATGATTCTGACAGTGGCCCAAGCGGCCCTGTCATGTGTAAATAATCCCCTGTAAATATTGCCCAGTGCCAGTTGGCACAGTCTATATTGTGTGATTACCATCTAATGTGTTTTATGATAATACAAAGGCTATTTTATATATATAACCTTGTGTGGAGTTCCTTTTGTTGTGTGCCTTGTATGTTGTTACTGTGTGTTGTGCAAATGCTTTACACATCGCCACCGGATAAGCCTGACTGGTCGTGCCAAGCTACCAACGGGGTGAGCAGGGGTTATCTTTGGCGCGTAACTCCCTTGCCCTGACTAGAGTGGCGGTCTCTGCCTGGCTTTGGCGCAAGCCTTAGCCAACCAGAGATCCCATTTCTAACAATGGTGATGCCAAGAGATTTGACTGATACAGCGAGGGAGAGAGAACAGTTAAGGGCATTAAGGTCAGCGATCCATGCTTGAATGGGGAGAGAAGAGAATCAATAAATCAATCAATCAGAGTACTTGTAGAGCGCGCTACTTACCCATGAAGGTCTCAAGGCGCTGACGGGAGGGGGTGCTGCTGAGGAGTCTTCTGAAGGCGAGTAGGTCTTGGGTCTGCCGTATGTGGGTAGGGAGGGTGTTCCAGGTCTTGGCAGCTGGCAGCGAGGTAGGAAAAGGATCTTCCGCCGGAAGTCGTTCGTTGGATGTGGGGGACAGTGGCGAGGGTGAGGCTGGTGGAGCGGGGCTGGTGAGTGGGGGTGTAGAAGCTGAATCTGCTGTTAAGGTAGGCGGGTCCGGCGCTGTGGAGTGCTTTGTGTGCGTGGGTGAGGAGCTTGAAGGGGATCCTCTTTTCGACGGGGAGCCAGTGTAGGTCTCTCAGGTGGAGGGTGATGTGACTGCGGCGGGGGATGTTGACAATCAGTCGGGCAGAGGTGTTTTGGATGCGTTGTAGTCATCGTAGGTGTTTGGCTGGGATTCTTGCGTAGAGTGTGTTGCCGTAGTCCAGTCTGCTGCTGACGATGGCCTGTGTCACCGTTCTTCTTGTTTCAGTCAGGATCCACTTGTACATCCTGCGGAGCATGCGGAGAGTGCTGAAGCAGGAGGAGGAGACGGCGTTGACCTGCTTAGACATGGAGAGGGAGGAGTTGAGGATGAATCCTAGGTTGCGTGCATGGTTGGTGGGTGTTGGTGCTGTTCCCAGTGTGGTCAGCCACCAGGAGTCCTCCCAGGCTGAGGGGGTGGGTCCGAGGATAAGTACCTTCTTCTTGTCCGAGTTCAGCTTCAGACGGTTGCTCCTCATCCAGTCAGCGACGGCCTTCATTCTATCGTGGAGGTTGGTTTTGGCGGTGTGTGGGTCCTTGGTGAGGGAGAGGATGAGCTGGGTGTCATCGGGGGAGGAGATGATGTTGAGGTCATGCTGGCGGGCCACTTGTGCGAGGGGGGCCATGTAGATGCTTAACAGCGTCGGGCTGAGGGATGAGCCCTGGCGGATGCCACAAATGATGTCGGTGGCTTCAGATCGAAAGGGTGGGAGGCGGACGCTCTGAGTTCTGCCAGAGAGGAAGGTCGTGGTCCAGTCAAGGGCCTTCTCTTGGATTCCGGCTTCTAGGAGGTGTGTCTTTAGAGTGCGATGGCAGACCGTGTCGAAGGCAGCCGACAGGTCCAGGAGGATGAGGGCTGATGTTTCCTCATTGTCTAGTTGGCGCCTGATGTCGTCTGTGGCGGCTATGAGGGCTGTCTCGGTGCTGTGGTTTTGTCTGAATCCGGACTGGGACGGGTCAAAGATGTTGTCTTCCAGGTGGTGGGCCAAGTGCCTGTTGCCGATTTTCTCGATGACCTTTGCCGAGAACGGGAGCAGGGAGATGGGCTGGAACTTCTTGAGGTCCTTGGGGTCTGCCTTGGGCTTTTTGAGGAGGGCGTTGATTTCGGCGTGCTTCCAGCTTTCCGGGGATGTCGCTGTTTCGAAGGAGATATTGACCTTCCGTAGTTGGGGTGCGATAGCTGCGTCTGCTTTGTTGAATACGTGGAGTGGGCACGGGTCTGATGGAGATCCTGAGTGGATGGAGTTCATGACCTTGTGTGTCTCGTTGTCGTTGACGTTGGACCTGGAGGTCAGGCGGATGGCGCTGGTGGTGTTCACAGGGGAGGTGGAGTCTGGCGTAGTCGGGCGGTCGTGGTGTTGAAGCTTTCGTGGATGTCAGCGATCTTGCGGTGGAAGAAGCTGGCTAGTGAGTCGCACAGTTCTTGTGAGGATGGGATGTCGTTGGCGCTGGGGTTGGAGAGTTTCTTTACGATGCTGAAGAGCTCTTTGCTCTTGTGTGCATTGTTATCCAAGCGGTCTTTGAAGGAGGATCTCTTGGCTAATCTGATGACGTGGTGATGTCTGCGGGTGGCATTCTTGTGGGCTGCGTGGTTGTCCGGTGTGCGTTCGTGGAGCCATATTTTCTCCAGTTTCCTGCATGTGCGTTTGGAGGTCTGGAGCTTGTCGGTAAACCAGGTGGCTCTCTTTCTGGCATGGCTGTTAGAGGGTTTCTTGATCGGGGTGAGGGTGTTGGCGCAGTCGTCGATCCACTGTCTGAGGTTGCAGGCTGCGACGTCTGGGTTGGTGGGGTCGGTGGGTGGGTTCTGGGCAAGGGTAGTGATCAGGCGGTCTTCGGTGACTTTGCTCCAGCAGCGGTGAGGCAGCTGTTGGGTGCAGTGGTGCGTGATTGGTTTCTTGAAGGTGAAATGAATGCAGCGGTGGTCGGTCCAGTGGAGCTCGGTGGTGTCATCAAAGGCGACGTGGGTGCCTGTGGAGAAGACGGGGTCCAGCATGTGGCCGGCGGAGTGGGTGGGTGCAGTGACGAGTTGTTTGAGGCCGAGGTTGGCAAGGTTGGCGATCAGGGTGCCAGAGTTGGCGTTGTTGTTCTCGAGGTGGGAGTTCAGGTCCCCGAGGAGGATGTAGTCCGTGGAGGCGAGTGCGTGGGTGCTGGTGAGGTCGGCAATGGAGTCGCTGAACTGAGCCCGTGGTCCGGGGGGTCTGTAGATGAGTGTTCCTCTAAGGGTGGTGTTGGGGGTCGGTGTGGATACGGAAGTGCAGGTGTTCGGCGGTGGTGTTGGGGGTCGGTGTGGATACGGAAGTGCAGGTGTTCGGCGGTGTTGAGAGTGTCGTCTGCGTGGGTGGTGACCTTGAGGGTGGACTTGTGGACGATGGCTATTTCTCCTCCGGTTCCGTTGGCGCGATCCCTGCGTGTGATTTTGTAGCCATCCGGGATAGCTATGGCGATGTCGGCCGCAAAGGAGTCGTTCCACCAGGTCTCGGTTAGGAAGGCCACGTTTGGGGCGGAGGTGTCGAGCAGATCCCAAAGCTCGACGGCGTGTTTGTGTGCGGAGCGAGTGTAGGAGTATGCATCGTAGGTGGTTGGGTCCAGTCGTTGGAGTTTTGATGGTTCAATCGCAGATGATCTGCAGGTGCGACAGGAGAAGGGTCCGTGGGTCACTTTCGGGGTGGCCTGGAAGTTGGTGTAGTTTCGGCTGGCGTTGAGTGCATGGAGGCTGCTGGCGTCGTAGTGGAGTCTGGTGTTGTGGCGTTCACGGGGACCAGGGGTTCTGGCGCTGGGCCCGGACGGGCGCAGACGTCTTGCCTTAGGCGCACCTTTGGAGCGGCCGCGCAGCTTCTGCCATTTTAAGGGGAGCTGGGAGGGAGGAGCAGCTGGGAGGCAGGAGGCGGGAGGCAGGGGTTAGTGAATGGGCGCGGGGGCGGGGCTGCAGGGGCAGCAGCGGTGGGGACAGGAGCGGCAAGCAGTGGGCACGGGGGGCGAGGAAAGACAGCTCCCAGGAATGGGCAGCCAAACCAAGGGTGCAAGGGCACAAGCGCTGGTGGAGCTGCAGAGGGGGAGGAGCAACCTACCTGGCAATGTATGGGGTCCGTTTTGTTAGAGTTGAGTTTGAGATGGTTGTTGTGGAACGAGGTTTCAATCTTGGTTAGTGCAATGTTAAGGTTCAGGATATCAGAATGGGATTTTATTTTATAGTACAGCTGGTTGTCGTCAGTAAGTCCCGCACAGTGGGATTGCTAAGACTTCTTTGGAGGCTATGCCCCCCTTTCTCCACCATTCTGCAAACGCACCTCCTGGCACACTACGGGATGAGGGATGAAGTCCAATTTACTCCTGAGGGACTTTGGGGGCCAAGAAGCCCTACTGATACCTTCTGTAAACCCTATGCACCAGAATTCCTGAGCGCTTGTTGGAGGCCCAGCACCCTGTCTCCACCACTCTGTAAATGCGACTACTAGTCAAAAAGGTGTTTGCAATATGATAGGTTTTGCATTTGTGAGAATTAGAGCTTTTGGCATTGTAAATGCAAACATTTTTTACTAATATTTTTTGGAGTGGAGTGGATGTACGTTGTGTGTAGTGGAATTATGTGGTATTTTGTGCAGTGAAATTATGTGGATAGAAAGTATGTGGTATTTAGTGTATAGGAATTATGTTGAATAGGATTATGTGTTATGGAGAGTAATTATGTGGTATGGTAGTCTGTGTTGTGGAGTGGTAACCTCAGGTTTAGTCTTCCTCGTTTCCCTAGAAGCTCATCTATAAACTCAGTGAGACAAAAAAAATTGGAATCACTGAGGAGCACTTGTGGACCTAGTCAGAGGTTTGAGAAGGGCTACTGGAATTAAGCCACTGTTTGGCTGCACCGACTTTCTCACAATTATAGATTTTCTGCATTATCCACATAATTCATCATCTATCTGAAGATATGAACAAAAAAAAACTTGTTTCTAGCTGAAACGGGTCAAACGTTACCAAAAATGCAGCAACAAGTATTACAGCGTGGTGGAAGCCCCTTTGCAAACCTAGAATGGTCACCTGTTACTTATTACTAAATGTGGGTGTTAAATTGTACTAATGGTGTGCAAGCCACTCTTGCTTCCCTCTGCACCTCTCTTGCCTCTTTCTTCATTTCTGTTGCTTCTTTCTGCACATTTCTTTCTTTTTCTGCACTTCTCCTGCCTGTTTCTGCACCTCCCTTGCCTCTTTTTGCACCTCTTTTGGCTCTTTCTGCACCTCACTTGCTCCTTTCTACACTTCTCTTTCTGCACCCCTGTTACTTCATTCTGCACTTTCCATGCTTCTTTCTGCACCTGTCTTGCTTCTTTCTTCACCCCTGTTGTCTCTTTATGTTATTATTATTATTATTTGGGTTTTGTAAAGCCCGTAGTAACCCGTAAGCATCCCAGCGCTAAGATCAGGGCAGTCGAGGGGGTGACATAGGGAGGAAATCAGGGGAACAGATGGGTTTTCAGAAGTTTTCTGAACCGCAGGTAGTCTGGTTCCATCCTTAGAGTGCGGGGGAGAGAATTCCACAGGCGGGCTGCATTCACAGAAAAACGCCGTCCGCCAGTACGTGCCCTCTTCACTCTGACAGTGGTGATAAGGTGTTCGTGGTCAGAGCGAAGGGATCTTGTGGCTTTGTAGGGCCTAATGAATTTGTTAAGGATGGGGGGGCCTTTGTCTTGCAGGAGTTTGTGGGACAGGCAGAGGGCCTTAAATTTGACTCGCTCTCTCACTGGGAGCCAGTGAAGATGCTTCAACGCTGGTTGGGCCGAGGATCTGGTCGGGGTGTTGGGAAGAATCCGAGCTGCGGCGTTCTGGATCCTTTGCAGTTTGTTAAGGGTTGCTTCGGGGGCACCCAGATAGATGGCATTGCTATAGTCCAGCCTTGACAGGATGAGGCCTTGGATGAGCAATTTTTGGGAGACAGGGGGGAGTAGGGGCAGAATCTTCCTGATACATTTAAGGAGCCCGAAGCAGGTCCCATCGATTTTTTTGGCTTGGGTCTTGAAGGTCAGATCTTTTTCTAGCCAGATTCCTAGACTCTTGATCTCGGTCTTGGGGACTTGGGGTTCACCCAAACAGAGGGCCCAGATGTTAGGGGGTAGGGAAAGCCCCTTTTGGCCAAGGAGTAGGATGTCTGTCTTAGATCCGTTGAGTTTCAACGACGAACTATTCATCCATCCCTGAATTTCTGAGAGGCAGCTATGGAGGTTAGATGGTTCCTGGTTGGGATGAGATAGAGAAACCACTAATTGAGTGTCATCCGCGTAGCTGATGATTTTCACTCCGAATGGGATGACTACCTCCTCCAATGGGGACATGTAGACATTAAATAATGTCGGGCTTAATGACGAGCCCTGGGGCACTCCACATTGGAGGGGGATTGCGGGGGAGCGGGTGCCGTTCTCCCAAACCTGGTAGGAGCGATGGTCCAAGAATAATGCAAACCAGGCCAGGGGGGTGCCGTCCACCCCGATGTTTCTGAGTCGCTGGATTTAGACCCGGTGGTTGACAGCGTCGAAGGCTGCACTGAGGTCCAGGAGGATCACTGCCACTGATCCTCCTGCGTCCAAAATGATTCTGGCCTCCTCCACTGCCGCAAGGAGGGCGATGTCCGTGCCCTGTCCCGGGCGAAATCCGGTTTGCGAGTTTCTGAGCAGGTTGTTAGTCTCTTTTACCTCTTTCTGCACACCTGCTGTCTCTCTCTGCACTCGTCTTCCCTCTTTCTGTAACTTTCCTGCCTGTTTTTGTATCTCACTTGCCTCTTTCTGTACTTTTCTTGCTTCGTTCTATATCTCAGTTGCTTCTTTCAGCAATTCTCTTTCCTCTTTGAGCACTTCTCTTGCCTATTTCTGCACTTCTCTTGCCTCTTTCTGCACCCCTGTTGCTTCATTCTGCACTTTCCATGCTTCTTTCTGCACCTGTTTTGCTTCGTTCTGCACCCCTGTTGTCTCTTTATGTACCTCTTGTGTCTCTTTCATTACTTTTCTTACCTTTTTTGCACTTCTGTTGCCTGTTTCTGCACTTCTCTTGCCTCTTTCTGCACCCCTGTTGCTTCATTCTGCCCTTTCCATGCTTCTTTCTGCACCTGCCATGCTTCTTTCTGCAGCCCTCATGCCTGCGTCTCTACCATTCTTCCCTCTTTCTGCACCTCTGTTGGTTCTTTCTGCACTGCTCTTTTTTCTATCTGCACCTTACTTGCCTCTTTCTGCTCTTCTTGGTGCATCAGATTATCACGCGACTGATGTCTTCAGTGATGTCATTTGAGATGTCATGAGTGATGTCATCAGTTATGTCACTGACCATGTCATAAGTGATGTAATATGTGACGTCATTAGCAGTGCATTGTGGGGCGCGAGTTATAGTTAGCTCTACTAACTATAACGTTCAAATTTCTCTGGTTTTGTAAGAGTGAAATGTCCAACTAACTATAACGTCCCTGAAACCTATGGTTTTTTCAGTGCATTTCTAAGGTTTTTTTAAATGCTAATTTCTAACTATAACGTCCCTGAAAGCTATGTTTTTTTCAGTGAATATATATATAGATAGAAACACAATATTTTTGTAAACTACAGTTTGGACATGGAATTTGTGTTACAAAATATTGTTGATTTCGATATGGTGTCAGTGATCTGTTAGTAAATATACCCTATTTCTTGTTGTTTTGCCTGGTTGTATTTACACCGGAAGGGGGCCATCCTTGCACTTTGCAAGGGGCCCCCTCAAGTTTTGTTACGCCACTGTCACTCCCCAGTGCTATTGCAGTGTTTGCCAAGTGAATTACAAACATGGAGGTCATCTTGGAATAACAGACAATATTAGAGCATGCAGAATACCATTCCAAGATGGCCACCATGTTTATAATCATGCAGATCCTATAGAAAGTAAAGCAAACGTTTACGATCAATTTTTCAGATGGTTTTGCCATTGCTCATTCTCAAGAACGACAAGGTGTCTTGTTTACTGATATTATATGCACAATATTCCATCATGTATTCTATGAGTAGTGAAAGAACACACCAAAACAGACATTACAGAAACACTAAGACTAAATTACTCATGTGGGTTCATCCATGAAGTGACTCACAATGTCCCAAGCCAATTGCGAAGGCTTTTGATAAAGAGAAGATAATTGGTGAAGGCGTCAGGATCAAGTATCATTCACATCAGATATAAAAATGAGGTCAGGGGAGGACGGTGCAAGGAAGAGGGTTGTGGAGTGGGTCCAGAGGGAGGATGGCTAGTCACAGGTGGAAGGGGGCTGGAGTAGAGAGGGGTGTGCAGTGGGTCCAGAGGGTGGACAACAGGTCAGAGGTGGAAGGGGGCTGGAGGAGAGCGGGGTGTGCAGTGGGTCCAGAGGGTGGACAGCAGGTCAGAGGTGGAAGGGGGCTGGAGTGAAGAGGGGTGTGCAGTGGGTCCAGAGGGAGGATAGCTGGTCAGTGATAGAAGGGGGGTGAGCATAGAGTTTCTCCACACAAAAAGTGAAACAGGTTTCTTCAGAAAAGGTTTGCATGTGTCTCTGTTTCATGCGTATGGCTCACTGGTTAGAGGAGGCATACCCTGAAGCAGAGGTCAGACCCGGGACCAGGGTTCAATTCCCAACGCGGCAGGGTCTTGAGCCCAATTGTCCACGGACTCGATAATTCTCGCTTCGGTGCCCACTCTAAGCACGAGTTCACACTATGCAGCTCTGGGCATTAAGCTTGCTTAATCTCCACAACGGCCCCCCCGCGGCGGGATGCCTGGCTTTCACCTTGGGGATGCCCAGTACGGGTTATCTCACAGGGAAAAGCCAGGACGGATTACCAATGCAAGCGCCGAGATGCCCTAGGGTAAGTCAAGCGCTATATAAGAACACACAAACATACATACAGAGAGTTAGTAACAAATCCCCATTTAGAAAAGGAGATCCTCTTTCCCCTGCTTCAACAGAGGAAAGTAAAGAAGAGGTTAATCTCATTCTCAATGACATTTTGTGGCGGGTGCATATTGTTGGTAGCGAAAGCGGTGGTCATGTCCCAGGCGTCCACTGTGCCGATCTTCAGGTCCTTTAGCAGAGAGTTCATGATCTGGTACTGAATGTAGCCATGGAAGTCGCTCATCGCCTCAAAATTTTCTGGTTCCGAAGAAGTGTTCTCAGTTTTGAGGACGACTATTGTCTCCGGGCTCCTCAGGAGCAGCTCCTGTAGGGCTTTGCGGATGTTGAGTGCGCGGCGGATGAAGATGTGCAGAGGGTACAGTCTGAAGTGTGCGCCAGCCGTGAAGGTGATGACCGTGTTCTTATTCCCACCCACTCGGGCAATCATTTCTGGGAGAATCGGGTTCTCCAAAATTGAATAGTAAATAAGAAATACAAATGGATTTCCATGCTTTTGGAACCTGAGTTGGATGTTGCGGTCTAGGTCCACCAGAAGACGGTTCCTTTGCCATCCCTCACCATAGAGATCAATTTCTTTGAGAGCTGAAAGGAAGAAGCAAGGAATTAAAGCAAGTCAAGAATGTAAACCCAGCAGAGCAAAGGACACATCAAATGAAGTAGTATGGCGTTAGCCAATCCACACCATATTTTTTTATTTATTCCGCCCCTGGATACCTTCATGGGTGACTAGCAGCGCTCTACAAATCCATCTTATATTACATTACATTTATTAGACTGCAATTGCATGTATGCAAATGTTGTATGGAAATAAAAAGCGAACTTTTAGTTCACCTCAGAGACAATTACAGCTCCATACAAGCAGTTCACAAAAGAGCTACATTAATGACAAAGTAGAGCATCAGCTCACAAAGTTGCATCAGTTTCAACCGACATCTGACACATGAACGTATCCCTAACCCATGTAGGTATGTGGTGGCTCTAGAGCAAAAAACAAAGATTATAGAAGAAAAGGTGCAAGGAGACATCATACATAAACAAAATGAAACATTGGCAGCATCGCATTTCGCGCCTATTATTAGGCAAACTGCACCTAAATGAATACGGTCTGTTTGCTCAAAGACCCTTCAAATCCTTTGTTCCCAAGTGAAACTTTCTGCCCCCCAATAACCAAGCTCTGAGGAAAACCAAAATGTGAAGGGTGGAATGCCTGGATAAACCTCAGCCCCTGAGAATTACTTGGGCTGCATCCCATTCGATTATGAACCGCCACGGGAGGTCCTCACTAAGCGAGAACTCAAGCAACCTACGTTCTCTTTGGTCGATTTGGACCTGTCCCGTCAGGTGCAGCTTGGCTCCAGTGTTACAATCAGGGGTAGGTGTAACTGGCGTTATCCTCCCTAGAGCAATTACAGCAAAATTACTCGTAATTATGGACAATCACATTAGAAGGGTAATCCAGCATTTTGCTCTATTACGTAGTATAAAATGCACCCTCGCATCCAAAATGGTCACGAGGATGCATTCTGCACTATGGAAATATCAATAAATGCTACAGGACACGAACAGCAGTAGACGGCAGCCGCTGTCTCTCTCTTAAGGGGATCTTCTCCAGAACGTGTGATAATTATCGCAAAATTAGCTTAACACAACTCTTCACAACGCAGTCTATTGCAGGAAAATAAAGCTGTTTTAACGTTGTATTCTCAACATGGAGGTACCATGTGATAGGCTCACGATAACGCGTCAAATGTCCATGATAAAGTCAACGAAACGCTGCAAAAAAGTTGCAATGAGGCCAATCGCGATACAAAAATCAGCTAAAACCAGTGGCAGCCTGCAATTAACACACGTCAGGTTGGAAAAATCAACATAAAAGTAGAAAAAGAAAATACAAACAATAGCCACACAACAGCAAAGCACAATGGAGTCAGCTTGAGGAAGTACAAAGGACAACCAGAACCCGACAAGCCCCACGGAGGACCAGCCTGGGAACTCTGGTTAGGGAAGGGCAATAACAAGAAGAGTAGGAAGAAGCAGTTCAGTCCGCAGGAAAACAAGATCCTTATAACGAAGGTGGTAGAACACCATCAACTACTGTTTGTCACCTCCACTGTGTCATTGGAAACAAAAAATAGAATATGGCAGTCCATCGTGGACAAGGTGAAAGCAGTCGGAGTGCTGAAGAGGACAATGGAAGAGGTCAAGAGGCGCTGGAATGATGTAAAGTGCAAAACCAAGCTAAACCTCACCAACAACTGGAAGGCAGCAATGCAGACTGGATGTGGGAGCCCAGCGCAACAGGAGGACCTGGATGAGAAGGAGGAAATAGTATCCACAGTCATCAGTGGGGAGACGGTGGCATGAGTAGGGGGACCGGACACTGCTCAACATGACCGGACACAACAGCACCAGGGTGAGTAACGACCAGGAACTGGGGGGACGGGATGAGGTGGGCACAATGGCACACATGCACATTTAAGTAGAACACATCTGCAGACAAACCATCCCCAGACCCCCGACTCCCACCAATATATCAATGTACCCAAGTATGCAACATCTCAGCACTGTATAAGCACAGAATTCAAAGGCACACCACATGTAAGGGAGAAGGGGCAGCAAAATCAGAGCTACAGGGGCGACTCCCCCAAAATACAGCACACACACATAACATGCAGAGCACATCAACATTGACAACGATGTCGTACAAACCGCAACACATCCACTACAGCACAGAGGACACAACTGGTGCCGCATGAGTGTAGAAACTTGCCAAGCACATTTGGCATTGAAGGGAAATGTGAGTTGATAATGTACAAGTACAAACACACATCCGTGATGTTGTCAAAATGTCCACTGTCCCGCATCAAAAAGGTATCTCCTTTCAAACTGCCACAATGTACACTGTCATGAAGTCTGTATGTAAACATGTACAATGCGTCAACATACATGTGAACACAATGTTAAACTGCATCTCCCCTTCACATTGCAGAGGGAAAACTAACACCTCTTGATGTTTGACGACGAAGAGGACCACCACACCTTTGACAACGATGCCCTCCAAGAGTTCATGGACAGCCTCCGCACCCCACCTCCAGGAGCAGGGCAGCCCAGCTGCATTACTGAGACCCCATCCCTACACAGACCACACAGCTGGCAGCACCCACCACCACGGCTGCCTCCCAGGACACCCACGAGGAACACATGGCCTTCCAATGCCGTGTTTTGGGGTGCCAGGAGAAGCTGGCTGAAGGTGCGGGTGGGATTCGACCGCATGGCAGCCAAACTAGATGCCATACGTAGGTGTCTAAGTCCCATCAGGGACCACTCACAGTCCCTAACGGACACCCACAGTCTGTTCCATGCTCTCCAATGGACAATGGCTGACATCGCTGGAGTCCTGACTCGGAGACAAGAACAACTGTCCAGTCAGCAGTGGACGAAGATGCGGATGAACATGCCTTTGTGGTAAGGACGCAGTAGCATTAATCTCTGCCATATGGCCGGTTTCTGCTTGGTTTTGCCCTTTGCATCATCACCTTCCACTGTCCCCCGATACACAGTGCGACACTCACCTTGGACCTCCAAATGAACTGCCATATTCTGTTTGATCGCCAATGACCCATCATTCAGATTGGACTTGTCATTCCCTGAAGGACTCTGGCTGGCCCTCCATGAGCCAACATTGTAAAGTGGGGTTTGTATGGCCCTGTACTGCTCCAGCTGCAACACTCCACTGAATGTGCATTAAACATACTGAATCACACAGATGTGTCATGTCTATAATCTTTCAAGTGTAGAAGTACGGATGACTGAAGGGTCAGTGATTCCCCCTTATGTCCATGTTGCTCATGTCGTCGGATTTGGGTCACAGGGTGACACATTGCCGACTGTGGTCTGGGTGGCGCCGACACAACAACAGGGACACACGCATTAGTTACTTCCTTGTCCAGCCCAGTACGGAATCACGCCCAGAGCCCTGGGGTCATTGTTCACACCCTTACGCTGGACTGGCATACGCCAGGCCAGCCCACTCCGCTTACGCTCACAGGAGGGGACGACAACGCTACATGTCCCAGGTCTTCCCTGTAGTGATCTGCTGAGCACAGGTCTAGTTGTCAGCATGGCACAGCATCTCCCTCACGGCTGGTTTACACCCACACCACACCCATCCAGCACATGTGTCACAGTACATGTGACCCTGCCAATAAAAACGGCTGGACGCACATGCTCGACGCCATTTCCACTGTCTCTTTGGGTGTTTCCATGTGGATATTATTCATGCATGAGGGCCCAGGGCCCTGCAACATCACATTCCCCAGGGCCGGAGGTGACATGATGGCGTCCACACCACGATACTCAATAATAGAGGGTCCACTTGTGGAGCACAGACTTTATGGCACTGGATACACCGCATCTGGCACAGGCACACCGCCATGGGACAGTGACTTTTGGTGTACTGAGGTAGGGGCACCTTAAGTGCTGAGCGGGTGTGCAGCCTGCGATGTTGTCCCATCCGGGCAGTCCGGACTGGTGAGGATCATTGTGAGCCCTGCTGGACCGCAGTGTAGGCCTGAGCCAGTGGGCAGTGCTGGCCTACCACCACGTGGTGTTGCCCCACGGATCACAGAGTTAGTGGCACCTAAAGGGCTGAGCGGGCGTGCAGCCTGCGATAATGCTGCGTGCACTGATATGAACATAGCAAAATTAAGACTCAGAATCAAGTGTGAGACCTGGTGGCCCACTGAGCGGGGCTGCATGATGTCGAGGGTGCCATGTTCGTGGGCCCCCCGGCTTGCACCGGCACTTGGTGGGCCCTCTTGGAGACACACCGGTGGTGGAAGGTGAGCTGTGAGGCCTGGGTGCGCAGAGGTGGGCAGTCACCGATGGGCGGCGGGAGGGGCTGGGGTGCAGCAGCCTGGGTGCGCAGGGGCGGGCATGCACCACTGGGCAGTGGTAGGAACTGAGGTACAGCTGCCTGGGTGCGCAGGGGCGGGCAAGCGATGATGGCATGCCCAATTGTATGTACTCTGCCATTCATAACTCTGGACTCTGTTTCAGATGAGGGACCTGGTGAACTGCAGTGCATACCGGCACGTGGTTGGAGACACACCGGTGCCAGCAGGTGAGCAGTGAGGCCTGGGTGTGCAGTGTCGGCACTCTCTCTCCCTATCCCTCTCTTCTTTTCACTGTGTCGCTCTCCCTCTCTTTCCGTCTTTCTCCCTCTCTCCCTCTTTCATTCTCTCTCTCCCTCTCTGTCTTTCTCTCTCTCTCCCTCTCTTTCTGTGTTTCTCTCTCTCTATCTCCCTCTCTTTCCATCTTTCTCCCTCCCTCTCTTTTCTCTCTCTGGATCTCTCTCTCTCTCTCTTTCGTTTTCTCTCTGTCCTTTGATGAGCGCATATCACACATTCTTATCTGGATTTTTGTCTTGCAGGCTGTGCCCTACAGATTGTCCCGAGGAGATCCACCATGAGTCTTCAAAATTGTTGTTTTGAGTTTTTTTGAATAAAATGTTTTGTTTGGTAATTCGAAGGTGAATGTGTGATTCTCCTTTTTGTGACAACACATGCATGCTACCTGTTGTAATTGTGCAACATCAGGTGATTGTTTTGTTCATGATTTCGTGAAGTTGATGTAACTTATTTTTGTCTGGGGGGCGGTGTTGTGGCCCTTTTGGGGCTCCAAGCTGTATGATCAGTAGCTCCATGGCATCTGTTATTCTTCTGGTGTGGCTCTGGGCTGGGCTCCTTTTTCTGGTGCAGGTTGTCGTCCAACCTTACACCAGGTCAGCGCAGGTGTTAATTTCCTGCTGCTAACGCGCCTTATCGCCTGTTTTGGGTTCTTATCACCGATCTGGCTGGTCGTTGTGAATGTCTCAGAGTGGTGTTGTTGCATCTTTTTGCACAGAAATGCCTACTCTGCATCTCATTAGCGATAGTTGCCGTAGTCGTCTGTGGTGATTTTTTGCAGCTGCTATTGCTGGTAAACTGGTGATATGGGCTGTTAGCACCAGCTTGTGAATGGGGCGATAATTTTATCGACAATTTGGCTGCGATAAAGTGCCAATAACTCTGCAATAAGTCCTTGAGAATATGCCCCTAAGTTTGTTGTTCCTGTGCTCCTGAAATGGACAGCAGTAGCGCCAGCTGCTCTCTCTCTCTCTCTTAGTTTGTTGTTCCCGTGCTCCTGAGATGGACAGCAGTAGTGGCAGCTGCTCGCTCTCTGTTTGTTTGTTGTTCTTGTGCTCCTGAGACGGACAGCAGTAGCGCCAGCTGCTTGCTCTCTCTTACTTGCCACCCGGGCCAGTCTGCGGATGTTCTCTCTCGCTTGCCATCGGGCTAGTCTGCGGCTGTTATCTCACGCTTGCCATCCGGGCTAGTCTGTGGATGTTCTCTCATGCTTGCCATCGGACTAGTCTGCGGCTGTTCTCTCATGCTTGCCACCTGGGCTAGTCTGTGGCTGTTCTCTCACGCTTGCCATCGAGCTAGTCTGCCGCTGTTCTCTCACGCTTGTCACCCGGGCTAGTCTGTGGCTGTTCTCTCACGCTAGCCACCCGGGCTAGTCTATGGCTGTTCTCTCTCGCTTGCCACCCGTGCTAGTCTGTGGCTGTTCTCTCACGCTTGTCATCAGGCTAGTCTGCAGCTGTTCTCTCACGCTTGCCATCTGGGCTAGTCCGTGGCTGTTCTCTCATGCTTGTCATCGGGCTAGTCTGTGGCTGTTCTCACACGCTTGCCATCAGGCTAGTCTGTGGCTGTTCTCACACGCTTGCCATCAGGCTAGTCTGTGGCTGTTCTCTCACGCTTGTCATCAGGCTAGTCTGCAGCTGTTCTCTCACGCTTGCCATCTGGGCTAGTCCGTGGCTGTTCTCTCATGCTTGTCATCGGGCTAGTCTGTGGCTGTTCTCACACGCTTGCCATCAGGCTAGTCTGTGGCTGTTCTCACACGCTTGCCATCAGGCTAGTCTGCAGCTGTTCTCTCACGCTTGCCATCTGGGCTAGTCTGTGGCTGTTCTCACACGCTTGCCATCAGGCTAGTCTGTGGCTGTTCTCACACGCTTGCCATCAGGCTAGTCTGTGGCTGTTCTCACACGCTTGCCATCGGGCTAGTCTGTGGCTGTTTCACACGCTTGCCATCAGGCTAGTCTGTGGCTGTTCTCTCACGTTTGCCATCTGGGCTAGTCTATGGCTGTTCTCTCATGCTTGCCATTGGGCTAGTCTGCGGCTGTTCTCTCTCGCTTGTCATCGGGCTAGTCTGCGGCTGTTCTCACACGCTTGTCATCGGGCTAGTCTGCGGCTGTTCTCTCACGTTTGCCATCTGGGCTAGTCTGTGGCTGTTCTCTCACGCTTGCCATTGGGCTAGTCTGTGGCTGTTCTCTCACGCTTGCCATCGGGTTAGTCTGTGGCTGTTTTCTCTCGCTTGCCATCAGGTCAGTCTGCGGCTGTTCTCTCACGCTTGTCATTGGGCTAGTCTGTGGCTGTTCTCTCTCGCTTGCCATCCAGTGTAGTCTGCGGCTGTTCTCTCACGCTTGTCATTCGGCTAGTCTATGGCTGTTCTCTCTCGCTTGCCATCCAGTGTAGTCTCTGGCTGTTCTCTCACGCTTATCATTGGGCTAGTCTGTGGCTGTTCTCTCACGCTTGTCATCGGGCTAGTCTGCGGCTATTCTCTCACGCTTGCCATCGGGCTAGTCTGCAGCTGTTCTCTCACGCTTGCCACTTGGGCGAGTCTGTGGCTGTTCTCTCACTTCAGGGGTGGACAGAGACCTGCTGCAGCTCCTCACTGTCCTCTTCTGTTGTTGAACCACTAGAGGGAGGGACACACATGGACATCGCAGAAACTGCTCTTCTGACTACTGACCAGCTGCAAAGAGCCACAACTTGTAAAAACACTTGTGCTGCGGATTGTGATGTGTGTCTGCAGAGCCCCATGGAGGAGGGTGGGGGGGGGGGTACATGCACAGAATCTCTCTCTCTACCTCAGGTAAACCCGGGCGAGGATGGGTCAGAGCCAGGAAGGGTTTGAGGCTCACATCGAGGCAACTGATGGAGACGTTTTTACCAGATAGAGGAGGCTGGCATCAGTAACACACTGCTTGGGACTGCGGGCGACTTTTAATGTAACTTTTTCCCCTCCATGTTGCTAAAGGAAGATAAAAAAGAGTATGATTTGAACAGATTTCCACAAGCTACTACACCTAAATTGAGAGAAACATCTGAAGTTGTGCTAGTCATACGTTGGGCGGAAGTAACGTTTGCCGTGAGCCAACACTGTGGGATATGTGACAGGACTGAGAAGGCCTGCTGCAAAGTGCAATGAGAGGTCCTTCTGGGATGAAACGAACCACAAGCCAGGGCTCATTACACAGCAAGATGCCAGGTTGAAATTTTAGCAAAATGTACAGCTGACAGAATAACGAATGCTAGGTAAACCCATCAGAAGTGCAACAAGCATTTACAATGCAATGGTCTCACCTTTGCAAATGTTAGAGCAATTGGCATTGTAAATGACAAAATTTGCATTGATGTGTTGGTTTTGAAAAGAGATAAGTAAATGGCATTGTCATTTACAATGCCAATAGCTTAATCTCTTGCAAATGCGAGACCTATTGCATTTGCACCCACACACCCAAACAGAGCCACACACACACACACACACAGAGAAATACACCTACAGAGCCACACACACCTACAGAGCCACACACACCTACAGAGCCACACAGAGCCACATGCAACGCCGCACAAACACACCCAGAGCCACACACACACAGAGCCACACACACACAGAGCCACACACACACACACAGAGCCACACACACACACAGCCACACACACACAGAGCCACACACACAGAGCCACACACACACAGAGCCACACACACACACAGAGCCACACACACACACAGAGCCACACAAACACACACACACAGAGCCACACACACACACACAGAGCCACACACAGAGCCACACACACACACACAGAAATACACCTACAGAGCCGCCACACACACCTACAGAGCCACACACACCTACAGAGCCACACAGAGCCACATGCACACACACAACGCCGCACAAACACACCCAGAGCCACACACACACACACAGAGCCACACACACACAGAGCCACACACACACACACAGAGCCACACACACACACAGCCACACACACACAGAGCCACACACACACACAGAGCCACACACACACACAGAGCCACACACACACACACACACACACAGCCACACACACACACACAGAGCCACACACAGAGCCACACACAGAGCCACACACACATACACAGAGCCCCAGAGCATAATTCCAAGAGCCAATGTAGTTTAAAAATTACTTGTGAAGAAGCATCCGGGGCACTGTGGATGGGCTGATAGCTCCCACCTATCTTGACAGGTCACTCTCCACCTTTCCTGACTGGTCACTTTCCACCCAGCTTGTTATGCCACTTTCAGTCCATCGTGATGTAACACGCCACCGGTTGTGGCAAGTCCCTTGTCAGGCGACCCTCCATCATTCACTTTCAGCTCTTCCAGACAGATTGCGTCCACCCGTCCTGACAAGTTACTCTGAGACTCTCCTGACAGCTGCTGTCCTCCAAGTCGTCGTGACAGCGTGCACCCATCCTGACAGGAAGGCTCCCCCTGCAAAGTGCCCGCAGCACTCACTCCTCTCAGTGCTGGGGCAGGGGGCACAGCTCCTAGAAGTGGTGGGCAGCACTGTAAGAGAAGGCATGTACTCACCAGGAGCAGGGCGGCTGCCAGGGGCAGCAGCAGGGGCGGCATCGGTGCCCGGGGGCGGCAGCTGTCCATCCCGGGGCAGGAGGTTGGGTGCTGCTGGAGGTGCTGGTGCCGGACAGTGAGTTCTTTTGTGCGTTGCCCCGCTGCCTCTCACTGCCCCTCCTCCTCCTCTCCTAGCCCTCCCTCCCTTCCTCCCGGCAGCCGCTCGTGCTTCCTGAGCCTAGGTGCGGAGGTAGCGGCCAGGCTCCCCGCCGGTGCGCCGTGCACAGTGTACAGAGACCCAGGGCACAGGCAGAGCTCGAGCCGGGACAGGCTGCACGCACAAGAGGGGGCTCAACGCCACAGGGTGGTGCTGCATATCGGAGCGCGTGGAGGTACTGATGCTGTGCAGCAAGGGGGCATACTGGAGACACTGCGCGCTCGAGGGCAGAGACTCTGAGCTGGGAGGGGTGGGGGCGTTGGGGTGGTTAAAATGGAGTGAGCAGTGGATCACCCCCAAACAGGATGGGAGACACTTTGTGGGGTTAGAGTGTGTGGGGCAGCTCTATTAGAGATAAAGTGTGGGGGCAGCTCTTTTGGGGATAGAGAGGGGGAGAGGCAGCTCTGCATGGCCTGAGACGGAGTGTGTGTGAAAATATAGAGGAGTGAGCAGTGGAACACCCACAAACAGGAAGGGTGACACTTTGGTGTTAGAGTGAATGGGGTGGGGGGCAGCTCTGGTAGTGATAAAGTGTGGGGGAGCAGCTCTTTTGGGGATAAAGAGGGGGAGAGGTAGCTCTGCATGGAGTGAGTAGGGACCAGGGAGTGTGTGCAAATATAGAGAGGAAGCGGGTGTAAAAGGGAAAGTACACAAGGTAACAGAATGGGACGAACACCTGACTGTGAGGGAATGAACCTCAGGAATGCACACATCTGCGTGACGTAAGGGACGCCGGTGGTGTCATGAACCACGCACAGTAGGAGCTTGCGGTACAGTGTACACAGAGCGCACGAGACCGGCCACAGGGGAGAGTGAGAGATTCGATGCAGATTGGTGCGCGAGGAAATGTACGCCCGCGCGCTGCTAGAAGCAGAGGAGTGCACAACATGCAAACGTTAGAATATGAAGGATGTGCACAAGAGGTGCCGCACATAAGAGGGATGCTTGAAGAAACACACAGGACAAGTGAGAGGAATTATAAAGGGCAGCACGAGTGAAGGCACAGAAGGTGCATGCCACGTACATGGATGGATGTGCATGAGACAGCACATGGAGATATATATACACTTCTGTATTAGGGAGTTCCAGCATGGTGCAAGGGTGCATAGAGCCCAATAGTATATCAGCGTGGTGCAGGGATCAGACGGTCTCGATCAGTACGGTGTTACAGAAAAAAACAATCGCTGCCTTTTGTCTTTTAGCCCCGTCCTTTTCAGACTGGGTTCCCAGACTTTCTGCTGGGGTAAAATGTTCCTTATCTTCTTTATGGGGCCATCTGGACCCATAAAGAAGATAAGAAACCTTTTACTTCAGCTGTAAGTCATGGAACCCAAACTGAGAAGGATGGGGCTTAAGAGAAAGAAGAACATCACTAGGACCTCTTCTCGATGGCTGGCCACGGTTTAGGAGACCAGCCCATGGAGAAGAGGGGCGGGACTTAACCTCTCTAGTGATATTCTCTCTATCTCATTAAATCTCGCCAGCGAGACTGCACATGCGCAGCCATCGCAGGCTGAGACCTAAAAAGGTTTGAAGCTATGTCACAGGGGATGAGACGACTGTCTCAGAATGATGACGAGCTGAGTGCAGCCCATCCTGCTGGTGTGCAAGGGATGAAGATACGTTGCACGCTATGGAGGGGGAGGGGGATGTTTGCGTGCTTAACATATGGTAAAGCACTCATCTGGCTGCTATAAACTTTCTT
This sequence comes from Lissotriton vulgaris, assembly GCF_964263255.1. NCBI lineage: Eukaryota > Metazoa > Chordata > Amphibia > Caudata > Salamandridae > Lissotriton > Lissotriton vulgaris. The sequence continues at coordinate 313,058 of NW_028253554.1, forward strand.
TATTCGGGTGCAATGCACCCATAAAAGATACAATGATGCATTCATACAGTATAAAAGAACTAGCAGCCCGTCCCGCCGTTGTCCGGGTATGAACTGTTATGTGTGTAATGTTTGTAATATTAAATGTGCTCTGATGTTGTGTGTTTTTAAGTATATGTTGTAATTGTGTGTTATGCAACATGAGGTAAGTATGCCAAAATGCAAGAGTAATTCTTCCACGTGTTGTTTTACATCTGCCTATAGCCAAAGGTGATGTTTTAATGTTTTAGTAACATCGTAGTCCGGTTGTGCATGCAATGTTAGTAACAGCGTTGTTTATATGTGGGTTCCTTAGCTGTATTAGATTGTCGTTCGTTATCTGTGGAGTGTGTTGGTTATTGACGTTATTGTGTGTAAGCTGACATTGCCCGGCGTGCCCCCGTGTTTGCGAGGGCTGGTCTGAGGCCCGTGTACGCCCCGGACTAAATAGCAATAATGACGTTCCTTACATGGTGTTCTACGCTGCATGTCGTGAATGTCTGCTGGAGCCGTTGGTGCGCCGTGAATGTGTGCCCTGACGAAAGGCGCGCCCCAGAAGGGTGACGTCGCGTACAGAGAACGCACCTTGCTGACGAAAGGCGCGCCCCTTTTTATGTTAATTTTGGTGCCGGCCCCTCTGAAAAGTTTTACAGCCACAAAGGTTGCGCCGCAGTATCTGGGATTATTGTTGACTGAATGTGAAATGGTTTGCAGCTTTATGTTTCTACAGGTACGTGTCAGACGCGTTGTTGGATCGTGAATGGGCGCGCACATTAAAGGCACACTACTGAAGTACGTGCCCATTTTGTGTTTGATGAATGTCACGCCCCTCTGACAACGTTCTTGGCACGCCCTTCTGACAACGCTGTTGTGCCTGTCAATGCTGCACGCCCACAAACTAATAATGTAGTCAGGGGCGTAGCTACAGCTTCTGGCGCCCGGGGCCATTCCTCAGATTGCCGCCCTTGGCAAGTAGCGGGAGGGGGGGTGCTCGAGAAAAAGGACGGCGGGCAATTGAAAATGGTCCGAGAGACACATAGTATTGCTGCTAATAGTTACCTCGATCATGCAAGTTACATGCACATACATGACATCCAAGGCTGCACAGTTGAATACACCGACAGTACAAAGGGGAACACATAGACTGCATGTTCTACCTGATAATCCCATCAGCACAATGTAAACATGCACATGCACAATGTAAACAAGCATGACACTATTCAGGGATTCATCATCTACAGTTGACATTAAATGACCAAACATGGTCCCCCCATTAAAGCAGTGTGGACGTGCACACACGTGATGTGCTCTGGGGACCCACAACCAACTTAACAGTGTCAGTCTAAACTTCATTTTTTTCCAATATCCTCCTCTGCCCATCTTCCCTTTTTGCCTTATATTTCCCACCTTACATTCCCACCCCTCATTTATATTTCGACTCTTCTGCCCCAGACTCGACTCCACTCACCAGAGCGCATTTTCAGCGCGAGGGCTGACCAGAAATGATGCCCAGGACCATCATTGGTAGCGCTTTCACGCGCTGATTGGCGGCCCTGGGACCCACAGAGTACAACGCTAGGTGCATAGCTGCCAAGGGTTCAGAATGCAATGTGTGACATTTTCATAAATTCAGTGAAATTATGAGTGACATTTCAATGACTATGAGTGACACTTTGTTGTGAGCAAAATCAAGCAATGACGACGAGGGAAACCTAATTCAGAAAGTACACCCATTTGAGGAATGAGATAGTCTTCAGAATTTTGTGTTCAAAGACACGTAGTTAAGTTAAACGAACCGCATTATAACAAGTTTAAGCCCATGTCCAACTTGTAGGGGAAAAAGGGATGAGGTGAATGAGATATCACACGGACCACGGCACTGAACGTCTCAATATAGAAATTCATGTGAGTGGGCAGGATTCACGCGCATTTGTATGGTTATACAAATCCCAGTAACGCTTGGTGCTGCAAGCTTACAAAGCAAAAACTGGCCTAAACTCATCATCATGATATGGAACAAGTTGGCGACTAAAGCGGTAATGTTTGACTAAAGTCAGATGGTTAATAGCCTTGCACAATCCTTCCTAAAAACAAATTAAACGTTTTTCGATATAATACCAAATAAAGAAATGCCACTTCAAAATTGCCGTCTTTTAAGACACGAGAAAACTGCGAATACGGACTGTAACCTTTTATTTCCAGCTTCATATTTTTTCAAACATCCCTGCCCTTAAGCTTTTCCACAACAACTAAGATCTCAAGTACGGAATAAATTATTACTGTATGCAAAAAATGCCGGAATAAAAGAAAGCCTGCAGGAAGCATGTCTACAAAATCCAGAATAAAAGCAGGTCTACAGCAAGACCGCCTCTACAAACCTGCAGCCGCTGTGATAATCGAACTTCACTTGCACTCGTTTCCCTTTCTAAAGTTAACATCTGCTGCACCAAACTCTTTCTGTTTCTGCAGTCGCTTGGGTGGAGGCGGGTTAACTACTCCCGTTTGTGTGTTCTCCGGCTGCGTAGGGACAGTCAAAGTATGAATAATATTGGTGAAATATTTTATTTCTTAGTGCGCTCTTTCAAGGTGAGCCATTTCACAGCAGAGTCCTAAAATCGAATTACTCCCCGCGCTGTTCACAGGACGTGACGTTATGTCCTCCTGTGGCGCTACGGGCAGTCTGAGACTGTGCTACTCAGCCCTGCGGCGCCGCGATGCATTGCAGCAGCACTGACTGGCTGCCACTGTGAGGCTGAGTGAGCCTGCTCGGCTGCCGAAAGGGACCCAGGCCTACGGGAGCAGCCTGCGCAAGCAGTCGGCAGCTGAGACTGCGTCCGGGTCCTCCGCCCCCAAAATAGTGCCGCCTGGGGCAGACCGCCCCCCCCTTAGCTACACCACTGAATGTAGTGCTGTTGTGCCATGCCCCTAACATTGTTGTGCCACGCCCCTCTCTGAATGCTGCACGTGTAGTGTAGTTAGTTTGACACGCCCACACCGACGCCCACAAGGGACTACTTTACCTCTAACGTTGTTTGACCTTTGTAATGTATATGGTGCCCAGCTGTATAGCCTATGTCCTTCTGCTGCAACTGCCCTTGCCAACGCTGTATTGGGTGTTGTGATTGGTGCTGCACTTTTTGAGTTTACCCGCCTCAAAGGTTCCCAGTTCTCTCTTTATAATAGTAGTATAGATACACAACATAATACAAAAACGTACACACATGTAAAGGAGAAAACATCACCGACTTTTAAAATGGTGCAGAATAATAGAACTCTAGGTATCGAAGACTGTACCATCCCCCACACTAAAGGTGTCCGCTTCGTGCTGAACTTACAGGGATCTGTGGGCTGCACATACGAAGCTCATCACTGCACAGAGGGTGTGAGGGTTTGGTAAGAGCTGTAAGTGCAAGAGAGCCACTTTTTCCTGCCTGAACTTTAAACACTTTAACAGGGACTGAAGGAATCATTTTCTAGGCACTGAGAACAATTCACACAATAATAAAAAGTGGAGCGTGTCTTGTGGAGATCGAAGATCGCAGCCACAAGGGCCTCTCTGTGTCACAGAGAGAAAACCTGCTGGGGGCGCTACAAGTTGGCGAAGTTGATTAAATCTAAAACGTGTAATTAAAAAACTGGTGTGAGCCCTAGGTAAAGCAGAAAGGCTCCATCCCAATACCGACTTTAGCAGAATGCACGCCCTCAGTGTGAGTTTACGAAGCTCAGTAGATTCATGCTTCATGGCAAGACAATGATGACGTGAATCGTTTATGATATTAACACCCCCAGGGCTTAAAGTGTCGCCTTCCTATTGCCTGGAACGACTCCTTGATATAATGTATCCATGGGACTGTGTTAGCCTATTCCAAGGCCCAGCAATATGATAGGATCAAGCAGATTCAACCCCTCTTCTGAGATAGAAGGGGGCGGAGCACACTGCCTCACCTCCAGCACAGTGCGCCCCTCAGCATTGTGGTAAATGCAGTTCACAGGGATTGCTTGCTTGAATTGTAGCTGTAGTGGTGCAGGTTAGTGCTGTAAATCTCTAGACACGTGTTTCTGGGTGTTGTCCTTCATCAGTACAGATAAAAACTGTGAACTGCGCTGGGAGGTGAAGCAGTGTGCTCCCATCCCCCTTCTGTTTGAAAAGGCTCCTTTCAGCCACTGAGCTGCGAGCTTTTGGACACGCACCTGTGCGCCAGAGAGAGGTACCGAGACCTGAAAGGACTGTGGCAGCTTTCTCAGCAACCCCTGATGAATTTCGTTTTTTATCTCTACTGATAAAGGATAATATCCAGAAACACATGTGTCTAGAGATTCACAGCACTCGCTCGAGCAGGGGAATGCAGAACAATAGGTTTCTTCCTGTCACACGGAGGTGTGACCGTCTCCCAGACAGGACTCCTTGTGCCACTGGTGCGTCACCTTTAAATATTGTTCCCTTTAATGCAGTTGTCTGCATTTAAGGGGCTTGCAATGGGCGATGCTGGGGGCGCTCCCAGCAACATCCATGACTATTTGACACTGACCCAAATTACCAAGTATTCTTAACTCTGAGGCAGCGCCAACCACGTTGGCTTCCCCAGGTCTCCCTTCCTGCACATAAATAATCATTCCCCAACGCAGGCAACCTTGTATGCTTTGGCACACGGCAGCCCAGTGTGCACCAGCGGAGGTGAAAAGGACAGGCATGCTCCGTATCTTATATATGGTGTGTTCCTGCCCTTTTGTTTGCCAGGGAGCAGCGCAGCAGGAAGGCCGGCAGCGTAGCACGATGGCAGAAACTCATAAATGAGGCCCTCCGTGTATTGCTCTGGGTAAGGGGCACTGGCCAGCGCCGCCACACTGCTTTGAAGGGCACAGATGGTGCCCTTCTTGCATACTCCTGTTTGAGCCACTTCAGGAACTCTTGGTTACTGCTCTGCTGAGAATGTCCTCCCCTCTGTCCAGCCCCTCCTCTGGAAGGTACCCCCGAGTTGTTCCATCCCTGAACTTAGGGTATTTAAGGGTTCCCCTGTGGGTTGTACCTCAGATTCATTGTGGGACAAGACTCAACCCTGAAACTACGTCGCTCTTCAAACGTCTGGACACTTGGACTTCAACTGGAAACAAGACTGCATCAGGGAAGACTCCTGCTGCAGAGCGTGGTCTGGGCATGAGCGAAGATGGCTGCCTGCTCCCAGAGCTCAGCACAGAAACGGGCATCGGATGGCAGCAGGCACACCCACAGCATGGCGGGACTCCGCGTCACTCCCACCTTTGGGTGGCTACAGCATCCTGCTTCCCGGTAGCCACCTGTTGCTATACAGTGGTGTCTGCTCTCCTCGACCCGGCTTGCACGAGTGACATCCCTTTGGGTCTGTTGTCATAGTAGAAGCCATGGCCAACAATGCTGTGGCACACCCAGCCTGCTCTACCTTCGAAGGGGCCTGCCGCCCCAGCTGGTACTCGGCCCAACCTGGATGCTAGGGTTGTTCGAGGTCCTACGACTGACCCTTCAGCCTCCTCCACTGTGTGCAGGCCCTGGGCCGACCTACATGACGGTGAGCTCCTCTCACTGCCCCCACCGGGGCACTGCCAGCAGCTCTGTGGTGGTGTAGGCCTACACTTGTTCAGCACTTGATGGGGAACGCTGGATGTGGAGGCCTAGTTGACGCCCCGGACCTTGGCACCATGATGCGGCTGCCCCTACCACCTCTGAAAAGGGCCACCACACAGGCTGACACCCAGCCCCACACTGGTCACTGGTCCGACCCAAACACACCTGAGGGCTGGCTTCAGTGGGAGGACCTGCACCTCCATCACCCCCACAAGCAGGTAAGCAGGGCCCCTCTGCAGTGACGAACTGGCTCCGGGGGACCTGGTAAGGCACCTCTGGATCCTAGACATCGGAACCAACAGTGGGAGTGGAAGCAGCCTCCAACGCATCAAGTTCATCCTCTCTCAACACCATCCCTAGTGAGAACGAAACAGAAACCGAAAGCAACACCAATGCCTCTAATTTTTTGGGCGAAATCTTAACCATCAGACGGGAGAAAAGAACCCAACAACGTCACAACTCTACCATAAAAAGACCCGAAGAGGTAAACGATTAGGGAAAGGAAGAACATAAAAGGAAATTGAGGTCAGGAAACTCACGCACATAAATACAGAATCGCAAGAAGTCCAAGTGGTGAACCTCTCTAGCAAGATTCTCTCTGAGGAAATGATGAACGTACTTAGCAAAGGACTGAATTTCAATCCTCAAGATACTGGTGACCCCTGTAAAACCAAAATAGACCTATTCAAATTCGTTCGGCGACTCAAACTCAGGAAACACTTTGCACACAATCCTAAGGAGATGCCAAGCCGGGGTGTGACATGTACTACTTCAATAGAAGGCATGCAAACTATACAAGAGATCAAAGACATACATCTTCTCCTGACCCTAGATGAGACAACGGACCAGCCTTTCACACCTGACATTTATTACATGACTTGGGTATAGAAGATGACAATACGCCAGCTAGCAACCTAAGATGCAAATCGAAGTGGACACCCAACCTACCAGCGGGCAAACTCTATAGACACCTTTCACACGCTGGTCCGAGAAGACCTTGAAAAGTACGAAATCAAAACCCACAAACAACGTAAACAGAACATCAGAGACAATCTCACTAGAAGCGAACGAATAGCCTTAAAGGCACTTTTCCTGGATAGGGAACTAGTGATTAAAGAAGCAGAGAAGGGCGGCAACGTCGTTGTCATGGACAAGATTGACTACGAACAAGAGATACATTCACAACTCAACGACATAACATGCTACACGCCCATCAAGAACAATCCGACAGAGGCTGTGACCATCCATATAAATGACCAATTGAAAGAATGGCACGGAGCAGGACTGTTAAATGACGCAGAGACACTATACCTAAGAATCAACAAACCGATGGCCCCTTGGCTCTATACATTGCCGAAGATCCACAAACCTGCCCCTTTTCCCCCAGGAAGACCGATAGTATCTGGAATAGGTGGACCCACCGAAAGAATGGCCGAGAATGTTGACATCTTTCTCAACCCCCTGGTTAAGAACCTCCCATCTTAATACCAGGATACAAAACATATCCTCAGTATTCTCAACGACATACAATGGCAAACCGGAATGACACTTGCAACGTTGGATGTCGTATCACTGTACACTTCCATAGATCCTGACAAAGGACTGGTAGCCATGTCTAAATATCTGGACACACGACCGGCCAACTTATGGCAACACACTAATATGATCACGACCATGATGAGTATCATTCTCAAAAACAACTTCTTCATGTTTAACCAGAAATGGTAAAAACAAACGAAGGGGGTAGCCATGGGCTCAAGGTTTTCCCCTTCATTTGAGAACCTATACATGGGCACATTGGAGACCGCTTGGATTTGGAGCATCAAGGGTGCCGCATGGGTAGACTCGATAGTGTACTGGGGCCGTACATCGATGACTGCCTACTGATCTGGTCCGGTACACACTCCAAGCTGGAAGCTTTCTTCGACCACCTAAACAAAAACGACATGGATATGAAATTTACATGCAACTACAGTACCAATAAAGTCAGCTTTCTGGACTTGGAAATTTACATATTTAACAACACACTTCATAATAAAACTTTTCCGCAAGGAGACCTCATGTAACACCATTCTCAGAGCTGACAGCTCGCACCCCAAACACCAGATTGAAACTATACCCTACGGTGAACTCGTCAGTGCAAGGAGGAATTGCAGCGATGATGTCGAATTCAAGACCTGCATAGATGATACGCGGAATCGTTTCCACAAACGTGGCTACAACCAAAAGGTTGACAACAAAGCAGTCAAGAGGGCCAAACTACTTGACCGAGACAGCACTCGACTCCCAAAAAACAAACCGATTCCAAACACCTCCCAAACCAGGATGATCATGGACTACAACAACACCAAAAGCATCAACAGACACTGGAATGTCCTTTTGGCCGACAAAACTCTGTCTCCCTGCATCAGCTCCCAACCACAGATCACATACAGGCGTGGCAAAACGCTACGAACCAAACTAAGCCCCACTGTACTTCCTATGAACAATCCAAACACCTGGCTAACTCCACACATGAAAGGATTCCACAAATGTGGCTGATGTGGCATGTTCAAATGTGCGAGAAACAACACCAAACACTTCTAGGGCCATCACAAACAAAAGTATGAAATCAATACCAACATAAATTGCAACACCAGATTCGTTGTGTACATTGTGGAATGCATGTGCCACAGTCAATACATTGGCAGCACAATCAGGCCCCTTAAGGATCGCATTGGAGAACATGCCAGAGCAATGCACCAGAAAGATCCTCGGTATCCCATGGCCTTACACATAGCGAAGTGTGCAAAACAGTCTACACACAAGAAATTTGAATTTTATGGTATAGACATTGCCAAACCCAACATACGCGGAGGAAACCGGGAACTTCGTCTACGCAGACTGGAAGCAACCTGGATCATGCGTCTGCATATGGTCAAGTACGGCCAAAACATGGATTCTGAACTACAAAACTTCCTGGACCCTTGAACCTGTCACCTGTACAGTAGCAAACTTACCTACCACTGCGCCCAGTGTCTTGCATTTTTCCTTTCTAGCGCTTTCTTTCACGAGTCTATAACTCTAGACCCACACAAGATATATCCCTGTACATCAATCACCCATGAGGTTCAATTAATGTGCATGCACCAAACACATTTTTTCTGATTGACTAACTTCTTTTCCACTTGTCATTTTCATGGTTGATTATATATAATATGTGCATGCGCCATGTGATATTATTACATTTGTTGTGTTGGTTAATTATTATCCTTGAACAAAGCATTGTACAAACATGATCCCCTCGTCGGCGCTCTCAATATACACACACTTCCCAGGTCAGCTTTCTAGCTGCTCATGTCGTGCATCCCTACTTCCGGGTCTCGCACCGACGCGCATGCGCACTATCAACCAGGAAGTACATATACCGACAGTTACAAGAGCACCTCTCTCTCGGACCCATCCCGCATTACATCGCCGCAGTGACCTATCATCCTAGGTGAGAGCAGAGCCCTTGGACATCCGCACAGACCATTGATCTTGCGTACAGCCCCTCGATTTGCACTGGACCCTGTGTCAACCTACCTGTTCTCCCTTTTTCCCTTCTCTGCAGGTTACCTCGTTTCAGTGGTACCCGCCTGCTATGAGTGATTCCACGTCGTATCCATACCTTTGTTTACAACTTTTCCCTCCATAGATCCGTACCATCACCAATTTCCGGTGAGTGTCATTCCACATAAGGCCATTACACAATGTGGTGCATTTTCTCTTTCTCCGTGGGTTTCTGACCTGCCATTTCCCCCGTTTTCTCCCTACAGATCACGCATCGCGCCGCTTATAGGTAATCCCCCTCTTATCAGTATTCACCCTTGTTCACTGCCGACCCTGCTATTTGTTCTTGACCACTCACACATTGTGAGTTTTTCTGACCCCGTAATTCGCTCTTGTCCACCCATACTATGCGAGTTATCCGTTTCCACACACCGGCGAGCACACATGGGTGCCTCACAATATCAGTTGTGGGATCATGTTTTAGTCATAGGCAATGCATGCCTACGTACTGTAACCCTGTAGTAATGTTTTGAGTAAGCAATGTTGATTGTTTCATCGCAACAGCCACGAATCTTCTTGGCACCTTGTCACTTTAAGGTTAACCATTGGCTATCATATACCGTTAATCGACAGCTTTAATAATTTAGTTTTTCTCTTCCCGTTTACTAAGAACGCCAATGTCTAGTGAGTGGGCAAGATGGCGGCCGCTATGATAGCGGTGTGAGCTGCCTTCTCCTCGCTCCGGACACGAAGGAAGATTAGAATGGCAGCAGATTGGAGTTGAACCCTGTCTCTCTCCTAAGACTGGTCGCTGAATATTCGTTGCTGTTTGGCTCTTTTTGCATCATGGACGGCAGTACGGCAGCACGGCATTTCTCTCCTCTGCTCCCGGCTTTTTAGCTGCGGGTCCTGCTCCCGACTCCTGGCCCTCCGGCACCCACGGCTGTGTGTTTCACTACGGCTTCTCTGGCTTCTCCGGTTCCTGACGCCGGGCCCCTGTCTCAGGCGCTCTCTCTGAACCCAACGCCAGGATATTGGTGTCACGCCGGGATTTACCGTGTCTCATGCAGCTGTTCCTTTTGCTTTATTACCAGCGGATTTCTTGGCGGATTTCTCCGCATATACTCTCATACCAGCGATTTTCCTCCTGGCGTCTTGCTCAGCTACTGCATAAGCTCCCGCATTTCTTGACAATGCCTCCGAAGAACCCTAACGCTCAGTCGAAGCAGTCGAAACTCCCTAACACTAGGAGTGGTAAACTGCAGTCAGTAGCAGTAACTGCGCCGGATTTGAATGGTGTTGAAGAGACTGTGACTACCGGCTCGACCCGGGGAGCTCAAAAAACCGGTGAGTCTGCTGCTGCTGCTTTAGCAATTAAACGGGGGGGAGAGCATAGTAGCAAGAATGGGACACAAACAGTACCGGCTCTCTTTGAGAAGCAAGCTGCAAAAAATGCCTCGGTGCGACCCTCTCAGACTAATTACCCAGATGGTGTTTGTCGTCTCCCTCAGCGAGTACAGAAAGATCGGCTGCTCTAACTGTTAATGCACCCGGAGCTGAATTGGAACCTGAACTTGAACTCTAATCTCAATCTCGAGACATTGCTCCGGGTTTAATTTCTGCTACAGACTTCCATTTAGATTCTGACTCACCAGCAAATGGCATTCTGGGACCTGTATTCTCTTCTGAATTTGGTGTGGATGCTGTTGGAACTAGTGGAACTGTTGGAGCTGCAGTCCTTAATAAAAATGCTATTATATCTGAGGGGGATATAGCTAATTTAGCAGTGGAATCTGAAGCTTTCTGAGAAGGCGATGAAGCTTTAAATCTTACCACTATACAGGAGGCTAATGAGGCTAATAAAAAAAAAATTCCATGTCTGATTTAACATCAGATGAGAGCCTGGACAAAGATTAGGCTGACTATCCAGTAGAAGATAGCAGCATGGAGGAGGAAGAAGAGGAAGGGGTTAGTGAGACCTCGCCTGGCTCGGCTATAACAGTTAAGAAACAGAGGCAGAGGAAACCACCATCCTCGAGAAACAAACCTAGTAATCATGAAGGCCAACAATCCACACAATCATGCTCTACTAATGACCAAGTACTACCAGAGACAACTGACTCTAGTTCTGACCCAGAGATTACTTTGTCAATGATTTACCAAACTATGCTTGCCCATCGATCTGACACAAAAACTGAGATTGCACGTGCCCAAGCCACCTGCCAAAAAGTCAAAAATGCTGTTCGACGTATCACTAAAATATGCACCGATATGTCAGCCAGAGTATCTGAGGCAGAGAATAGAATATCCAACTTAGAAGATGAAGTAGCTACTCAAAAAATTGAACTCAACCAAGTTAAAGCTCATCGGGATGATATTAGTTTTAAACTCACCGAGCTTGAAAATCAGTCTCGGAGGAATAATCTATGAGTTCTGGGGGTTCCAGAAAATTTAGGTGGATCTGACGTTCGTAAATTTGTGTGTGATCTATTTTCTTTAGCATTTCCTGAACTTACTTCTTGGGACTGGCAAGTGGTAATTGAACGTGCTCATCGTTTTCCTTTTCCATTTTCTTTAAAATCGAAGCCAAAAGAAGGGGATTATCCACGAGCGATTTTGGTTAGGTTTAATAATTTTTTGGCCAGAGAAGCCGTTTTTGACTTAGCCAGACCTGATAAAAAACGCTCTGCAAAAGGCTGTAGTTTTTTTGTGAGACCTGACTTTTGCCAGGCAACAGTGTCTAAACGTTGGCATCTTAGACAGCTAATATCTGGTTTTCAAGAAAAGAGTGCTACAGTCTATCTTCAGAATCCGGCTAAATTGAAAGTTATCGTAAAAGGTCAAACAACATTTTTTGTGTCTGAGATTGTTGCCAAAGAATACCTAGCTTCTTTATGATTGTTTGTTCTATATGTTGCAAAATGTATATAGAAAAGTATTATCGTGTGTAGTTACATATAGATTCATTTTGTGTGTATCTAATTACGATGAATCTATGTAGATTAGAATTTGTAGGCTGGCCCTGGCCAGGCTAGGTCGGAGTAGACCAGCCAATCTGTCTGCCCTTTTTTCTGTTTTTGGTCAGCTTCAATTTCCCTTTTTTTTCCTTCGAGTCCGATGGGAGGCAGGGGGGGAAGGCACTCGGTGTTCCCAGGGACTGGCTGTCCCTGTGCCTCATAAGGTGGGTTGGGGGTGTGGGTGGGATGGTTGGGTGGGCGTGGGTGGGATGGTGGGGTGGTGGTGGGGGTGTAAATCAACAGCAGCTGGAGCTGAGCAAAACCTGTACACTATGGTACTTATTCTGTAAGCTTCTCTTTTTTTAGACAGTCTATTATGTTTCACTAAAAACCTTGTCTATCGTATTGCAAGGAGATTTGTAATAAATTTTCAAATGGCAAGAATAATAAATGTGTGGCTCCTGGTGAGGACTTGCCGATATTTAATCACTATTTTCGTTGAATGGTAGGGAAATTAGAATTTGTACTCTAAATGTTAACGGTCCTAATGATGGTAAAAAGAGAGGAATTCTTGTTAAAATGATACATTTGTTACAAATTGATATTCTTTCCATCCAGGAAACTCATATTTCTTGGGGGAAAAGAGATTTATTAAAGAATCTGGGACTAGACCTGCTGGTTTGTTCTAAACAAACTGGAATCAAACGGGGAGTAGCTATACTCATGAGGCGGAATTTAGGTACTGTTCTTCATACGTCAGCTGATAAGTGGGTAGGTGGGCCTCAGCTGAAATTTTATTATCTCTGAATAAAATTATGATCTATTCTGTATATGGCCCTAATCTAGATGACTCTGAATTGTTTAATTCCTTAAACCAGGAGTTAGCATTATGTAATGTCCCTATTATTTTTAATGGAGATCTAAACATTCATTTGGAAGCTAGCCTCAATATTAGGAAAATCGAAAACTATGTTGGCTCTAAACCATGAACGTTTAAGGCTTTAAGGTCTTTGGTAATAGATAATGGCCTCTTTGATGCATGGCATATTTTACATCCTGCAGTTCCTGGGTATAGTTTTTTTCTGCCCCACATAGGAAATTTGTCCGTCTCGATTATTTTTTTCTTTCCCAGTTTTTTTCTGATAAATATAAGATACAAGTTCTTCCAAAATTACTGTCCGATCATAATCCTATCCTTCTCAGTTTTAACTTGCCATCTATTGGGCCGCCTTCGCAATTATCTTGGTCTTTTCAGAGGAATCTGCTACTACAACAAGATTATATACTTTTCATGTCAAATATTATCCAAGAGTTCTTTCAGATCAATAATGGATCCGCATCAATTCCAATAGTCTGGGATACATTTAAATCTATTATAAGAGGTGAAACTTTAAAGTATTCGAATTTTCAACATAAATCTAATCAGGAAAAATTTAAAAAAGATTGCGACTTGGTTCTAGAAGCAGAATTACAGTTGGCAGAAAGTATCAAACATAATAAGAATGTAGCAGAATCTCAAACTGATTTATCCATCAAACGCAACCAAGTTTATTCTCACATTGCTGATCAGGTAGCATTACGCTATTTTCAATACCGCTCAGAAAGCTATGAACTGAGTGAACAAACAGGGAAAGTTCTGGCACAAAGACTTCGTCAACGTGCAATGTCCAATGAGATCTTTAAAATCTTCGATAAGAATGGAAATGCGAGAACATCAAAAGGTGACATTGTGGTTGCATTTAATGAATGTACTAAAACACTGTATCATCAAATTAATCAGCCATCTGATTTAGATATTAAACAGTACCTTGACGCAATTCCAAGAACCGAACTATCATCCGAACAAAAAGAGATACTTCGCGCTCTGGTTATTTGGGAAGAAATAGAATTAGCCATTCATAGTTCAGCCGCAGGCAAGGCAATGGGATCAGATCCCACTGGAATTTTATCGGGTCTTTATGACTATCTTAAAGCCAGAACGGACCAAGATTTTTCAGTCTGCTTTTGCCGGGTATCCACCAGCATCATGGTCGTCTGCCACAATAATCATCTTTAAAAAGAAAGGCAAAAATAGTGAAGAGTTAGGCTCATATAGACCCATTTCTCTTATTACGGCCGACAGTAAAATTTTCTCTAAGATTCTGGCTAATTGATTAAACACATTAATGCAGTCCTTGGTTTATATTAGACAACACGGATTTATTTTCAGGAGAGACACTACTGATCATGTTAAAAAAATTATAGCCTTACTGGATTGGGCTCAGGCCTCAGAGTACCCCGTTGCGTTGGCCCTGTTGGACGCTGAAAAAGCGTTCGACAGGGTCACCTGGGGGTTTCTCTGGTCCGTATTAACTTGGATGGGATTTCCACATCACTATATCACTGCAGTAAAAGCGCTCTATTTCAACCCTAAAGCGGTTATTAGGGTTACAGATACCAATTCTGAAGGCTTTTCTATATCAAGGGGGACAAGGCAAGGTTGCCCTTGCTCCCCCCTGCTATTCGCCTTATATTTAGAACCCTACCTCCGTAAATTATGTACCGCAACAGACATCACTCCAGTAACAATTGGTGAGAACTACTTTAAAGTATTTGCTTATGCAGATGATGTAGCTATTACCACCACAGACATTAGGCAGGCACTTCCAAGAATAGTTAGTCTAGCCGAAGAATTTGGTACACTTTCCGGTTATAAATTAAACATAACCAAAACCCAATTAATTCACTCGGACTGGGGGCGTCCGCACGAAATAACTTTTGCTCCAGAAGCCCAATACCTGGGGATAACCATATCCCCCAAGATCGATGACATCATACGCCTTAACATTGAGCCTGTTCTAGCTTCTTCCAATAAGGTGCTGGAAAGGTTAAATAACTTACACCTTTCTCTGTTTGGTCGTGTGAATGTCATTAAAATGTTAATTTTTCCAAAGTTTTTAAATTTATTTCGTACAATTCCTTTACTAATTTCATCACTTTACTTTACTAAAATTGATAGAATGGTATCTAGGTTCCTCTAGGGCTACCATCGCTCAAGGCGTGCCTTAAAATGGTGTATTCTGCCAAGACCAAGAGGAGGCTGGAGAGTTCCTAATTTCCGGATGTATTATTGGCTTATTTTTTTGAGACATTGGGCATATTACTCTTTAGAGATATTATTATTGAAGAGTCAATATACCCGTCAATTTATGAATTACTGTTAGGTGATAAAGTATCACAATGCTTGGTAGAAATCTTAGAACCCAGCTATTATAAAAAAACTAAATTTAATATTATTTTAGCCGTATTTATTGTTTGGCGACAAATTAGGAAGAAAATTGTAGGTTTAAAAGAATTTCATTACTATTCCCCTATCTTAAATATTCAGAGATTGCCAGCAGTTTTCCATGATCAAATTATTACAAGATGGTATCATTCTGGTATTTTTGTACTAGGAGATTTATATCAAGATTCTAAACTTATTTCTTTTGGAGATCTCCGAGCTAAATATACTTTGTCTAAAAACGATTTTTTAAAATATCTACAGATCCGGAGCTTTTTGGAATCCAAGGGCCTTCTTGACCATAGCTGTATGAATAAAAATCCTATCTTAGAAATAAGTAAGAAAGTTAAAAAAATAGGCATAGTCTATGCTACTGCTATTAGCCAACTTGAAGATGATCTCTTCTCAATCGAGAGTAAATGGAAAAGGAAACTTGAACTTGAGAGCGTTGATATTGGAAGATCTATTGAACTATCAATTAAGATTCTTTTTAACGGTTCACTTCAAAGTCAACACTATATGTCGATCTTTGATTTATACTATTCTCCAAGCAAAATAGCGAGATGGAAAACAGATGCTGATGATAGCTGTAACCGATGTGGCGAGATTGGGTCTGATTCTACTCATATGTTTTTTAATTGTACGAAACTTTTACGTTTTATTGCTGATATAGAAACTTTCATTAATAATTGTTTAAAACTTGACGTAAAGCTAATCCCTGAATTAGTAATATTAGGTATTCAAACTGATTGCATCGGTACTAGATCGACAACTGAAGAAGCTTTTCTGTTTATTTGTATGTCAATTTTCCGCTATTGTATTACCTCTAGATGGATTGATGTCGAACCTCCTATCTTTCATCATTGGCGCTCCAAATTGCTCTCTGTCTATCGCCTAGAAATTGCTATGTATAAACTTAAAGGGATAAAAAGAAGGTCATTGGGTCTTAAAATATGGGAGCCTATAATTAATTGGGTTTAATGTGATTTAAGTACCTTATACCAATTGCTTGTACTGTAGAAAAATGTTTTTTTTTGTTTTTTCTAATTTGATATCCTTATTTATCTGCTTTGGTCCTGATATTTATTTATTTTTTGCTCATTGTACAGCTGACTGTTGAAATAAATGGAAAATAAAAAAAAAAATTAAAAAAAGAACACCAATGTCTAATTGTTACACCGTTGCAAATGCGTGTCTTTACGATTCCTAATACTGTGTACATAATGTGTGATTCTCGTAATACTGTTACAAGTTGGACTCCACGGCACTAGAGATGATGTCAAGTCTGGCCGCCATTCAACTGGATCAATTAGTCCCCTCCGCCACGCATGAAAAAGGTCATCTTTTAGTAACAGTGACCAACTTAAAGTGGGCACCATTAGTAGCCTTCCATGGTCGGATCATTTCCTGATAGCCTTCACTTGGACCACGAGCAAACCCCCTTTATCCTCTTTCACATCTTGGAAAACTCGAAACTGGTCCAAACTTCCTATTGACAACTGGACGAAGGCTCTCAGCACCACTAGACCCATACTCTCCCATGACCCGATGGCAAATAACATTAAATATGACGAGTGGATTACCACCTCTCTTGACTTGGCTCTCCCTTCACACCCATCTAGGTCAAAGAGGCAAAGCAAATCAGCCCTGTGGTACACAGAAGACCTCAGAAACCAAAAGCGTCTCTGTAAGAGACAAGAGAGGAAATGGCGCATGACCTACAACCCTGCTGATAAAACTACCTACAGGGAAATTATTAGGAATTATAAATTGGCTATAAAAAATTCGCAAGCAGCCTACTATAACGATAAAATAACAACGGCTAAATCTAAGCCGAAAGAGATATATCGTATAGTAAACTCCCTGATAAAACCCTCCCTGCCTGCCACAGATAATAGTAGTTCCCCATCTAAATGCAACGAGTTGGTGGATTTCTTCTTTCAAAAAGTGAACAAAATCTACCTTTCCTTTTCTAATCCACCTACTGATTCACCTTCCCAATGCCTGGACTCAGTTCTGGACGTGGACAATAAGCTGGAGTCTTTTCCTCTGTTGAAACTGGAAACATTGGAGTTTCTAGCACAACAAATAAAAACCGGCTCTCCGTGTGACCCTGCTCCACTGGGCTCATTGGGGCTGGCCAGCAAAACCATTCTCCCTACCCTTCTGGAATTGCTGAACTCTTCCATATTGAGTGGGATGGTATCTGCGACATGGAAGCATGCAATGGTACGGGCCTTATTTAAAAAACCTTCTCTCGACCCAGCTAACCCAGGCAACTACCGCCCGATCTCTCTGCTCCCATGGGCATCTAAGATCCTGGAGAAGCACGTCAATACCACTCTGACGAAATTCCTCGAGGAAAATAATCTCCTCAATGCTTCCCAGACGGGCTTTCGCCCAAAACACGGGACAGATACCGCTCTATTGGCCGTAACTGAGGAGGCGAGACGGATCTTGGATCGGGGGGAGGTCAGTGGCAGTGATCCTCCTCGATCTGAGTGCCGCGTTTGACACGGTACATCATAAAATTCTGTTGAACCGTCTCGCCGACCTAGGAATGTCCGGAGAAGCCCTGGTCCGATTCGAGTCTTTTCTATCGGACAGAACCTTCCAGGTCTTTGACGGCACATCCGTGTCATCAAGCAGGCCTTTGGGGTGTGGAGTCCCACATGGGTTCATCCTTGAGCCCTACGCTCTTCAACGCATACATGAGGCCGCTGGCTGGGATTGTTCGTCCGCATGGTGTCAATATCATCTCCTATGCAGACGACACCCAGCTGGTGGTCTCCCTTGCACAGAAGAGCGGCCTCCAATCACCGCCCAATCTAGCGGCATGCCTGGAGGATGTAAAGAGCTGGATGATGAGCTCATGTCTGAAGCTCAACGACGATAAAACCGAGCTCATGCTCCTGGGCCCGGCGGCCCCCTCTACTTTGGAGCTGATATGGCCCGCAAGCATGGGTGCGGCCCCAACCCCCAGAGAAAACATCAAAAGTCTGGGGGTATGGCTCGATAAGTCACTGAGCCTCAATACACATGCCTCCAAGGTGTCGGCCACCTGTTTTGGCCTCCTTAGGGTGATCAAAAAAATTCTTCCCCTCCTTCCATTTGAGGCCAGACAAATAATCATACAGGGCCTTGTCCAATCCCGCCTGGACTTTAATAATGCTCTCTATCTTGGAGCACCAGATTACACCTTACAAAAACTTCAGCGCACTCAAAATTGTGCTGCCCGTGCGCTATAGGGAGTCCCACGGAGGACCTCAATAAAATCTGGCCTAAGAACTTTACACTGGTTGCCTTTTAGGGACAGAGTGAAGTTCAAAGCTCTATGCATTGCCCATCAGACCCTCTGGAAAATGGGTCCAGAAATCAACTGTTCTCTGATTTCCCCTTATCTCCCCAACAAGGCACTTCGTTCCTCAACCGCATCACTAGCCAAAATCCCCAGAATCTTTAGAGCCAGAGCAGGAGGACGTTCTTTCTCGTACAATGTGTCAAAGTTGTGGAACACCCTCCCTTTGCAGATGCAAGATAATTCCAACCTAACTAGTTTCCAGAAACAGCTCAAAACCTTTTTGTTTCAGTAATTAGTAACCTCCTGAGGGCATCTCCTGTTTTAGTTTCAGCGCCTGGACGCCTCAGGGCAACTGTAGCGCTCTACACATCTCTTTTTCATTTCATTTAATTTCATTTCACAAGTAACTCGTTTTCTCGACCTCACAGTTAAACACTTGCACGAGTATTTATCCGTTTACATATTGTTCCTCTCACTACGTGGGCAGGACTGCACATGCGTGTCTTTACGATTCCTCATACTGTGTACATAATGTGTGATTCTCGTAATACTGTTACAAGTAACGCGTTTTCTCGACCTCACAGTTAAACACTTGCACGAGTATTTATCCGTTTACATATTGTTCCTCTCACTACGTGGGCAGGACTGCACATGCGTGTCTTTACGATTCCTCATACTGTGTACATAATGTGTGATTCTCGTAATACTGTTACAAGTAACGCGTTTTCTCGACCTCACAGTTAAACACTTGCACGAGTATTTATCCGTTTACATATGGTTCCTCTCACTACGCGGGCAGGACTGCACATGCGTGTCTTTACGATTCCTCATACTGTGTACATAATGTGTGATTCTCGTAATACTGTTACAAGTAACGCGTTTTCTCGACCTCACAGTTAAACACTTGCACGAGTATTTATCCGTTTACATATTGTTCCTCTCACTACGCGGGCAGGACTGCACATGCGTGTCTTTACGATTCCTCATACTGTGTACATAATGTGTGATTCTCGTAATACTGTTACAAGTAACGCGTTTTCTCGACCTCACAGTTAAACACTTGCACGAGTATTTATCCGTTTACATATTGTTCCTCTCACTACGCGGGCAGGACTGCACATGCGTGTCTTTACGATTCCTCATACTGTGTACATAATGTGTGATTCTCGTAATACTGTTACAAGTAACGCGTTTTCTCGACCTCACAGTTAAACACTTGCACGAGTATTTATCCGTTTACATATGGTTCCTCTCACTGCGTGGGCAGGACTGCAAATGTGTGTCTTTATGATTCCTAATACTGTGTACATTATGTGTGATTCTCGTAATACTGTTTCAAGTCACTTGTGTTCTCGACCTCACAGTTAAACACTTGCAGGAGTATTTATCCGTTTACATATGGTTCCTCTCACTGCGCGGGCAGGACTGATATATTCAGCCTCCCGTTACCATCATCACCGCCAACACGCCACGACGGGTAACCACACGCATTGCCTATATACGATTGTGCACTTCCGGCCCCCGGTCCACAGTAATACCACAATGCCCATCTGGCAAATATATATATTCGTCTTGACTGTCATGATTACCATCGTGTTATACATCCTTATTCAGTGCCCGAACGTTACACACGTCCATCATCCATACCGGGCACTATTAAACAGACCATCACAGCACAAACTGTTTATGTTGCACCGTACACGGTGTTGCTTCGTCGCTCTTTGTTATTTCTTTGCACAGACACGCACAATTTCAGAGTCATCTGTTTGTCCTTCACTCTTCACTCACAGTTCGTCCGGCACCGTTTTGCACATGTTCACTAATGTGCTTAATTAGTTATTTTTTTTGTTTCGTACAACTTTATGTATAATGTTTATATATATTTTTTGTTCTACTTAGACTGCTGCTGGAGTCCTCAATTTGTGTAAAATTTCCTTTTTTGTTGCTTGCGCCATAGTAATATTAGGACATGTTTTACAGCCCTGATGAGTCGCAGGCACTGCCCTGTTGATGAAACACGTGTCGGCTGGCGTTTGTAAAAACTGAAAAAAAGACCTACATAAAGCACCATATACTGGCTTTATCTTATTACCGGTGTCAATAGCATTTGTCTCCAACTACTGTACTACCAGAATTGTCAATTATACGTGTGCCCAGTACCTGTTGTACACCTCTGGATCCTTTGCAGTGTTGATGCTTCCACGGGGCCCCCACACAGCCTGAAGCCACTCGGGCACCCGCCCGACCTACCATCCACACAGCCTGAAGCCACTAGGGCACCCGCCCGGCCTACCGTCCACACAGCCTAAAGCCACTCGGGCACCCGCCCGACCTACCGTCCACACAGCCTGAAGCC
This sequence comes from Lissotriton vulgaris, assembly GCF_964263255.1. Classification (NCBI taxonomy): domain Eukaryota; kingdom Metazoa; phylum Chordata; class Amphibia; order Caudata; family Salamandridae; genus Lissotriton; species Lissotriton vulgaris. Next base: position 334,082 of record NW_028253554.1, read on the forward strand.
ACTCGGGCACCCGCCCGACCTACCATCCACACAGCCTGAAGCCACTAGGGCATCCGCCCGGCCTACCGTCCACACAGCCTGAAGCCAATCGGGCAGGCGCCCGGCCTACTGTCCACACAGCCGGTAGCACCGTATGGTCTCCCGGGTTGCATCTGGGACAGCCTTCAGTTTGCAGAGCGACGGCAGCCAACCTTGCATAGTTGGGCCCAGGGCCGAGACCAGCCGTCATTTTTATGAATGAGACCCGTGCTGGAGCAGTTTATGTGATGGGCATTACTTGCCAGAGTACATTACTTACTCCGTTCTTAATATCCTGCCACAAAACTTATGGGGCCAGATGTACAATCCTACCAATTTGCGAGTCGCAATTTGTGTCTTTTTGTGACTTGCAAATAGGAATGTACAACAGTGTTTCAGACACTGCTTGCGATTCCTAATGGGGTCGCAAATTGCCTGCCTGATTAATATTCATGAGGCAGGTGCAATTGGCAACCCCATTGGGAATGGCTAGCACCTGGGATGGTGGCCTGCTGAGGTCAGCAGACCACATGTCAGTGACTACTTTTTAGGTCGAGCATTCGAGACCTCTTGTATATACTTTAGTATATACTTATTATATACTTATATGTGTATGTACTTTGTGGGCTCTGGAGATCAGCCCTATGACTCGTCTGCTTCCGCTTAGGGACTTTTTTTCTGTTCAACTGCCTCTATTTAACTGTCTTGATAGAAAACGACCAGCAGGGGTCAGTAAAATACCAGAATCGCTTTACCATTCTCTAGATTCCAGCCCATAGAAATTGTCTTCCACCAGCACCCGTAGACAATAATATTTTTTTCACATTTTGTATTTTCAGTGATATGCCCACCGAAGGCCCTGATTTTATATTAAAAACGGAGCTTTGGACTATACCATTTCCAGCTGAAAGGCAATATTTCTCTCCGTGTGTTCCCATACCTGGCGTGTCACGCAGTCTGGTGCTTAATTTCCCTCCATTATTAAATAACAGTAGATGTCTCAGCACCCAGGCTAATGTGCTGCATAGCTAAATACATATAAGGTCCCAAAGGCGAGATCGATTGCATTGCAAATGCTTGTTAAATAAAGCAGTTGTTTTTAAAAATGCAGTCCGTTTTCCTTAAAGGAAAATAAGATGCATTTAAAACAAGCATTTGCAATGCAATAGGTCTCGCATTTACGTGAGTTTGAGCTATTGACCTTGCAAATGACAATGCCTTTTATTAATTTTTTTTTTTTAAAACAAACAGAAAAGGCATCGCCATTAGCAATGGCGATATCTTAAACTTGCGTAAATAAGAGACCTATTGCATTGCAAATGCTTGTTAAGACATGTGCCCTGGCTCCCCTGCACGATATGCTGAAGGGGCCCACTAAGACTTGGTAAGCCTCGGCCCCCCCCTCCTCTCCCTGTACCGCAGGGGCCTGTGCTGCGCCCCTCGTCCCTGGGGGCGACTCTGTCTCATGAGAAACGTGCGTTTTCGGGACCTTCTCCGGTGCGTATGAGGTTAAGTGGACAATAGATGGAGTCAGAAGCAGAGGGAAGCTTGTGAACGGTGCTGAGGGGGTCACAAGGAAGGGGCTGGCGTACAGATGTTGCAGTGTGTCACACTGGGCACACTGGTCACACTGGGCACCAGACCGCGGCAGGCAGCGCTGCGCCCGGAGAGCCGGAGCTTGTGGTCCGAAAGGCATCGCCATCGCATAGCTGCCAAGGTTTCAGATTGCCATGTGTGACATTTTTATAATTTCAGCGTAATTATGAGTGACACTTTCTTGCGAGCAAAATGAAGATGATCGAAACATACAAACATCAGAAATGACATCCATTTGAGCGGCAAGAAAATCTAAGATCTTAAAGCACCAGAAAATGCACAAAGTTGCAAAGCACCAGAAAAGAGAGGGCACTCAGTCATGGCACAATAAAGCCTCTTATTGTATAGTAGATGGTTATGTGCCGTGTGTATCCCTCCCTTCCACAGAGGACAACGGGCCACTTCTAAGCCCACCATCCTTTGTAGATGCACACCCGCAGGGCATAGAAACTGCACCGCAATGAACATGGCGCAGCGTTGGCTGAGTAGAAACGCCTTCATACAAAAGCCCTGATGAGGTGTCAACGTGCTTTTCGAGGAGTAGCACGTTACTCCGGAACCCAAACAGGATTAGTAGTGAATTAGTATAGGGAGATATAAAATTAATTTGAGCGGTGGAGATGTGAGTTTTTTAGTTGCATTGAAAAGGTTAGTGGAGGGAAAGGTCTAGAAAGTGTTTGGAGATTACAGCAGCAGGTTTGGGATGAGGAGAGGGGGTGGGAAGAGTCAGAGGCAATGTGACAGTGGCCGGAGGAGGCACTTTTGTGAGGAACCCTCACATAAGCAAATGGTGCTCATAGGGTTTATGCTGCACTAGAAGTAAAGAGGAGCCAATTATTGGAGATGGACCTTTACTTGGATGTTCAGCTCTGTGCGCATCTGCTTTCTGCTTCTGTATCTCATCTGCTAAACAAGACGGTGACATGTCACTTGCGCTATAGAGCTGCAATGAACCTCTCCCATCATTTCGTAGCTCTGGCTTCACTTCACCCCTCATTGGCCTGCATCACTCGCCTGTAGCATCTTATAGTAACTCCTGACATCAGTAGAGCTTCCCCCAGCCCTGGAAGGACAGCGCATCACTGTGGAAGAAGATTGGGACAAAGGCAAGGAATGAGGAAGAGCAGGACAAGGAGAAACCACCAGGAGAGGGAGGGCGAAAAATCATAACAAAATACAGGCAGATGGGTGGAGAGAGAGGTCGGGGAGATGGTAGCACCATGGAAGGTAAGAACAGGCAGACGGGTGGAGAGAGAGGTCGGGGAGATGGTAGCACCATGAACGGTAAGAACAGGCAGACGGGTGGAGAGAGAGGTCGGGGAGATGGTAGCACCATGGAAGGTAAGAACAGGCAGACGGGTGGAGAGAGAGGTCGGGGAGACGGTAGCACCATGGAAGGTAAGAACAGGCAGACGGGTGGAGAGAGAGGTCGGGGAGATGGTAGCACCATGGAAGGTAAGAACAGGCAGACGGGTGGAGAGAGAGGTCGGGGAGATGGTAGCACCATGGAAGGTAAGGACAGGCAGACGGGTGGAGAGAGAGGTTGGGGAGATGGTAGCACCATGGAAGGTAAGAACAGGCAGACGGGTGGAGAGAGAGGTCGGGGAGATGGTAGCACCATGGAAGGTAAGAACAGGCAGACGGGTGGAGAGAGAGGTCGGGGAGACGGTAGCACCATGGAAGGTAAGAACAGGCAGACGGGTGGAGAGAGAGGTCGGGGAGATGGTAGCACCATGGAAGGTAAGAACAGGCAGACGGGTGGAGAGAGAGGTCAGGGAGATGGTAGCACCATGGAAGGTAAGGACAGGCAGACGGGTGGAGAGAGAGGTTGGGGAGATGGTAGCACCATGGAAGGTAAGAACAGGCAGACGGGTGGAGAGAGAGGTCGGGGAGATGGTAGCACCATGGAAGGTAAGAACAGGCAGACGGGTGGAGAGAGAGGTCGGGGAGATGGTAGCACCATGGAAGGTAAGGACAGGCAGACGGGTGGAGAGAGAGGTCGGGGAGACGGTAGCACCATGGAAGGTAAGAACAGGCAGACGGGTGGAGAGAGAGGTCGGGGAGATGGTAGCACCATGGAAGGTAAGAACAGGCAGACGGGTGGAGAGAGAGGTCGGGGAGACGGTAGCACCATGGAAGGTAAGGACAGGCAGACGGGTGGAGAGAGAGGTCGGGGAGATGGTAGCACCATGGAAGGTAAGAACAGGCAGACGGGTGGAGAGAGAGGTTGGGGAGATGGTAGCACCATGGACGGTAAGAACAGGCAGACGGGTGGAGAGAGAGGTCGGGGAGATGGTAGCACCATGAACGGTAAGAACAGGCAGACGGGTGGAGAGAGAGGTCGGGGAGATGGTAGCACCATGGAAGGTAAGAACAGGCAGACGGGTGGAGAGAGAGGTCGGGGAGACGGTAGCACCATGGAAGGTAAGAACAGGCAGACGGGTGGAGAGAGAGGTCGGGGAGATGGTAGCACCATGGAAGGTAAGAACAGGCAGACGGGTGGAGAGAGAGGTCGGGGAGATGGTAGCACCATGGAAGGTAAGGACAGGCAGACGGGTGGAGAGAGAGGTTGGGGAGATGGTAGCACCATGGAAGGTAAGAACAGGCAGACGGGTGGAGAGAGAGGTCGGGGAGATGGTAGCACCATGGAAGGTAAGAACAGGCAGACGGGTGGAGAGAGAGGTCGGGGAGACGGTAGCACCATGGAAGGTAAGAACAGGCAGACGGGTGGAGAGAGAGGTCGGGGAGATGGTAGCACCATGGAAGGTAAGAACAGGCAGACGGGTGGAGAGAGAGGTCAGGGAGATGGTAGCACCATGGAAGGTAAGGACAGGCAGACGGGTGGAGAGAGAGGTCGGGGAGATGGTAGCACCATGGAAGGTAAGAACAGGCAGACGGGTGGAGAGAGAGGTCGGGGAGATGGTAGCACCATGGAAGGTAAGAACAGGCAGACGGGTGGAGAGAGAGGTCGGGGAGATGGTAGCACCATGGAAGGTAAGGACAGGCAGACGGGTGGAGAGAGAGGTCGGGGAGACGGTAGCACCATGGAAGGTAAGAACAGGCAGACGGGTGGAGAGAGAGGTCGGGGAGATGGTAGCACCATGGAAGGTAAGAACAGGCAGACGGGTGGAGATAGAGGTCGGGGAGACGGTAGCACCATGGAAGGTAAGGACAGGCAGACGGGTGGAGAGAGAGGTCGGGGAGATGGTAGCACCATGGACGGTAAGAACAGGCAGACGGGTGGAGAGAGAGGTCGGGGAGACGGTAGCACCATGGAAGGTAAGAACATGCAGACGGGTGGAGAGAGAGGTCGGAGGAGATGGTAGCACCATGGAAGGTAAGAACAGGCAGACGGGTGGAGAGAGAGGTCGGGGAGATGGTAGCACCATGGACGGTAAGAACAGGCAGACGGGTGGAGAGAGAGGTCGGGGAGATGGTAGCACCATGGAAGGTAAGAACAGGCAGACGGGTGGAGAGAGAGGTCGGGGAGATGGTAGCACCATGGAAGGTAAGAACAGGCAGACGGGTGGAGAGAGAGGTCGGGGGAGATGGTAGCACCATGGAAGGTAAGGACAGGCAGACGGGTGGAGAGAGAGGTCGGGAGATGGTAGCACCATGGACGGTAAGAACAGGCAGACGGGTGGAGAGAGAGGTCGGGGAGATGGTAGCACCATGAACGGTAAGAACAGGCAGACGGGTGGAGAGAGAGGTCGGGGAGACGGTAGCACCATGGAAGGTAAGAACAGGCAGACGGGTGGAGAGAGAGGTCGGGGAGATGGTAGCACCATGGACGGTAAGAACAGGCAGACGGGTGGAGAGAGAGGTCGGGGAGATGGTAGCACCATGGACGGTAAGAACAGGCAGACGGGTGGAGAGAGAGGTCGGGGAGATGGTAGCACCATGGACGGTAAGAACAGGCAGACGGGTGGAGAGAGAGGTCGGGGAGATGGTAGCACCATGGAAGGTAAGGACAGGCAGACGGGTGGAGAGAGAGGTCGGGGAGACGGTAGCACCATGGAAGGTAAGAACAGGCAGACGGGTGGAGAGAGAGGTCGGGGAGACGGTAGCACCATGGAAGGTAAGAACAGGCAGACGGGTGGAGAGAGAGGTCGGGGAGACGGTAGCACCATGGAAGGTAAGAACAGGCAGACGGGTGGAGAGAGAGGTCGGGGAGACGGTAGCACCATGGAAGGTAAGAACAGGCAGGCGGGTGGAGAGAGAGGTCGGGGAGATGGTAGCACCATGGACGGTAAGGACAGGCAGACGGGTGGAGAGAGAGGTCGGGGAGATGGTAGCACCATGGAAGGTAAGGACAGGCAGACGGGTGGAGAGAGAGGTCGGGGAGATGGTAGCACCATGGAAGGTAAGGACAGGCAGACGGGTGGAGAGAGAGGTCTGGGAGATGGTAGCACCATGGACGGTAAGAACAGGCAGACGGGTGGAGAGAGAGGTCGGGGAGATGGTAGCACCATGGACGGTAAGAACAGGCAGACGGGTGGAGAGAGAGGTCGGGGAGACGGTAGCACCATGGAAGGTAAGAACAGGCAGACGGGTGGAGAGAGAGGTCGGGGAGACGGTAGCACCATGGACGGTAAGAACAGGCAGACGGGTGGAGAGAGAGGTCGGGGAGATGGTAGCACCATGGACGGTAAGAACAGGCAGACGGGTGGAGAGAGAGGTCGGGGGAGATGGTAGCACCATGGACAGTAAGGACAGGCAGACGGGTGGAGAGAGAGGTCGGGGAGATGGTAGCACCATGGAAGGTAAGGACAGGCAGACGGGTGGAGAGAGAGGTCGGGGGGACGGTAGCACCATGGAAGGTAAGAACAGGCAGACGGGTGGAGAGAGAGGTCGGGGAGATGGTAGCACCATGGAAGGTAAGAACAGGCCGACGGGTGGAGAGAGAGGTTGGGGAGATGGTAGCACCATGGACGGTAAGAACAGGCAGACGGGTGGAGAGAGAGGTCGGGGGAGATGGTAGCACCAAGGAAGGTAAGAAGTAAAGAATGTGAAACCAGCAGGTGAGCAGGGGCACAAGAGAGAACGGTACGAGTTCCATCTATACCTGCAATGTGCAGGTGCACGTGCGTGGCACCATCACTGCACACACCAACACTTGTGGCCACAACAACCCGTGCTTTCTCTGAGGCAATGGTCTACTGCTGGAAGAGAGTGAAGCAGCGACTTGCATAAAGAAGCCCAATGTGACTTGACTAGATGTGGGGGCGCGTGAGCTATAACACCCTTCAATATTAAATCACATCATTGCAAACAGCCACATGGCGTCCAATGTAATGATAAAAAATGGAAGGGAAAACAGTGACAACACGCAAACCCACACATTTCAGAACAGAGATAAGTTAATTGTGTTCCTTGGTTGTCAGTAGCCTTTCATCGCAGTGCTACAGAGCTCAACTAACCCACAAAACCGAGCAATATTATTAGAATATTAAAAAGACAAAAGTTTTATCATCTTAAGCCTAGTAAAAGCAGAGAACATTTCAGTGACTGTTTGCGACGCTTGTTTTCCTGTCACGCTGGACTTAACTGAACTCAGTCTGCGGGAAAGTTTACCTCCTGGATACATGCTTATGAGTAATGGAGGTTGGACAATTTCCAGCACGGGAACTCGCTGCCACAACGGAGAACTCCCAGTCCCAGACCAACCTGCGGAACAGGCGATTCTAATCTGCATAAAAGCCATATTAATGACCTGGTGGGAAACTAGAGCGGGCCTCGGGGTTTTCTGGCCTACATAATGCAAATGAGCTCTTTAGCAGCAGCGCGACCAGCTGCCGCCTGCAGGTCGGTGTCAGGACTGGGGTCTCATTGTCTGTTGTACATGAACCATGTAGATAAGAAACGAGACTTCATTCCAGACACCGAGGAGCTGCAGGCAGCGCTAAAAGGTATATGTGGATTTGATGAAGAGTCCGCTGCACTGTCTCACAGTGACACAGTCACTCTCACTCACATGTGAGGCTTGCCGCAGCACTTACCAGGCCAGCTGCCCCCGCACATTCCTGGTCCGCCCTCGGGTATTAATTAGACTCTCACTGCGGCGCCGGTGCTGCTGCACAGACACTGGGCTTCATAGTCCGAGTTTTCAGGCAACACCTGCATCACTGGCAGTTTCATAACCCACGATGCAACTAATTCAACTCAACTTACTTTCCACTCCACATTTACTTTACTTGCCACTTACTTAATCTGCGGTGCTCCCTGTACCAAATATTTTCTGCATACATGATCAATTGATGCACGGGCCATGCTAAAGTGACACCGGCGTGGACTTTCATTTACTTTAGTATTAGTAACGACCCGACCAGGTCACTTACTGCACTCTGCCACAGGCGCAGCCTGTCTTCATCCAGGCAACTGCTCGCCACTAGACTCGAGTCCTCTGCCCCCCCCCCACGCACGGCCGCTCGCAGGCCTCTGACCAGAGCTCAGCTGATTGTCCTTGTGTAAGGTAGCTAGCACTTAAGTAAAGCGCTCCAATACTGTAATACAGTTGACGGTCTAGTACATGGGTACTCGCAAACTTTCTCTAAGGGGCCAAATTTACAGTGTAGTTTGTGGCCGAGGGCCGCACCGGTGGGGGCGTGGTCAGTGTGAGAGGGGGCGGATCTAGAGACAAAAAAAAAACCTGTGACCATGAGGTTGAACACAGGCCCTGGCAGCGGATGTCTTTGTCCACTGAGCCACCAGACCGAGCATACACACATATCTCTCTCTGTCTCCCTCCCTCTCTCTCTTTCTCTTCCTCCCTCCCTCTCTCTATTTCTCTACCTCCCTCTCTCTCTCTCTCTCTCCGTCCCTCCCTCTCTCGTCTCCCTCACTCCCTCTGTCTCCCTCACTCTCTCTGTCTCCCTCACTCTCTCTGTCTCCCTCACTCTCTCTGTCTCCCTCACTCTCCCTGTCTCCCTCCCTCCCTCTCTGTCTCCCTCCCTCTCTCTGTCTCACTCCCTCTCTCTGTCTCCCTCCTTCTCTCTGTCTCTGTCTTCCTCTGTCTTCCTCCCTCTCTCTGTCTTCCTCCCTCTCTCTGTCTCCCTCCCTCCCTCTCTGTCTCCCTCCCTCTCTGTCTCCCTCCCTCCCTCTGTCTCCCTTCCTCCCTCGGTCTTCCTCCCTCTCTCTGTCTCCCTCCTTCTCTCTGTCTCTGTCTTCCTCTGTCTTCCTCCCTCTCTCTGTCTCCCTCCCTCCCTCTCTGTCTCCCTCCCTCTCTGTCTCCCTCCCTCCCTATCTCTGTCTCCCTTCCTCCCTCGGTCTTCCTCCCTCTCTCTTTCTCTACCTCCCCTCTCTGTCTCCATCCCTCTCTTTCTTTCCATCCCTCTCTTTTTCTCCCTCCCTCTCTTTTTCTCTCCCTCTCTCTCTGTCTCCCTCACTCCCTCCCACTTCCTCCCTCCCTTCCTCCATCTCCCTCCCTCTTTCTGTCTCCCTCCCTCTCTCTGTATCCCTCCTTCTCTTGGTCTCCCTACCTTTCTTTGTCTCCCTCCCTCTCTCCGTCTCCCTTTCTCTAACTGTCTCCCTCCCTCTCTCTCCCTGTCTTCCTCTCTCTCTCCCTCTCACCCTCTTTCTCCCTCCCTCCCTTTGTCTCCCTCCCTCCTTATGCCTCTGCCTCCCTCCCCTCCCCTGACTCTCCCTCTCTCTCCCTCCCCGACTCTCTTTCCCTCCCTCGCCTTCCCCTGACTCACCCTCTCTCCCTCTCTCTCTCTCTCCCTCGCCCTCACCTGACTCTCTCTCTCTCCCTCCCTCTCCCTCTCCCTCCCCTGACTCTCTTCCTCCCTCCCCTCACACTCCTTCCCTCCCCTCACACTCCCTCCCTCTGTCTCTCCCTCCCTCCCCTCACTCTCCCTCCCTCTGTCTCTCCCTCCCTCCCCTGACTCTCACTCTCACTCTCCCTCACCCTGCCATGGCTCTCCCTCCCTCCCTCCCTCTCCCCTGACTCTCCCTCTCTCTCCCTCCCCTGACTCTCCCTCTCTCTACCTCCCTCCCCTCACTCCCCCTCCCTCCCCTCACACTCCCTCCCTCTGTCCCTCCCTCGCCCTCCCCTCACTCTCCCTCCCTCTCTCTCCCTCCCTCGCCCTCCTCTGACTATCACTCTCCCTCTCCCTCACCCTGCCCTGGCTCCCCCTCCCTCCCTCCCTCTCCCCTGACTCTCCCTCTCTCTCCCTCCCCTGACTCTCCCTCTGTCTCCCTTCCCTGACTCTCCCTCTCTCGCCCTCACTCTCCCTTCCTCAACCTCCCCTGTCTCTCCCTCCCTCTGTCTCTCCCTCCCTCTCCCCTGACTCTCCCTCTCTCTCCCTCCCCTGACTCTCCCTCTCTCTACCCTCCTCCCCTCACTCTCCCTCCCTCCCTCCCCTCACACTCCCTCCCTCTGTCTCTCCCTCACTCGCCCTCCCCTGACTCTCACTCTCCCTCTCCCTCACCCTGCCCTGGCTCTCCCTCCCTCCCTCCCTCTCCCCTGACTCTCCCTCTCTCTCCCTCCCCTGACTCTCCCTCTCTCTACCTCCCTCACCCCCCTGGCTCTCCCTCTGTCTCCCTTCCCTGACTCTCCCTCTCTCGCCCTCACTCTCCCTTCCTCAACCTCCCCTGTCTCTACCTCCCTCTGTCTCACCCTCCCTCTGTCTCACCCTCCCTCTGTCTCACCCTCCCCTGACTCTCCCCCTCCCTCTCTCACTCCCTCCCTCGCCCTCCCCTGCCTCTCTCACTCCCTCAACCTCCCCTGACTCTCCCTCCCTCTGTCTCTCCCTCCCTCGCCCTCTCTCTCTCCATCTCTGTCTCCCTATCTCTGTCTAGGCAAGGTGTATTAATTCTATTAGTAATATCACGAAAAGCAAGAGCTATTTGCTGCACACATCGAACCACCTTCCCCAGCCTTCCCAAAATCTGCAGCACATTATTAGTGACTCCCTAATGTAGAGGGTGCACGAGAGCTGGCTGGACCACTGCAGCAGAGATCAGGTGTAATCCGAAGGGCAGAGATTCCAAATAAGGCTGGGCTGATTCAGACTTTCATCCCTTCAGTGTCGATAAAACAAATGCTACTTGGGGCTGCGCAGAGTGATCTCCAAGTGGCTCAGTTCAATCAGTCACGGGGTTTGTCCTGATCACTGTAATTGTCCAACAGTCCCCCCCCCCCCCCCTCCCCTCCACTGTGGCAGCCCGGGATGAGTCAGCTTGCCTGGCGCGCACACAGCCGGAGCATTTCACAGGTCTTTAAAAGACCATTAAATCGTTAATGAGGCTTTGTTCTGTTTCACCTCTTCTGAGGCCCCTGCAGCTCCACTCTATTGCTGGAATTTCCCGGCCCCCCTAGAGCAGAGCCTCTCCGAGTCAGGCTGCATCATCCAGCGGTGTTTACTAAAACTCTTGAATTTTTTTTTTTAAACTGGTACATGTCTGCAAGGTCCGGCGGGCCGCCAAGGAAGGCTTGCCGGGCCGCCACCGGCCCGCGGGCCGTACTATGAGTACCCCTGGTCTAGTAGCTGGGGTGGGTGGAGCTAGGTGGGCTGAGGGGAAGAGGAGGGGCCAGGACAGGATGAGGGCAGTTAGAGTAGGGACAGGGCCGACACTAGATGTATGGAATAAAGTTCCAGTACAATACTAAGCAGTGTCTGTAATTAGTTAGTAGCTGGATGCTACAACTGGCGAAGAGGGTGGGATCACCAAACCCACTGCTTGCAGAACACCCTGTCCCAGGCAACGTTGAGACGAACGCTGCCGAGTGAAGCTGAGCTGCCGCCTGATGAGAAGAGGCAAGCAGCAGGTGTCCCTGTCCATCCAGGGACCGTGAGGGAGCTGGGAAAGGGCTGCCAGAATGAGCGCTGAATCGCTCGCAAGAAAAGAAGCCGATCGCGCTGAAGCGCACCCCGCACCAGAAGCGTGTGCCCGGGGTGAGTGCTGAAGACGCAGAAGTCGGGAGCCCACTCCGACCCTGCTGTGCACCCCAGAGCGAGGGAGAAGTGACCCCAGCGTGGAGGACGTCGTCCCCGAGGATCCGCTGACAAGCGCCGCCGAGAGCCTGGAAGTCCGGGCTTGAGTGCCCGTCGATGGTGGAAGACCTCACGCCTGATGCGTGAGCTTTGGCACGCTGTCGCAAAAGGAAGCGCGGGAATCAGCAAGATAAGGCGGGAGCCCACCCCAACCTCACCTGATAGTAGCCGCAGTTGGGGAGAAGCAGGTCCTGACGTGTGCTGCCCTCTGGAGCTGCCAGCCGGTGAGTCCAGAGTGAAAGAGGACCGAGTGAGCCAGGAGAGAAAGCCTCGTGTGCCTGCAGTGACGGCGGCCATCTTGAAGTCAGGCGCTTTTCAGGACAGAACCCTTGATTGTTGTAGAGCGGCCATTTTGAAGTCAGGCACACAGCAACAGAAACAAGCACTGACCAAACCAAATAATCAAGCATTGATAAGAGCAAATAAACAAGCATTGGCGAGTAGAAAGAAACAAGCATTGATAAGAGCAAATAAACAAGCATTGGCGAGAAGAAACAAACAAGCATTGATAAGAGCAAATAAACAAGCATTGGCGAGTAGAAAGAAACAAGCATTGACAAGAGCAAATACACAAGCATTGGCGAGAAGAAGCAAACAAGAATTGATAAGAGTAGATAAACAAGCATTGGTGAGGATAAATAAAGAAACAGCGACACAATGACGACCCCTGCTAATTCACCACCGCAAAATGAAGTCAAGGGAGGAACACACCTGCGAGCGCCAGAACCCCTGACCGTGACCACAGGAGGGAGCATGGGCCCCAAGTGGCAAGAATGGCTAGAATACTTCGAAGATTACATCGAGGGGTCCAAAGTAACAGCAGATAAGGAGAAGCTAATTGCCCTCCGCAACCTAGCAGGTCGAGCAAGCAAAATAATCAAGGACATTCCACCTGCGGATGCTGGGACTTATGACAAGGTACGTGAGGCATTAAATAAGAAGTTTCTTCATAAAAGAAACATAGACTATGAACGCCATGCATTCCATCAGGCACGTCAGGGAAAAGAGGAAGCGATGAGTGCATTCATCACCCGACTACGACGGCTGTAGAGACACTGTGAGTTCGAAACCTTCTCGCCTGACGCTGCCATCAAATCGCAAATCATAACCGGCTGTCACTCAGAAACCCTCAGAAGGCGGCTGCTAAGAAAACCCCATGAGTTAGAAGGGATTGAAGAGATGACTCGCCTGTATGATCAAGCGGAAGAACACACCGCCACCATTGAAATGGGACACAGTGTGAGTCATGAGCAAGCACACCGCGTTCAAGAACAACACCGTAGCGGACGAAAATATTCAAAAGAGAAGCAATGGAGACCAAGACAATCATCGCACCAACGACACCCGGAATATAGAAGAAAGGAACCCGGGCGAAGAGACCGGAAACCAGAATGGACTAGACGATGTTACCTATGTGGATATGATTATCCTCATATAGACTCCTGTCCAGCTATGGGCCAGCGATGCAGGAAATGTGGGCGATCGAACCACTTCGAAGCAATGTGTGGGGACTACCACAAGGAAAGGCGAAGTGAAACAACGAGATCGTCTCGCTCAGCTATTATTGGACCTTCCATCTGCGATGTGAGGGGCCCACATATAAAATAGCATGCGGAGTTCCCGTTAAATATATAGATGTGCTACTGCCAGCGGCGCACATAGGACCCCGTACTAGAAATGTAGCAAGATGCAAGTCTCAGCACTACCATGAACTAGTCCTGTGAGGCTCCATTGCGAGGTCAGAGGTTCATCACCAGCAGAGCACACAACGGTCACACAAACTTAAAAGTATGGTGGAAATGTCAAGATGGTGTATCCTACCAGGTTTATACTAAAGGAGTACATATTTATTTCACACACATTTACAACAGTGACGTCACTTTACGTGAACATTGAAGTTTGTCTGGTCAAGCTTCTTACAAGTTTACGATTACTGTCATTTTTCATGTTTTACTAGTTCGTGTGCAAATATTTTTGTCTGGTTCTGTATCTTTAGAAAGTAAATATAGAATTCGACAGAGGCCAGGATGACTGATAAGAGAAAACCTATGTTCTGTATCGACAGTGGCGCTTTAAGCTAGAAAGGCCAGCCTTTCCTTACCCGCCTGATAAACCCGCCTTTGTGAATAGGCTTCTTATCGCAATAAGAGTCCTGCTGAAGTGTTCGTCATGCGTGATGACTGCGCATTGCTGGCTTACTTCCATCCCAAAGGCGAGCTCACTTGTCCCTACAACCCCCCCTGTCCTTGTAAACATCATGCAACTTTCTGAAGTACGAGTTGTAACAAGGTGTGGGGTGAGGAGGGGGGTAATGTAACGTTTAAGAAAGGAATTAGCAGTGTGAGTTGTATCAGAAGCCCTGCTTACTCTGTTAGGTCATCAAGGTGGGGCTGGGCAGGCAGCAGTGTTGCGATCGATTCATTCCTCCTTTTGCGCGGCGGCGGGCGGCCATGAGACTCGAGTCTGTCTCACGTGCTGCCTGCTGCTCACTAGCATTCCCCGCCACTTCTGCCAGCCTACTTCCTCTTCTGGTCGTGACGGCACATCCGAATAAAATCCCGGGCCCCATGCTGCCACGACGATGATTGATAGCAGTGTGAGATGAGTAAACCCCGAGCCTCTGGCGCCAGGGCAACACAGCTGAGCCTGCCTGGGCAGAGTGCAGATACACTTTAGCGCTCTCAGCCACTCCGCAGAGGCTGAGAGCAGTTAACTATTTAGGAACTCGGGCTCAGGCAGCACAACACGTCTCGAGCAGCAGTCAGAGCCCGGGCACAGGCGCTGCTGGTGGCGCGCCTGGCACTACTGGCAAAATGCGTGACAATGCATTTCAGTGCAGTGATGCGGATCACCGTACTGAAATGCGTGAGTGTCACACGTGTTGCGTGACGCTTGACAGGACTGCCATCGCTGCGCAGGAATCGAAACATGGGGCTCGGCCCCGTCTGTCTGCGGTGACCTTGGAGTTCTTGGGTTTTCATCTCTACATGGAAACCTCTAAAATGCCGCAAGGGGAGATATATTCCCTAAAAATAAAACGGAGTGTGCGGACAGCTTTCGAGGAGAAAAGGAGAGTAGGAAAAGAGAGACGCCTGCAATCCTCGTGACAGCCTGCATAGCGCACCGACTCCAGTCAGCCAAGCAGCGCTTGATACAGGGGGTTAGACCTCGTAGAAGCTGTTTGTGCCTAGCCCTGTCTGAATCAATTCTTGTTTTTTGACAGCAGTAGAGTTTTCTAAATGTTTTTAGCCAGGAAATGTAACACACAAATACACATACATGTTTTCGAAACACAGCCTTAAAGGCACACAACCCACCAGCTTTACGATACATAAAGCACATACAATACAATACAAGCATTGGCAATGCATAAAGCTTTAACCCTTTCCATGCTGGCGACGGAACCGCTCCGTCACCAGCCACAGACGCGCTGTGCTGATGACGGAGTGGTTCCGTCACGGCCCGCAGCACCGGCGAGATGAGGGCTGAGGGGGTAAGGCAGCCGAGGCCTTGAAGACTCGGCTGCCTCACCCCCTCAGCCCTCATCTCGCTGGTGCTGCGGGCCTGGCCTCTGCTAAGTACTTGGTGATATGTAATGCTGAAGGTCACAGGACAGAATCATGTGGGGGCTGAGAGTTTTCAGATGTTTTCGCAGCAGATGGACAATAAATCAAAAGGGCTGTGGAATGCGCCCTGCCTGTTTGTGCAGCTCCGGTGAGCGCGGGGTGTGCACTCTGACAGCTCCCGACTGCGTACCCCACTCTCCTGCACCCCATGCCTGGGGGGGGAGTGGGGGGCTGCCTCTCCCGGGAGTCACGCTAGAGTTCATGACCGAGCTTGGTGAAATCAGATCCGGTGACAGCAGGAGGTCTCCGGAGTGCAAGGTCAACGGCTCCAGGGAGGGGTGGTCAGTGCACTGCACGCCCCATGCCCGCAGGGACATGGCTGAAACACGGAACTGTAGTGTTTCTACAGTAGGAAATGAGCTAACCCTTCCAATCTGCTCGCGGCCTAAACTAGCGACAAACAAAATGTGTGCAGCGCTTAGAAGCGGGGCATATCAGGTGTGCAGCTGACATCCAGATTAAAAAACAAATGAAGGTCTCAGTTTTTTCCACTTGATAAGGCTGAAGCTAATCCGACAGCAGAGTTATCCATGCTATCTAAAAGCCAAGAACACTTCATGTATGTAAAAGCGCTCGATAAACAGTACATCAAATTATCAAACATTTCACGGCTAAAATGGTCAAAGCAGAAACAAAGGCGTTCTGGTGAAGCAACTGGATTGTTCGAGTACTTATGAACTGCTCTTATTCTCTGGAGGGGATGAAATGATGTGGTATTTAACCTATAAATGTGACTGATACAGGCAGGCGCAAAAATAGCTTCCCGAATGACTTTTTGCATAAGATTCTGCTAGCAGTTGAAATGCATGGCAAACATTTTATTGACGGCTGAGGTTAACGAGCAAACCAAGACCGGGGTGGACATTGTACCTGCAGTCTCAAAAGCGATCGTTTAAGATGACTGGGTCCACAGGTCGGACTACTGACACGGGGCACATGAAAGTTACAAATCTAATACTTGCAATAGTGAGCTGTGCCCTTACTCTGGGGTGCAGTGCGTTTCAGTCATCGTGTCACGTGGGAGTGCCGTCTCCTGTCTAAACAAGCCCTCACCCAAGCAGTGTCTGTGAGCGGTGTGTGTGGCAGCTACTGCTAAAGTGCGGGGTGCAGGGCTGTTTAGAAAATGAAAATGGGTCATGAAAATAAAAGTTTGGTCAGTGGTGCAGTTTTCTCTGCTCTCTTGACCAGCTTGCTAGAACGTGCCCCTCAGGATCACGTACGCTGATGCATCCGTTCAGAGGCTCGAGAGCGGCTCACGGTCCCCGTCCCTCTGATTCAGGGTGGAGCGATGCTTTGGTCAGCAGCTGCTTCTAATAACAAGCATTGGAAATGCAATAGGTCTCGCAGCATTAGAGTTAGTGCTTTTAGAATTGTTTATGGGTTTTTTTGTAAATCTTTAGCATTTTTGTTTCCTGTAGCCAATGCTAAAGAATTAAAAAAAAAAAAAGCCATAAACATTTCTAAAAGCTCTAACTCAAATGCTCCGAGACCTATTGCACTGTGTGAGGGTGAGGGGTTGATGGTGAGTGAGGGTGAGTGAGGGTGAGGGTGGGTGAGGGTGGGTCAATGAGGGGTTGAGGGTGAGTGAGGGTGAGGGGTTGAGGGTGAGTGAGAGTGAGGGTGAGAGAGGGTGAGTGAGGGTGAGTGAGGGTGAGTGAGGGTGAGTGAGGGTGAGTGAGGGTGAGGGTGAGGGTGAGTGAGAGTGAGGGTGAGGTATTGAGGGTGAGTGAGGGTAGAGGGTGAGAGAGGGTGAGGGTGCGTGAGTGTGAGGTGTTGAGGGTGAGTGAGGGTGAGGCGTTGAGGGTGAGTGAGGGTGAGGGTGGGTGAGGGTGAGGGAGGGTGAGGGGTTTAAAATGTTACTCAACAAGTGATTAAATTGCATCCTAAAGTACGTAACAGCTTTTTACTAACAGAGCCCCTTCTATCACTCAGAGTAAAATATTTATTGAAAAGTTGCAATTTGCACTTGGCACAAAAAAGTCTATGTGCACACTTATAATAAAAGGTGCCCCTCTTTTATTATGTGCATTCCGGTGATGATAAGGTTTTTTTCAAGCACAGCAGTGAACTGAAAGAATTTGCTGCAGTGGTGTGTTTACCAAAACATATGGTAATAGCATGCGAGATAGTTTGTTTAAACGCTCTCTCCAAATATTTGTAGGTGAAAGGTATAAATCCATACAGGGCCTGCCTAGCATTCCATCCTTTTGAAGTAGACAAACAAGAACCACGGCGTTGGCTAACAAGCCAGTATATAAGTAAAAAGCGCTTGTGTTTTTTTGCAGTGCTGTAACAATGGAAACGATTATTCCACATTACATTCGTACAGAATTCCACCCTAACAATTGTCAAGCAAAAGCTTAGATTATGGAGTGGCGTGTGTAAAATCATCTGTAATCAGGCTTATTACAATACGGAAGTTAAGCTCTTTCTTTCGAAAATGTAGCCTACTTTAAAGCTGTTAAAAAATGTAGCTCATGTCATAACAACAAACGTAACTATAGACTGCTTGGGTAAATTAACAAAAGGCACATCGAGTTTTCCCGCGCTCACTTGACACAGTCGATCATCGGACAGAGAATTCTGAAATAGGACAGCAGTTTCTACCTACGATTCTCAGGAAAAAATATTTAGGCCCAAAAAGAAATCCACTGAATTATCCATCAACTGCGTGGACGCTTCGTCCAAAAGGGGCCGCGATATTATCAGAGGAAAAGATGGAAGCCAGCTAGTCATATTATTGCCGCACGTGACAAGCTGAAGGGCAGGTAGAGAAAAAAAACAATATCCCAACTGGTAATATTTAGGAGACAATTAAGTATGTATGCTAAAAGCATACATACTTAATACTTAGTACCGAAATAAGGAGACTGAGAACAATTTAAGGACTTGATTTGTTATTCATCATATGTTAAACAAGAGGAGGGAAAAAAGAACAAATAATAAACAATTATACAGTTATGGCAGCACCCGATTGTACTTGGTGCTCAGGTATGTGCAGGTGACATAGGTGGCGACGCAAGTAACAGAAACGGACAGCGTGAGCGGCGCAAGGTGAGTGATAGTGTCAATATATACAGTGAAAAAAGTGGCTCAAGAATGAATTACAGAGGTGAAAGAATTTAGAGAGTTATTGATTTGAAATGAGTCATCATGGAAAACTGCGCCATGTCTTGCGCTGTGTTGTCAACGACGTTTCGATCCTCGTCAATTGGGATCGTCTACAGGACAAGATTGTGTTGTTTAGAGGGTGCTGTGGGAGGGAAAGAAGAGGTCAGGGAGGGAGGGTAGGAGGTGCGTGCAAGACTATAGAGCGGCTCCTAGGTGGGCCGTCTAAGAGACTGCTGCGCATAAGAGCAGGGGGCATGAACACTACCAGGGTGGTGAAGTAAGAGCCTGGACATAAGGTTGTGTGTCAATTCTGGGGCATCTGGGTGAGTAGGCAATTGGTAGGGGAGCAAGGGCGGCCGGGTGGGGGGAAGGGGTGAAACACAGAGTGGCGAAGAAGCTCACGGTGGCTGTGCAGTAAGCGGGAAGAACAGAATGAAGAGAGTAGCCTCAACGTCTGCAATCACGTCATGGTAATGGGCTAGGAAGCCGGCAGGTAGGTGAGTCTAGAAGAACATACCGAGGCGGAATAGCGAGAGGCGAAGGACCCGAACTCGCGATGTGCAATTAAGTCAGACTAAGGGTGACAACGAACAGTTTCAAGGTGGGGGCCAGGAATGGGAAGTACAAAAGCCGTGGGTTAGTAAGGTCAAAGTGCAGGAGGAGGGATGTCGAAATCCTGGGGCTGATTCACTCGCGTAAGGCATAGTATCAGTGTGGCGGCATCTGGAAGTAAGCGCTCAAACCATGGCCAAGTTGTCGGACCGGGTGGGGTGACATACCGGAGCAGTGCGAAACAGAAGTGGCCAGATGAAGCGCTTAGGCGGCAGAGTTACCTGGAAAAACAATGTAGATCGGAAGATCAGTAATTAAGGTGCTTCCAGTCGGATGGGCAAAATCTGTAGTGGGGGAATAAAGGAGTGGAATGAGGGACGAGGGAACATTGGTGAAGCCGGGCGGGTGAGCTGGGGGGAGCGTGTAAATACCTGAATAAAGCGGGAGGCACAGCGCGGGCGATCGGTGCCACATCCGTGGACGTCAGGTGCTTCGCAGTCCGGCGTTCCACGCGTTGTGGTAGAATACCTGGCAGAGGAAAGGGAGGGGAAAGGCTAAGGATAAGGACTGGTGGAG
Organism: Lissotriton vulgaris; assembly: GCF_964263255.1. Taxonomy (NCBI): domain Eukaryota; kingdom Metazoa; phylum Chordata; class Amphibia; order Caudata; family Salamandridae; genus Lissotriton; species Lissotriton vulgaris. Next base: position 353,556 of record NW_028253554.1, read on the forward strand.
GACGGTCGAGGAGAGGGGGGGTAAAAGAACACGGCGGGCTGTGTACCTGAGTCAGTAGAGGAGCTCTCATGGAGTCAATCCAGGGGCCGTTGTTGCTTCGGCAGGGTTACTGTGGAGCCGGTCGACAAAGTTGAATACCAGGAAGTGGTGTGTCACGAGGGGTGTGATGTGGTAGCAAGGGGCCAATCTGGATGTGGTGAAGGGGCGGGGCCGGGGAGGGGAGTGGAAAAAGGGGAGCCTGGCTCTGTCTAACAAGCAAATATTTTATTCAAACTGCTGAAGTAAAAAAAACTCTAGCAACTGAATAATATTTATGGAAACAACAAACCTTTGCAAGTCGATGGTTTTCATAAAGTTGTTTTTAAGGAGGGAAGAGAGGGGAGGGGGGAGGAGAAATGCGAGACGGCGGGAAGGGGGCAGACATGGCGGGGAGGGGGCGGAGCGGGGGAGAGGGTGTGTGTGTTGTTAGGAGGGCATTGCGAAATGTGAGACGGCGGGAAGGGGAGGGGGCGGAGCGGGTAAACAAAGACGGACGTGCACGCGCTTTTAAGGTCAATGCGCATGCGCATAAGCTCAATGCGCATGCGCATTGACCTTAAAAGTCACGGGCACTGCAAGGAATCGCCACGATTCCTTGCAGTGTGGATAAAGAGTGGATAAGTCGCAATACTCTCGCTTGCTCGATGCGCATGCGCATCGACAGGCGAGACCTAAAAAGAAAGGGCCGCATTTATGAGTGTTTGCCGTAGGGCAGCGATGCACGCCTTCCTGGTGCGCTGTCCTATGGCAGAAGAAAAGGGCAGGAATGCGCTGTATCTATAAGGTGCACAATGGGCAGCCGTGCGCCAACGCAGGCACCTTTGCACCATGGTGCAACGCTGCCTGCGTTGCGGGGATGATTATTTTTGTAAAGTAAGGGAAACCTTTCTGTACAAAAAGAATCACAAGAGGCTTTTTCCTCTTTCTACGTGTGCTGCAGAATGCAGAACACACAGGAAAAGGAAAAACAAGGAGAAATAAAGATATTTCTCCCTGTTGCGCCTCCCTTACGCCTCCAGGCGCAAGCTTTTGGTGCTGCCTCAGATTTAAGATTTCTCGTAAATCTGGGGCAGTGTCAAAAGGCCATGGATGTTGCTGGGAACGCCCCCAGAAACACCCATCGCACGCCCCTTTAAGGAAGGACACTGCGTTAAAGGGACTGATATTTATCAGGCAGCATTGAGCCAAAAAAAAGTGCCTCAGTGCTGCCTGATGAATATCACGCGGGCGTCTGCGCCACGGAACAGCACAAAAAGTGCGGTACGGGAGGTACAAGGAGTCTTATAAATGAGGCCCAAAGTGTCTACACTTGGTGCCTTTTTTGAACGGTAGCACTCGGGTCATGGGGCCCAACCTCATCTCTAGTCTGGAATACTGAAGTGCTATGAGCACGACGGGACGGCCCACCTCTGGGAGGGTCACATCAGAGAAGCATGCCATGCAGCGGCCATGCAGCGGCCATGCAGCGGCCATGCAGCAGCCATGCAGCGGCCATGCATTGGCCATGCAGCGGCCATGAAGCGGCCATGCAGCAGCCATGCAGCAGCCATGCAGCAGCCATGCAGCGGCCATGCAGCAGCCATGAAGCGGCCATGCAGCAGCCATGCAGCGGCCATGCAGTGGCCATGCAGCAGCCATGCAGCAGACATGCAGCGGCCATGCATTGGCCATGAAGCGGCCATGCAGCGGCCATGCAGCGGCCATGCAGTGGCCATGCAGCGGCCATGCAGCGGCCATGCAGCGGCCATGCAGCAGCCATGCAGCAGACATGCAGCAGACATGCAGCGGCCATGCATTGGCCATGAAGCGGCCATGCAGCGGCCTTGCAGCGTCCATGCAGCAGCCATGCAGCGGCCATGCAGCAGCCATGCAGTGGCCATGCAGCGGCCATGAAGCATGCCATGAAGCGGCCATGCAGCGGCCATGCAGCAGCCATGAAGCGGCCATGCAGCAGCCATGCAGCGGCCATGCAGCAGCCATGCAGCGACCATGCAGCAGCCATGCAGCAGCCATGCAGCAGACATGCAGCGGCCATGCATTGGCCATGCAGCGGCCATGAAGCGGCCATGCAGCGGCCATGCAGCAGCCATGCATTGGCCATGCAGCGACCATGAAGCGGCCATGCAGCAGCCATGAAGCGGCCATGCAGCGGCCATGCAGCAGCCATGCAGCGGCCATGCAGCGGCCATGCAGCGGCCATGCAGTGGCCATGAAGCGGCCATGCAGCGGCCATGCAGCGTCCATGCAGCAGCCATGCAGCGTCCATGCAGCGGCCATGCAGCGGCCATGCAGTGGCCATGAAGTGGCCATGCAGCGGCCATGCAGCAGCCATGCAGCGGCCATGCAGCAGCCATGCAGCAGCCATGCAGCGGCCATGCATTGGCCATGCAGCAGCCATGCAGCGGCCATGCAGCGTCCATGCAGCAGCCATGCAGCGGCCATGCATTGGCCATGCAGCGGCCATGCATTGGCCATGCAGCAGCCATGAAGCGGCCATGCAGCGGCCATGCAGCAGCCATGCAGCGGCCATGCAGCGGCCATGAAGCGGCCATGCAGTGGCCATGAAGCGGCCATGCAGCGGCCATGCAGCGTCCATGCAGCAGCCATGCAGCGTCCATGCAGCAGCCATGCAGCAGCCATGCAGCAGCCATGCAGCGGCCATGCAGCGGCCATGCAGCGGCCATGCAGCAGCCATGCAGCGGCCATGCAGCGGCCATGAAGCAGCCATGCAGCGGCCATGCAGCAGCCATGCATCAGCCATGCAGCGGCCATGCAGCAGCCATGCAGCGTCATGCAGCGGCCATGCAGCGGCAATGCAGCAGCCATGCAGCGTCATGCAGCGGCCATGCAGCGGCCATGAAGCGGCCATGAAGCGGCCATGCAGCGTCCATGCAGCAGCCATGCAGCGGCCATGCAGTGGCCATGCAGCGGCCATGAAGCATGCCATGCAGCGGCCATGCAGCGGCCATGCAACGGCCATGCAGCGGCCATGCAGCAGCCATGCAGCAGCCATGCAACGTCATGCAGCGGCCATGCAGCGGCCATGCAGCAGCCATGCAGCGTCATGCAGCGGCCATGCAGCGGCCATGCAGCGGCCATGCAGTGGCCACGCAGCGGCCATGAAGCATGCCATGCAGCGGCCATGTAGCAGCCATGCAGCGGCCATGCAGCGGCCATGCAGCGGCCATGCAGCAGCCATGCAGCTGCTCGTATATTCTATGCATGTTAGCAGTCAGACAGGCTTTGCATAGTTTGTTCAAGTTGGCAAGCTGGCATTGCAACACGGGTCTTAGAGCCAAAATCTTTAACTTTGCCATCAGATCACATTTACTTGCCAATCTGTGTGACACCGAAAAGAATAATTAATGGTAGGGATGAAAGTCTGCTTTCTTTTCTAAAACACAATTCATAAGATTTTACATAAACCCTCAGATTTTAATATTAAAATATGTGTATCATCAGACAAATCGTGTGTGTGATACAGTAGGCTTCTTTAAATAAATCACGGATATCGAAAGATCAGGGTCATTGGAATTATGCAGAAGAGGAAGAAATATGTAGACAAAAAAAGGCAAATTATATGCACTTTTTATGATAGTATTACTTCATTGTGTTAGCACTATCTGGGCATAGGTCGCAGCTCATTAGTACTGGTTCAACACCCAAATATAGTGATAAGCAACAGAAAGGTGACGAGTCAGCCTTTGCAAAGTTCACTCCAAAGTGCAGCAACACATGTCACTGTGTTTTCAGTCACTTTTGAACCGTTTGGGCTAGAAACCTTTTTAGGTTAAAATATGCAGATTATACATCTGGTGATGGATTATGTGGCAAATGCGGCAAATCTAAAATTCTGTGGAAAACGCTGTTACTGCACATATTACTTTTCTCATTGAGCAAGTCATAACACTTTTACGAAGTTTCAGTAACTTACATTTTACAACTGCCCCCCAAGCTAAAATTTACAACCCAAAAAAATATTTTTATTAACATACATGAAACCTAATGCATTTACCAATGTCTTTTTTAATTATATCAGCAAAGACCTGGCACCACTGTGCAGCTTTCTGGGGTATTCTTTTAGTTTGCATGGCATTGCTGCTAATTTGTTTTACTTTTTTCAGTTTACTGTACTAAAATGGCCCTTTGCCATCTTGGAAAGATAATTTATCTTTGAAAATCTATAAAAAAAATGCCCACTAGTGCATCGTGATACATGTGCACATTATCGGTGGTCATCGGTGGCATGTGTTTTCTTTGTTAGAGGACCCATTCCAAAACCTATGCAGAGTCAGGCACCTTCTTTGTGGCGCATGGAACGTGATCCTGGAATAGTCTTCCTCATAAAGAAAAACATTTCTTAAACTGCCACCATTGCATTACAACACAACCTTCAAATGCTTTTTCTTTCCGAGAAAAAAAGAATTCTACGAGACCACTAATGCATTCTCATGCAGACTTTTTTTTGGGATCAAATAAAGCACTGACAAATGCACAATCCCAGCACTTGCCTTTCAAAGATGCGACCTACTGGCTTTGGCAATGCGTATTATGTAATGTGCCCAATGGGGGCCTGGATCAAACTTAGACAATTGTTCAAGTGAAACCGCAAACAGGATGTTCCATGCAGCAAGGTTCCACATTTCTACAAGTCATATAAAAACTTTAGGAAAGCAAATTTTGCCTCAATCAAGGTCCAGAGCCCTGTCGAAAAGCCATGGGTGGCCCATGCACCGATCTGGTTGTGGTTTACTGGCTGTGGAGACTGCGGCCATCAGCCGGCTGAACTCCACTCTTCTTTTTTAAAACCCAGCTCTCAAATTCTTCCATGCAGGGATAGTGAACCGTCTGGCTCTGGTGCTGGATACCATCCTTTAGGCCTCACCTCTCCTGCACTTGTCCTAAATTGACAGCAGTGGGTTAGCATTTAGCTGAAGCCATCTTGTATTTAGAAGTTATCTTATCCGCTTTGTGAAAGCCATTTTGTATTTCTGGCAGCCATTTTGTTTGCCATGTGCTCTATCCTACCTTTCTGTTAACTGCTCTTGTAGTCTACCTAGAGACAAACTATATTCAGCATCTTCTACTTCGCACATGCCCAGAAGGGCCTAGCTAGTAGAATGCACCTGTAACAATTCCACATCTGTGTCACCTGCTTCTCTAGTATCACAGGATATGAAAAAACAATGGTCCTAGACCTTGAATGAACCACAGAAAAAAATCAGTACATAGTCCTTGATATCAAGTCAGCTCATAGTATTCAATACTCAATAGAAAAATCAGGAAACGCAACAGACAAAAGACTAGCAAGCAATTTCAATTCATTGCATTGTCAATTGATTGCTCATAATTTACAAATAAAATTTTTTAAAAAAAATGTTTAAGCAGTAAGCAAAATTGCCCCGAAGAGGGAACGTGCAAGGAGGAATAGTAGTGTTGAAAAGTGTTAAAATGTGATAAGGAAAATAGAGAAAAGGTTTAGAATAGTGACATCAATCATTTTAACAATGTTGTACACAAGAAGGACAAGTTCAAACCAATCACCGTCCTCCCAAAGGGAAGACGGTGATTTGTTTGAACTTCTCTATTTTGTTTATCACATTATAGAACAAGAAGAGGAATGCAGTAAAACTGATAGCAAAGGTAAGTGTTCCCAGTGTCCGTCAGAGCCTCACTGGTACAGGCTCCTATTGTCCATCAACGTTGGCGCTCTTGAGCACCAGCGAAGGAGCTTGCTCAGTCCTAAGCTCACAATGAATCCCATGTCGCACAGGATAATGTACCCCCCTCCTAGGGAGCAGTTCGATCTATCCTGTCCAATGTTAGAACAGTGCACCATTCTCACAACACCCTAAACTAACACCGTTGGTACTACAGAAAAGTACACCCTAACTTACACTCCATCCCTGGCTAATCTGGCTACGCCTTTGATACACTTTCCTCAGCTGTGGACGCAAATTGTACCTGGTGACTTCAGGCAGAGAGGGGTCGAAAAACAGCGGCTCCATAATGGCTCGAATAGCTGGAGGGACCACTGCATTTAGCGCATCATTATTCTCTGCATCCGTTTGGGTCCACGTGAACTTTGTGTCGCTGAAGGGAATGAACTGAGGCACCTGCTCAGACTCAGTGTCCCCAACGCCATCCCTCACCCACTGATCATTGGGCAAGTGTAAGGGTATCCTGCGGCAATGACTGACATGAATCCAGTTCTTTTGGCCAGTGACTTTGACAGCGGTTTGAGTTGCCAGGAGGACCTGTTCAGGTCCCTTACAACCAAGGTCCAAACTCTTCTTCCACTGGAAATTCTTCATCAATACATAATCACTGGGCCGAATGTCGTGTCCAGGCCCCTCTGGTATGGTCGAAGGGACTTGCGGACCTGCTGGTGAATAGAACCCAGATTTTCAGTTAACTGGCAAAGATAGTCTGTCAACAATGAATACTCAATAGAGGGAGAATCTTCGAGGGCGCGGGAAGCCCCAGACATTTGCCAGGCGTCCAAACACGACCTTGTAGGGCAGGGGTGTCAAACTCAAATTCATCGGGGGCCGCATCAGCAGTTTGGTCACCCTCAAAGGGCCGGTTGTATCTGTAGGTCCTACAGTGTAGGACCTACAGACTATGTGTCCACTCTTTATTATCACAAATTTGGCTCCATGTTTGGTCTCAAAGTGCTGGCGTAAATTGTATTCCTTCATCACTGCCACTGCCTCATAGCAAATAAGACATACCGGCTTGTCTCCATTAATCACAAACATGTATTCACTTTCCCATCTATCCTGAAATTGCCTTCCCTCTGCATCAACTTTTCTTGTCTTGGACATTTTTCGGTTATTTGATTGTAGTTAATGGTCCCTACACCACTGTAAAGTGACACGGAAGTGGTCAGTATATCCAAAGTTTACCGCTCAGACTTTTAAGCAGAATAATAAGCAGACCCCCCCCCCCCCCCCCCACATACATCAAATGTGTACTTACAGTACAGGAGAGAAGGGTTCAGGCAGCCGTTGGATCTGTCACAGATCACAGGATGGCATGCGCTCAACAAGTGGAGGTTTCCTGAATGCATGTAAAGTGGAGGTTTCCTGTGTAGAACGGCCGGCGCTGCTAGAGGGCAGACGTTCTCTGGCTTGTAGGCTGCCGCGCATGCGCTGAAGAGGCGGCTTTCTTGTGTCAATAACGCTAGAGGGCAGCCGTTCTCTGGCTTGTAGGCTGCCGCGCATGCGCTGAAGAGGCGGCTTTCTTGTGTCAATAACGCTAGAGGGCAGACGTTCTCTGGCTTGTAGGCTGCCGCGCATGCGCTGAAGAGGCGTCTTTCTTGTGTCAATAACGTTAGAGGGCAGACGTTCTCTGGCTTGTAGGCTGCCGCGCATGCGCTGAAGAGGCGGCTTTCTTGTGTCAATAACGCTAGAGGGCAGACGTTCTCTGGCTTGTAGGCTGCCGCGCATGCGCTGAAGAGGCGGCTTTCTTGTGTCAATAACGCTAGAGGGCAGACGTTCTCTGGCTTGTAGGCTGCCGCGCATGCGCTGAAGAGGCGGCTTTCTTGTCTCAATAAAAAAAAAGCGAGAATAAAAGGTGAAGGCTGGCGACCGGCGGCGGCTACACGGGCCACATGACGAGGTCTGGCGGGCCGGATTCGGCCCGCGGGCCTTGTGTTTGACACCACTGTTGTAGGGTGACAATCCTGTTCTAGAATGTGCTGTTGTTCTTGTCGACAAATTAGCTATTGCTAAATCTTCTGGTCACTGTAACCCTGTTGTCTCCTGAATCTTTGTTAACTTCAGTTTGAGAGTACCATTGTACTTCTCAACCAAACCTGATGATTGCAGGTGGTTTGCAGCATGGAATTTCTGGTTCATGTGTAAACCATTACAAATTAACTGTATGACTTTGGCATTAAAGTGACTTCCGTTAACACTCCAGATCAAACGGCGCAAGCCAAAACGAGGAAGGAACTCCTTCAGGAGTACCTTTGCCATTGCAATGGCTGTATTGTCTTTAATGGGGTAAGCCTCAATGCATTTACTGAATGCACAAACAACCACCAACACATACTTCAAATTATTGACGCTATCCAATTCAATATAAAATCTGACTGAAGGACCTCAAAAGGGAAAGTAGGTGGTGCACAATTACCAGGTGGTGTAGGGGTACCTTTTCCCAGGATTGTGTATAATGCACATCATGCAACACTTCACTAAATGTGTAGCAGTTTTGGAGATATTGTCCTTCTGCCATACAGGGTCTAACAACTTACAAATACCTTTAGCACTGATATCTGCTGGGCCTTCGGCCATTGTGACTATAGGAAGAACATATGCATCTGGCAATATCCGATTTTGCTTCCCTGACTTCAATTGTGCTGTTCTTTCTTGCCACACAGCTAATTCCTCCACTGTGGCCTCACTCTGGATGACTGTGAGATCAGTATCAAGTTTGAGTCCAGCCGATCGCCTTATCGAGACAGCCACAGCCGCTCTTAGACAGTATGGGAGGGCTTGTGCGACTGGATCGAGCACAGCATAGAAGTAAGCACACGGCTGTTGCTTATCTCCAAACTTTTGTGTTAGAACAGAAAGCACACAACCAGCCATCTCATGGACATATAATATGAATGGCTTGCTATAGTTAGGCATGCCAAGCACTGGAGCTGAACAAAAGACTGCTGACATTCGGGCATCCAAGGCAGGGGTTCATGCACATCTTTAGTAGTCAAAACAAGCAGGGGTAGTGAATAATTTGGAATCCACTGGCAACAGTAGGAAGTAATGCCAATAAAAGCATGCACACCTTTTTGAGTTTGAGGAATGGGCATTTTAACAATAACACTAATACGCTCCGGAATTAGCTTCCTACCGTCCGTTGACAGTAGGTGACCTAAATTGGTGATCTCCTGTCGACAATGCTGAAATTTGGAAAGGGATACTTTATGGCCATGTTGAGCTAAATGTAACAAGAATTTAACCGTACTGTCTCTGCAAACTTGTTCTGTATCCGAGGCAATGAGCAAGTCATCGACATACTGAAGCAATACATTACCTGTAGAGAGCGACAAGGAATCCAGCTGACCTTTCAATGCCTAACTATAGATACTTGGACACTCTGTATAGCTTTGGGGAGCACAATAGAATCTAAAGCTTCTACCAGCCAAGGTGAACCCAAATAGATACCTGCTGTCAGGATGAATTGGAATACTGAAGAACGCTTTTTTCAAGTTAATGACAGAAAAGTATGTAGCAGGAGAAAGAATCATAGTCAAGTTGTAATTTCAGGGAACACTGGGGAATCACTATTTTATTTACTTCCCACAAGTCAATCACAAACTGATAAACATCTGCATGATCATCAGAGGAACAAAAAGGTGTTCATTTGAGAATGGGAAGAATAGGGCTATTACAAACATTAGCAGTTGTCCCCTCAACCACTCCTTTCTCAATCAATTCCTGTATATTTTCAATAAAGCTTGCTCACCTGACTGAGGTATTTTATACTGAGGGATGCAGGATAAAATAGCATTGTCTTTAACTTGGGTTGAAACTGCTGGTATCTGTAACAATTCCACATCTGTGTCACCTGCGCCCAAAGAGTGGGTGGTACATCTTTAAACTCGGCAGGAAGAGGCGCATCTTTGGAAAGGCACGGCGTAGCACGCGCGACATCCGGACCCATTGCCATGTAAATACCCACCGGGAGCAGTAAATCGTGGCCAGCAATTGTTTTAACAAGTCCAAACCCATTAAATTTTCCCCACAATTAGACGTCAACAAGAATGGCGAATGCATAGTGAAAGGACCAATAGTTAACGCAAGAGGTTTTGAAATTGGGCTCACAACCAGTACACCAGTAAAGCCTACCGAAACTTATCATGGCCAGACAGAGCCACCCTACGGACTAAGGAATGAGAAATAGAACTGTTCGTTCCACCTGCATCCACCATAAACTCCTTAGCTGAACCATGTACATCAGCACTAACATATGGACCGGATTGATCTACAGGTATCAGAACTAGTCCATCACTCTGTCCCTGGCTGTCATAGCCGTAAGACATCACTGTAACCTCATCTGTGTCATAATCATCATTATATTACTGTCCTCCCTGAGGGTCATCAAACTAATTTTGATCAGGACGAGCCTTTGGGGCCACAGCCTTCTGGGCCCTGTCCTGGCCACCAGCTCCATGAGAACCTCGTCCTATCAGGACTGCCACCCTCTGCAAAAGCACAGGACAGTTGCTACACCAGTGTCCCACCTCTTTACAATACACACACTGATTCGGCTCTACAGGCATAGTATTCCTGCTAGTACGTGGAAGCTGCCGGGCCAAACCACCATGTCCTCTACCATTCCCTCTAGAAGCCTGTTGCAACAACATCTTCGTCTTCAAATCCTTGTGCTTCTTCTCAATCCTCTCCTTTTGCTCATTTTCCCTGTGCTCATAACACTGTGCCATTTTCAAAGTAACTGAAGGAGAAGAGGTGGACTAGGTGCTCTGGACCCTCCTTCAGTCCGGTTGCTCCTCCACGCTCCTGTTTCCCAAGACGCTGGTATCGTTTTGATCTCCTGACCTGCATCTCTGCAGCTCTCTGCTCGCCTAGCGCTGCACGCAACTATTTATTTAATTACAGCGCTGCACTGTCGCTCCATTGATTTTCTCGCGCTGCACTGTCGATTAATTTATTTATTAATTTGTAGCGCGACCTCGCTGAGTAAGTAACGGTGATTGCCGCTATACTGATACTTATTTGTGCGCTTTAGGCGCTTTCTCATTACACGCTGTGACCCTAGCCTTTGACCCTCCATTTTCTGTTGTTGTTTTCCCCTGGTCCGCCCCTCCTCCCGCCACCGCCTCCCAGCTGCTGCCCCTCCCACGCTCCGCCCCCTCCACCATCCATTTATGACCAATGTCATAACGTGCAGCGTCCACGCGCAGCGACCGCGCCCCAGTCGCGCCGAAGGTGCGCCAAAGGTAAGCCCGTCTACGCCCGTCCGCGCCGAGCCCGCGCCCAGAGCCAGAGCCCCTGGTCTTCGCAATGCCCAGCCCCACCGCATTACTTACGGCGCCCCCACCCTCCTAGCCCTTAACCCCGGCCGTTCCCCTACCTGCGTCCAAGCCGCTCCCGGACACACCCATGGACCTTTTATCCTGCTACTCCTGCAAGTTCGACGGCACCAAAACCAACTCCTCATCCACCGACACCAAGCAAAGACCTGACACCAACCACCTAAAATGCATCCTGCTCAACACCCGCTCTATCCACAGACACGCCATCGAACTTTGGAATCTACTAGACACCATCTCTCCCGACGTCGCCTTCCTGACAGAAACATGGATGAACGCCTCATCAGCCCCTGACATCACCATTGCCATCCCGGAAGGATACAAGATCATCCGTAAGGATCGCATCGACCAAACAGGAGGAGGCATTGCTATCGTCCATAAAAACTCCATCCGCATCTCAACCAGCTCAGACGCCAACCTCGCCATCGCCGAACACCTTCACTTCCAGATCCACACTGACCCCAAGACCACACTCAGAGGCACTCTCCTCTACAGACCTCCAGGACCCCGTGCAAAATTCAGCGACGTTATCACCGACTTCATCACCCCACACGCCCTCCCCTCCGAGGAATACATCCTACTGGGAGACCTCAACTTTCACTTGGAAAAGAGCAATGACAGCAACACCTCCTCCCTTCTGGACAACCTCGCGAACCTCGGACTCAAACAACTTGTCTCTACGCCCACCCACATCGCAGGTCACACACTCGACCCCACCTTCACCTCTAGCAAACACGTCTCCTTCAGTCACACCACCACCCTCCAGTGGACGGACCACAGCTGCGTACACTTCTTCTACAATAAAACCACCACTCACAACTGACTTCAACCCACTCTACGAAGAAACTGGAACAAAATCACCACCAGATCTCCTCTTCGCTTCTTCAAAACCCACCCACCCACTCCTCAAACCCCGACCAAGCAGCATCTAACCTCACCCAATGGCTATCCAACAGCGCCGACACCCTAGCACCGCTGAAAAAACGTCAAATCAAACCTGGCAGCAAAAACGCCTCCTGGTTCAATGATGATCTTAAGAAATCCAAGAAACTCTGTCGCTCCCTGGAGAAGGCCTGGAAAAAAGACCCAAACATCAGCACCAGGGACGCCTTCAAAAACGCCACCCGCATACACCACCAACTGATCCGGACCGCCAAGAAATCCGCATTCAAAGACCGACTAGACAACAACGCCCACAACAGCAAGGAACTATTCAACATCGTCAAAGAATTCACCAACCCCTCAGCCAACTCCAACGACATCACCCCCTCGCAAGCCCTCTGCGACTCCCTAGCCTCATTCTTCCACAACAAAATTGCAGACATCCACAACAGCTTCGTCACCCAACCCGGAGACCGTCCCACCCAATCTTCTGCCATACCTGCACCCCCCTCGAACATCCTTAACAACTGGAACCCAATCTCCACCGAGGACACCATCCGCCTGATGAACTCCATCCACTCAGGATCCCCCACTGACCCATGCCCTCACCACATCTTCAACAAAGCAGATTCCATCATAGCACCACACCTCCGAGATGTCATCAACTGCTCCCTTAACTCCGCCACCTTCCCGGAAAGCTGGAAACATGCCGAACTCAGCGCCCTTCTGAAAAAACCCACAGCTGACCCCACCGAACTCAAAAACTACCGCCCCATCTCGCTCCTTCCATTCCCGGCCAAAGTCATCGAGAAAGCCGTCAACAACCAGCTCGCCGCCTTCCTCGAAAGCAACAAATCCCTCGACTCCTCACAGTCCGGCTTCCGAGCCAAACACAGCACGGAGACCGCTCTCATCGCAGCAACAGACGACATTCGAACTCTACTAGACAACGGAGACACAGTCGCCCTCATCCTCCTTGACCTCTCCGCAGCATTTGACACAGTCTGCCATAGCACTCTCCTACAGCTCCTTAATAACATCGGGATCCAAGGAAAAGCACTGGAATGGATCACCTCATTCCTCACCGGAAGAACCCAGAGAGTCCGCCTCCCACCATTCAAGTCTGAGGCCACTGAAGTCATCTGCGGCGTACCCCAAGGTTCCTCACTCAGCCCCACCCTCTTCAACGTATACATGAGCCCCCTCGCAACCATCGCCCGCCAACACAACCTCAACATCATCTCCTACGCAGACGACACCCAACTGATCCTATCACTCACCAAAGACCCCAACACCGCCAAAACCAACCTACATGAAGGCATGAAAGAAGTAGCAGAATGGATGAAGCACAGCCGTCTGAAACTGAACTCAGACAAAACAGAAGTCCTTATCTTAGGCACCTCCCCCTCCGCATGGGACGACTCTTGGTGGCCAGAGGCCCTTGGAAAAGCACCCATCCCGACGGACCACGCACGAAACCTGGGCGTCATCCTGGACTCCTCTCTTTCGATGAACAAACAAGTCAACGCAGTCTCATCTTCATGCTTCAACATTCTTCGCATGCTCAAAAAGACATTTCGCTGGATCCCCATCGAAACCAGAAAGACAGTCACCCATGCACTGGTTACAAGCCGCCTGGACTACGGAAACACCCTATACGCCGGTACCACCGCAAAACTCCAGAAAAAACTACAACGCATCCAGAACGCATCAGCTGGACTCATACTAGACATCCCGCGTAAAGACCATATCTCTAGCCACCTGAAAAACCTCCACTGGCTCCCCGTCAATAAGAGGATTACCTTCCGACTCCTTACCCACAAAGCACTCTACGAACTTGGACCCGAATGCCTCAACACACGACTTTCCTTCTACACCCCCCTCGCCAGCTTCGATCTTCCAACCAAGCCCTTGCTACCATTCCTCGCATTAATAAAACCACCATGGGAGGCAGATCCTTCTCCTACCTCGCAGCTAAAACCTGGAACTCACTCCCCACCCACCTACGTCTCACACAGAACCACCTAGCATTCAGAAAGCAACTTAAAACCTGGATATTCGACAAGTAACTCCCTTCCCCTCCTCAAGCGCCTTGAGACCCTCTGGGTATGTAGCGCGCTATATAAATTTCCTACTTGACTTGACTTGACTTGACTCTCGGAAGCCTGTAATCGAGACGCAATTTCAGGAAGTAAATTGGAATCAAATCTAATAACAAACCATCAAACACCACCTTTGATCGACAAATCCTGTCCGATATATTCTCAAACGGAGTGAAAAAATCAGACACACTCTCATCTTTCTTTTGACGGCAAGACAATAATTTGTCCCAATCAACTTTTCTTGGAGGAATAAGAGAATGCATGTACAAAATAATATCGCAGGGCAAAGCTATCTCTGGTCTAGGCTTATCACCGGGCTTTCGTTCCTCATCCCATACTTTTATTTGATCCCAGGTTCCACCCAATTCCGCAGCATGATCCTGTGTGTGTACTTGTCTCTAAATATCAACTGGAACTAGTAAGCCAAAAAACATTTCAATATCAGCTAGTGTCATCACTGTAGAAGAGGCAGCTTCAGTCAATTCTTTATAATAAACAGTTGGATTCTTCCCACGACCAGGTAACTGAGTCTTAAGAGACAAGACTTCACACCTTTTCCACAGAGTATAAACCTATTGTTCTTGGAAACGGGCCGCTGCCCCTGGGCTAGTAACAACATTATGCTGATCCCTTAGCTCTGGTATTTCGAGATTATAGATCAGATGAACCCCCAGCATCGGAAACTGAGATACTAGGGTGGGGATCTTCTCAAGCAGTCTACCCCGATATGCAACCAATGTCACAACATTACCAAAAACTTGACCAGGTACCATGCCAGTAACATATTCATGATCCTTAATATCATATAGAATTTGCGGTGCTGCATTATTGAGGCACTGCTGGCAAAGACCGATCAAGGTAGCTGACAAATGCTTAAGGGCATTCTGTTGTACAAAGGTTCATAATCTTTCATCACACTCCACACATCTTCCACACCATAAATGGGGTTTCGGACCCACTGCGCAACCTGATTTGCAACTACCTTTTTCTCTGCATCTCCCATCTCCGATCACATATATGGACCCATTCGCTCCTTGAACTTCCAGTCTCTATAATCATTCCACGTACTGGTGTCCCACTACTCTGTGATGTCGGGGAATGGAAAAACAAAGTTGGAGTGACAACAGGTAGAAGGCACTAACGTCACTTCTGGCTGTGTGACAGGTGTTAAAGCTGGCAAAAGAGACACTGAAGGTTTTGCAGGAGTACTAACAGTCATAGTTGACACAGACGGCGACGACAAAGAAAGGACAGGAGGTGCCGTGGGCCAATGCAGTCCGATCAACAGTAACGGAAGCAGAAACAGCAGAGACAGAAGAACCGGGTAGGATCGCCTGTGAGGGAAGAGTGGGACATATCCTCTGCGGGGCATATGGGGGTGGGGGTCAAGTATCAAACAATTTTTCCACAAACTTATCATTTTCTTCTTCGGTCACATAAGATTTATCAATATTGAATTGAAACCTCCTATCCTCACGTTCAATTCCTATCTCTTGTTTCTCTCTATCATGTGCTACAGCCTCTGAGTCAATGTCTGCATTCTCCCCTTCCAGGCGTCTTTCTCTGCTTTCATTTGCCTCTGCCTAGCCTCCTTCTGCCTCGTTCAAAGAGAATCAAACATAGACTGTCTATTTCTTTCCGCAAACAACTTCTCCTGTGAATACCCAATATTTTGATCATCAAAAGTGCCGGTCAATGGCCACTGCAAATCGGCATTGTCCCTCGTATATTTGTGCCATAGCGTAGTAAACCTAATAAGGCCAGGGCCATGCTTCACATACATATCAAACTTCGGAGTGCCTTCTGGAGGCTCTGGTTGACTTTCTTCCAATCGAGCATCTGCAGAGCAGCAACAACAAGAAACCAGAAACCTACGTAATCCAGGCATTTTCAAAAGTGAGCCAAATTCATTCTGTTGCCTAGCGAAGTGCTCACAAACACCTCCTACCGAAATCGGTTGTATGACGTTACAACGCATGCTTTTACCACGCATGCCGTTACAACGCAGTTTTTACAACGCATACCATTACAACGCATAGCGCTTTGGGGTGCTGGATAGTGAATGTGTGTAGGCATTTATATAGCGCACTGCTACCCGTAGGCGTCCTGGCGCTTCGACCGCTGCAAAACCCTTCCTGGCTTCCCTGAGAGATGGTCCCTTAATCGCTGCGAAACCCTTCCTGGCTTCCCTGAGAGATGGTCCCTTAATGGGTATCTCCAGGGTGAGACCAGGCATCCCCGGCGGTCTGGTGGGGCCGTTAGTGAAGATGAGGCAAGCTAATGCCCAGAGTTGCCGAGTGTGATCGCTGATCAGAGTGGGCACCGAGGCGAGAGAATTATCGAGTCCGCTGACCCTGGTCCAGAAACCTGCCGCGCCGGGAATCGAACCCTGGTCCCGGGCCGTCCTCTGCTCTCGGGTCTGCCGCCTCTAACCAGTGAGCCACACTACTTCACATTTCACATTAATTTACTATTCCAACTCCAGTCCCCGTGGATAGTAGGGAAGGTGTTGGATAGTAAATTAAATCTATTCTCTATCCTAGAGCGCCCCCCAGCGCAATGCGTTGTAATGGTTTGCGTTGTAATGGTTGCGTCATAATGTTAGTGCGTTGTAAAAGTTTTGTTGTAAAGGCTGTTCACCACCGAAATCAGTCCTTTGACAGTGCCAAAAACAAACCAAAATGGTACCATATCCACAAAGACCCAAAACAAACTCACCTGGTGCACAATCAATCAATCTCAATCATGGGATGGTTGAGCGTGACTACTCACCCGTAAGGGTCTCAAGGTGCTGGGGAGGGGGGATGTCACATGGTTCTGTCCATCAAGGAGGATGCACACAGGTCAAACTAATTTATTCTCCACTGCCGACTCCAGTTCAAGCGGTCAGATCCAAGGGCTTTGCCGTTCAGGACCCGAGTCTGGATTACCCCTGGGCACGGCACTGTCTGGTGGGACAGAAGGGGCCGCTGCGAGTTCAGAAACTCTCTTGTGTGGGGATCCCTGATCCATCCGTCTGACCCGACGATAGCCCCCTCCTCCCCGCCTGTCCGCGGGAGGGATAGGTCACTCACCTAAAGGAGTCCCAGTTTGTGCACCTACTGAAGGAAGTGGCCCGGTTAGGGTCAACCGGGTCACTCACGACCTTCCATACAAAATGAAGAGTCGGTCAGACAGTAGAGAATACAAACCAAGTATATGTTTATTCAGATACACTCGAGCAGAGCCCTGTCTGCCCAGTCACTTAGGGGTGCTGCAGAGAGGGCTGACATCAGAAAACATGGTGATACATTATGTACAATTCAGAACGCATTAAGACACGGACAGACTGCAAATTTCCAGATGGAGGCAGCTACACAAACAGGTACAGAAGGAAAAGTTTTAATCCTGAGACCGAGCACACACTATAACTATGCCCAGGTTGTTCTGCCTGTACCCATTGCTGGACTAGTGGGAGCAGACCTCCATCTAGCGGGAAAGGTATGCGCTAAAAAGAACAGGCCCAACCTTGGAGAAAAGGAAAATTACCAAAGCTGCTTCTCACAGAAGCAGAGAGAGGGATTAGATTTGCTCATGGATGAAAATGGCGGCTTAACATAAAATGGTGCAGCGAGGGCTAACTTATGTAGAACAATATGTAAACACGACTGCAAAGACATGTTTTATTCTAAAAACATACAACATACAATGGCTTGGCCTGAGTATGCAAATAGTGTAAAAACATAGGAGACAGTGTCTCGGCGATCTCTTCCCATCTGGGATGAGTCAGTGGGTGGATCGGTCCTGTTCCTCCACCCCAACTCTTGAGATCTTATTACGGATCAGGCCGGGCCGTTTCTCTTGTTCGTGCACCTTTGAGTTCTCACACTGTAGTTCTCTATATGTCGGTAAGATCATGTGGTGGCAGAGGTGTTAGAACACCTCTCGGGGCCTGGGGGCTGCTCATCAATGTTCGTCATGATGACACTTTTTGCTAGTCCCCAAAACTCCTTCTGAGCCTCCATTCCTCCTCCTTCTTGGTAATTCTGAGATTTTTGGGGGGAGATAACCCACTAAATTCCACTTTTAGCCTTGATTATTGTTGTATTACTGTCATCACTATTATTGTAATGTTGCTTTTTTCAAATGATGTACACATGTTGGATAGCAATATTTAGCATTTAAATATGTCTCAATGGTGAGTTTAAAAGTATGTTTCCCCTCATTCCTGCACAACAATCCCAAAGTTTTACCCATACTTATTGTATAGCCACATTTTCTTTATTTATTTCTACTTTGAACAATTGTGGCTATGCACCACTGTCTAGGTCAACACATATACATAGTTATCAACCCCCATTGATATGCTTCATCAATGTGAAGAGGGCCAGGTTGGTGAGCCGGGCTGCCTACGTTTCATGCAGCTCAGTCCGCCAATGTAAAACTGACACTGTCAAGCAACATGCTGTCAAACATGTCATACACCGGTGAATAACACGGACCCGAATGCAGCCAGGGTAAGGTATCACAGTGTGCTCAGGATCCCACGCTCAACCCTCTCTAGCAACATAAATGATGGCATATAATTAAGGCATATAAGTGCTGATTCACCTACAAGACAAATCTGCTTCTGAGACTGAAGAAACTATAGCATAGCACTCACCAAGACAAGGATGCAGGAGAGTAGGATCTGCCTCTTATGGTTGCCCCACTTTTTTTCTGATGTTTCACTGGTTTTGACTTAGTCTGGCTGGGATTCTGCTATCCAGGATCCCAGTCTATCTGCTTTCTCCTGCAAATGGATTGCATGTACTTTAGGTACACTCCAGATTGGACACTGGGGTACCCTTATCAGTCCCCAGTATATGGTATACTATGTATCGAGGGCATAGGTACCCCAGAGGCCTCCCAGGGGCGGCGGCATGTATAATGCCACCCCTGAGAGACCATTCTGCTGGTAGTGTGGTCAAGTCACCTTCCTGCACTGCTATGCGTGAAAGCAAAAGGGCAGGAATGTGCTGCATCTGATAGAATCAATGCATCCCCTGCATCGGTGCCGCTCAGGCTGCCGAGCGCCAGCGCAGGCCCCCTTTCTCCATGGATCAAGGGGGCTCGTGTTGCATGCAACAATGTTTTTCAGCATGAAGGAACACCTTCCTGCAAAAAAAATAAATCCAGAGAGGCATACTCCTCCTTCTACCTGTGCTGCTGAAAGAAGAACACAACGAAAGAGCAAGTAACAAGGAGAAATCAATGTAAGACTCCTTGTTGCACCTGTCCTGGGAAAGTGTCTCTGTCTGGTTGTTCCCAGGTTCACCAGGTCTGGTAAGTTTAGAAATGCGTATAAAGGTGCAACGGCCATGGAACGTCTCCCCGGTGCAGAGATTTGTGATGCATCGCTTCCCTGATATACATGACGCCGCTGGGGGTATGCACGGTGGACTAGGGTGGCTTCACAAACATCATGGTAGAGTTGCGTTGTGCATGTACCATATTGCGTGGGGAAAGCGTCACCCAACTGGAGTCCTACAGGTACCCCTGAGGGCAGAAGTGGCTGTATCGGTACAGTACATGGAGGACCTTGGCTCCCTTTGTGCGTAAGCCATAGCTGCCTGGTCTAGACATGAGGATTACACCACATGGAGTGTGACAGGCCAGCAAAGCTGCTAGCTGGGTGGGGCACACACCGGAGTTTCAGGGAGGTAGCCTGTCTGTGTATTGCATTGGTGACACATCTCAAGGGCAGAGTCCTGATACATTGCAGGAAGAGAGATATTAGGCTGATTGGGGAATCAAATTGAGTGGGGCATAGGCACCAGGATGAAACTTTAGATGCACATATGACTGAGGGGGATATCCAAATGTGCGTAATGCATGTGGAAACTGATGTGTGATCATTCCGCTCTTTATTGCTGCCATGCTCTGCTGCCAAGCGGATTATAAAGACTGCACATGTATTCCTTGAACCCAGACTGACTGCATGGGTGATCTGCCTGCCTTCTTTTCATGAAGTCTCAGGGACATGACAAACATCCAACCACCCTGCTTCAGCCCCTGGACACAGCCATCTGTCCCTCTGACCTGCCAACTGGTGCCACCCCAGTACTGGACTAATGGAAGTGGGCCTAAGGTATTGGATCTGGGAGAACTCCGGTTTCTACTGTAGATCCGGCTTACAGGCCCTGTTATGTGGGTCAGAACCTGCACATCGCCCCCTGTTGTGGCGCATCTCACCAGTTGCGCTGGTCGTAGCCCGCGCATTGCCACCTTTGCGTGGAACTGACTGTACTGTAGAAGAATCATAGACTTTGAGCAAGCCATGATTCAAAATATTCTCGAAATTTACCCCCACGTGCTATTACTATAATTTCAATCAAAGTATGAATGGATTTAGGATTTATAGCGCCTGGTTACTCCGACGGAGTGTCCCAGCGCTAAGCAATAGCATCCTATCAGAGTCAGGAAAGTCAGAAGCAGGTGGCCTTCTAACTCTGTCTAAAGAGCCAGGTCTTCAGAGTTCTGCGGAAGCTTGCCTCTGACTGTTTGAGTCTTAGATTGAGTGGCAAAGAGTTCCAGAACTTGGCTGCACGAAGGCCAAAGGAGCAGCCCCTCAGTCGTGCACGGCGTACTCTGGGAATCCCTGCCAGCACTGCTTCTCCTGATCTAAGTACCCCGGAAGGGGTGTAGGCCTTGATCAGGGGGAAGAGATACCTGGGACCCCTCTGATACATTATCATGTGTGTGAAACACAGAGCTTCGAAAGAGATTCTATGTTTAACTGGGAGCCAGTGAAGCTCAACCAAACCGGAGCTAACGGGGGTCCATTTTGGAATTCTTAATAGCATCCGGGCAGCTGCGTTTTGTGCTCTTTGAGGCAATTTCAGTCCCCAAATAAAGCACATTACAGTAGTCAAGCCGTCACACCAGCAGGACCTGCATTACTGTCTTTTGACCTGAGGCCGGTATTAGCCTCTAAAACAGGTGCCCACTGTGGCCCTGATCTAACTTTCAAAATGACAGCCGAGCATCAAAGAGGACGCCTAGGTTTTTCACTTTAAGTTTAGATCCGCAAGCCACCATGCAGAGGACCAGATAGAGGGCTGTTTCCATCCACCAGAACCTCTGTTTGATCTGCATTTAGCTTCAAGCAGCAGGCCTGCATCCATGTCGCTAGGTCTACGAGACTTGATTTGAAATGTCCTGCATCCCTCTCGCCATCATTAGCTAATGTGATATTAAGAGACACCTGCAAAAATCTGCAGTATGTGTAAGATATGCTACAAACAAACATTGAAATTAAAAACATGATAGCACAAGCCCTGTCACAGAGGTAGGCAACCACTACAATTTACTTATAGAAAGCCTTTCCACCAACAAAATGAAGGGACACTTCCTGGCCTGGCGGCGGCAATCGTTACTCCATCGCAATGAGAAATACCCTCCGCCATATTATGATGGAGGTGGGTATCAAGGCGGACGCAACGTCCATCTGCCACTTTTCTGCCGGTCGGCAATTGTTACGATTGCCTGCCAGGCAGAGCTGGGCCACTAATATGGTGTAGGGTGCCTCGCAGGCACCGCCAGCCATATTAGGATGTGGGTGAGTATAGGCCTTTCCATGGCGGTGATGCTGCCAATGGTGGGGATTGGCTTTGGGGTCCCGTTGTGGGCCTCCTCTGTGAGGGTGTGCACTGATGGTGGGTACCCCCCTCCATTTCCAAGCACATGGTGGCAGACATCACGCGGTGCCTGCCATGTTTTGCATGAAAATGCACAGCATTGCCATTGGACATTGCGGTGGGTGTTGCAGCCAGCAGCACCTCCGCAATGTTTAATTGCCAGATGCGACCGCCACGGTGGCGATTGCATCATTATCAGGGCGTCAGGATCGCAGCATGGCAAGTGGGCAGTCCTGTTATCGCTGGGATGGAAGGCGGACTGAAGTCCGCCCGCCATCCTATTGATCTCCTTAGTTCCCTAATGGACTATTTCGAAGACACTCGAGTTGGCAGACTGCATCGTTCCGGACACAGACACCAGCCCAAATTCCAAAATTTCTGAAAAGTCTACGACAGCACCTTGGCACATCATGCCAAAATAAACAACGCAGTGGAAGGGTGGCACAATGACTTGTAATCCACACTAGGCAGATCCAAACCTAAACTCTACAAATGTGTAGTTGCATTACAAACCGAGTGAAGCTCCAAGAACTATGAACGAAGCCTGATGTTAGCCAAATTAACCCTAAACATAGCCAACAAACCAAAGTTAAAGTCAATTTCTATATGAATAACAGAGGAGAAGGGGGCATGTGTATCAAATACTGTTATTGCGATTCTCAAATAGAGATTTTTAGAGAATCGCTATTTGAGAATTGCAAAACGGGATGCAATTAAAAATCCGCAAATATTTTGTGATTCCTTGGCTTTCCTTAATTGCGACTCGCAAATTGCGAGTCGCAGTTAAGGAATGAATGAGAAGAGATTTGTAATTTGTGAGTACCCATTAGGTACTCGCAAGTTGCGAATGCAATTTCATGGGTGCAAGGGTGTCACAAGGACACCCTGTTGCACCCTTGAAATGAGCATGTGTGCACATGTGGCGCACATACATGCCCTAATGGTATGTATGTGCGCCACCTGGCACTTTGAAAAATGATTAAAAGTGAATTTTTTAAAGAAATCGCAAATTACCTTCAACTTGAAGTTGGTGGTAATTTGCGATTACTTAAAGAGAAATCACACATCTTGGGTGCTTTCTACATCGTATTTAAGGAATCGCAATTTGCATTTCCCTACTTTGCGAGAGACTTTTGGTATGATACATCCCAAAAGGCTTTTTCCCGTTCGCAAACGGGCCGATTCTGAGAATCGGCCGGTTTGCGAACGGGAAATGGGCTTCATACATTTGCCCCTACATTACTTAGAATTTATAGCCAAAAGTATATTATAAAATAAATAGTAACCTACCAAAGTCCTCAAAAACTAAAGCAAATTCTAAACCACCATACCAAATTTCTTTTATTTAAAATAATACATATATTATTTTATTAAAATCATTTTTTTAATGTTATTGTTAATGAAGACTGATATAATAAAACTATATATACATTATGTTTCAATAATGCAGCTGTCGCCAACCAAGAAAGGTAAAAACAAACTCGGTCCATCACATAAAATAATGACGACACATAAAGCAAACAATTCCACCCACCAATCGTAGGCGAGTAGGATCTGCTCACTATGGTCACCCCCACTTTTTGCTGGTGTTTCACTGTTTTTCAACTTTAGTCTGGCTGGGGCCCTGCTATCCAGGACCCCAGACTAGCTGCTTCCTCTCTAAATTGATTCCATGTACCTTAGGTACACTCCAGTTTGGTTACTCAGGTACCCTTATGAGTCCCTGGTATATGTTACCTCAGGTACTAAGGGCATAGGTACCCCCGAGGCCTACCAGTGGCTGCAGCATGTATTATGCCACCCCTGAGAAGCCTTCCAAACTGACACCACAGGTCTGCTACTGCAGCCCTTACTAAGATAGGTTACCTATATCTACCTTTAATCACTGACACATATAAACCCATAAGTCACTCCCATGGCAGGCCTTATCAATCCTGAAGGCAAAGTGCTTGGTTTCGTGTGAGAGGGTGCCCATGCATGAGCAGGACGCCTCTGCAGCTTGAGTCTATTCTCTGAGGCTGTTCTGTGATGCAGCAGACCATATACTCTTAAGTGCATTATAACCTCACGGTAAATGCTAACTTTGGGATGGCTGCACGAAAACATGTTGGGCCTCATTTATGATGTTTTACCATGGGGAGTGCACCAGGCCTTCCTGCTGCTCTTCCCTAGGGAAAAAGAAAAGGGCAGGAATGCGCCGTATCTATAAGAAAAACGAGGAGAAATAAAGATATTTCTCCCCGTTGCGCCTCCCCTCCTCCTCCCCTGGGAGGCATAAGCTTTTAGCACTGCCTCAAGTGGTGGTACACCTGTACACAACAACACTGGATGGTTTAAAAACATACCATTCAGGATATGTCCTGCTACATGAGTTGACCCTCTAACAAGTTGTTTAGGATCGGCACTGTCCATCATGTTCATCAACATTACTGTGTCAGGATCATTCTGGAGTTCTAAACAAAGTTAAAATCTACCAAGATGGTATAAGTGTTACTACAAGTATGTTTCCACCTTTAATCTTCTGGTTGCAGAGACAAACTGGCCTATGGAAAAAAGAATGTCCTTGTTTTATCAGGGACTTTGTGATGAGCTTAAGGATGTAGTATCCCAGGTGGTGTGTCCCCCTGAGGATTACTCACACTTTATTGATTTGGTCATGAAATTAAATCATTGTTTGTCGGAACAGAAAGGAGACAGGAGACGATTTCCTATGCCGTTTTCCTCGAGGAACAAGGGGGGCAGAATCTGGAAAGAGAGCGCAGCCCTTGCCTGCACCCATGCAGATCAGGGGAATTCGGGATCCCTTGTCAAGAGAAGAGAAGGAAAGGAGACAGACTCACAATTTGTGTATGTATTCTGCCAAGAGTGGGCATTATGCACATGATTGTCCGATAAAGCTCTCTAGTATGGAGCCCAAGAAAGCTGTGGCTGTGGTGGAACAAGAAGCCGTATCCAGTAGGGGAGACAATTGTTGTTCGGAAAACCCTTATGATATAGCAGGGTCTGTCCAGAGGGTACCTCGGCATTTCACCGTAGTGGCAATTTTGGTGATAACCAATAGTAGAAGGTCTGCTATCTCTGTTTTGTTGGATTCCAGTGCTACCGGGAATTTCATGGATATCCAGTTGGCAGCTCGATTGGAGGTACCGTGTGTGTGTAAGAAACAACCAGAACTGCTGGGGGCCATTGATGGTGCTGACTTAACTTCTGGTTTGAGTGTTAAACAAACTCAATCTCTTTTCTTACTTCGTGACAATGGGCACTCCGAGTCTGTTTGTTTTGATTTAATTGATGCTCCTGCCTTCAGGAGTGCCATGGGTGCAAACTCACAACCCTAAGAGTGACAGGGCGCGGCGTCCAGTAACATTGGATTCTGAGCATTGCTTGGGGCAGTGATATCGTGAGGCAACGGATTGGGTTTCACTGTTGGTTTGTGCAACGAGTGGCAATGGCATTATTATGGAAGGGTGTTGCCTTCCCCTTGTTTATGAGGAATGTTTTTAGGTATTTGATGAGGTCCAAGCAGGGTTGATGCCTCCTCATCGAGATTTCGATTGTAGGATAGATCTGGTCCCGGGGGCTCCTCTGCCCTGTAGTAGGGTTTATGCGCTGTCCGAACCTGAAGAATGGCATTTGAGAGCATATTTGGATGACAGGTTGGCATCTGGTTTTTTGTTAAGCAATCCTCTTCACTGGTCTCTTCTTCTATCTTTTTATACCGAAGAAGGAGGGCGATCTTCGCGCCTGTGTGGACTATCTGGCATTAAACAAGGTGACTATTAAAGCAAATATCTGTTGCTTTGATTCTGGTGTTGTTAGATCAGGTGCGGCATGCCTCAGTTCTCAACAAACTCGATTTGTGGAGTGCATACCATCTCATTCGTGTCCGATCTGGGGACGAGTGAAAAACCACTTTTCGAACAAAGTTCGGTTTGTTTGAGTACTGTGTCATGCCGTTCGGGCTTGGCAACTCCCCAGCTGCTTTCCAGTTTTTTATAAACGAGGTGTTGAGAGAGTATCTGGACGTGAGCGTTGTTTACATCAACAATATCTTAATCTTCTCTAAGACTGATGGGGAGCATGATGCTCAAGTTATCCAGGTGTTGAAGAAATTGCGGGAGTATAGTCTGTCTGTGAAGTTAGAGAAATTCCATTTTTGGGGTTTCTTGTGTGGAGTTTTTGGGGTTTATCATTTCAGTTGATGGTATACAGATGGATCCCAAAAAGACGCAGGCTATTCCCACTTGGCCAGTGCCTACCAGTGTGAGAGAGATTCAAGTCCTGTTGGGATTCACCAATTTTTATCGGCGTTTTATATCCCATTTCTCGGATGTTATCACTCCTATTACGGCGCTATTGCGGAAGGGAGTACCTTTTATTTGGTCTACTGCCGCACAGAGAGCCTTGGAGACCTTGGAGGGCAAGTTCATGTCAGCTCCTATATTGAGACATCCCAAACCCACTCTTCCCTTTTATGTGAAGGCGGACGGTTCCCAATATTCGGTGCAGGGGTGTTGACACAGAGGGATACGGAGACAGGTCTGATGCATCCCATTGCCTACTTTTCGAAAACATTACTGCCAGTTGAGCGGAATTACACTGTAGCTGAGAGGGAGCTTTTTAGCAATAAAACTGTCCTTTCAGGAATGGAGGCATTACCTGTGGACGGGTGGGGGTGAGACATACTATTACCACCTACACAGATCATAAGAATTTTGAGTTTTTTCATTCTGCAAGAGTGTTAACTCCTAGACAAATGAGCTGTTATTCTTCAATGAGTATGACTTCAAGATTACTTATAGACCTGCTAGTCAGCAAGTGAAGTCTGATGCTCTATCACAAATCCATGTTGCTTCCCTCGAAGAGGATACAGTTTAAGGGGACATACCTGTGATTGCCAGTAATAGGATCCGTGATGCGGGCTTTGTAAGCAGCCCAGTCCTCGCTCTCCTATAGTGGATGAGAGAAGGTGGTAGACCCCTGGCGGCACGAGCGGCAACGGAGCTCCGAGGAATGGGGGGTTTATCCCTGAGGGATAAGCACGCCAGGAGTCTTGGAGTAGCAAAGGAAATCCTCGATGACAGCCCCCGCTAGACCCGCTAGACCCAGCGAAACTATGCAGTGAGAAGGCAGCGGACGCTACCTGTGGCTCACCTGCGGCTGCCGGCGCTCAGCTGTATCCGCGTTATCTCCGCGTTATCTCCGGCGTTGTGATCTCCCAGAGCCCTTGAAGGATAAGCACGGCTGAAGCACGGCTGAGCCCATGAACAAAAAAAAAAGGTGAAACTCATAAGACTTTGGTGTGAGAGGCGGTAAGAAGTTCGTCTTAGGCTGCCGGCCCCCAGCTGCCTTCGTATTAGTTTGCTGTTGCTGCTCTGCTTGGTTCGGCTTAGCGGGACATGTGTCTGGATGACGCTCGGTCGGAGCAGCTGCCTAAGTAAAACCGTAGCCAACTAAGTGCAGATATCTTCGCCCAGAGCTCTGCGTGATCCTGTTGCAAGAAGATAGGTGCTGGCGCTCAGCGGCACCCGCGTCTGTATACCGCCACGCCAGAAGCTTTCCGAACGAAGAACAGAGACCCGTAAGACCCTGCTGCACAAGGGCGATAAGAAGCTTACCTGAGCCTGTCAGTGTTTAGCTGTGCTCGCGTCTGTCTGTGGTTGCTGCTCGGCCTGGCAGAACTCCGTGGAGGGATGTGCCCGGCGCCTGGAATGCTCGATTGGCGCTGATATTGGCGCTGATACTGACTCTGCGGAATTATCTAGCATTGGGGTACTGACGTGGCTGCCTAAAGAAAATCTAGCCTGGAGAGCACATCGGTACAGGTGTTTTTAGGGCTCGTCCCTTTTCTATTTCGCAGAAATAGAACAGGGGGAGCCCTTATGTCACTGATCTGCTTCTTTCCCCAAAGGCTCTCTTCAAGCAGCTGATTGGCTGTCCTCAAGGAGGATTCCCAACAGTTCACAAGCTCGTGGACGAGCTTGCCCGATCCTTCCCCCTGCCAGCAGCATTTGGCACATCAAAGGCTTCGCTGCCCCGCCCCCCGCCGTCACTTATTCACGGCCGTAGGCCGTGCCTCCCTGTGTGTTCGTGGCAGGGCTGCTTCGACCTGTCCTTACTTTTTATGATCATGTTCCATTCTGCTCTGTTTTAATGCCATTCCTAAACCATTTTATTGTGCAAATTGAGTGTTGTCCTATACTTCTCTTATTTCATGGTGTTGGACAGGCCACATGACGGGCCGCTCTCCCCCGGCTCGACCAGGCCCGAGCCAGTCACGCAAGCACCACACACCACCATTGCACGTTCTACGTCCCCTCAGGGACACCGTCCTCGAGCATGATAACCTCGTGGGTCCGATCCACTGCCGACCCATGCGCCCAGCCGGGGCCGCCATCTTGGACACTTCGCCACGAGGCCGCCTGGCCCCCGATCGACCTCAACCCTGGGCCTAGCCCGGCCTCAGACATTCCGGCACCACCCTCCACCCAGGAGGTGAGCGAGCTACTTGGCCAGTCAATGGGAGGAAGAGGTGTCGATGGTTCTCCCCCGGCCAGTGCCGCTCGCCCATCGCCTCCCCGGGCGCTGGCTCCACCCCCCTGCTGGGTGTCTGGACTCCCTCATCCCGGACCTCCCGACCTCCAAGTGCGAGGGTCCGGACATCAAAGCACGCCAGCCCTATAACTGGGGCAGCTCCAGAGCAGGAGGGCAGTTGTATCTTGGAGTCGAGAGACGAAAGAAGAACTCATCCTGGACGGACTACTGGCGCTGCCGTAGCTCTGTCCTGTGCACCATCATCCTGCCTGTTGGCGCTGCCACAGCCGTCGTAACCTTCATCCTTCACCGTCGTCCGGATCTGCTGGCGAGGCCGCGGACCGTTGTAACCGTCATCTGCATCGGGACCTGCTTGGCTTCTCCACGGCCCGTCGACCATCCTTCATCCATCTCGGGACCTGCTTGGCTCCTCCACGGCCCGATCAGCAAACCCACCGAGCTCGAGGATTGAGAGCTATTGAACTCATTGGTAACTAAGACTGACCCGCTACCCTTTTCCTCAACCAGAGATCAGAACCGAGGGGACCCCTGAGTCCAGACCTCCTTGTATCATATCGACGTAACCTAAGAATTGCATATAAAGTCTCGTTAATCTTCAATCTTGTGTGGTGTCCGTCTGTGGGGGGGGAAGCTACTTACCTGTACAGTCGTTGGAGACGGCTCTCCCTGGAGACCTCTCCCCGTAATCTCGGCCGACCCTCCCGGTCCGTCTAACATTGGTGGCCAGCGGCGCGATCCGAATCACCGCATAACGTACAGAGAGTAGCTCACCCCACAACGAACAACAATGTCGACTAAAGAGAGCGGAGCAACTGAGAAGTTCCAAATGGAAAAACTAGAGGAATACAGCCATCGTGAACTAAAGCAGTTCTGCATCGAACTAGGTATCGCTACCACCGGACTAAGCACCAAGGACGATTTTAAGCATGCCCTAGAATCTTGGGCAGAGACCGGGGATGTCGAAGCCCCTGAGCAAAGCACCGCGAAAAAGACCAACACGGCCCCTGAAGAGCAAAGAACGGGTCTCTCGCAAGACGAGATCCAAGAAAGAGAAAAAGCCCGACTACACGAACTCGAAATGGCCCGACTCAAGATGGACGTAGAACTCAAATTGGCCGAGCAAAAAATAAACTTAGAGCACCTTCGCCTCCGAGAAGAAAGAGAGGAGAAACAGAGGCAAAGGGAGCTCGAGGAAAAAAGACTAACGTACGAGCACGAGCGGAACCTAGCCGAGATCAACCTGCGCAAACAGAATAAAGAGTTAGGGGTGCCCGACAGACCGTCCACCCCAGGGACCACGGACAAAAAAGTGCACATCCCCAAGGATGTGGTCCGAGAATATTTTCGAGAAGACGACATCCAGCAATGGTTTAAGGCATATGAAATCGCGATGACTGCGCACCGGATCGATAGAGCCGACTGGGGAGCCGGCCTATGGGGCAAATTCCTCAATGAGGGCCGCGATACTCTGTTACAGCTCCCAGACCACCAGATGACCTCCTACGACCATATGAAAGCGGCCCTCCTCACTCGCTATGGCCTCACGCCCGAGATGTACCGTCAGAGGTTCCGAGACTGCACACGCATTCCAGGTACAACTTGGGTGGACTATGTAACGTACTTTAGCCGAGCCTTCGAAGGCTGGATCAGAGGGAACAACGTCACGACCTACGAGCAGTTGTTCAATCTGATGGTATGGGAGCATCTGTCCAACAATTGCTTCATTGAACTACGCCAACACCTCCTCGACAGCAAGCTAACCGATCCCCGGCAGCTCGCAGCTGAAGCTGACCGGTGGGAGATCACCCGAGTGGGCCGGAATGGGTCCTACGAGCAGAACAGGAACAACAATGGTC
Organism: Lissotriton vulgaris; assembly: GCF_964263255.1. Classification (NCBI taxonomy): domain Eukaryota; kingdom Metazoa; phylum Chordata; class Amphibia; order Caudata; family Salamandridae; genus Lissotriton; species Lissotriton vulgaris. The sequence goes on from NW_028253554.1 coordinate 383,710, forward strand.
ACCACCGACCCAGAGGAGGAGGAGGGGGCCAAGGACGAGGAAGAGACAACACTCCGGCCGCCCCCACTACCAGCACCACCCCCCCGGCCAACCGGGGCAGCACCCCGGCGCGACCGGGATACAGAGCCAATGTTACCTGTCACCGATGCCAACGAGTCGGCCACTATGCAAACGACCCCAGCTGCCCGCAGTATCAGAGTCCAAAACCCCGCCAGGTGGCCGCCGCGGCACTAGGGGAAGAACAGATCTCCGAGGAACAAGAAACAGACGAGCAAGAGTATCAAGAGTGGGAGCCAGCCGCCATGACTCTCGCGTGCTTAGGGGGAAGAGACATGGTCCCGCGGGTCCCCCTACCCGCTAACACCCAGAAGTACAGCCAATGGGTGAGCATCAATGGACAGCGGGCCGAAGCCCTTCGAGACACCGGGGCTAGTGTGACAGCCGTCCGCTGCCACCTGGTGACCCCAGAACAATATCTACCGAACATTCTCTGCCCTGTGCGATCAGCCGACAACTCGGAGAGTCTGTGTCGGATGGCCTGCGTCCCCTTTGAGTGGGGAGGGGTCTCCGGCATGTTGAAAGTAACGGTCCGAGACGACGCCCCCGTGGACTGCCTCCTCGGAAATGACCTGGAAAGCTCCCCGTGGGCAGCCGTGGAGCGAAAAGAACACTTGGGGATGTTGGGCGTCCCAGACTGGGCGTGTGTCACCACCCGGTCCATGGCCGCCCGTGCCAACCATCACCCGGAAGAACCAGAATGGCCGGCGCCTCCGCCTCCGGTCGCCCCCGCCGAGACCCCCGACCAGGACATCCCCCTCGAACCTGCTCAACCTTCCGACCTTGCTAATCTTGACCAGTGGGCTCAAGAAGGGGGACCCACACAAGAACAATTTCGTCAGGAGCAGAAGACCTGTCCCTCCCTTGAGGGACTCCGACAACAAGCGCTCGCCCAAAGCGCAGGGGATACCTCCGGAACTCATTGGGTCTACTGGGACAATGACCTATTGAACAGCGAGCAACGAATCGCCGAGCTGGGGGCCAACAGAGTACTAGTGGTGCCCCTCCGCTTCAGAGACTTCCTGCTAAATCTGGCCCACGATGTCCCCCTGGCAGGGCACCTGGGACAAGATAAAACCTACAGCCGCCTAGTGACCCACTTCTTCTGGCCAAAAATGAGAAACGATGTGCACCAGCATTGCCGATCTTGCCCCACGTGCCAAGCTAGTGGGAAGAGCGGCCGCAAGTTAAAGGCCCCCCTGCAACCCTTTCCCGTAGTCACGACCCCATTTGAGAGGGTCGGAATAGACATTGTGGGACCCCTAGACCCGCGTACAAGACAAGGCCATCGCTTCATCCTAGTACTAGTGGACCACGCCACCCGCTACCCTGAGGCTATTCCTCTCCGGACTGTGACAGCCCCAGTGGTCGGCAGGGCCCTGATGGGGATCTTCTCCCGTGTGGGGTTCCCCCGAGAAGTCGTCAGTGACAGAGGCACGAACTTTATTTCCAAATATATGAAGTCCCTCTGGCAACAGTGTGGGGTCACCTACCGCTTCACGACCCCCTATCACCCCCAAGGAAACGGACTTGTTGAGAGGTTCAATCGCACACTAAAAGGGATGATCGGGGGATTGGAAGAACCCCTCCGTCGCCAGTGGGACGTGCTGCTGCCGTGCCTCCTCTTCGCCTACCGGGAGGTCCCACAGAAGTCCCTAGGCTTCAGCCCATTCGAGCTGCTCTATGGGCACCCAGTACGGGGGCCACTCAGCCTGATCAAAGAAGGCTGGGAGACGCCTCCGGCCAAGAGTCCTCCAGATGTCTTCCGGTACCTCCTCACCCTCCGCAACCAGTCCCAGCGGCTCAGAGACCTAGCAAAAGCCAACCTAGAGGCCAGTCAAGAGGACATGAAGAAATGGTATGACCAGAACGCCTCATCTATTGAATTCGAGCCGGGGCAACAGGTCTGGGTAATGTCCCCCACAGAACCGTGCGCTCTCCAAGACAAGTGGACGGGACCCTTCAAGGTAATCGAACGCAAGGGTCCTGCCACTTATCTGATCGATATGGAGTCCGCCCGGAATCCGCTCCGAGTCCTCCACACCAACAGACTGAAACCCCACTTTGCACGAACAGAACTCAGCCTCTTGATGGCCACAGACAATGGGGTTGAAGACGACTCCGAGCCTCTCCCTGACCTCTTGCGGACCCAGGAGCGAGACGGCTCCGTGGATGGGGTCCGACTCTCGGAGACCCTCACCCAGGAACAACGCCAAGAGTGCCAAGCCCTCCTATCACGATTTGCCAGCCTGTTCTCCCTCACCCCAGGTGTCACTTCCTGGTGTGTGCACGATGTGGACACCGGAGACAGCCCTCCTATCCGCCACCGGGCCTACCGCGTACCTGATCGGGTACGGGCCTGCATCCAGGCGGAAGTAGCCAAGATGCTCACGCTCGGGGTCATCGAGCCCTCCGACAGTCCATGGGCCAGCCCGGTCGTACTGGTCCCCAAAGCAGCCGCCCCCGGAACCACACCCGAACTCCGGTTCTGTGTCGACTACCGGGGCCTGAATGAAGTCACCAGAACGGACGCACACCCCATCCCCCGGGCAGATGAACTGGTCGACCGAATGGGCGCTGCCCGCTACCTCAGCATCTTCGACCTAACGGCGGGCTATTGGCAGATCGGCCTCACACCCCGAGCACAAGAACGTTCTGCCTTCTCCACCCCCGATGGCCACTATCAGTTCACGGTCATGCCCTTCGGCATGAAAAATGCCCCAGCGACTTTCCAACGGCTCGTCAATCAGGTCCTGGCGGGGCTCGAAGAGTTCAGCGCCGCCTACCTGGACGACATCGCTGTGTACAGCCACCATTGGACCGAGCACCTCCACCACCTCCAAGCAGTGTTGCAAGCCCTTCAGCGAGCTGGCCTCACGATCAAGGCCAGCAAATGTCAAATTGGACAAGGGTCGGTGACCTACCTCGGACACCAGGTGGGAAGCGGTCTAGTGGCCCCTCTACAACTGAAAATTGCCGCCATCCAGAACTGGCAACCCCCTATCACTCAAACTGAAGTGCGAGCCTTCCTGGGCCTCACGGGCTACTACCGAAGGTTCGTGAAAGACTATGGTACCATCGTGGGGCCTCTCACCGAACTCACGTCGAAAAATCAGCCCAAGAAGGTGAACTGGACCCCAGAGTGTCAAGCGGCATTCGAACAGCTAAAGGCCGCCATGTGTTCCGCTCCTGTGCTCCAGGCCCCAGACTACAGCCGAGAGTTCGTCGTCCAGACGGACGCCTCCGACCAGGGCATTGGGGCGGTCCTGTCCCAGGTGAACACCGAAGGCCTTGATCAACCGGTGGCCTTCATCAGCCGGAGACTCCTGCCACGGGAACAACGCTGGAGCACCATAGAGAGGGAAGCCTTCGCTGTGGTATGGGCCCTCAAGAAGCTCCGACCCTACCTTTTTGGCACCCACTTTCGGGTGCAGACTGACCACCGACCCCTGCAGTGGTTGATGCATATGCGGGGGGAAAACCCAAAGCTGCTACGCTGGTCCATCTCCTTGCAAGGTATGGACTTTACCGTTGAACACCGGCCTGGGTCCGACCACGCCAACGCGGATGGCCTGTCCCGGTTTTTCCGCCTCGACGAAGAGAGTCCCCAAGAGGATGGGTAACTCTCCCCGCCTTCAGCTGGGGGGGACGCATGTTGGACAGGCCACATGACGGGCCGCTCTCCCCCGGCTCGACCAGGCCCGAGCCAGTCACGCAAGCACCACACACCACCATTGCACGTTCTACGTCCCCTCAGGGACACCGTCCTCGAGCATGATAACCTCGTGGGTCCGATCCACTGCCGACCCATGCGCCCAGCCGGGGCCGCCATCTTGGACACTTCGCCACGAGGCCGCCTGGCCCCCGATCGACCTCAACCCTGGGCCTAGCCCGGCCTCAGACATTCCGGCACCACCCTCCACCCAGGAGGTGAGCGAGCTACTTGGCCAGTCAATGGGAGGAAGAGGTGTCGATGGTTCTCCCCCGGCCAGTGCCGCTCGCCCATCGCCTCCCCGGGCGCTGGCTCCACCCCCCTGCTGGGTGTCTGGACTCCCTCATCCCGGACCTCCCGACCTCCAAGTGCGAGGGTCCGGACATCAAAGCACGCCAGCCCTATAACTGGGGCAGCTCCAGAGCAGGAGGGCAGTTGTATCTTGGAGTCGAGAGACGAAAGAAGAACTCATCCTGGACGGACTACTGGCGCTGCCGTAGCTCTGTCCTGTGCACCATCATCCTGCCTGTTGGCGCTGCCACAGCCGTCGTAACCTTCATCCTTCACCGTCGTCCGGATCTGCTGGCGAGGCCGCGGACCGTTGTAACCGTCATCTGCATCGGGACCTGCTTGGCTTCTCCACGGCCCGTCGACCATCCTTCATCCATCTCGGGACCTGCTTGGCTCCTCCACGGCCCGATCAGCAAACCCACCGAGCTCGAGGATTGAGAGCTATTGAACTCATTGGTAACTAAGACTGACCCGCTACCCTTTTCCTCAACCAGAGATCAGAACCGAGGGGACCCCTGAGTCCAGACCTCCTTGTATCATATCGACGTAACCTAAGAATTGCATATAAAGTCTCGTTAATCTTCAATCTTGTGTGGTGTCCGTCTGTGGGGGGGAAGCTACTTACCTGTACAGTCGTTGGAGACGGCTCTCCCTGGAGACCTCTCCCCGTAATCTCGGCCGACCCTCCCGGTCCGTCTAACACATGGCTATAACTGCTTTGTTCCTTACACGATTTCACACGTATATGGCCTTAAAATGTCACATATCAGCACATCTGATAACTATATAGGTCACCCATAAGCAAACTGAAAATGACTAGATGGTTTTGTTAGACAAGTCACACGTCTCTTGCCAAATGTAAAAAAAAAAACACAAAAAAACCGGAGTAACACATTGCTCTATAAAATTGGCAAAGCATGTATATTCTCGAAGCTCCAACAAAGTTCTAAACGTGTTTATTGTAATACTGTGCAAACTGAAGAGAAATGTGGGACAACAAAAGTGTTACAGACTGAAAAAACAGTTTTGATTCCCGCAGTTGTCAACTACACTGTACAAAAAAAACACATGAAAGATAAAATGAAGAAAATGCTGGCATCCATATCATGGCGCCCACAGCTGGCCGTAATGAATGCACAGTTAGCAGTCCAGTTGTGTCTTTAGTTTAAACACTTGGCTAACGTGAATAGAATTCGTGTGATCGCTAAAAGAGATTGTTGCAGTCACGAGTGAGCAAAGTTCAAGTGGCGCTGGAAAAGCAGTCAGTCTTCTTGAAAACCAGAAGTTATTTAGCTGACCAGTTTGCCCTCTGTATGTGCAGGAGAAGAACATAGGAAGATAGGAGTGAAATATTGCTTGCGTTCAGAAGCGAGATCGACTTCCTTTCCCATGTTTTACTGCATACAGATTGTGCAATTTTAGGTGAGTAGAGAGTTTTCTGAAAGGTGCCCTTTCTGTAGAAAATGTGCAAGTATGTGCAAAAGTGTAATTTTGTGATAATATTACTTCATTATTTTGTCATTTTTAGACCTTAACAGTGTTTTGGCAAACGTTTCACCTCATTGGTACTAGTTTAACAACCAAATACAGCAATAAACTGCAGCGAGGAAAGTGGAATGAGCAGGTATTGGAGCGCTTCACATGAGCACCAGTTATGTTACACAAGGACACTTTCATTGTGTGGTAGGCGCAGGGAGATAAAGTGATTTGATCAGAATTACAGGATGCTGAGCCCACGCCGAGGCTCCAACTCGGTTCCCCAGCAGCATTTGGCACATCAAAGGCTTCGCTGCCCCGCCCCCCGCAGTCACTTATTCACGGCCGCAGGCCTGCCCTCCTATTGCTGTCTGTAGGTCCTTTCACCCCCACCGTCGTCCTGCTGTCTGTGGTAACTCTCACTCATTGCTTCTGTTGCATATGTTTAAACTTGCTGTTATATCGGCCCTTGTGTAGCACAAGCAACGGATTACAAATGCTATAGGTGTCACATTTCCACAAGTTAACACTATTAGCATTGTAAATGACAAAGTTATTAATTTCCAAAATTTCAAAACAAAAACATAAATAATAAATTTGTCATTTACAATACTAATCCCTCAAACTTTACTAATGCGAGCCCTATTGCATTGCAAATGCTTGTTTGTCTACTGAGCAAACGTGCAGCTCCGGTGGGAGCGTGTCTCGGCGCAGGCCGGATGACGGCGGGATTTCTGTTGTTGGGCCGTCAGAGAATATCGGCTTGGCGGATCCCATCTCTATTTTGGTGCTCTCAACTTTGTGTGGTACGGGGGCGCGGGGATCCCAGTCAAAAAGAAAGGAAATGCCACCAAAAGTGGCGACACGCAGTGGCAAAGGCAGGGAGCAGCCTGCAGCTGATTGGTAGAAGACAGCAGCAAGCACACAGTAGTTACACCTAAAGAAACAAGCATTTGCAATGCAATGGTCTCGGCATCATTAAAGGTAGAGCAATTGGCATTGCTCATGACATTTCTTTTTTTTTCTTTAAATCATAAATAAATGGCATTGTCATTTACATTGCCAATACACAGCACTCTGCACTCAACAGCACTCACCACTCTGCACCTGCACTCACTGCTCTGCACACTCACTGCTCTGCACACTCACTACTCTGCACACTCACTACTCTGCACACTCACTACTCTGCACACTCACTACTCTGCACACTCACTACTCTGCACACTCACTACTCTGCACACTCACTACTCTGCACACTCACTACTCTGCACACTCACTACTCTGCACACTCACTACTCTGCACACTCACTACTCTGTACACATTACTCTGCACACTCACTACTCTGCACACTCACTACTCTGCACACTCACTACTCTGCACACTCACTACTCTGCACACTCACCACTCTGCACACTCACCACTCTGCACACTCACCACTCTGCACTCACCACTCTGCACTCACCACTCTGCACTCACCACTCTGCACTCACCACTCTGCACTTACCACTCTGCACCTGCACTCACTGCTCTGCACACTCACTGCTCTGCACACTCACTACTCTGCACACTCACTACTCTGCACACTCACTACTCTGCACACTCACTACTCTGCACACTCACTACTCTGCACACTCACTACTCTGCACACTCACTACTCTGCACACTCACTACTCTGCACACTCACTACTCTGTACACATTACTCTGCACACTCACTACTCTGCACACTCACTACTCTGCACACTCACTACTCTGCACACTCACTACTCTGCACACTCACCACTCTGCACACTCACCACTCTGCACACTCACCACTCTGCACTCACCACTCTGCACTCACCACTCTGCACTCACCACTCTGCACTCACCACTCTGCACTTACCACTCTGCACTCACTACTCTGCACTCACTACTCTGCACTCACTACTCTGCACTCACCACTCTGCACTCACTACTCTGCACTCACTACTCTGCACTCTGCACTCACCACTCTGCACTCACTACTCTGCACTCACTACTCTGCACTCACTACTCTGCACACTCACTACTCTGCACTCACTACTCTGCACACTCACTACTCTGCACACTCACTACTCTGCACACTCACTACTCTGCACACTCACTACTCTGCACACTCACCACTCTGCACACTCACCACTCTGCACTCACCACTCTGCACTCACCACTCTGCACACTCACCACTCTGCACACTCACTACTCTGCACACTCACCACTCTGCACACTCACCACTCTGCACACTCACCACTCTGCACTCACCACTCTGCACTCACCACTCTGCACTCACCACTCTGCACACTCACCACTCTGCACACTCACTACTCTGCACACTCACTACTCTGCACTCACTACTCTGCACACTCACTACTCTGCACACTCACTACTCTGCACACTCACTACTCTGCACACTCACTACTCTGCACACTCACCACTCTGCACACTCACCACTCTGCACACTCACTACTCTGCACTCACTACTCTGCACTCACTACTCTGCACTCACTACTCTGCACTCACTACTCTGCACTCACTACTCTGCACTCACTACTCTGCACTCACTACTCTGCACTCACCACTCTGCACTCACTACTCTGCACTCACTACTCTGCACTCTGCACTCACCACTCTGCACTCACTACTCTGCACTCACTACTCTGCACTCACTACTCTGCACTCTGCACTCACCACTCTGCACTCACTACTCTGCACTCACTACTCTGCACTCTGCACTCACCACTCTGCACTCACTACTCTGCACTCACTACTCTGCACTCACTACTCTGCACTCACTACTCTGCACTCACTACTCTGCACTCACTACTCACTACTCTGCACTCACTACTCTGCACTCACTACTCACTACTCTGCACTCACTACTCTGCACACTCACTACTCTGCACACTCACTACTCTGCACACTCACTACTCTGCACTCACTACTCTGCACACTCACTACTCTGCACTCACTACTCTGCACACTCACTACTCTGCACACTCACTACTCTGCACACTCACTACTCTGCACACTCACTACTCTGCACACTCACTACTCTGCACACTCACTACTCTGCACACTCACTACTCTGCACACTCACCACTCTGCACACTCACCACTCTGCACACTCACCACTCTGCACTCACCACTCTGCACTCACCACTCTGCACTCACCACTCTGCACTCACCACTCTGCACTTACCACTCTGCACTCACTACTCTGCACTCACTACTCTGCACTCACTACTCTGCACTCACTACTCTGCACTCACCACTCTGCACTCACTACTCTGCACTCACTACTCTGCACTCTGCACTCACCACTCTGCACTCACTACTCTGCACTCACTACTCTGCACTCACTACTCTGCACTCTGCACTCACCACTCTGCACTCACTACTCTGCACTCACTACTCTGCACTCTGCACTCACCACTCTGCACTCACTACTCTGCACTCACTACTCTGCACTCACTACTCTGCACTCACTACTCTGCACTCACTACTCTGCACTCACTACTCTGCACTCACTACTCACTACTCTGCACTCACTACTCTGCACTCACTACTCACTACTCTGCACTCACTACTCTGCACTCACTACTCTGCACTCACTACTCACTACTCTGCACTCACTACTCTGCACTCACTACTCTGCACTCACTACTCTGCACTCACTACTCACTACTCTGCACTCACTACTCACTACTCTGCACTCACTACTCACTACTCACTACTCTGCACTCACTACTCTGCACTCACTACTCTGCACTCACTACTCTGCACTCACTACTCACTACTCTGCACTCACTACTCACTACTCTGCACTCACTACTCTGCACTCACTACTCTGCACTCACTACTCTGCACTCACTACTCACTACTCTGCACTCACTACTCAGCACTTACTACTCACTACTCTGCACTCTGCACTCACTACTCTGCACTCACTACTCTGCACTCACTACTCTGCACTCACTACTCTGCACTCACTACTCTGCACTCTGCACTCACTACTCTGCACTCACTACTCTGCACTCTGCACTCACTACTCTGCACTCACTACTCTGCACTCACTACTCTGCACTCACTACTCACTACTCTGCACTCACTACTCAGCACTTACTACTCACTACTCTGCACTCTGCACTCACTACTCTGCACTCACTACTCTGCACTCACTACTCACTACTCTGCACTCACTACTCAGCACTTACTACTCACTACTCTGCACTCTGCACTCACTACTCTGCACTCACTACTCTGCACTCACTACTCTGCACTCACTACTCTGCACTCACTACTCTGCACTCTGCACTCACTACTCTGCACTCACTACTCTGCACTCTGCACTCACTACTCTGCACTCACTACTCTGCACTCACTACTCACTACTCTGCACTCACTACTCAGCACTTACTACTCACTACTCTGCACTCTGCACTCACTACTCTGCACTCACTACTCTGCACTCACTACTCTGCACTCACTACTCTGCACTCACTACTCTGCACTCACTACTCTGCACTCACTACTCTGCACTCACTACTCTGCACTCACTACTCACTACTCTGCACTCACTACTCACTACTCTGCACTCACTACTCACTACTCTGCACTCACTACTCTGCACTCTGCACTCACTACTCTGCACTCACTACTCTGCACTCACTACTCACTACTCTGCACTCACTACTCACTACTCTGCACTCACTACTCACTACTCTGCACTCACTACTCTGCACTCACGTTCTGCACTCACTACTCTGCACTCACTACTCTGCACTCGCTACACTACTCTGCACTCACTACACTACTCTGCACTCACTACTCACTACTCTGCACTCACTACTCACTACTCACTACTCTGCACTCACTACTCACTACTCACTACTCTGCACTCACTACTCTGCACTCACTACTCACTACTCTGCACTCACTACTCTGCACTCACTACTCAGCACTCACTACTCACTACTCTGCACTCTGCACTCACTACTCTGCACTCACTACTCTGCACTCACTACTCTGCACTCACTACTCTGCACTCACTACTCTGCACTCACTACTCTGCACTCACTACTCTGCACTCACTACTCTGCACTCACTACTCTGAACTCACTACTCTGAACTCACTACTCTGAACTCACTACTCTGCACTCACTACTCTGCACTCACTACTCTGCACTCTGCACTCACTACTCTGCACTCTGCACTCACTACTCTGCACTCACTACTCTGCACTCACTACTCTGCACTCACTACTCTGCACTCACTACTCTGCACTCTGCACTCACTACTCTGCACTCACTACTCTGCACTCACTACTCTGCACTCACTACTCTGCACTCACTACTCACTACTCTGCACTCACTACTCACTACTCTGCACTCACTACTCACTACTCTGCACTCACTACTCTGCACTCTGCACTCACTACTCTGCACTCACTACTCTGCACTCACTACTCACTACTCTGCACTCACTACTCACTACTCTGCACTCACTACTCTGCACTCACTACTCTGCACTCACGTTCTGCACTCACTACTCTGCACTCACTACTCTGCACTCGCTACACTACTCTGCACTCACTACACTACTCTGCACTCACTACTCACTACTCTGCACTCACTACTCACTACTCTGCACTCACTACTCACTACTCACTACTCTGCACTCACTACTCTGCACTCACTACTCACTACTCTGCACTCACTACTCTGCACTCACTACTCACTACTCTGCACTCTGCACTCACTACTCTGCACTCACTACTCTGCACTCACTACTCTGCACTCACTACTCTGCACTCACTACTCTGCACTCACTACTCTGAACTCACTACTCTGAACTCACTACTCTGAACTCACTACTCTGCACTCACTACTCTGCACTCACTACTCTGCACTCTGCACTCTGCACTCACTACTCTGCACTCACTACTCTGCACTCACTACTCTGCACTCTGCACTCACTACTCTGCACTCTGCACTCACTACTCTGCACTCTGCACTCACTACTCTGCACTCTGCACTCACTACTCTGCACTCACTACTCTGCACTCACTACTCTGCACTCACTACTCTGCACTCACTACTCTGCACTCTGCACTCACTACTCACTACTCTGCACTCACTACTCTGCACTCACTACTCTGCACTCACTACTCTGCACTCACTACTCTGCACTCACTACTCTGAACTCACTACTCTGCACTCACTTCTCTGCACTCTGCACTCACTACTCTGCACTCTGCACTCACTACTCTGCACTCACTACTCTGCACTCACTACTCTGCACTCACTACTCATTACTGTGCACTCACTACTCTGCACTCACTACTCACTACTCTGCACTCACTACTCACTACTCTGCACTCACTACTCTGCACTCTGCACTCACTACTCTGCACTCACTACTCTACACTCACTACTATGCACTCACTTTCTGCACTCACTACTCTGCACTCACTACTCTGCACTCACTACACTACTCTGCACTCACTACACTACTCTGCACTCACTACTCACTACTCTGCACTCACTACTCTGCACTCACTACTCACTACTCTGCACACTCACTACTCTGCACACTCACCACTCTGCACACTCACCACTCTGCACACTCACCACTCTGCACTCACCACTCTGCACTCACCACTCTGCACTCACCACTCTGCACTCACCACTCTGCACTTACCACTCTGCACTCACTACTCTGCACTCACTACTCTGCACTCACTACTCTGCACTCACTACTCTGCACTCACCACTCTGCACTCACTACTCTGCACTCACTACTCTGCACTCTGCACTCACCACTCTGCACTCACTACTCTGCACTCACTACTCTGCACTCACTACTCTGCACTCTGCACTCACCACTCTGCACTCACTACTCTGCACTCACTACTCTGCACTCTGCACTCACCACTCTGCACTCACTACTCTGCACTCACTACTCTGCACTCACTACTCTGCACTCACTACTCTGCACTCACTACTCTGCACTCACTACTCTGCACTCACTACTCACTACTCTGCACTCACTACTCTGCACTCACTACTCACTACTCTGCACTCACTACTCTGCACTCACTACTCTGCACTCACTACTCACTACTCTGCACTCACTACTCTGCACTCACTACTCTGCACTCTCTACTCTGCACTCACTACTCTGCACTCACTACTCACTACTCTGCACTCACTACTCACTACTCTGCACTCACTACTCTGCACTCACTACTCTGCACTCACTACTCTGCACTCACTACTCACTACTCTGCACTCACTACTCACTACTCTGCACTCACTACTCACTACTCTGCACTCACTACTCTGCACTCACTACTCTGCACTCACTACTCTGCACTCACTACTCACTACTCTGCACTCACTACTCAGCACTTACTACTCACTACTCTGCACTCTGCACTCACTACTCTGCACTCACTACTCTGCACTCACTACTCTGCACTCACTACTCTGCACTCACTACTCTGCACTCTGCACTCACTACTCTGCACTCACTACTCTGCACTCTGCACTCACTACTCTGCACTCACTACTCTGCACTCACTACTCACTACTCTGCACTCACTACTCAGCACTTACTACTCACTACTCTGCACTCTGCACTCACTACTCTGCACTCACTACTCTGCACTCACTACTCTGCACTCACTACTCTGCACTCACTACTCTGCACTCACTACTCTGCACTCACTACTCTGCACTCACTACTCACTACTCTGCACTCACTACTCACTACTCTGCACTCACTACTCTGCACTCTGCACTCACTACTCTGCACTCACTACTCTGCACTCACTACTCACTACTCTGCACTCACTACTCACTACTCTGCACTCACTACTCACTACTCTGCACTCACTACTCTGCACTCACGTTCTGCACTCACTACTCTGCACTCACTACTCTGCACTCGCTACACTACTCTGCACTCACTACACTACTCTGCACTCACTACTCACTACTCTGCACTCACTACTCACTACTCACTACTCTGCACTCACTACTCACTACTCACTACTCTGCACTCACTACTCTGCACTCACTACTCACTACTCTGCACTCACTACTCTGCACTCACTACTCAGCACTCACTACTCACTACTCTGCACTCTGCACTCACTACTCTGCACTCACTACTCTGCACTCACTACTCTGCACTCACTACTCTGCACTCACTACTCTGCACTCACTACTCTGCACTCACTACTCTGCACTCTGCACTCACTACTCTGCACTCACTACTCTGCACTCACTACTCTGCACTCACTACTCTGCACTCACTACTCACTACTCTGCACTCACTGCTCACTACTCTGCACTCACTACTCACTACTCTGCACTCACTACTCTGCACTCTGCACTCACTACTCTGCACTCACTACTCTGCACTCACTACTCACTACTCTGCACTCACTACTCACTACTCTGCACTCACTACTCTGCACTCACTACTCTGCACTCACGTTCTGCACTCACTACTCTGCACTCACTACTCTGCACTCGCTACACTACTCTGCACTCACTACACTACTCTGCACTCACTACTCACTACTCTGCACTCACTACTCACTACTCTGCACTCACTACTCACTACTCACTACTCTGCACTCACTACTCTGCACTCACTACTCACTACTCTGCACTCACTACTCTGCACTCACTACTCACTACTCTGCACTCTGCACTCACTACTCTGCACTCACTACTCTGCACTCACTACTCTGCACTCACTACTCTGCACTCACTACTCTGCACTCACTACTCTGCACTCACTACTCTGAACTCACTACTCTGAACTCACTACTCTGAACTCACTACTCTGCACTCACTACTCTGCACGCTGCACTCTGCACTCACTACTCTGCACTCACTACTCTGCACTCACTACTCTGCACTCTGCACTCACTACTCTGCACTCTGCACTCACTACTCTGCACTCACTACTCTGCACTCACTACTCTGCACTCACTACTCTGCACTCACTACTCTGCACTCTGCACTCACTACTCACTACTCTGCACTCACTACTCTGCACTCACTACTCTGCACTCACTACTCTGCACTCACTACTCTGCACTCACTACTCTGAACTCACTACTCTGCACTCACTTCTCTGCACTCTGCACTCACTACTCTGCACTCTGCACTCACTACTCTGCACTCACTACTCTGCACTCACTACTCTGCACTCACTACTCATTACTGTGCACTCACTACTCTGCACTCACTACTCACTACTCTGCACTCACTACTCACTACTCTGCACTCACTACTCTGCACTCACTACTCTACACTCACTACTATGCACTCACTTTCTGCACTCACTACTCTGCACTCACTACTCTGCACTCACTACACTACTCTGCACTCACTACACTACTCTGCACTCACTACTCACTACTCTGCACTCACTACTCTGCACTCACTACTCACTACTCTGCACTCACTACACTACTCTGCACTCACTACTCACTACTGTGCACTCACTACTCTGCACTCACTACTCACTACTCTGCACTCACTACTCACTACTCTGCACTCACTACTCTGCACTCTGCACTCACTACTCTGCACTCACTACTCTACACTCACTACTATGCACTCACTTTCTGCACTCACTACTCTGCACTCACTACTCTGCACTCACTACACTACTCTGCACTCACTACACTACTCTGCACTCACTACTCACTACTCTGCACTCACTACTCACTACTCTGCACTCACTACTCACTACTCACTACTCTGCACTCACTACTCTGCACTCACTACTCTGCACTCACTACTCACTACTCTGCACTCACTACTCACTACTCTGCACTCACTACTCACTACTCTGCACTCACTACTCTGCACTCTGCACTCACTACTCTGCACTCTGCACTCACTACTCTGCACTCACTACTCTGCACTCACTACACTACTCTGCACTCACTACTCACTACTCTGCACTCACTACTCACTACTCTGCACTCACTACTCACTACTCTGCACTCACTACTCTGCACTCACTACTCTGCACTCACTACTCTGCACTCTGCACTCACTACTCTGCACTCACTACTCACTACTAATAAATATGTTGTCAACAGACTAACTCGATGTACTCCCAGGCCGATCTAGTTTGCAGGGTTAATTGGAATTGGCCATAAATCAGTAATTTAGACAACTGATGGGTATACAAATGTAAGAAGTTAAGACCGAAGCCTACATTGAGCTGCACATGATGACTAATGGGGAAAATGTCCTGTCATTTAGAATTTGGCATTCATTTACATCACACGCCTTAAATTAACGATGGGAAAACCACAAGTGCTTTAAGGTTGAACTAATCGATAAGGAAATGGCCTGCTGATATGAAGTACAATACAAGTACAACATTACTGACATGAAAAACCTATAAATGAGATTAGCCTAATCACTATATAAAACGGATGTGACAGACACACAGGCTAAACAATTCCACTCATCTCAGCTACGTGCAAACGGCGCAGCTGTCATCGTACTTCTCGCGCATTGCTGGGTTTCCCCGAGTTTATCTGATCACTTTTCCATCACAGCCCACAAAACGTTCACCCGCCAAAGGAATATTTTTTTTCCAGTTACAATCATGACACGTCTTTTTTCTGCTTAACTAAATCACGTAGGTCACGGCAAAAAAAGTAAATGTAAACGTTAACCAGACGTTCGCCATGCACATGTAATATATTAGACATGATCGTGAAATCTTCACCATGATGCTGAGCTCGAGCCAGACAGACAAGAAAAAAAGAAATACATCCCGAATCTAGACACCCACGCAACAAGCGAGGGTGTGCAGTGTATTAGGACAAAGGCTGCCTTTGCAATCAATCCAGCGAAGCATGAACCTAGAGAGGTATAGCTAGCGTCTCAGCTTCCGAGGAGGACAGCGCGTTCGCGTGCGCGTGGCCGGCGCAAATCGCCTTGCGCGCGGCCAGGACTGTCCTCCTGGGAACCTGAGTCGCTAACAATAAGGTCTCTGGCGAGAGCGAGCTTCGCTCGCTTCTAACCGAGACCTAAAAAGGGGGGTGACCCTACAGGCAAGACTGTGGTCCGAGGTGCAGCTCGAGGCACAAACATTCTACCTGCATTATTTGAGCAGCAAAAGGCGAAGGGAGCGGAACATACCCCCGTCGATGGCGCTGGAGGCACCGCAAAGGTGGATACAGATGAAACACCCAAAGGAGGAAAAAACCCGCCTAGGCTAAATAAAGAAGGGGATGAACCGGGCAGAGTGAGCATAGACAATGTCTCTAGTACCGGTAATGATTTATCAAGGCAGGGGACTGGGTCTATAGACATGTCAGGAGACGAGAGAGGCATTGCGGTAGACACAGTTCCAATTTCTAACGAAGTTGTATCCTGCAGTCTGGATAGCCTTTTGGCCGTGATAGATTCCTGGGCTTTGTCTGAGGGAACCTCTCTACAAGATCTTAGAGGCTCACAGGAAGCAATCGAAAACAAAAATCTCACTTTCTGACCCCTCCTCAGATGGGAGTTTAAATGCGAGTAAGGACTGGAAAGATTATGAGGAGGAGAGTAACTCGGAGGATGAGTTAACGCCAAACTCTGCCTCTGCCTCTCCAAATGTAAGCGTAGCTACAGTAAAAAAGAGTTCGGAAGAGAGAGAGTCAACGTAAGAAAGCTCATATGGGTGAGGCTAATCCAGGGAGTGATGTAAGACTGCGAGAATCTGAGACTGCGTTACCTGATAATGTGTATTCTCAACAGGAGGAGGCCTCAACTGAGGGGGCCCACCCCCAAGAGATTGCTTTAGCTACAATATATGAAACTATGATGTGTTACAGAGCAGAGATAAAAGCAGAAAATAAGAACACTCAAGCGACATGTAGCAAAGTAAAGAACGCTGTGCGCCGGGTGATTAAAATTTGTTCAGAAACAATGATAAGAGTTACTGAAGCTGAGACGAGAATAGCGGCTTTAGAAGATGAAGCAGCCGCCCAGAAAGCTGAACTCGAAGCAATTAAAGCACATCGGGATGATGTCAGTCACAAATTGTCTGAATTGGAGAATCAGGCCCGTCGGAATAACCTACATTTTTTAGGCATTCCGGAGAAGAAGGAGGGGTCCGATGTGCGGAAATGTATAGCGGAACTTTTAATTGAAGCTTTCCCCGAATCTTCATGGGACTGGCCAAGAGAAATACAAAGGGCGCATAGATTTCCATTTATAGTGCGAAAACCACGCCAGGGTGAAGAAGAGCGCCCAAGAGCTATTCTTGTCTGTTTCAATAACTTTCTTGGTTTACAAAGGAAGGGAGGTACCCTACTAATTCCAATAGGGACTGGGTAGGATCAACAACAACAACAAAATGTCCCAGGGATCTATGTATGGTTATGTAAGCACAGTTTAGCAAAAAACATATATATAGGCACAAGCATTCTATATCAGGAATAAACTAAAACTTCATTGTGTCAGCCAACACTTGAATAATACACATGAAAACCAGAAGATTGATATATCAAAAATACATTTGTATTGTTTCTTTATACAAATATTTTTAAAAAAAGTTATCGTTAAAATCATAAAAATCATACACATTTGATATACATTTTATTACTGAAAACTAAAGTCGATGCAGCGTTTTGGTGATATTTGATTGATGTTTCACCTTCTTCAGGACAGTTTTCGCACTTTTTTCATGGGGATTCTACAGTGTCTGTGGAGTATTCCTTTACAATGGTGGAATCACTCGCAATGATTATCAATTATAATGATTTCAATTCATAAGGACCTTGGAAGGAGCCACTGTGTCTTTGTGTTTAAAATTGCACTGGGCACATGCTAAAAAATGCAACTATTCAAGGAGCCTGATGGGGTCTGCTTGTCAGTCGCGGTTAGATTTCATCAATACTCTGGGCGTCCCAAGGATATTTAACCCCAGCTTGGTTCTCTGGTCGTTTTATTTGGCCAACCGCGTTATGTAGGTATATATTTCTTCTTCCTTGTTTCTTTTTAATTATTTTCTTGAATAGGGCATCTAGATGAAAACGGGACTTAGGATGGATGCAGGGAGGCCGTCATTTCTTTTTAAGGCCTATTTTAAGGCCGGTCCCTCCCTCTCTCTGGAACACTATAGGTATGGATTTTGTAACAGACCTACCTCCGGAAGAGGGTTATACCACCATTTTCATAGTGGTTGATCTATTTACTAAAATGGTGCATTTTATACCATTGCTTAAGGTGCCCTCGGCTAGGGATTTAGCTGATGTTTTCATAGCCTAGGTGTTGGGGTTGCATGGGGTTCCTACCGCTATAGTGTCAAATAGGGAAGCGCAGTTCGTTTCACATTTTTGGAGGGAACTGTGTGCCCTGCTAAAGGTGGAGTTACGTCTGTCCTCTGCGTACCATCTTCAGTCGGATGGGCAAATGGAACGCACTAATCAGACAATGGAACAATATATACGTTGTTTGTTGACATCTTTGACGAGCAGTTGGTTGAAGGCACTACCCATAGCTGAGTTTGCATACAACAACAGTGAACATTCATCAATTGGTACGTCCCCTTTTTTCTGTTCTATGTGGTTTCATCCAAAGGCCATTCCGATTCAACCCACAGGCGGTAGATGTTTTGAGTAAGGCTAGATGTGTGAAAGACAGTTCAAGAACATCTAGCTAAACTCAGTATGAAGGCAAAGGCTGGCCGTCATCATTGCCCTGCTCCCTTGTATGCCCCTGAGGATATGGTATAGTATGGCATCTAAGAACTTGAGAATGGGAGGGTCTAGGAAGTTACAGCCCCATTATGTTGGGCCATTTAGAAATGAGCGGGTGATTAATCCTGTAGCCTTGAAACTGGTTGTGCCCCTTGTCTATCGGATACACCCTGTTTTTCACACTTCTCTTTTAAAACCCTATGTTGTTACTTCCGAGAAGCTGCCCCCACCTCCTCCAGTGTTGATTGATGGGGAGAAGGAATTCGAGGTTCATGCCATACTAAATTCTCGTAGATGGCAGGGTTGACTGTTTTATCTGGTGGATTGGAAGGGGTATCCCCCCGAGGACCGTACATGGGAGCCAGCTCGTGGGGTACATGCTCCTAGATTGGTACGCCTTTTCCATGCTCGTCACCCTTCCAAGCCCAGACCGAGGAGGGGTCGTTTGGGAGGAGTTACTGTCATATCTAGGAGGCGGTAGCGTAGAGACACCTTCAATGTATTTCTTTTCTCTTCCTGACCTCTTTCTATGCTGTCTTCTGGGCTGCCCTATGGGGCTGTGGACGGGCAGGGTTGCAGTTGCTCAGCGGTTTCTTCCGCATTTAAACCAAGCGAGTCGGGGCTTCAGTGCTTGGTTTTGTGTCCGGTCCTCTGGCCCCTGGAAGGACTTTGCCGTCAGCAGTGTTGGTATGCTGACATATTGCCATGGGATTTGTACGCACATTGGAAGCGCAACTTCGAGACTGGATTTTGGAGTTTTCCCTGTTGGATTATCGAGGACGTCATGGTACTTGTCTCCTTTTTGGACTTTTGTTTCATGCCTTGCTTTTTGGGTAACAATTACAAACTGTGTTAGTTGTTACAAGAGACAAATTATTATTTCCTTTTTCTTCTTTGCATTCGTTGTGTCCCGGTATTGTGGAAGGGATCCCTTACCTGGTTAGTCATTCCTGACACAGGTTTTTTCCCACCTTTGTGTTTTTCCCACAACACTGGAACAGGAATGGTTATGTTGATTTTTTATTATTATACCCACAAGACCTTTTCCCCTATGGAACTAAAGTAGGACATATATGCCTAGAGGACTGCTCTATCTAGTGGTGGTAAGCTAGTGCTTGGAAGGGACTGGAGGGGACATGTTTTGCTTCCTTGTCATTAACTCTTCCTTTGTGATTCTTTTTACCTCTCTGCTGCAGTGTTCACAGTTATTGGGAATATCACCTTGTTGCATTGGTTTGGAGGTCCTGAGCAGTGGGTCCTTGTTATTCCCTTTTTTCCCTCCCCTCTCCCAAGGTATCATTTCTCTCCTGTCTGTGATTTATTAAAACTAGGAGAGTTGGATGCATGGGTAGAGGATTTGGAACACGCTTCGCTCCTGTGGTGTCTGGTGACTGAGCTGGTTGAGGGGGGCCAGGGCAGCTGTCGCAGTAGCAGTTGTAGCTGAAGGCAGCTGCATCAGGTTTCCCCTGATCTATATTAATTTTCCTTCCACCGCCCCCACAAGCCTCAATTCAAATGCGTACAAACTCACCCCACTACGCAGGAACCGCGTGCGAGGTCAAATGCCATGAGGCAGTGTTAGAAGCTCGGGACAAGATCCATGGATCCGGCAACAAAAAGGGTGGAAAAAACGAAATGCTGCCAAAAAATTAAAATTCCAACAGGCAGGGTCCCTCCATGTTAATAATCATGCTACTTCTATGTTGCGAGTGGAGAGCTGGGATGCTATTTTTAATGCATCGAAGAACAAAAGAAATGTGCACCCCCATAATAGAAGATACAGTCCACCATGCTGGGCTGCAACAGTTGTACACGAGAGCCAGCCAGAGCCGGGCATCCCTGCATCCAGCCTGCCGTAATTCTTCTTCCCCAGGCGACCACAAGGTTCCTGCCCCTCCCTCCAGCAATGGCCGCTTCTCTTTCAAGCATACGCTGTGGCATTGACACAAACCTAAAAAATGTGTGAGCAAACGCAGTTCGGCCTCAAATCTGAAAAGGCCCTAAGTGTAAAAACAAGGAGCAACGGGTGGGTGGCGGTGGGGGTACGACACATAGCGGGTGGGGGTGGATTGGGGGTCAACACAGACATGCATTGAGCACTGACACACGCCTGAAGCATGCAATTAACAAACAAAATAGTTCACCAAATAACAGTTATGCTGTCTAAGCGTATCGAACTGTACTTGGTTGGTGCTGCACTGGATAAAAGCGGAAGTGACATTTGGTGCCTAAACCAATTACGCGGCAGCAAAAAAGACCGACACCGCGCTGAGCAAATATTAAGCAGCATGCCGGAGCTACCTCCTTTACTCAATACTACAAGTTGTTGCCGACAGCGCATGCGCGCTGCCTAGGCTCGACCTAAAAACCACTGTGATCACCTGGCGTCCTTGCATGTTCTGCAGTGATTACACATTTTAATCACTGCCGAGTATGTAAAGGCTGCAAAGGGGTATGCAGTGGTTTCCAAATACAATGGGAAGATGGATGTTTAACAACCACTGCATTCCATCGAAGGTAATTCCACCAGCGGAGCGGCCACCTTTATCAGTTATTCCACATTACAAGAGTAACACAGCATTACCAAATTCCTCCAATACCCTGGCCTATTGCAATTGTGGTGAACAAAACCTACTGCTGATTCTGCTGGCGAGGAAGGTGTTCCACTGCAGCATGGTGGAGTCTCCGATGAGGTGAAGCGACTTCCCCTTCAGGCAGCCATTCTTGTCATCCAGTGAGGGGAACCTGTTCATGCTGCAGTAGACAGGGTGCCAGACGTTCTGCAGGAAGTAACCCGCAGGGACCTCATGCTTCATCCCTGTCCTACACTTCTCCTTCACAGGGGCAGTTTCATCTGCAAGACAAGAGGGAGGGCTCTGTGGGTATCAGAGACTGCAGGAGAGCAAGAGAGAGACATGGGGCAGGACAGGAGAGCAAGAGAGAGACAGGGGCAGGGCAGGAGGGAAAGAGAGAGACATGGGGCAGGGCAGGAGAGCAAGAGAGAGACATGGGGCAGGGCAGGAGAGCAAGAGAGAGGCATGGGGCAGGACAGGAGTGCAAGAGAGAGACATGGGCAGGAAACCAAAGAGAGACATGGGGCAGGAGAGCAAGAGAGAGACATGGGGCAGGACAGGAGAGCAAGAGAGAGACATGGGGCAGGGCAGGAGAGCAAGAGAGAGACATGGGGCAGGGCAGGAGAGCAAGAGAGAGACATGGGGCAGGACAGAATGAATTAATGAATGAATAGGATTTTATACCGGGCAAAAACTTATCCCCAAGGGGCATCAAGGCGCCAACAGACAAACAGAGAGTCCACATTACCAGATAGATGAACCAGGAAGCCACTAACGGCGCAGCCCCTAATATGCTTGGGAGAAAAGCCAGGTCTTCAGATGTTTCTTGAAGACCGCTAGAGAAGATTGGCTAGTGAGCTCCAAAGGGAGAGAGTTCCAGAGTTTAGGATCTAGACAGAGAAAGCTCGGCCTCCCCACTTAGCCTTTCTGAACTTGGGAACCACAAGCATATTCTTTGAGGAAGACCGGAGGTTTCTGTTAGGGGAATACACATACAGAAGGGCCCTGATACCTTCTGAGCCTGCACCGTGAAAAGCACCATGGGCTAAGCAGAGGAGTTTAAAGTCAATCCTAGAGGGGATCGGGAGCCAATGAAGGTCCTTTCTTGCCATGGTAGCAGAAGATCTACTAGGAAGGGTTAAAACCATTCTGGCCGCGGCATTCTGTACCATTTGAAGACGATAAATGGAGGCTTTGCTAATGCCACCATAGAGGGCACTGCAATAATCAAGCCTCGATAAAACCAATGCACATGTGGCTTGTTTCCGAGCTGCCAGGGATAGGTAGGGGGCAATCTTCGTGAGAATTCTGATGATGCCGCAACAAGTTGACACCGTCCTGTTTACCTGGGAGTCAAGAGATAAGGCCGGGTCAATTAAGACACCCAGGTCCCTAGCAATATGAGTAGGGCGAGGACATTCTCCCAGGGACAGAGGCCACCAATCCTTCGACCAAAGATCCTGGCTTCCACCAAAGACCATGATTTCGGTCTTATCGCCATTAAGCTTTAAAAAATTACGAACCATCCAGGTAGAGACAGCTTCCATACAGGCTCTAAACTTAGGGGCAATCTCACTGGCCGGCTGGGTGATAGATACCAAGATCTGGGTGTTATCGGCGTACGATAACACATCCAGACCAAAGGATCTTATCACCTTGCCAAGTGGGGTAACGTAGATGTTAAATAGTAAGGGACTCAATGAAGAGCCCTGAGGAACCCCACCTTGCACTTCTTGAGAATCGGAGAGGAAGCTGCCCATTTTAACTCTCTGCTCCCACAGGAGAGGAGGACAGGAGAGCAAGAGAGAGACATGGGGCAGGGCAGGAGAGCAAGAGAGAAACATGGGACAGTGCAGGAGAGCAAGAGAGAGACATGGGGCAGGGCAGGAGAACAAGAGAGAGACATGGGGCAGGAGAGCAAGAGAGAGACATGGGTCAGGAGAGCAAGAGAGAGACATGGGGCAGGAGAGCAAGAGAGAAACATGGGGCAGTGCAGGAGAGCAAGAGAGAGACATGGGGCAGGAGAGCAAGAGAGAAACATGGGGCAGTGCAGGAGAGCAAGAGAGAGACATGGGGCAGGGCAGGAGAACAAGAGAGAGACATGGGGCAGGGCAGGAGAGAGATATGGGGCAGGAGAGCAAGAGAGAGACATGGGGCAGGAGAGCAAGAGAGAAACATGGGGCAGTGCAGGAGAGCAAGAGAGAGACATGGGGCAGGAGAGCAAGAGAGAAACATGGGGCAGTGCAGGAGAGCAAGAGAGAGACATGGGGCAGGAGAGCAAGAGAGAGACATGGGGCAGGAGAGCAAGAGAGAGACATGGGGCAGGAGAGCAAGAGAGACACATGAGGCAGGACAGGAGAGCAAGAGAGAAACATGGGACAGTGCAGGAGAGCAAGAGAGAGACATGGGGCAGTGCAGGAGAGCAAGAGAGAGACAGGGGCATGGCAGGAGAGCAAGAGAGAGGCATGGGGCAGGAGAGGAGAGCAAGAGAGAGACATGGGGCAGGAGAGCAAGAGAGAGACATGGGGCAGGGCAGGAGAGCAAGAGAGAGACATGGGGCAGGACAGGAGAGCAAGAGAGAGACATGGGGCAGGAGAGCAAGAGAGAGACATGGGGCAGGGCAGGAGAGCAAGAGAGAGACATGGGGCAGGACAGGAGAGCAAGAGAGAGACATGGGACAGGACAGGAGAGAAAGAGAGAGACATGGGGCAGGAGAGCAAGAGAGACAGGGGCAGGGCAGGAGAGCAAGATAGAGACATGGGGCAGTGTAGGAGAGAAAGAGAGAAACATGGGGCAGTGTAGGAGAGCAAGAGAGACAGGGGCAGGACAGGAGACCAAGAGAGAGACATGGGGCAGGACGGGAGAGCATGAGAGAGACATGGGGCAGTGCAGGAGAGCAATAGAGAGACATGGGGCAGGAGAGCAAGAGAGAGACATGGGGCAGGGCAGGAGAGCAAGAGAGAAACATGGGGCAGGACAGGAGAGCAAGAGAGAGACATGCGGCAGGAGAGCAAGAGAGAGGCATGGGGCAGTGCAGGTGAGCAAGAGAGACATGGGGCAGGACAGGAGAGAAAGAGAGAGACATGGGGCAGGACAGGAGAGCAAGAGAGAGACATGGGCCAGGGCAGGAGACCAAGAGAGACAGGGGCAGGAGAGCAAGAGAGACATGGGGCAGGGCAGGAGGGCAAGAGAGAGACATGGGGCAGGACAGGAGAGCAAGAGAGAGACATGGGGCAGTGCCAGAGAGCACGAGAGAGACAGGGGCAGGGCAGGAGAGCAAGAGAGAGACATGAGGCAGGGCAGGAGAGCAAGAGAGAAACATGGGGCAGGGCAGGAGGGCAAGAGAGAGACATGGGGCAGGACAAGAGAGCAAGAGAGACAGGGGCAGGAGAGCAAGAGAGAGACATGGGGCAGGGCAGGAGGGCAAGAGAGAGACATGGGGCAGGACAGGAGAGCAAGAGAGAGACATGGGGCAGTGCCAGAGAGCACGAGAGAGAAAGGGGCAGGGCAGGAGAGCAAGAGAGAGACATGGGGCAGTGTAGGAGAGCAAGAGAGACAGGGGCAGGGCAGGAGAGCAAGAGAGAGACATGGGGCAGGACAGGAGAGCAAGAGAGAGACATGGGGCAGTGTAGGAGAGCAAGAGAGACAGGGGCAGGGCAGGAGAGCAAGAGAGAGACATGGGGCAGGACAGGAGAGCAAGAGAGAGACATGGGACAGGAGAGCAAGAGAGAGACATGGGGCAGTGCAGGAGAGCAAGAGAGAGACATGGGCCAGGGCAGGAGAGCAAGAGAGAGGCATGGGGCAGGAGAGCAAGAGAGAGACATGGGGCAGTGTAGGAGAGCAAGAGAGACAGGGGCAGGGCAGGAGAGCAAGAGAGGCAGGGGCAGGACAGGAGAGCAAGAGAGAGACATGGGGCAGTGTAGGAGAGCAAGAGAGACAGGGGCAGGGCAGGAGAGCAAGAGAGAGACATGGGGCAGGACAGGAGAGCAAGAGAGAGACATGGGACAGGAGAGCAAGAGAGAGACATGGGGCAGTGCAGGAGAGCAAGAGAGAGACATGGGCCAGGGCAGGAGAGCAAGAGAGAGGCATGGGGCAGGAGAGCAAGAGAGAGACATGGGGCAGTGTAGGAGAGCAAGAGAGACAGGGGCAGGGCAGGAGAGCAAGAGAGGCAGGGGCAGGACAGGAGACCAAGAGAGAGACATGGGGCAGTGCAGGAGAGCAAGAGAGAGACATGGGGCAGGACAGGAGAGCAAGAGAGAGATATAGGGCAGGACAGGAGAGCAAGAGAGAGACATGGGGCAGGAGAGCAAGAGAGAGACATGGGGCAGGGCAGGAGACCAAGAGAGAGACATGGGGCAGGAGAGCAAGAGAGAGACATGGGGCAGGAGAGCAAGAGAGAGACATGGGGCAGGAGAGCAAGAGAGAAACATGGGGCAGGGCAGGAGAGCAGGGGAGAGGCATGGGGCAGGACAGGAGGGCAAGAAAGAGACATGCGGCAGGAGAGCAAGAGAGAGACATGGGGCAGGACAGGAGAGCAAGAGAGAGGCATGGGGCAGGACAGGAGAGCAAGAAAGAGACATGGGGCAGGACAGGAGAGCAAGAGAGAGGCATGGGGCAGGACAGGAGAGCAAGAAAGAGACATGGGGCAGGGCAGGAGAGCAAGAGAGAGACATGGGGCAGGGCAGGAGAGCAAGAGAGAGACATGGGTAGGAGAGCAAGAGAGAGACATGGACAGGAGAGCAAGAGAGAGACAGGGGCAGGGCAGGAGAGCAAGAGAGAGACATGGGGCAGGACAGAAGAGCAAGAGAGAGACATGGGACAGGGCAGGAGAGCAAGAGAGAGACATGGGGCAGGACAGGAGAGCAAGAGAGAGACATGGGGCAGGACAGGAGAGCAAGAGAGAGACTTGGGGCAGGACTGGAGAGCAAGAGAGAGATATGGGGCAGGACAGGAGAGCAAGAGAGAGACATGGGGCAGGAGAGCAAGAGAGAGACATGGGGCAGGACAGGAGAGCAAGAGAGAGACATGGGGCAGGACAGGAGAGCAAGAGAGAGACATGGGGCAGGAGAGCAAGAGAGAGGCATGGGGCAGGGCAGGAGAGCAAGAGAGAGACATTGGGCAGGACAGGACAGTAAGAGAGACAGGGGCAGGACAGGAGAACAAGAGAGAGACATGGGGCAGGACAGGAGGGCAAGAGAGAGGCATGGGGCAGGACAGGAGGGCAAGAAAGAGACATGGGGCAGGAGAGCAAGAGAGAGACATGGGGCAGGACAGGAGACCAAGAGAGAGGCATGGGACAGGAGAGCAAGAGAGAGACATGGGGCAGGACAGGAGAGCAAGAGAGAGACATGGGCAGGACAGGAGAGCAAGAGAGAGACATGGGCCAGGGCGGGAGAGCAAGAGAGAGACATGGGGCAGGAGAGCAAGAGAGAGACATGGGGCTGTGCAAGAGAATAAGAGAGAGACATGGGCAGGAAAGCAAGAGAGAGACATGGGGCAGGAGAGAAAGAGAGAGACATGGGGCAGGAGAGCAAGAGAGAGACATGGGGCAGGACAGGAGAGCAAGAGGGAGACATGGGGCAGGACAGGAGAGCAAGAGAGAGACATGGGGCAGGAGAGCAAGAGAGACACATGGGGCAGGACAGGAGAGCATGAGAGAGACATGGGGCAGGACAGGAGAGCAAGAGAGAGACATGGGGCAGGACAGGAGAGCAAGAGAGAGACATGGGGCAGGAGAGCGAGAGAGACATGGGGCAGGAGAGGAGAGCAAGAGGGAGACATGGGGCAGGAGAGCAAGAGAGAGACATGGGGCAGGGCAGGAGAGCAAGAGAGAGACATGGGGCAGGAGAGCAAGAGAGAGACATGGGGCAGGACAGGAGAGCAAGAGAGAGACATGGGGCAGGAGAGCAAGAGAGAGACATGGGGCAGGGCAGGAGAGCAAGAGAGAGACATGGGGCAGGAGAGCAAGAGAGAGACATGGGCCAGGGCAGGAGAGCAAGAGAGAGACATGGGGCAGGGCAGGAGAGCAAGAGAGAGACATGGGGCAGTGCAGAAGAGCAAGAGAGAGGCATAGGGCAGGACAGGAGGGCAAGAGAGAGATGTGGGGCAGGGCAGTAGACCAAGAGAGACATGGGACAGGGCACCAAGAGAGTGACATGGGGCGGGGCAGGAGGGCAAGAGACAGACATGGGGCAGAGAACGAGAGCAAGAGAGAGACAGGGGGCAGGACAGGAGACCAAGAGAGAGACAGGGGCAGGACAGGAGACCAAGAGAGGGACAGGTGCAGTGCAGGAGAGCAAGAGAGAGATATGGGACAACGTATTTTGTGCTAAAATACATTTAGCATAATTTTGCAGCATTTTCCTAAAATTTCACATAATTGGGTGAAAGCAAGTTGCAGAAATTTAGCACACCCATAATCCGACCTGTGTAAGTGATGCAGTCCAGCAATAGACGTCTTGCAATAATTAAATCAGTATATCTGGTGCAGCACAGAGGCAGGTCCATGGAATTTATCAGAGGTGTGAAAATGACGCAGTCCTGCGATTGATTGCTTGCTCATATAGGGGTTTATTTACAAGCCCTTGCGTCTATTTTGCTCGCTGGTGCAGCCCTCTTTGTGTCGCAACTGCGGCTTAAAAAATGTGCCTTGTTGCACCATATTTACAAAGTGATGTATCAACCTAGATGCAGCACTTTGAACCACATTACACCTGCGCCAGGTATAATGTATGCAGAGAGGGGCGTTCAGACGTAAGGAAGGGTCGTAGAAGTGACGCAGTGAAATCTATGAGATTTCACTGCGCCACTTCTATGGACGGAAATACTTCAATATTGTACGCCTGCCCCATGGCAGGCGTAAGACTGAGGTAGGCACATTTGAAAAGGGACTTGCCCCATGTGAAAGGACACATTGATGGAGTTCCATCACTTTCGTGACACACTCCAGCAATGCGTCATTTTTGCGCCTACAGATACAACAGAAATACTGACGTATCGGTAACTCCTTGCGACATGATGCGTCATACTGTAAATATGACGCACCATTGGAGTCGCAAGGTAGGTTCAATGAAAAGTAACGCATCGCTGCTATCACGCCGCGATGCGCCACTTTTCCTAAATGAGGTCCATAAGATCTATGAATCTGGTGTAATGCAGAGATAGGTTAGTCAGAGGTCTGTAAATGACGCAGTCCTGCAATAGATGTCTTGCACTAATGTTATGTTATGTTATGTTATGTTATATGAAATTTATAACGCCCACAATTACTCTTGAGTATCCTGGCGCGATGTGGTTTCAGACATATGGCTAGAGAGAGAATTAATAGGCTTGCTTGAAAAGGAGAGTTTTGAGAAGCTTCCTAAAGCACCGGAAATCCTGAGTGTGGCGCAACACAGCAGGGGGGGTATTCCAAAGAATGGATACTTTGACTGAAAGAGACTTTCCGCCCATCCTAGAGAGACGAAAGTGGGGGATAGCCATCAGCCGATGAGAAGCAGATCTTAAAGCTTGTCGAGGAGTTTAGAAGGCCACCCTTTTCCTGATGTAAGAAGGACCTGAATCATGTACGGCTCTGTGCGCTAAAATAGGAGCCTTGAACTGCACCCGCTGGACCGCGGGCAGCCAGTGAAGATCACGCATTTGTGATCTGATACTTGATCTCTTAGAAATGCTGAGTAAGAGTCTGGCCGCCGCGTTCTGAATTAATTGCAGTTTATTAACCAGATATCCAGGGATGCCGAGGAAGAGCGCGTTGGCATAATCCAGGCGGGATAGGATAAGCGCCCGAGCCACCATATCCTTGGCCGGCTGAGGGAGCAAATGGAAAAATCTGCTTAAGGATTTAAGAGTTCCAAAGCACACGCCCGTCAGTCTCTTGATGTGATCCGTAAACCTGAGATCTTCCCCAAACCAGATACGCAGGTTCTTAGCCAGACCACCCTCAAAGAGAGGGCGGGGGAAATCAGAGGGCCACAAGGTTTCTGTGAAGAAAGGGGGAAATTGACCGTAAAGTATGATTTCCGATTTCCCCTCGTTGCACTTAAGTTCGGCCTGTGCAAGCCATGTAAACACGGCTGCTAGGCATCTTTGGGCCCTATTTGTACATAGATCAGGTCCATTCCAGGTCTGTGTATCTGGTGCAGCGCAGAGGTAGGTTAACCAGATCTGTGTATTTGGTGCAGCGCAGAGGCAGGTTAATCAGATCTGTGTATCTGGTGCAGCGCAGAGGTAGGTTAATCAGCTCTGTGCAGGGCAGAGGTAGGTCCTTGGCATTCATCAGGGGTGTGTAAATGACGCAGTCCTGCGACAGATCTCTGGCAGTATTTAGAACCTTGTCAGTTTTGCATCCTTATTAGAGTCCCGGGTTTCATATTATTTGTGTCTTATAAAGCACACAGCTACCCCAGAGGGTTTCCAAGCGCTAGACCAAAGTAGAGAGAGTGCAGCCCCTAAACTAAACTGCCAGGTCTTCAAACCCTTGAGAAATGCAATAAGAGAAGGGCAGTGTTGCAGCGACTCTGGGAGGTCGTTCCAAAGCCTCGGACCCAGACACAAGAGAGTGACCCCCCATGTGTGCTCGGCGATGCCCTGAGTGACCTCCAATGTGTGCTCGATGATGACCTGAATGACCCCTCATGTGTGCTCAGCGATGCACTGAGTGACCCACCATGTGTGCTCGGCGATGCCCTGAGGGACCCCCCATGTGTGCTCAGCGATGACCTGAATGACCCCTCATGTGTGCTCGGCGATGCACTGAGTGACCCACCATGTGTGCTCAGCGATGACCTGAGTGACCCCCATGTGTGCTCAGCGATGACCTGAGTGACCCCCCATGTGTGCTCGATGATGACCTGAATGACCCCTCATGTGTGCTCGGTGATGCACTGAGTGACCCATCATGTGTGCTCGGCGATTCCCTGAGGGACCCCCCATGTGTGCTCGGTGATGCCCTGAGTGACCCCCCATGTGTGCTCGGCGATGCCCTGAGTGACCCACCATGTGTGCTCGGCGATGCCCTGAGGGACCCCCCATGTGTGCTCGGCGATGCCCTGAGTGACCCACCATGTGTGATTGGCGATGCCCTGAGTGACACCTCATGTGTGCTTGGCGATGACCTGAGTGACCCCCATGTGTACTCAATGATGACCTCAGTGACCCCTCATGTGTGCTCGGCGATGCCCTGAGTGAGCCCCATGTGTGCTTGGCGATGCCCTGAGTGACCCCATGTGTGCTTGCTGGTGACTTGAGTGATCCTCATGTGTGCTCGGCGATGAATTGAGTGACCCTCATGTGTGCTCGGCGATGCCCTGAGTGACCCCTCAAGTGTGCTCGGCTGTGACTTGAGTGACCCCCCATGTGTGCTCGGCGATGCCCTGAGGGACCCCCCATGTGTGCTCGGTGATGCCCTGAGTGACCCCCCATGTGTGCTCGGCGATGACCTGAGTGACCCCCCATGTGTGCTCGGCGATGCCCTGAGTGACCCCCCATGTGGGCTCGGCGATGACCTGAATGACCCCCCATGTGTGCTCGGCGATGCCCTGAATGACCCCCCATGTGTGCTCGGTGATGCCCTGAGTGACCCCCCGTGTGTGCGCGATGATGCCCTGAGTGACCCCTCATGTGTGCTCGGCGGTGACTTGAGTGACCCTCATGTGTGCTCTGCGGTGACTTGAGCTACCCTAATGTGTGCTCGGCGATGCCCTGAGTGACCCACGTATGTGCTCGGCGATGCCCTGAGTGACCCCCCCATGTGTGCTCGGGGGTGACTTGAGTGACCCCCATGTGTACTCTGTGATGACCTGAGTGACCCCCATGTGTGCTCGGGGGTGACTTGAGTGGCCCCTCATGTGTGCTCGATGATGCCCTGAGTGACCCCTCATGTGTGCTCGACGATGCCCTGAGTGACCCCCCATGTGTGGTCAGCAATGCCCTGAGTGACCCCCCATGTGTGCTCGGCGATGACCCCTGTACATGGTGCATCTCTGGAGTAGATCTTCGACACATGCTTTTGTCTTGCAATGTATGTTGCTCATGTTTTCCAAGCCCTGTATCCCGGAATCAAATCTACAAAATCCTGAAATTGACACAAGAACTCCCCACCGACTCAATGACGTCATCTACCTTTATTGACGCTCTTGACTCATTGCTTTCCGCTCTCTGTCATATTCACTCAAACAACAATTGTGAGTGGATTCATCGAATACTATCAACAATGCACCCATTGATAGAAAGAGGACTCACTTGAACACTGAATGACGTTGAGGTCTTGTAAGCCGTGAGGGATTGCAGCTCTGATGCGAGACCTGGATGAGGAAGAGAAGGAGGAATCAGCATCTGGAACAGATCTGCAGCATCAAACGATTCCCAACCAAGACGAGCAGGTCTACTACACCTGCTCTGCTACTAGGGAGACCCAGCCTGCTTTGGGAGTGTTCATGATGTAGCCCACTGCACACCTGGGAGTGCTATGGATGGGAGTTGACAAGTCTTTACTGGGACTGCTATGGATGGGAGCCTGTCAGAGGTGATGAGACCAGTCTTTACTGGGAGTCTTATGTATGGGTGCCTGTCAGAAGTGATGAGGCCAGTCTTTACAGGGAGTCTTATGTATGGGTGCCTGTCAGAAGTGATGAGACCGGTCTTTACTGGGAGCCTTATGTATGGGTGCCTGTCAGAAATGATGAGACCAGTCTTTACTGGGAGTCTTATGTATGGGTGCCTGTCAGAAGTGATGAGACCGGTCTTTACTGGGAGTCTTATGTATGGGTGCCTGTCAGAACTGATGAGACCAGTCTTTACTGGGAGTCTTATGTATGGGTGCCTGTCAGAAGTGATGAGACCAGTCTTTACTGGGAGTCTTATGTATGGGTGCCTGTCAGAACTGATGAGACCGGTCTTTGCTGGGAGTGCTATGGATGGGAGCCTGTCAGAACTGATGAGACCGGACTTTGCTGGGAGTGCTATGGATGGGAACCTGTCAGAACTGATGAGCCTGGTCTTTGCTGGGAGTGCTATGAATGGGAGCCTGTCAGAACTGATGAGACCTGTCTTTACTGGGAGTCTTATGTATGGGTGCTTGTCAGAACTGATGAGACCGGTCTTTACCGGGAGTCTTATGTATGGGTTCCTGTCAGAACTGATGAGACCAGTCTTTACTGGGAGTCTTATGTATGGGTGCCTGTCAGAAGTGATGAGACCAGCCTTTACTGGGAGTCTTATGTATGGGTGCCTGTCAGAACTGATGAGACCGGTCTTTGCAGGGAGTGCTATGGATGGGAGCCTGTCAGAACTGATGAGACCGGACTTTGCTGGGAGTGCTATGGATGGGAACCTGTCAGAACTGATGAGCCCGGTCTTTGCTGGGAGTGCTATGAATGGGAGCCTGTCAGAACTGATGAGACCTGTCTTTACTGGGAGTCTTATGTATGGGTGCCTGTCAGAACTGATGAGACCAGTCTTTACTGGGAGTCTTATGTATGGGTGCCTGTCAGAACTGATGAGACCGGACTTTGCTGGGAGTGCTATGGATTGGAGCCTGTCAGAACTGATGAGACCGGTCTTTGCTGGGAGTGCTATGGATGGGAGCCTGTCAGAACTGATGAGACCGGACTTTGCTGGGAGTGCTTAGATGGGAGCCTGTCAGAACTGATGAGATCGGTCTTTGCTGGGAGTGCTATGGATGGGAGCCTGTCAGAACTGATGAGACCGCTCTTTACTGGGAGTCTTATGTATGGGTGCCTGTCAGAACTGATGAGACCAGTCTTTACTGGGAATGCTATGGATTGGAGCCTGTCAGAACTGACGAGACAGGTATTTACTGGGAGGCTTATGTATGGGTGCCTGTCAGAACTGATGAGACCAGTCTTTACTCTTTACTGGGAGTGTTATGGATGGGAGCCTGTCAGAACTGATGAGACCGTTCTTTGCTGGGAGTCCTATATATGGGTGCCTGTCTGAACTGATGAGACTGGTCTTTACTGGGAGTGCTACGGATGGGAGCCTGTCTGAACTGATGAGACTGGTCTTTGCTGGGAGTGCTATGGATTGGAGCCTGTCTGAACTGATGAGACCGGACTTTGCTGGGAGTCTTAGGTATAGGTGCCTGTCAGAACTGAGGAGACCAGGCTTTGCTGGGAGTGCTATGGATGGGAGCCTGTATTCCCTGGAGTTAGAACTGATGAGACCAGTCCTTACTGGGAGGTTTGCTGATGTTGGACAATCCACCTTGAGAGCAGTGCTGATGGTACAGTCTGTCCTGTGAGTAATCCTGAAGCTACAAGGAAGTTCCAATTAATGGAAAGAACTTTGCACTCACGTGTGTATCCAAAGTAGGTAAAGTATTTTATGTTTTATGGTGCAGATAGGTTTTAATCTCCTGAGTGTGAGATTTGTGAACAACTGAAAATAAGCATTTTTCTCAACTAATGGAAAGCGTCACTAGTCTGCACTTAATTCAATAAAGTTTCAATAATTAAAAACAGGATTCAATTGTAATTCCAAACATTTCTTTTATTATTTCCTTGTAATTTCTTTTTTCCGTTGTATCACAGTTATATGTTTTTGAAACCGCGGTTCGGGGCACACCAGCAGAAGAAAACTTACGAAGACGACCATTAGAATGCGTTTCAACATTTACGAATATCGAGGAATGACCCCTGATGAAGGGCACATCCCGAAATGCATTGGGCACAGCAGTACTTGGACCACGAGGCCATAAATGAAACGTTGTAATGTGAAGATAACATCACAATGGAAAAAGAAAATGACAAAGAAATAACATAAAGAAACATGTATGTGGCGCAGGGCTTTACAACGTGACGCATCTGCCTAGATGCGTCACGTTGTAAATAAGTCGCAACGTGGCGCATGATTTACGCACCACTGCGTCACAAAAGTGATGCAACGGCGGCGCAAATGTGTCGCAAGGGGCTTGTAAATCTGCCCCAAAGGGCCCAGATCCAGCAGTGACCTTCATCGGAAGAAGGTTACTCTCCAGGGAACGGAGGTGGAGTGCAATAGAAAAGGAAGCATTTACAGTGGTCTGGGCACTGACGACATTGAGACCACACCCATGTGGGGCTCTCTTCCGGGTTTAGACGGACGACACCCCTCCGATGGCTCATGCAGATGAGGGATGAGGATTCTAAACTGTTGAGGTGGTCCATCTACCGACAGGGAATGGACTTGACAATGAAGGATTGCCCTGGAACTGACCCCGCTAATGCTCTCCACGGGGCATATTATCAACGGCCAGTGATAATTATCGCTGGCCGCCCTCAGCGTGAGAATTGTTATCCACGGCTATCACTGGAAATTATTGTCATGCTAGCGCTGTATTGACAACGCATAGCGCAATGGCGATAATTATTCCAGCGATAGCGGTGTTTTTCAAGGAACATCCCTGGTTTTCCAGCGATGTTCCATGGAAAGTGGCAATAACCTTGCTGATACGATCCAGTGGTCGTATCAGCATAATCCACCCCAATGTAAAGTATAGGTAAGTCAGCATTTTTGCAGACGTTAGTTTTTGACGAAAATGTCTGCAAAAATGCCTGGGCCTCCTTGTAAATATTACAATGTGCACATCAGCGATAATTTAGAAGGAGTAGTGCTAATTGACGCCCACTGTGCATCTCATTAGAGATGCAAAGCAAGGCATCTGGAAAACGGGTGCTAACAATGTGATAATGCATGTTAGCACCATCTTGTAAGTAGGGCGATTAAAATATTGCCGCTTTTGCAGAAAAAAGTGCCGCTAAAGCGGCAATACTGCCCTTGTTAATATGCCCCTTCATTTTTGCTGGCTACCGGACTCTGTGCACTTTACCCCTGCTTATCGGTGCTAAAGTGCTTGTGCATTCTCCCTAAAACATGGTACCATTGGCTCCACCCAACTGGCACATTTAATTTACTGGTACGTCACTAGAAAAATGGTACTTCATGTACCAGGGCCTGTAAAGTAGATGCTACTAGTGGGCCTGCAGCACTCATTGCACCGCCCACTTTCGATGAAATCTGTCCATCAGGCCAGCTTTAGGGCAGTGCGACTGGTGCGGCTGCACTGGGCGGTGACCTGTGGGAAGGGCTCTGTGACTTCTGGGGGGCACTGTGCTTTGCAAAATCTTATGATAGGAGAGATGAAGGGCACCTTTGCAGGTGGTAGTGAGAGAGTCAGAGGAGGTGGTCATGGGATGTGGGGCGCCAAAAGTGATTGTCGCACCGGGCGCCACCAGCGATAAATCATTATTCTCAAGCTTAGTACCATGATGCCAACCTCATCTTATAGGTATATAGAAAGGTGTCATTCGTGCTTCTATTGGTTGGTAGAAATGCCTCTCTAGAGGTCCCTGCTGTTGCAGATTGACTCAAGAGACCGGTTCTGTAAGTTGTAAGGATGATGTATACAGGCGCGAGGCGGGCGCGGCGGGTCCAGTTGAGGTGTGGTTGGCATCAGTGAGCACGCGGTTGTAACTTCCTTCAAAGCACTCATGTGGCTCAAGGACTCTCACTAACCGAACCCACGCGGGGCGTGTGCCCGACGCACAGGTGAGATACAAACGAGCGCATCTCTCCACTCATGACGTGGCGTTTTCTGGTTGTGCTTATAATACAAAGAGTGAAGCTCAAGGATTGGACCAGTCTGTCATTGATGGGAGGGTTGGACACCCCACATTGTTTTCATGAAATTCTTTTCTTTTATGAGTAGTTTAAGCCCCCGAAGGAGGGACGTTGGGCACAGATGTGGAACAGAGGAAGTTGTTACATTCCTCAAAATTAATGCAGTTTTTGTGTTGTAAAACAGAATACATTTTGATGAAGTTATGTCTATGAATGAGTGTACTTGTATATGTTGTTGAACACACATGTACAGAAAATGTTTATTCAAGATTTACTAGGAACACTTTGCAATTAAACTCGAAGCCTCAGCTCCCAGCAGCAGTGCACAGTGGCCAAGTGCAAGCACTCGAGTTCAGTCTGTGTGATGAGTTGACCTGCTAGACATCATGTCCACCACAGCGGCACGCTAGCTTAAGTTAGCACTCACGATTATTTTCACAAAAACAGGGAGTGCTCTACGTTTCAAAAACAGACTGTGTGTATTGCTCCCAGACAGTGAGAGAAAGGTGGAAGAGGTGGTGGCAGGACGGGTCATCTCTGACGTGATAGGGGGCCGGGCCTGTCACCTACCACTCTTGCACATCACAAATACTCTGCCTCAGCACACTCGCAAAGGGTTTCCCACAAGTCTTTTGTGGCCCCAGACAAGCTGAGGCGAGGGCAAGGAGGATGGAAGTTCAAAACACCTTTGAGGGTGAAAAACTCTAGAAACCTCTCCTGCTTCAAAGCCGGTACCAAAGATAAATAGTGCCCCTTGAGACCCAACTCTTCAGTACACCTCTGGACCTGTGGAAGACTCAGAAGGACTGCTGTGCTGCAAGAAGGACTGCCACTCAGCTACCCTGCTACCCTGCTGCCCTGCTGCCCTGCTGCCCTGGTACTCTGCTACCCTGCTACCCTGCTACTCTGCTACCCTGCTATTCTGCTACTCTGCTACCCTGCTGCCCTGCTACTCTGCTACCCTGCTATTCTGCTACTCTGCTACCCTGCTACTCTGCTACCCTGCTACCCTGCTACCCTGCTACTCTGCTACCCTGCTACCCTGCTACCCTGCTACCCTGCTACCCTGCTACTCAGCTACCCTGCTACCCTGCTGCCCTGCTGCCCTGCTACCCTGCTACCCTGCTACTCTGCTACCCTGCTACTCTGCTACCCTGCTACTCTGCTACCCTGCTACTCAGCTACCCTGCTACCCTGCTACCCTGCTGCCCTGCTACTCTGCTACCCTGCTACTCTGCTACTCAGCTACTCTGCTACCCTGCTACTCTGCTACCCTGCTACCCTGCTGCCCTGCTACCCTGCTACCCTGCTGCCCTGCTACTCTGCTACCCTGCTACTCAGCTACCCTGCTACCCTGCTACCCTGCTGCCCTGCTACTCTGCTACCCTGCTACTCTGCTACTCAGCTACTCTGCTACCCTGCTACTCTGCTACCCTGCTGCCCTGCTACCCTGCTGCCCTGCTACCCTGCTACCCTGCTGCCCTGCTACTCTGCTACCCTGCTACTCAGCTACCCTGCCACTCAGCTACCCTGCCACACCTCTGCCTGAATGAAAAGAACTGGACGTATATCTCGAACCCAGGACCACCAGAGTGACTCCATGGGCTAGTTGGCTGGCATCCTAATTAGAGCCTCATGGACAGAAAAGACTCCAACCACCTTGAACCTTCCGTCTGGAATCTCCCTGCTGTGGCATCAGCCTACCAAGTGGTGCCACCCCATTCCTGGACCCTTGGAAACGGGCCTAGCTGTGGTCCTAGCAGAACTGAAGTAGTGCAACGTATTGCCTCTCAGCTTCAAAACGGAAATGCCACTGCATGACGCATCCCCGATGCAGGATCTCGCAACTCATTGGAACCGCTGCTGTGAAATGCATCCTCGACACAGTACCTCATGCCTGCTGCTGTGCGATGCATCCTCAGCACTGGACCTCACGTCTATTGCTGTGCAACGCATCCTCACTCAGCACAGGACCTCACGCCTGCCGGTGTGCGACATCCTCAGCACATGACCTCGCGTCTGCCGGTGTGCGACGCATCCTCAGCACAGGACCTCTCAACTCTCCTCAACCAGGATTTGTTATGTTATGTTAAATTGCTTATATAGCGCAACGTTCACCGGGTTGGTTTCTTGGCGCTTCAGGACATGGCAGATCTGAGCTAAGTCAGTGGGCTATTCGTTGTAAGCTTTTGAAAAAAAACTGGTTTTCAGTTGTTTTCTGAACTGAAGATGAGCGTCAGTAGTGCGTATAGATGGGGGGAAGGGGTTCCAAAGTTGGGGAGCTAACGTAGAGAACCTAAGTCCCCCGTGTTTGATGCGCTTGAACCTAGGGATGAACAAAAGGTTGTGGCTAGATGATCGAAGGGTACGAGAAGGAATATACTTCTGTATTTTTTCGACAATGAACTTTGGACCTTTTTTTGAAAGCGCCTTGTGTATTGTACATACAAGTTTAAAGGCGCTGCGTCGAACCACCGGGAGCCAGTGAAGTTGTTCCAACAGAGGCTTCACATGCTGACGAACAGGGAGATTGAAAATTAACCTGGCAGTGTGGTTCTGAATTCATTGCAAGTGCCGCACTTGATACGCAGGAATGCCAACATCAAGGGAGTTGGCATAATCTAATCGTGAGATGATGAGCGCCAAGACAACCAAGGTGAGTGCTTCTATTGATAACAATCTTCTGATTTTCTTAATTTTGCGTAGGAAGAAGAAGCAAACCGAGACCACGGAGTTAATCTGAGTTTTCATTGATAAGTCACTGCTTATCATGATCCCCAGGCTTTTTAAAGCAGACGCCGGAGCGGGGGGAGAGTCCAGAGATGTGGCCAAAATTTGTATTCCAAAGGTTTGAGAGGCCTCCTGTCAGAACTAGCTCCGTTTTGTCGGGGTTTAACTTTAGTTGGGTGGCGTTCATCCAATTACTAATGAATGTCATTATGGATTGTACGTTAAGCTCAGACGATCAAGTAGGTTGAATGTTAAATATTAATTGTAGATCGTCTGCATAATTGAACGTCAAGACTTCTATTTCTTTCAAGGCGTGGATCAGAGGCTGCATATGCAAATTGAATAAAAGGGGGGACAAAGAGGATCCCTGTGGAACTCCACAATGGAGTTTCCCTGTTTTTGAACAGAAATTTCCTAGGCGGACCGATTGATATCTGTCCTTAAGGAAGGACTGTATCCACCCTAAAGCTGGGCCCTGAATGCCTGCGTTGCGGACACCGTGGAACAAAATATTGAGATCGACCGTGTCGAAAGCAGAAGAAAGGTCCAGGAGGATCAGAGCCTGGGGAGAGTCATGGTCAGCCCCCTTTCTTAATTCGTCCATGACTGTCAGAATGACAGCCTCTGTTGAGTGAGCTGGCCTAAATCCAGCCTGATGAGGGTCAAGAAATAGTGACTCCTCTACAAAGGAGCAGATACAACAAGCCACATGTGCTTCCAAGATCTTACTCAAGTATGGCAGAAGAGATATAGGGCGATAATTACTCAGTACTTGAGGATCAGCACCAGGTTTCTCTAGGATGGCTAGAATTTCCGCATTTTTGAAAGAGTCGGGAACAATTCCACTTCTGAGAGAGTTGCTGTGGGTGTTCCCTGGGTGTTGCTGTGGGTGTTCCCTGGGTGTTGCTGTGGGTGTTCCCTGGGTGTTGCTTGGGTGTTCCATGGGGGTTGCTGTGGGTGTTCCCTGGGCGTTGCTGTGGGTGTTCCCTGGGTGTTGCTGTGGGTGTTCCCTGGGTGTTGCTGTGGGTGTTCCCTGGGTGTTGCTTGGGTGTTCCATGGGGGTTGCTGTGGGTGTTCCCTGGGCGTTGCTGTGGGCGTTCCCTGGGTGTTGCTGTGGGTGTTCCCTGGGTGTTGCTGTAGGTGTTCCCTGGGTGTTGCTGTGGGTGTTCCCTGGGTGTTGCTGTAGGTGTTCCCTGGGTGTTGCTGTGGGTGTTCCTTGGGGGTTGCTGTGGGTCTTCCCTGGGCGTTGCTGTGGGTGTTCCATGGGTGTTGCTGTGGATGTTTCATGGGTGTTGCTGTAGGTGTTCCCTGGGTGTTGCAGTGGGTGTTCCCTGGGTGTTGCTGTAGGTGTTCCCTGGGTGTTGCTGTGGGTGTTCCTTGGGGGTTGCTGTGGGTGTTCCCTGGGCGTTGCTGTAGGTGTTCCCTGGGTGTTGCTGTGGGTGTTCCCTGGGCGTTGCTGTGGGTGTTCCCTGGGTGTTGCTGTGGGTGTTCCATGGGTGTTGCTGTGGGTGTTCCCTGGGTGTTGCTGTAGGTGTTCCCTGGGTGTTGCTGTGGGTGTTCCTTGGGGGTTTCTGTGGGTGTTCCCTGGGCGTTGCTGTGGGTGTTCCCTGGGGGTTGCTGTGGGTGTTCCCTGGGCGTTGCTGTGGGTGTTCCCTGGGTGTTGCTGTGCATGTTCCATGGGTGTTGCTGTAGGTGTTCCCTGGGTGTTGCTGTAGGTGTTCCCTGGGTGTTGCTGTGGGTGTTCCTTGGGGGTTGCTGTGGGTGTTCCCTGGGCGTTGCTGTGGGTGTTCCCTGGGTGTTGCTGTGGATGTTTCATGGGTGTTGCTGTAGGTGTTCCCTGGGTGTTGCTGTAGGTGTTCCATGGGTGTTGCTGTGGGTGTTCCCTGGGTGCTGCTGTGGGTGTTCCCTGGGTGCTGCTGTGGGTGTTCCATGGGTGTTGCTGTAGGTGTTCCCTGGTTGTTGCTGTGGGTGTTCCATGGGTGTTGCTGTAGGTGTTCCCTGGGTGTTGCTGTAGGTATTCCCTGGGTGTTGCTGTGGGTGTTCCCTGGGTGTTGCTTGGGTGTTCCTTGGGGGTTGCTGTGGGTGTTCCCTGGGCGTTGCTGTGGGTGTTCCCTGGGTGTTGCTGTGGGTGTTCCCTGGGTGTTGCTGTGGGTGTTCCTTGGGGGTTGCTGTGGGTATTCCCTGGGTGTTGCTGTGGGTGTTCCCTGGGTGTTGCTTGGGTGTTCTGTGGTAAAATCGATTACCTATACTTAATTTGCTATCAATAATCAATAAGAATAACTCAGAAAAATAAGAGGCAAAATCCGGGATATTGAGGTAAACTCAAAAGGGTTTTATTCCTGTAAAAGGAATTGGGTTATTGGCTCGAGCCAAGGTGGCATAACCATTCCATCACCACACAGGGTTCAGGAAGGGAAGACAGACAACATATTGTTTACAGAAACACATATATATAGTCAATGCATTACAATGTATGAGCATATAGTAGGCGTAACAACTGGAAAAATAGAGATAAAACATGGAAACGTCATTAAACGTCATTAAAAAGGCGGTATAATAGGCGTGCATGAAGGCGTACACTAGAAACGTCATTGATCATGAGGTCACAAAATGGGTGGATACATAAGAGAAACTTGCAATGTCAGCAGAAATACATGGCAAAGATGCGCGCGCAGCAGCTTGACGTGTGTCTGACGTATAACCAGAAGGTGAAAGGACTTGACATTTAGCACTACAAGTGTAGACATAAGTGTAGACATAAGTCTGGGATGTCAGATCAACCTAATACCAAATCGTATCTGGTATCGTATGTTTAAGGAACAGTAGTGTCTGGAAGGGAAAAGGTCTCTCGGACGGAGACTACTCTATACTGTCTGCATGTATGCGTCTACGTGTTGGCATGCAGGGTGAGGGGGCATGGGCCTACCATGGCAACGGAGTCTATGAATTACTTGCACGGAGACAGAAGAACCGGGCCCTCTGCTCCTGCAGCTGGGAGGATGTTTACTTGAGCTACGAGACAGGAATGTGTTTTCGAGGAGTGGAGCAGATAATTCGAAGGTTGAAGACGGTCTTGGCAGGCAGAGGTTAGGCTATGCGCCGGAGCCGCGCAAGGAGTAAGGTGGGGGCCACTGGTACAGAGGTAGCCTGGGCTGAGGCCCTCGGAGACAGAAAGCAGGAGAGAACTCGAAAAAGGCTCAATGGCATATTCTGGGCCTACTTCGCCAGAGCTGAAAAACGTGTAAAGTGTACCACAAAAAGACGGTGGCACGACATATATAGGAACTGAATATTCAATCCGTTCATGGCGGATCTGAAAGAGGACAAGTTAAAGATGGACGCAAATGTATTTGCGTCTTCGTAGCTGGCACAGGAGGGAAATAACATGCACTGTAAGCTGGTACATGGAGACGGTGGGGTACTCGCTGGGGAACACTACTCGATCAAAAATTATATTTCCTCATTCCCTCCTTGTTCCCCACGGACCCTTCATGAAACATCGATTCTCATTAATTGATCGACTTGTTCACTTAACATCATTTGCTCTTCTTGCTTTACGCGCTTGGAATGGGAACTTGAACGTGGGACACATGAAGTGGCACACAGGCCGCAAATTGCCGGTCCGCATTGGATACACAGGCAACAACTGAATACTACAAGAAAACCAATACCTAGGAGGGATAGGATCTTCCACCCCCAGGCTGACAACGTTGTCCAGAACCAACCGGACCAAGTCCAGGTGCCTGGAGTCTGGTGAATTAAACTTGCAATCTTATGGAGACGTGTAATAGCTTTGTACACGGATGGCGCGTTATTAGGGATGAAAATACAGCAGCTTGACCCGATGACCTTACAAGCTCCACCCCTATCTGCCAAGATGACGTCAATAACAAGGCGGTTCTGAAGAACAACAACCCGCATAGCGGACTGCTCCTCCGTTAAGTTACCTAGAGCTGAA
Organism: Lissotriton vulgaris; assembly: GCF_964263255.1. Lineage (NCBI taxonomy): Eukaryota > Metazoa > Chordata > Amphibia > Caudata > Salamandridae > Lissotriton > Lissotriton vulgaris. The sequence goes on from NW_028253554.1 coordinate 426,875, forward strand.
GCGGTCTCAAGTACCACTGCTTCAAGGGTTCTGGTTAATCTACGGATTAGTTTACTATTTGAAACAGTACCTAGATAGGGGAAGAAACCTTTATTGAAATCTGTATATTGTTCCCATGTAGTTTCTTTATAATTGACAAGCGGGAGATCTCGTTGATATCGATGCTTAATCAGATTGGTGTTTCTATGATAGTCGGGAGGGGCTAGAAAAACAGGTGGCAGAAGGAATGCAATATAACAGGTGCCATCCCAGTCTAGAGGCAAACGGACATATGCAGTATGACCACAAACAAAATAGGAATGACGTAAAGCCCTAAACGTGGATCTACCATGATCAGTAAATTCGACTACAGTGGTACATTTACTATGACCTACGTGTACAGAACCATTTGTTCGAACACATAGTTCACCAGTAACAGGCAAGACTGCCATAGCAGGTAGAACAGGAGCAGCTTCGGATTCGACAGATAAAATCATGAAAGTGACTGTGTAATTTCCTAACCCATATACTTCGTTTTCTAGATCAGTTCCAGTGTCAACGGGGAGTCCCTCCTTGTCAGGGTAGCATACCTTAAGCAGGACTAAGTTCAGGTCACCCCAAACCCAGTTACCTTCGTAAATAGCAGCAGTAGAAACTAGGGAATTGAGCATTTTAAACCATGCACCACATGTGCCATTGTGAGTGAACGGGTACGGAAAAAGGGGCAAAACACCCTTGTTTTCTTGGTAAGGAGGGAGTCGACCACATATCCAGCAATTAGTAGCATTGGTAGCCTGATGGGAGTGATGTAACATACTAATGAAAGTGTTGTTGCGCAGCGCAAGTCTATATGATAATTCATGAGGCGGTAATTCACTAAAAGAATGTTCAGTAGTAGCATTATAAGTAGCACGCTTGAATATAGGGTAGTATATATGCAGTAGAATACCAGCAGTGATAACCAGCAAACATAGGAAAAACATAACAAGTAGTGTCACTATACAGCGACTACGAAGTGATTTGCAATACGCCTTTTTTTTATGTTGTCTTTGTCTATCTGTCTCTCTATCTCGATCTAGGGGATACATGTCAGAAACTAATTTAACCGATTCACCTAGGGGAGGACTTAAACAATTAAACTGTCTGACTTGCTAGATCGTAACTTTTGTCTGTAAATTTCTGAAGCAGTTTTCTCAACCAAAGGGAGTTTCGTGTCAGTTTGTGGAGGAGGGCAGGGCTTAGTGTCCAAGTCCGAAGGAAGTCCAAAGTATTTTTTAATATGGCTGGAATGCAGCCATCCCTTCCTGCCCTCTATCTTAACAGCTGTCCTCGTTGTAAGCAGAACCAACTTCGGCGATTGCCAGCGGGGCTCCAGCGGACTCTTCCGATCAAAATTCCTCACGTATACGAAATCGCCAGGAACCACCTCATGGGGCTTCGTCTCGGTATTGTCGGGAAAGGCTGCAGCTACCTGTGAACGACAAGATTGTAGTGCAGACATCAAGGAGGCAAGGTAATCTGTCAGCATAAGACAATCAACATCAGTTATTTTACGCGGGATGGGCGTCCCCCACATATTCGGTGGCCTACCGAAGACCACTTCATACGGGGATAGTCCAGAACGGGAATGGGCCACCATCCTCATATAGAAGAGGGCGACCGGCAAGGCAACTATCCAGTCTATACCTTTGTCTCTACAGATCTTGGAAAGTCGGATTTTCAATGTTTGATTATGGCGCTCCACGAGACCTGCTGCCTCGGGATGCCGGACACAATGGAACTTCCACTGGTAACCTAACAGAAGTGTAATGTGTTTCACAAGTTCGGATGAGAATGGCTGACCATTATCTGAGTACACGATACGGGGCAAACCATACCGCGGGAAGTATTCACGAACCAACTGCTTGGCAGTGGTCGGAGCAGTATAATCGGGAACTGGGTATGCCTCTATCCATCGGGAAAGAGCACACACGACTACGAGAACATACTTGAATCCTCGACATCGTTCCATCTGGATATAATCCATCTGGAGGACTTCAAAAGGGTGGTCGGGAGGCTGAAATCCACCTTGCTCTACGGGAATACTTTTACCTGGATTGAACTGACCACAAATCATGCAAGTACGCACTTTCTGTTTGGCTGCTGCCCGTAAGTTTTTATTGGACCATATGTGTTGAATACTGTCTAGCATTGCTTTCTCACCAAGGTGTGCAGGACTATGTATTGTATTAATGATGACTTGTACCATAGAATCGGGGAGAAACCATGTAGATTTCCCCTTCGTCATCCATCCCTGGTCTGTTTGGACCCCTCCTAGTCTAGTCCATTCCTTAATTTCATCTGGTGTTGCATGTGACTGTATGTCGATCACATCATGTGCGGGATCCCTAATTGTCATGCAGTGTGCTGGTACCTCTATTTGTGTCTGATCAGTTACATGAGTTCGGTTCTGAGCAGTTTGCTTTGCTGTTCGGTCTGCCAGGTCGTTACCCTGGGAAATGACATCAGTAACCTTAGTGTGTGCTTTGCATTTCATGATAGAGATTGCAGTAGGTAGATGTATTGCGTCTAACAGAGCTTGAATGAGGGGACCATGTTGGATGTTGGCACCGTGAGAAGTTAAGTAACCTCTCTCTCGCCAGAGGACTCCAAAGTCGTGAACGACTCCGAATGCATAACGTGAATCAGTATATATGTTGACTCTCTTATTTCGGGCTTGAATACATGCTTGTGTCAGAGCAATAAGCTCTGCTGCTTGGGCTGACAAAGTGTCAATACAATTTGTTTCAATGACTTCCGTGTCTGTCGTGACGGCGTAGGCTGCCACTAATTCACCTGTCTTTGTTCTCATACATGAACCATCCACATAAAGTGTCAGGTCTGGATCTGGTAACGGAACGTCTGTCAAGTCTTGTCTGGGTTTTGTTGTGATAGTAATAACTTCAATGCAATCATGTGCCAATGGATCTACTCCATTTACTGGCAATAACGTGGCAGGATTCAATGTGCTGCAGCGTCTGATTTCGATGTGTGGCTGAAACAATGTCAATTCGTAACCTGTCAATCTTGCTATGGTCAGGTGTTGGGTTTGAGTCCGATTCAAGAGGACTTCTACAGAATGTGGAACCTGTACTGTCAATGGATGTCCTAACACAATGGAATCACTCTGTCTGATTGCTAAAGCTGTAGCTGCAACTGATTTCAAACATGCTGGAAGGGCTTGTGCGACTGGGTCTAATGTACTGGAAAAATAAGCACAAGGCTTATGTGAACCTGCTTGTTCCTGGGTGAGGACTGACAATGCAGTACCATCACGTTCTGTAACAAAAAGTGTAAAAGGCTTACTGTAACATGGTGTTGCTAAAACAGGTGCTTGACATAAGGCTTTCTTTAAGTCCTCAAAAGCTTGTGTATGTTCCTGCGTCCAAGGGAGGACAGACGAAGTCGCTGCCTCCTGTGTTGTTAACTGAATGAGTGGCTTTGCTAGAAATGCATATTGGGGAATCCATTGTCTACAGTATGAGGTGAGGCCTATAAAGGCCCGTACCTCCTTTTGTGTTCTGGGTGGTGACATGTTTACAATTAACTGAATGCGATCAGGTGTGAGCTGTCTCCCCACTTTGGACAGCAAGTGACCCAGGTACACAACTTGCTGAACACAGAATTGTAGCTTCGAAGGAGACACCTTGTGTCCCTTGTCAGCCAGGAAGTTCAAAACAATCAGGGATGCATTTTCACATTCGGGTTCGCTTCGAGCGGTGATCAGCAGATCATCGACATACTGAAGCAGAGCAGTGTGAACTGGCATGTGGATACTGTCGAGTTGTTGTTTCAATGCTTGGCTATAGATACTGGGGCTTTCTGTGAATCCTTGAGGTGCACGGGCAAATTTAAAAGATCGTCCATTTAAACTGAATCCGAACATAAATTGGCTTTCCGGATCAATGGGGACACTGAAGAAAGCATTCTTGAGATCGATTACAGTAAAGAACGCTGCTTCGGAATCAATGGCAGTCAGTAACGAAGAGATATCTGGAACCACAGGGTACTGTGGTACAATACATTTGTTCAATTCGCGCAGATCAATAACCAATCGATAAACAGGTGGAGCATTTGGGTCAGTACGTTTAAGAACAGGAATGATAGGAGAATTACACACATTAGAGTCGGTTTCCACAACCACTCCTTGTGCGATGAGCTCGTCAATGATTCTCAGTAAAGCCACTACAGCATCTGGGGGTAACTTGTATTGTCGAATTCGTGGTAATACCACTCCTGCTTTAAGTGTGACTCGATACGGGGTAATGTGCATGCAACCTACATCAGTGGGGCCCTGCGCCCACAGGTGGGCAGGGACGTTCTGTAGTCGGGGATCCATATCTCTCAATACATAATGGCCTTTGAAATCTCGCAAAAATAATCGTACTCCCTCGGGAGAACAACAAATAATAGCTCCTAGAGCTTTCAGTGTTTTTATGCCTAATAGATTTTCTGGACATGATTTCGTGAGCAATAAATCTGTAGTCCGTGTCAGAGGACCTACTGCAAGAGGGAGGGGTTGTGATACTTCGTTGATAATAGGTTTTCCTGAAAATCCGAGGGACACGTTCTGTGAGCCTGAGAGGGGTGCCCCTGGTACTTCATTGTGACTTATCGTGGTCCTGCTTGCCCCTGTATCAATGAGAAACTTTCTGTCTTTCCCTAAAACTTGACTATTTACATAAGGACCACTCTGATCTACAGGTACTTCAATAAGGGGCAAGCGGAATTCACTCTCTAGGCTGTTTCATGTGTATCGCTGGTAATCAGGGTAATCGTTCTGTGCATACTGATACATTTGCTGTGTCGTGGTTTGCGTTCTGTACGGGGTGCACTTCTCGTAACGGATTCTGTCTATCCATGTAATACATGGTCTTTCGTTCCATAACAGGTACTGAATTGATCTGTGGACATAAGAATGTACTATACTTGTGGCGGTGTTCTAGAATTGCTTTAATTAGATCAGTACTTAAACCTTTCCATCTGTTCGTGACCAGTTCTATCAGTATATCGCGCAGGGGACCTGGATCAGAATGTTGGCTTTTATATAATAAAAGCAGATGCTGTATCATGTACATACCAGCTAAACGCTGTTCACTCGGTGTCAAGTTCAAGAACGTATGCGCTAGCACATCATCACCATATTTCTCAGAATTGTCAGCCCATTGCACGGCTGACCTGGCTAATTCTTGTTCATCCATAGAGTCAAGTGCATGATACCCCATGCGCTCTTGAAGTACTCGGTCGGTGGCTTGGAACAGGTGTTCGGGCGTTTTAGGATTACACATGGCTTCCTGATATATTCTTTTACATTCTGGGCGCACTAGACGCACTGGACTTTTAAACGGTCTTCCTTTACCTACATACGCGACCCTATCTCTGACTGGTGCCTGTACTTGTACTGGTGTCTCTGGTTCTTCCTCTGCCTCCTCCTCTGAGGATTCTTGTTTATCTGCATCTGTTTCTGGTGCAGCCTGTCTTTTCTCGTGCATCTTAGTTATTGAAGTTCTGATTCTTCGGTACATGTTCTCTATACTAGCTTCTTTGTCATGCTGTCCATCGGCTATATGTCGGCCCCACTTGTGGAGTGCTTTCAAATCTTCCGGGTTCGCACCCGGCCTATCTGCTTCTCGAATAAAACAGTTTATAAGAAACCGTAATAACTTGGCTTTAGTATCCACTTTCTGATGATCCATGGCCTCTTTAATGCTTTCAGGCCCTACTCCTGTCTGCACAAACTTATATATTCGGTCCATATGTTCTGTCATTTCAGGTAGTGACATTAGGAAGTTCGTGACTCGTCGTAAACGTACTGATGCAAGTAACATGTCTACATCATTCTTTTTACCAGGTACAGGATCATATCTACAATCTGCAAGACGATCTCCATAAAATGTAATATCTGTTCTAGGTGTACGCTGTTGCGCTATTTCTCTAAGACTCAGGCGCTGGTTCGGTGGCGGAGTCTGGTAACCTGCCCCTCCGGACGCACCTCCTGAGGCACCGGCTCCGAAAGGGTTAGTCAGATCTGTATCAAGGGAAGCAGGAGGAGGATTCTGGGGAGGAGTAGCTTGTGGGGGAGGAAGAGCATAAGGGTTCTGACCGTTAGGCGCAGGCACTGGAGCAGGCAAGGGCGCAGGCAATGGGGTATTATGGGGTCATAATGCTTCTTCTACTCTCATGATGCAATCTGCATCCCATGTCCCTGCAGCGGGCCATCTCTGATTCTCTGACAATTCTTTAGTGTAGTCTACCCATAAGTCGAGAAATAAAACGGCATCTAGGCCATGTTTATGGTACATAAAGTACCCTGGAGTGTCCCTAGGTGGAATGGGAACAGCTTCTTCTAGAACCCCCTTACGGGTTTTTATTTGTCTTAGTTTAGAGAACAACGGCATTCTGAAATCTGGCTACTTGATTCTTACTCAGATATGAACACACTATACATAAGACACGTCTAAGCACAACAATGACAATCGAACATTCACTCATACCACGACATCTGAATGGCACATTAAAACATTTCAAAAACGAACCACATTAATAGATAACAGTGACAACAGGATGTACCGCTAAACGGCACGGATACACCTTATACAGGTGCAAACTAGATATACTGCTATACAGTACAGATACACTGCTAAACAGTGCAGACCAGGCTCGTGCACCCGAACCTGTCTTGACCGGCACAAACTAATGCGCACGTCAGGATGCGTCCCTAGCAACGGTACTCACCAGGAAGCACGGAAACAGAAGGCCTCGGAAACTCTGGACTGGACTCGACACGGACTGGATTCGGACTCGGAACTTCGGAACTTCGGAACCTGGCGGGCCTCGGTATACCTCGGATCTTGCTCTCTCAGCTAGGCTCGGGTTGGGATCCTCCGCACGCCTCACCGCCTCGTCTGGGTGTCGATCGCAGCCTCAGTCACCTCCGTTGGCCTGAGGGAGATACAGGAAATCCTGCGGGTACGCGTAGTTGTCCGTCCGGCTGTGGCAGGGAGCTAGGCCTGCAACGCACCGCCGGCGGGTGGGGTGGGGGAGGGGTCCCTGTTCGGGCGCCAGAACTGTGGTAAAATCGATTACCTATACTTAATTTGCTATCAATAATCAATAAGAATAACTCAGAAAAATAAGAGGCAAAATCCGGGATATTGAGGTAAACTCAAAAGGGTTTTATTCCTGTAAAAGGAATTGGGTTATTGGCTCGAGCCAAGGTGGCATAACCATTCCATCACCACACAGGGTTCAGGAAGGGAAGACAGACAACATATTGTTTACAGAAACACATATATATAGTCAATGCATTACAATGTATGAGCATATAGTAGGCGTAACAACTGGAAAAATAGAGATAAAACATGGAAACGTCATTAAACGTCATTAAAAAGGCGGTATAATAGGCGTGCATGAAGGCGTACACTAGAAACGTCATTGATCATGAGGTCACAAAATGGGTGGATACATAAGAGAAACTTGCAATGTCAGCAGAAATACATGGCAAAGATGCGCGCGCAGCAGCTTGACGTGTGTCTGACGTATAACCAGAAGGTGAAAGGACTTGACATTTAGCACTACAAGTGTAGACATAAGTGTAGACATAAGTCTGGGATGTCAGATCAACCTAATACCAAATCGTATCTGGTATCGTATGTTTAAGGAACAGTAGTGTCTGGAAGGGAAAAGGTCTCTCGGACGGAGACTACTCTATACTGTCTGCATGTATGCGTCTACGTGTTGGCATGCAGGGTGAGGGGGCATGGGCCTACCATGGCAACGGAGTCTATGAATTACTTGCACGGAGACAGAAGAACCGGGCCCTCTGCTCCTGCAGCTGGGAGGATGTTTACTTGAGCTACGAGACAGGAATGTGTTTTCGAGGAGTGGAGCAGATAATTCGAAGGTTGAAGACGGTCTTGGCAGGCAGAGGTTAGGCTATGCGCCGGAGCCGCGCAAGGAGTAAGGTGGGGGCCACTGGTACAGAGGTAGCCTGGGCTGAGGCCCTCGGAGACAGAAAGCAGGAGAGAACTCGAAAAAGGCTCAATGGCATATTCTGGGCCTACTTCGCCAGAGCTGAAAAACGTGTAAAGTGTACCACAAAAAGACGGTGGCACGACATATATAGGAACTGAATATTCAATCCGTTCATGGCGGATCTGAAAGAGGACAAGTTAAAGATGGACGCAAATGTATTTGCGTCTTCGTAGCTGGCACAGGAGGGAAATAACATGCACTGTAAGCTGGTACATGGAGACGGTGGGGTACTCGCTGGGGAACACTACTCGATCAAAAATTATATTTCCTCAGTTCCCTGGGCGTTGCTGTGGGTGTTCCATGGGTGTTGCTGTGGTGTTCCCTGGGTGTTGCTGTGGGTGTTCCCTGGGCGTTGCTGTGGGTGTTCCCTGGGTGTTGCTGTGGGTGTTCCCTGGGTGTTGCTGTAGGTGTTCCCTGGGTGTTGCTGTGGGTGTTCCCTGGGTGTTGCTGTAGGTGTTCCCTGGGTGTTGCTGTGGGTGTTCCTTGGGGGTTGCTGTGGGTCTTCCCTGGGCGTTGCTGTGGGTGTTCCATGGGTGTTGCTGTGGATGTTTCATGGGTGTTGCTGTAGGTGTTCCCTGGGTGTTGCTGTGGGTGTTCCCTGGGTGTTGCTGTAGGTGTTCCCTGGGTGTTGCTGTGGGTGTTCCTTGGGGGTTGCTGTGGGTGTTCCCTGGGTGCTGCTGTGGGTGTTCCATGGGTGTTGCTGTAGGTGTTCCCTGGTTGTTGCTGTGGGTGTTCCATGGGTGTTGCTGTAGGTGTTCCCTGGGTGTTGCTGTAGGTATTCCCTGGGTGTTGCTGTGGGTGTTCCCTGGGTGTTGCTTGGGTGTTCCTTGGGGGTTGCTGTGGGTGTTCCCTGGGCGTTGCTGTGGGTGTTCCCTGGGTGTTGCTGTGGGTGTTCCCTGGGTGTTGCTGTGGGTGTTCCTTGGGGGTTGCTGTGGGTATTCCCTGGGTGTTGCTGTGGGTGTTCCCTGGGTGTTGCTTGGGTGTTCCCTGGGCGTTGCTGTGGGTGTTCCATGGGTGTTGCTGTGGTGTTCCCTGGGTGTTGCTGTGGGTGTTCCCTGGGCGTTGCTGTGGGTGTTCCCTGGGTGTTGCTGTGGGTGTTCCCTGGGTGTTGCTGTAGGTGTTCCCTGGGTGTTGCTGTGGGTGTTCCCTGGGTGTTGCTGTAGGTGTTCCCTGGGTGTTGCTGTGGGTGTTCCTTGGGGGTTGCTGTGGGTCTTCCCTGGGCGTTGCTGTGGGTGTTCCATGGGTGTTGCTGTGGATGTTTCATGGGTGTTGCTGTAGGTGTTCCCTGGGTGTTGCTGTGGGTGTTCCCTGGGTGTTGCTGTAGGTGTTCCCTGGGTGTTGCTGTGGGTGTTCCTTGGGGGTTGCTGTGGGTGTTCCCTGGGCGTTGCTGTAGGTGTTCCCTGGGTGTTGCTGTGGGTGTTTCCTGGGCGTTGCTGTGGGTGTTCCCTGGGTGTTGCTGTGGGTGTTCCATGGGTGTTGCTGTGGGTGTTCCCTGGGTGTTGCTGTAGGTGTTCCCTGGGTGTTGCTGTGGGTGTTCCTTGGGGGTTTCTGTGGGTGTTCCCTCGGCGTTGCTGTGGGTGTTCCCTGGGGGTTGCTGTGGGTGTTCCCTGGGCGTTGCTGTGGGTGTTCCCTGGGTGTTGCTGTGCATGTTCCATGGGTGTTGCTGTAGGTGTTCCCTGGGTGTTGCTGTAGGTGTTCCCTGGGTGTTGCTGTGGGTGTTCCTTGGGGGTTGCTGTGGGTGTTCCCTGGGCGTTGCTGTGGGTGTTCCCTGGGTGTTGCTGTGGATGTTTCATGGGTGTTGCTGTAGGTGTTCCCTGGGTGTTGCTGTAGGTGTTCCATGGGTGTTGCTGTGGGTGTTCCCTAAGTGCTGCTGTGGGTGTTCCCTGGGTGCTGCTGTGGGTGTTCCATGGGTGTTGCTGTAGGTGTTCCCTGGTTGTTGCTGTGGGTGTTCCATGGGTGTTGCTGTAGGTGTTCCCTGGGTGTTGCTGTAGGTATTCCCTGGGTGTTGCTGTGGGTGTTCCCTGGGTGTTGCTTGGGTGTTCCTTGGGGGTTGCTGTGGGTGTTCCCTGGGCGTTGCTGTGGGTGTTCCCTGGGTGTTGCTGTGGGTGTTCCCTGGGTGTTGCTGTGGGTGTTCCTTGGGGGTTGCTGTGGGTATTCCCTGGGTGTTGCTGTGGGTGTTCCCTGGGTGTTGCTTGGGTGTTCCCTGGGCGTTGCTGTGGGTGTTCCATGGGTGTTGCTGTGGTGTTCCCTGGGTGTTGCTGTGGGTGTTCCCTGGGTGTTGCTGTGGGTGTTCCATGGGTCTTGCTGTGGGTGTTCCCTGGGCGTTGCTGTGGGTGTTCCATGGGTGTTGCTGTGGGTGTTCCCTGGGTGTTGCTTGGGTGTTCCCTGGGTGTTGCTGTGGGTGTTCCCTGGGTGTTGCTTGGGTGTTCCATGGGGGTTGCTGTGGGTGTTGCCTGGGCGTTGCTGTGGGTGTTCCCTGGGCGTTGCTGTGGGTGTTCCCTGGGTGTTGCTGTAGGTGTTCCCTGGGTGTTGCTGTAGGTGTTCCCTGGGTGTTGCTGTGGGTGTTCCCTGGGTGTTGCTGTAGGTGTTCCCTGGGTGTTGCTGTGGGTGTTCCTTGGGGGTTGCTGTGGGTATTCCCTGGGTGTTGCTGTGGGTGTTCCCTGGGTGTTGCTTGGGTGTTCCTTGGGGGTTGCTGTGGGTGTTCCCTGGGCGTTGCTGTGGGTGTTCCCTGGGTGTTGCTGTGGGTGTTCCCTGGGTGTTGCTGTGGGTGTTCCCTGGGCGTTGCTGTGGGTGTTCCATGGGTGTTGCTGTGGTGTTCCCTGGGTGTTGCTGTGGGTGTTCCCTGGGTGTTGCTGTGGGTGTTCCCTGGGTGTTGCTTGGGTGTTCCTTGGGGGTTGCTGTGGGTGTTCCCTGGGCGTTGCTGTGGGTGTTCCCTGGGTGTTGCTGTGGGTGTTCCCTGGGTGTTGCTGTGGGTGTTCCCTGGGCGTTGCTGTGGGTGTTCCCTGGGTGTTGCTGTGGGTGTTCCATGGGTCTTGCTGTGGGTGTTCCCTGGGCGTTGCTGTGGGTGTTCCATGGGTGTTGCTGTGGGTGTTCCCTGGGTGTTGCTTGGGTGTTCCCTGGGTGTTGCTGTGGGTGTTCCCTGGGTGTTGCTTGGGTGTTCCATGGGGGTTGCTGTGGGTGTTGCCTGGGGGTTGCTGTGGGTGTTCCCTGGGCGTTGCTGTGGGTGTTCCCTGGGCGTTGCTGTGGGTGTTCCCTGGGTGTTGCTGTAGGTGTTCCCTGGGTGTTGCTGTAGGTGTTCCCTGGGTGTTGCTGTGGGTGTTCCCTGGGTGTTGCTGTAGGTGTTCCCTGGGTGTTGCTGTGGGTGTTCCTTGGGGGTTGCTGTGGGTATTCCCTGGGTGTTGCTGTGGGTGTTCCCTGGGTGTTGCTTGGGTGTTCCTTGGGGGTTGCTGTGGGTGTTCCCTGGGCGTTGCTGTGGGTGTTCCCTGGGTGTTGCTGTGGGTGTTCCCTGGGTGTTGCTGTGGGTGTTCCCTGGGCGTTGCTGTGGGTGTTCCATGGGTGTTGCTGTGGTGTTCCCTGGGTGTTGCTGTGGGTGTTCCCTGGGTGTTGCTGTGGGTGTTCCCTGGGTGTTGCTTGGGTGTTCCTTGGGGGTTGCTGTGGGTGTTCCCTGGGCGTTGCTGTGGGTGTTCCCTGGGTGTTGCTGTGGGTGTTCCCTGGGTGTTGCTGTGGGTGTTCCCTGGGCGTTGCTGTGGTGTTCCCTGGGTGTTGCTGTGGGTGTTCCCTGGGTGTTGCTGTGGGTGTTCCATGGGTCTTGCTGTGGGTGTTCCCTGGGCGTTGCTGTGGGTGTTCCATGGGTGTTGCTGTGGTGTTCCCTGGGTGTTGCTGTGGGTGTTCCATGGGTGTTGCTGTGGGTGTTCCCTGGCCGTTGCTGTGGGTGTTCCATGGGTGTTGCTGTGGTGTTCCCTGGGTGTTGCTGTGGGTGTTCCCTGGGTGTTGCTGTGGGTGTTCCATGGGTCTTGCTGTGGGTGTTCCCTGGGCGTTGCTGTGGGTGTTCCATGGGTGTTGCTGTAGGTGTTCCCTGGGTGTTGCTGTAGGTGTTCCCTGGGTGTTGCTGTGGGTGTTCCTTGGGGGTTGCTGTGGGTGTTCCCTGGGCGTTGCTGTGGGTGTTCCCTGGGTGTTGCTGTGGATGTTTCATGGGTGTTGCTGTAGGTGTTCCCTGGGTGTTGCTGTAGGTGTTCCATGGGTGTTGCTGTGTGTGTTCCATGGGTGTTGCTGTGGGTGTTCCCTGGGTGTTGCTGTGGGTGTTCCCTGGGTGTTGCTGTAGGTGTTCCCTGGGTGTTGCTGTGGGTGTTCCCTGGGTGTTGCTGTGGGTGTTCCCTTGGTGTTGCTGTGGGTGTTCCCTGGGCGTTGCTGTGGGTGTTCCCTGGGTGTTGCTGTGGGTATTCCCTGGGTGTTGCTTGGGTGTTCCTTGGGAGTTGCTGTGGGTGTTCCCTGGGCGTTGCTGTGGGTGTTCCCTGGGTGTTGCTGTGGGTGTTCCATGGGTGTTGCTGTAGGTGTTCCCTGGGTGTTGCTGTAGGTGTTCCCTGGGTGTTGCTGTGGGTGTTCCCTAGGTGTTGCTGTAGGTGTTCCATGGGTGTTGCTGTGGGTGTTCCCTGGGCGTTGCTCTGGGTGTTCCCTGGGTGTTGCTGTAGGTGTCCCCTGGGTGTTGCTGTAGGTGTTCCATGGGTGTTGCTGTGGGTGTTCCCTGGGTGTTGCTGTGGGTGTTCCCTGGGTGTTGCTGTGGGTGTTCCATGGGTCTTGCTGTGGGTGTTCCCTGGGCGTTGCTGTGGGTGTTCCATGGGTGTTGCTGTGGGTGTTCCCTGGGCGTTGCTGTGGGTGTTCCCTGGGTGTTGCTGTGGGTGTTCCCTGGGCGTTGCTGTGGGTGTTCCCTGGGTGTTGCTGTGGGTGTTCCATGGGCGTTGCTGTGGGTGTTCCATGGGTGTTGCTGTGGTGTTCCCTGGGTGTTGCTGTGGGTGTTCCATGGGTGTTGCTGTGGGTGTTCCCTGGGCGTTGCTGTGGGTGTTCCATGGGTGTTGCTGTGGTGTTCCCTGGGTGTTGCTGTGGGTGTTCCCTGGGTGTTGCTGTGGGTGTTCCATGGGTCTTGCTGTGGGTGTTCCCTGGGCGTTGCTGTGGGTGTTCCCTGGGTGTTGCTGTAGGTGTTCCCTGGGTGTTGCTGTGGGTGTTCCTTGGGGGTTGCTGTGGGTGTTTCCTGGGCGTTGCTGTGGGTGTTACCTGGGTGTTGCTGTGGATGTTTCATGGGTGTTGCTGTAGGTGTTCCCTGGGTGTTGCTGTAGGTGTTCCCTGGGTGTTGCTGTGGGTGTTACCTGGGTGTTGCTGTGGGTGTTCCCTGGGTGTTGCTGTGAGTGTTCCCTGGGTGTTGCTGTGGGTGTTCCCTGGGTGTTGCTTGTGTGTTCCATGGGTGTTGCTGTGGGTGTTCCCTGGGTGTTGCTGAGGGTGTTCCCTGGGTTTTGCTGTGGGTGTTCCATGGGTGTTGCTGTGGGTGTTCCCTGGGTGTTGCTGTGGGTGTTCCCTGGGTGTTGCTTGGGTGTTTCAGGGGTGTTGCTGTGGGTGTTCCTTGGGTGTTGCTGTGGGTGTTCCATGGGTGTTGCTGTAGGTGTTCCCTGGGTGTTGCTGTGGGTGTTCCATGGGTGTTGCTGTGGGTGTTCCCTGGGTGTTGCTGTGGGTGTTCCCTGGGTGTTGCTGTGGGTGCTCCCTGGGTGTTGCTGTGGGTGCTCCCTGGGTGTTGCTGTGGGTGCTCCCTGGGTGTTGCTGTGGGTGCTCCCTGGGTGTTGCTGTGGGTGTTCCATGGGTGTTGCTGTGGGTGGTCCCTGGGTGTTGCTGTGGGTGTTCCCTGGGTGTTGCTGAGGGTGTTACCTGGGTGTTGCTGTGGGTGTTCCCTGGGTGTTGCTGTGGGTGTTCCATGGGTCTTGCTGTGGGTGTTCCCTGGGCGTTGCTGTGGGTGTGGGTGTTCCATGGGTGTTGCTGTGGGTGTTCCCTGGGCGTTGCTGTGGGTGTTCCCTGGGTGTTGCTGTGGGTGTTCCCTGGGCGTTGCTGTGGGTGTTCCCTGGGTGTTGCTGTGGGTGTTCCATGCTCGTTGCTGTGGGTGTTCCCTGGGTGTTGCTGTGGGTGTTCCCTGGGTGTTGCTGTTGGTGTTCCATGCGTGTTGCTGTGGGTGCTCCCTGGGTGTTGCTGTGGGTGTTCCCTGGGCATTGCTGTGGGTGTTCCCTGGGTGTTGCTGTGGGTGTTCCATGGGTGTTGCTGTGGGTGTTCCCTGGGTGTTGCTGTGGGTGTTCCCTGGGTGTTGCTGTGGGTGTTCCATGGGTGTTGCTGTGGGTGCTCCCTGGGTGTTGCTGTGGGTGTTCCCTGGGTGTTGCGGTGGGTGTTCCATGGGGGTTGCTGTGGGTGTTCCCTGGGTGTTGCTGTGGGTGTTCCCTGGGTGTTGCTGTGGGTGTTCCATGGGTGTTGCTGTGGGTGCTCCCTGGGTGTTGCTGTGGGTGTTCCATGGGTGTTGCTGTGGGTGTTCCCTGGGCGTTGCTGTGGGTGTTCCCTGGGTGTTGCTGTGGGTGTTCCATGCTCGTTGCTGTGGGTGTTCCATGGGTGTTGCTGTGGGTGTTCCCTGGGTGTTGCTGTGGGTGTTCCCTGGGTGTTGCTGTGGGTGTTCCATGGGTGTTGCTGTGGGTGCTCCCTGGGTGTTGCTGTGGGTGTTCCCTGGGTGTTGCTGTGGGTGTTCCATGGGGGTTGCTGTGGGTGTTCCCTGGGTGTTGCTGTGGGTGCTCCCTGGGTGTTGCTGTGGGTGTTCCATGGGTGTTGCTGTGGGTGCTCCCTGGGTGTTGCTGTGGGTGTTCCATGGGTGTTGCTGTGGGTGTTCCCTGGGTGTTGCTGTGGGTGTTCCCTGGGTGTTGCTGTGGGTGTTCTCCAGCAACACCATGAAACATGACACTACCAGATTTACAACATTTTGTAAACCAGGGAATGCGTCTGAATCCTCCCCTCCCCAGGGAAGGCGTAGCGAGGCATCACGAAGAGAAATACTTTTATTTCTCCACGCTTTTTTTACTTTTTCTATGAGTGCTCCATTCTGCAGTATGCATGGAAAGACAAAAAAACATTTAATTATTGTTTTTGCATAGAAATGTGTCCCTTCCTGCACAGAAACAATCAACCCTCAGCACAGGCGCCCTTGCAAAATGATGCAAGTTTGTCTGCGCTGGCGCAGAGCTGCTGTTTGTGCAGCATCACAGGGGAGAAAGACAGGAACACACCATACCTTGTAGATACAGTGCAATCCTGGGCCTTTATTGTGACCCACAGCAGTGCAGCAGAAAGGCTTGCTGCTCTGTCATGCGCCAAAATCTTGAAAATGAGGCTCTGAATCCGGCCCGCACTCCATTAAGTTCAGCCTGAATTTGTGACTACGTTCTGATTCGGCTTGGCCAGATTGCCACCGTTGGCACTTTGTGAGTTTAAGCACTTTGTTTAACTAAATCTTTAACATTGCATAACACCGGCTCTAGTAATTGGCTTTTTGTTGTTTTGTTGTCAAATAATTGATTACATTTTACTCTATTTTTCTAAATTGGTGTGTTTTCACTTTATTTCTGTTTGAAAGCTGCATAAATACTTTACACAGTGTCTCTAAGTTAAACCTAACTGCTTTAGTGCCAAGAAATCAGAGAGGTGAGCACAGGTTAATTCGGGGTTTACTTGCGTTTCACCCTGGCAGGAATTGTGACTGCAGCTTGAGTAGGGTCTTAGCCTCCTCAACCAGTAACCCGATTTCGTACAGTGTGTGTATGAGAATGCTAGTGATTTTCTTATGTGTAGATATAGACTCTGTCGGAGAAGGTTGAGGAGTGTCAGGGGTACTGACAGACTGATATATGCCCTTAGCCCTTAGGGTCCAGCTATTTTGATTGTACTAGCGTCCATGGCAACCTAGCCATCTCACCGCTGACCCCAACCCATGCAACGGATACTACCGCTTGTTTTCAGTGACCACACTTGGTACTCCATGACTCATGATGGGTAGGTAACTTTCATCACAGACATGAGTGTGTTAGGCCGAGACATCCTCTGCAGGATACACAACACAACACCTGGACCACAAACAAAAGACAGGCAGGATGAGGCGTTGCCATCACTCTTAATCAAGCTCTCACAGCCCTACACCGCTCCTGACTCTGCAAATCGTCTATTCAGTGAAACGTTAGCCCTCATCCTCCTGGCCCTCTCGGCCGCTTTCGACACCGTCTTCCACCACACCCTGTGCACATGCCTCCATGACACAAGGATTTGAGGCAAAACCCTGGACTGGATCACTTCCTTCCTCACCGGCAGAACCCAGAGAGTCCGCCTCCCCTGTACCGATCCAAAGCCACCACAATCTCCCCAGAGTGTCCAAGGCAAGATCAAAGAGTTTAGACTGTACCTGAGAGTGTCCAAGGCAAGGTCAAAGAGTTAAGACCGTACCTGGGAGAACCAACCTGTCTAAGGAGACCCCATACAGATAGTCAGGAATGGTCCATGGTATGTTACAGCTATAACAAAGGATTCTTAAATTAAGTGGAAGTTCTATATAGAGAACTTTTATGTTGAAGAATAGACACTCAGTGGTGGTGAGGTAGGACCCACAGAAATGCTACAACTATTAGGGCTGTTTCTTCAGCACAGTATAGGATGATCATTTATGGACCTACCTGTCGAAGAGTGGCCGTTCCAGGTCAGTGAAGTAGGACTCGTGTGTGAAGTAGCTTGTCATCTGCGTTATGGTGGCGCACGGCATGTGAGCCGGCTTGATGCAGTAGAATGGATACTCATCCCTGTTCTCCATGATGTTGCATACTTCCTCTTCAGTGTCCAAGTCATAGGCACACTTGGCTTCAATACTATGTGTTGCATTGATAAATTTCACCTTGTGAGCTACATACTTAAAGCCAGTATTTCTTGCCCTCCACAGAGTTGCCACAGCTTCACTTGGGTGGATCAGAAAGAGGGAAGTTTTCACTTTTCCTGCCCAGAATAAGGTAAAATGAACATGATACGTTCCGTTGTGTAAGTCTGTGATCCTCCCAGAAGCTCCTGCCATGAGATCCGGTGAGTAGATTCTTGCTCGCAGCATGTCACCTCCATATTTCTTCCTGTTGCCCAAGTAGTCGTACATGTCGAGCTGTACCGTCACCTCGTCGCCGATGCAGTATCTCTCTCTGGGGCTTAGGATGGACACCTTGCTCTTTTCAGTGCACGTTGTACTGTCCAGGTGAGTGAATGTAACTTTGGGTATGAGCTTATCTACTTCACTTAGGATCTTTCTGACTTGTTGCTCAGTTTCATCTGCTCGACCGTTCATCTGGGTGAGGTTTGCTCCCTCTAGGATGTCTTTCAGAGGGTTCGTCAACATGACCTCCCTGTTGATTCCCAAGTCATCTTGCAAATTTGTTGATAAGGTAGCTGGGATTGAATTGCTTTGGCAAAAGTGTCCTAATGTGAGAAACTGAAAACAAAAGAAACATGCACAACAAATTATTACAGAAAATGTATTCAAAGACCTCTCACGAGTAGTTAAACTGTTTGGAGGCAGAGTTGGATTGAAGGCGGAGATCGTTTCAACATAACAATTTCTGTTTTGTACAATACATTACAAGCCTGAGACTCTTACACCATGAAGGTGCAGTTGTGGTAGTCACTCTTACATCATGAAGGCGAAGTGGTGGTAGTTATTCTTACATCATGAAGGTGCAGTGGTGGTAGTTACTCTTACATCATGAAGGTGCAGTGGTGTAAGTCACTCTTAAACCATGATGGTGCAGTGGTGTTAGTCAGTCTTACACCATGAAGGTTCGGTGAGGTTAGTCACTCTTTCACCGTGAAGGTGCAGAGTTACTATCACTCTTACATAATGATGGTGCAGTGGTATTTGTCAGCCTTACACCATGGAAGTGCAGTGTTGATACTTACTTTTACACTGTTGGAGTGGGTAAATACGGTGTCAATGAGTACCATGATGTGTGCGGGCCTGACAACGACAATGCCAATAAATGCAATGCCAATGTATGCCATAACCTGTGCCCGTATGACAATGCCAATGCTCATAAATACAATATCAATGTATGACATAATCTATGTCTGCACAACAGCGATGATACCGGCATAAGCAATGCCAATGCATGCTATAATCCACGTACAGACGAAAATCTTGTTACCAGTAAAAGCAATGTCAATGTACGACATGATCTAGGAATGCATAACTAGGTCAATATTGGTAAAAACAATACCAATGTATGCTAAGACAACTGTACACAAGCTACTGCGAATGTCGATAAGAATGACAAAAGTGACTGCAATATTATTCTTAGGAGTTCCAATGAACTCACATCATTGCTGTCGGATTCACCCAAGGTGACCTACCCATCAACCCCGAGTTGGAGATACATTGCCAGACAGGCCCTGCGATGTGCTCCCACACCTAAATAATGACAGGTCACAGGTGGGGTCTCTCTGAACCCAAATATATACGCACGCTCAGGGAATACCTTGCTCGATCCCACAGATAGATATTGGCACCACAACAAACAGGACCATGGCATTTTGCCCCAGTAAATCACCATTGTACAAAGGATAGTGTTCCCCAAAAATACCACAAAGCTAGATGCCACATGTAGTTAGAAACACTCAGCCTATCGGGAAATGACATGCACACCACACATAAAGATCACGCGTTCCTCATGTCGGACATCGGCACATGTACGCACTTCTCCACACCAGCTCGCCCCGAGATCGAGAGCCATCTGTGTCTTTATCAGATGCAAAACCTTGTTAGTTTGCGAGTGTAATGCCTTTTAAGAATGCAGAAATCAGTTTATCGTACTTCCCAAGATGTGCATAAAACCAGTCAAAACTTTGCACCCCGAGAGACTTTCTTCCAAAGCATTCTGTCGAGACTCTCGACCGCGGTGTTTAATTAAAACAACTTGTCCTGTTTTGTGAAACGCATCTTGCCTGTAATTTCTTTAAGGTAAATTCATATCTGAGCAACAGCACCATGAAGAGTGACTCTCACACCATGAAAGTGCATTGGTGCTAGTCACTCTTACACCATGAAAGTGCAGTGGTGCTAGTCACTCACAGGATGAACTGAGTGCACTGGTACCCAACTACTCGCTACACAGGATGTCCTAAGTGTACTAGTGTGAACAGCTGGCTGCACAGGATCAACTGAGGGTACTGATACAAGACAGCTTGCTTTTCAGGATCTACTGGGTGTACTGGGGGTACTGGTGTCAAAGGGCTGGCTGCACAGGATGAACTGAGTGTACTGGTACCTGAGAGTTGGCTGTACAGGATGTACTTGGTGTACAGGTGTCAGAAAGATGACTGCACAGGATGTAGGGTAGTAACTGTGACATGCTATGCAAGCTGCACAAGATGAACTGACTTTACAGGTGTCAGACAGCTGGCTGCATAGGATGAAGTGAGTACACTGGTGTGAGGCAGCTGGTTGCAGTGGATGAACTGGGTGTACTGGTCCAGACAGTTGGCGTTATAGGATTTACTGGGTGTACAGGTGAAATGCAATGCAGGGCGCACAGGATGCAGTGCATGTATCGGTGTCGGACAGCTGATTGCATAGGATGTAGGGCATGTACCAGTGACATGCTATGCAAGCTGCACAGGATGAACTGAGAGGACAGGTGTCGGACAGCTAGCTTCATAGGATGAAGTGAGTACACTGGTGTGAGGCAGCTGGTTGCAGTGGATGAACTGGGTGCACTGACTGGTACCAGACAGTTGGCTGCAAAGGATTAATTGGTTGTACTGATGTGAACAAAGACAATAATATATATTTTGCTGTGCTCAAAGGGAAAGAAGATTCACCTCACCTCCTTGAATACAGATCTAAAAGATCTTTGACATAAAGTAACCAAGACCCTGAGCACATGCTAGATCCTACACATTTGAAGTACACAAAATAATACACAAAGGTTCCTTTTCGTGTTCTTTATTTTCTTTCTTGAATGCCCAGCCAGCACGTGTTTCGTCATACAGGGAGTACCCAATGACTTTTTCAGGGCTATAAAATAAAATAAACAACTGGTTGTAGTGTGCATCCGACACACCCCTCCACCGTGCACCCGCAACTGTTGTGAAATATAACATCATTATCAAATGAGTGCATATGTTGTACTGATTCGAAACCCAGAACTTATTGTATGGACCCACAACCAATCCAAATGCAGAGCTGCAGCAGCAACACAATATTTATACAAAACTCATTGAATTGTGGTGGTATTCATGCATTGTACATATCTGTTTGGTTATCCAGGCAGGGATTGTCCGATGCCATTAGGCACAGGGAGATATGGAGTGACCTCTCTTAATGACAAGATGGAATCACACCCTTCCTACACGCCCTCAGGACACTGGGCTCAGCATGTGACATCATGCTGTTAAAAGAGACACCTTTGTTCTTAACCATGCCTGCAGCTTGGGAGAGCCCCTTATTTCTCTTGCATTATGTTATTATTAGGTTAAAAGTTTCCCGAATAGCGGGGCATATTAGCAACGAAATGCGATAAATATTGCAATCCTCGTTTAGCGAGGTTTTTGATATCGCTGTCTATCGCTGGATTGCATTGCCCTGTTAGCGGCGTATATTCAGCACGCCGCTAACAGGGCGATGTAAAATCCAGCGATAGTGGTCAAAACCTATCATAGCTGGAGTAATCCTGCTATAGAAATATAGCGATATGAAAAAGCTTGCTAATAGGCAAGTGTAGACTTAACCCATCAATCCACCTCCCATTGGCAAGATGGTTCAGTCATATTAAATTCAGGTGTTAAATGCATGCGAAAAACGGGGTTTAGCGCGACTTTCATGATCGCTGTGCAGGTCCGGGGCCGCATTGATGATAGTGCGAAGTTGTGTTAACGACTATTTTCATGGAGTTCAGGTAAGGAACGCCTACCTTGCATATCATTAGCGATGACTATCGCTGACATGCAAGTCAATGGAGAAAGTGCCAGCTATCGGAGAGGCGAGGAGAAGTGTGGCTCAGGGGTTAGAGGCGGTAGACCCGGAAGCTGAGATCGGCCCTGGACCAGGGTTCAATTCCCCGCCCTGACGGGGGTTGGGCTCAATAATTCCACGGACTCGATAATTCTCGCTCCGGTGCCTACTCGACTCACGGGTTCACACTCTGCGACTCTGGGCAATAGCTTGCTTAATCTCCACAATGGCCCCTCGCGGCGAGATGCCTGGCTTTCACCTTGTGGATACCCTGCCGGGGTATCTCACAGGGGAATACCAGGACGGGTTCCCTAAGCAAGTGCATAGATGCCTGCGATGTGGGCGATTTGCGCTATATAAATACATGTACATATATAAATACATGTACATGTACATCGCCCGGAAGTTTGCGCTAACGCATGTCAGTGCAGGCTTGCTAATAGGGCAATAAAAATATTGCTGCTTTTTCGGCAAAAAGTGCTGCAAAGCGGCGATATTTCCCATGATAATATGCCCCAGCATCTCTAAAAGGTATACCGCCACATGAATCTTATATGAATACCACATAGTGGCCAGAAGAGAAGATTTTAAGAAAAGGTACCATATTAAAATTATGCCACCATATGAAGGAACTGAATTTACAAATACAGCAGGAGGTTTTCATTCTTCCCTTTGTTTTCTATACACCTTAGCTATTTCTCTTATCAGTTGTGAAGTTTTTTTCTGGAAGCAAGTACAAATTAAGCACCGCTAGAAGAATATCCATAAGAACTACTCTGTGGTCCGAAAACAAAAAACAACACGTTTATAATATAAAGGTACTAATTCATAATTAAAATAGAGCTGTAACCTAAAATTGACCTGTATAACAGGAGCTTACAACAGTGTCCCTTTTTACTCTTCCATTACAGCCACTGTATATCAAGAAAATGTATAGGTTTATTTCTGCTCAGGAATGTGTCATCTACATATAAACGAGGTAGGCATCACAATTATAACTTTATACCTTTGCTCGAAAATAATAAAAGCATATGAGATAGCAGTAAACAGGAGAATCAACTTTTTTTCTATTTCATTTCATTTTTTGTATATATGTTGGGAAGTTTGGTTCTAATCACTGAAAACACACACTATTTCACTTTCATGATCTATTTTATTCGGGTTTGTCTTCTATAGTCACATTAACAGCATCCAATCAGAACCTTGGATAATGCTGGAAATCTTTCGTCTAAGCACCTGCAGTTGTCACAAACTGTCGTGGTTTGACACTGACTCGCGGATAGAAACTTTTGCTTACATCTCTTTGATTGATAGGGGTACTTATAGTTTCAAAAAGTTTTTTTACAATAGGACATCTAAACTCTAGACTATAAATGTGTTATTATTTCTCTTCTGTTTAGTAACCACTGCGACAGAGTTCCCGATGAAGGCCTAGCCGAAACGCGTTGTATTGAAACAAAACACCAGTTTCTACACATTAAGCTATTTGTGATTTATGAGCTTCTTTGCACATCTCCTTTTTTAATTATATAGAAAATCAAAAATAAGGAACAAAGTCATATATGTAAATGAACTGAATTTTTTTATTATGCTGTTATTAGATACAAACCGTCATGAAATCAATTGAAATGTATCTACTGTTCAAGAAAAATGTTCAAGTAAAAGTATACATGTGGTTCGTAAAATATTAAGATTGTAGATCTATTTATCATTGCTTACATATTTATATAAAAACATTTTCTATTTGATAAAGATACAAGAATATTTAAAAGAAAAGAATAAAATATTCATATGTCTTGTACAATAGTACTTATGTCTGGACTGAATGTATGGTAAACATTTTTAGAGTTTACATGTCAACCTTAGTTTAAACACATTGTGCCCTGTTTTCCTGTTTCCCAATGAAGTAATTTCCCTGACAGGGTTTGTATCTTAATTTCAGGGGGCCGTTCTCTTTCCAAAATAGTATCAATGTTACATTCATTGATCGATTGGGAATGCAATTCTGAAGATACTTCGAAGTGTTTTTGTCTAATCCCTTCACAGTGGGCTACACCACCAACCTTAGACTATGGTGCAATTGTGCATCAAAGAGACCCGTCCATGGGGAACTGACTTTAGGATGCAAGGCGGCCTCTTGGGTAATGCGTCTCAAAGCTGTGGAGCAGGGTCGTAATACAGATCAAGAACTGTAATATTTACAAGGAGAATAGATTGCATAAATAATTTATTGTAGGAGTTCACTCTGGTCCCAGTGAGAGCCTAGAATACAGAGGTAATGAATATATACAAGATTGCAAGGGCATGTGAACATGCTACAAGCTGTGGGACAGGTACCCTTTTAGTAATGGTCACTGGAGAGTCTTTAGTCCAGCATAAAAATAGGTCATATAAGGAGGCAGGTGTAAAAGAGGGGAAGGAAAACCCACGCCAATGATGCCAGGACTAACAATAGGCTAGCAAAATCCCCTTTGCTACCAGGGTTTAGCTCTGTGTGGTGTGTCCCTCTGGGAGGAGTTAGAGAAAGGTCATTCAAACAGAAAGTGAAACGGGTCCCAGGCAGGCACTGAAGTATGCGTCGTACCTTCATCTCCACGAGCCCAGCAGATTACATCGCGGCTCACACCAGCTCGACCGTACCGAAGTACGAGTCGTACCTTCATTGCCACGAGCCCAGCAGATTTCATCACGGCTTGTACCAGCTCGACCGTACCGAAGTACGCGTAATACCTTCATCTCCACGAGCCCAGCAGATTACATCGCGGCTTGCACTAGCTCGACCATCCCGAAGTACGTGACGTACCTTCATTGCCACGAGCTCAGCAGATTTCATCACTGCTCATACCAGCTCAACCGTACCAAAGTGTGCGTCGTGCCTTCATCTCCACGAGCCCAGCAGATTACATCGCGGCTCGCACCAGCCCGACCGTACCGAAGTACGTGTCGTACCTTCATCTCCACGAGCACAGCAGATTAGATCGCGGCTCGCACCAGCTCGACCGTACCGAAGTACGTGTCGTACCTTCATTGCTATAAGCCCAGCAGATTTCATCACGGTTTGTACCAGCTCGACCGTACCGAAGTACGTGTCATACTATCACCTCCACGAGCCCAGCAGATTACATCGCGGCTCGCACCAGCCCGACGTACCTAAGTACCTGTTGTACCTTCATTGCCACGAGCCCAGCAGATTTCATCGTGGCTCTCACCAGCTCGACCGTACCGAAGTACGTGTCGTACCTTCATTGCCACGAGCCCAGCAGATTTCATCGTGGCTCTCACCATCTCGACCGTACCGAAGTACGTGTCGTACCTTCATTGCCACGAGCCAACCAGATTTCAACGCGGCCCGCACCCGCTCGATCGAACCGAAGTACGTGTCATACCTTCATCTCCACGAGCCCAGCAGATTTCATTGCGGCTCACACCAGCTCGACCATACCGAGGTACGCATCGTACCTTCATAACCACGAGCCCGAAGTACCTTTATTGCCAAGAGCCCAGCAGATTTCATCACGGCTCGCACCAGCACGACCGTACAGAAGTACGCGTCGTGCCTTCATCACCACGAGCCCGGAGTACCTTTATTGCCATGAGCCCAGCAGATTTCATCACGGCTCGCACCAGCTTGACCGTACAGAAGTACACGTCTTACCTTCATTGCCATGAGCCCAGCAGATTTAATCGTGGCTCGCACCAGCTCGACCGTACAGAAGTACGCGTTGCACCTTCATTGTCATGAGTCCAGCAGATTTCATTGCGGCTCTCACCAGCTCGACCGTACCGAAGTACGTGTCGTACCTTCATTGCCATGAGCCCAGCAGATTTCATTGCGGCTCGCACCGCTCGATCGTACAGAAGTACGTGTCGTACCTTCATCTCCACGAGCTCAGCAGATTTCATTGCGGCTCACCCCAGCTCGACCTTACAGAAGTACGCATCATACCTTCATTGCCACGAGCCCAGCAGATTTAATCGTGGCTCACACCAGCTCGACCGTACAGAAATACGGGTCGTACCTTCATTGCCATGAGCCCAGCAGATTTCATTGCGGCTCGCACCAGCTCGACCGTACAGAAGTACGCGTCGTACCTTCATTGCCACAAGCCCAGCTGAGTTCATTGCGGCTCGAACAGTACATCTCGCAAGCACGTGCGCATCATACCATCTGAGGGCACCCCTCTCACCTTGGCCACTGTGAGTATCGGAGCCACACCTGCACTCCTTCTGAACTGAACTGCCCCCATTGAAAGAATACTTACAGTCGCTGCTTTAATCAAATCATTGTGGATTTTTGTCGTTATGTGGTCTTGTGATAAATATATATAAAAAGAGTACCTATTTTTCCATACAACTGGTGTGGTGTCTATTTGTAGGGGACCAGGGGTGTTACTGGGCACCGTCATCAACTCTTTACACACTGCCTTGAAAGTAAGTCTGACTGCTCACGCCACGTTACCGGAAGGGCGAGCTCAGGGAATCTAAGGGGTAACCCCGTTCTTGACTGGATGAGGTAGGTCCCTACTTGGTCAGAGGCTCTCCCTCTGCCAACTAGAGACCGTCAAGTCTAACATTGGTGGCAGCGGTGGGATTTACGGACTTGCGTTTATGATTGGTGCACAGTGATTCACTTGTCCACTGCATAGTGAGAGCAGACCGCAATGCAACCACCTAGTTTGCCTCACTCTCCTTACGTGGGTAAAAGAAAAATTGTCTCCCATAAATACTGTTAGAGGGCCGACCTCAGGAGGGGACAGATTTAGCACCTGACTACCCTGGGACCCACCTCTCTTAGGAATACAGCCGAGCACTGGCGGTAGACCCTCAGGTTGAGGGTCTCGAATCTAGAATCGTACGCGCTGCGCTAGCACCACTTCAACAGAGAGACACCACACTGGAGTTTCTAAGAGAACGTATTCTTTATCTCTTCAAATAAAAATGGATCTTTATGATCCGCAGAATCTCAGTACAGACGAGCCGGGGCTCGAAGAGTCTTGGTCGGGATAGGGTAGCGGGACAGTCTCAAAAGTTCAAGGTATCCGGCACAGCTCTCAATCCTCGAGCTGGGGGATACAGAGTGATCTTGGGTCCAGTCGGACCAGATTAGTCTCTCGAGCTGCGATCGAATCAGCAGGGCTCAAGGTAGCAGGGGAGCCGCAACAGCGTCAGCAGGGCTCGGTGATCTTCTCGGCTGCAAAGGAGCCGCAAACGAATCAGCAGGGCTCAAGAGTTCTTCGGATAGTAGGAGAGACGCGATGAATCAGCAGGGCTCGGGGGTCTCGTTGGTTGCAAAGGAGGAGCCGTGACCAGGTTAGCAGGGCTCTCGTAGTCCAGGATACAACACCTGATCGTTCCAGAGCCGCCCTTGATATAGGACTCGCTTCCTTTGATGTCCGGAGTCCTCGCAGGCGATGGTCTTAGCACCTGGGGGCTGGTTGTTGGGGGTTCCGCCTCGGCCGCTCCTTTCATCCTTTCAAGTTGGGTCTGGAGGGATCCCAGACACTCAGCAGGCCTGGAGCCAGCCCTCAGGGAGGCCGGATGGGTGATCGAAACTCATCTCTTGAGGGCAGGTGGAAGGTGTGATCTAGCTACTCCTCCCTCTCTCGCTCACAGGGAGCGCTCTACCCCCTGGCTGGGGATGGCGCAGTCGTCCGAGGCCGGGCTGGGGCCGGCCCGCCGGGGCGGCCATTTTAGGTGCAGGGACAGGGGCCTCGGATGCCAGAAAAATGGGGGACAAGAACAAGAAGCCCAGGGTTGGGGTTGTGTGTCATGGCAGGAAAGATCGGGTGGTTCAGGTTCTTGGGAATCTGTCTGGTTCAGGGGTGACCACGCCACGAGGCGGGTCCAACACATACCCTCTAGAAACATGAGTTTCACCGAGCCAGTTGAGGGCTGTACCTTTGAAGAAAAGCAGCTAGAGAGCTACTCTCACAAGGAACTCGCGACTCACTCCAGCTCGACCGTACCGAAGTATGCATCGTACCTTCATCTCCACGAGCCTAGCAGATAACATCGTGGCTCGCACAAGCTCAACCGTACTGTAGTATGGGTTGTACCTTCATTGCCACAAGCCCAGCAGATTTCATTGTGGCTCATACCAGCTCGACCGTAGCAAAGTACACGTCGTACCTTCTGTAGGAGAGTAGGGTCTGCAATCCTATGATCACCCAGATTTTTTGCTTTTGTTTCACTGGTTTACGACTTTCTCTGGCTGTGGGCCTGCCAATCAGACCCACAGCCTGGCTGTTCTCTTTCTAAATTACGATATGTACCCTAGGTGCATTTACCAATTGGTACTGGGCCACCTTATCAGACCCCGTAACGCAGGGCATAGGTGTACCCAGGGCCGCCAGGGGCTGCAGCATGTATTATGCCACCCCTGGCTGGCCGCCTAAAGTTGACACAACTGGCTGCATGACAGCTGGGGCAAAGTCGTGTAATCACCCTTTGCTTTAGGTATAGTAGCTCTATATCTAACCATACAATGGACACCCGAGTTCCTATCAGTCACTCCTATGGCAGGCCTTGACAATCCTGAAGGCAGAGTGCGTGGGCTCGTGTGAACTAGGTTCTGGCCCGAGCCGAGCCCGGTTGCAGCTTGCGGAATCAAGACCCAATGGCTGTTCCATGATAACGCGCACCACATCGGTAACTTCGGTGTCGCGCTATCAAGGCATGTCGAGTAAGGTGTCATACGAATCGGGATGCTGCCCCCTCACCAATTCTGGCGACGAGGTTAGCATTCCGCCCTTCTAGAGGGGCACGACATGTACGTAACTGTGAACCCCGGTTAAAGTTAACTAAAGCCTCAGCTCCACAAAATGGATGCTGCCACCACAGACACGAGTCTGACCTCCTGCTGCTGGGAGTCCTTCCAGCGAGGAGAGCTTGGACAAAGGGTTTCCTGTCGAGGGCGGTGTTCGCACCGTCCCAGACAGGGTTTGTGTATTCTGGGTAGGTAGGGCTTTTGCGAGAAGGTGACTGCGGAGTGGCACCCTGGTGCTCACTACGCATCTGCCGGTCAGAACCAGTTCCAGGGGCGCCAGCCCTGGCCTGGGGAAAGTCCGGCAGGGGAGAGGGGTGTAACTACCCCCCTTCCTGGTCCCACCCTTAGGGCAGGACCTAGTCATGTACCCACCCCTTTCTTTAGGATAAAGACCGGAGCGGGGACCCTTCCAAATTAGATCATCTTTGAATCAAGAATACTTTCTACGAAAGGACTTCGAGACTCTTCTCAAGATTTCTCCCTTGTGACTAAGGAGTAGTCACCCTGCATCAGCGGGCACCATCTAAGAACTCTGCGGTTTGCTGTAAGTCCTTCCTCAAGGAATCCGACGGCCCAGCTCGACGAGAACCGGCTTCCCTGGCACCTCTGACCTCTACCCACGTCATCAGCTCAGCTGTGATCTGTGGGTGCGACGAGACCTCGAGGGACCGGCCATCATCAGAACCTGCACGCTCTTAACCAGCACGACCATCGAAGCAATTCTCTGGTGAGTGCTCTGGGGTCCGAGAAGCCCCGACCCTGAGCCGCTCCAGCACCGAAGTGCAGTCTCCCAGCATCTCCACGATCTGCGTGGGGCCCTTCTGCTCGCTGCTCAGCACGTTGTCTGGTCACTAGCCGCTGGCTTGTGCCCTTCTGTGACGACATCCGACAATCAACACTGCTGGTCTGGTTGCTCCAGACTGGCCCTTGCTTCCATCTTTGCGAGAAGCACCCCGGACCCTCCTGGTCCACTCACGACGCCATCTTAGGCCCACCACGTGGCCCTGAGACCTGCCAAGGCTTGTTGCCCCATCCTGGGCCCAGCGACGCCGACAGCATCATCCTTCGTGGGACAGCTCGCACCTCCACCGTGGTCGCCAACAACGCCTCCTGGTCCGTGAGACTGCAGAGCCTAGCGTCGCCCACTCACCTGGTCGAGGTGACGGCCAACCGGTGCCTTCCTGGTACCCTCTGACTACTGGCTAGTAGTACGAACTTGGTCCCCTCTGCTTTCAGGTATCATCAATCTCTGATCCAGGCTTGGATCTCTACGAACTATTCATCACTGGTCGCCGGCCAGCAACTCCTTTTCTTCCGGCTCCTGGCTCGTCAGCGAAGACCCCGACGCCTGTAAGACTTGTGCAGCCGCAGCCCTCGTGGCTAGGTAACTCGGCATTTCGGTGCCTGCATAGCCTCTTTACTCTAGGGTCCCGAGTCCCTCGCTTCCGACTTGCCTTATCGGGTCCGCCCGAGACCTTAAACTTTCCGTGTCCTCGGACACTTGTTTTAATTGTGCACTTGAAGTATTTTCCTAAGAGATTTGGTTTGTGCTTAGTACCCTGTCCTCATAAAGAGTACAGGGCTGTTGTGATTCTTAATAAATATACTGTTTATTTTCATAACACTTGTGTGGTGTCCTTTCACTTGGTGTTCAAGGGGTACATGTGTGGTAAACAGCTGGCTTAACGCGCCCTCTCGAGTCTTTAGCCTTAGACTGCTCGTATCCACGCTACTAGGATAGCTGGTCTATAGGTTGACTTACAACCAATCACCATAAGGGTCGTTTGGAACGATACATAGCGGTCGCTAGAATAGCGAACGCTGCATATCGGGCCAACTTCTCACATTGGTGAGCAGCGGTTGGGATTTGAGCTTGCTGTTGTTTTACCACACGTATCCTAAGAATATCTTGTTGAAAGATCACATAAGTACTGTTAGTACATATAACTAAAGCTTAGAATACTCTGAGTTCTACTGAACCAGCTGTTGCAGCTCCTCGAGGCTTAGCACACCTTGGCTGCAACTCTTAGCAAGGGAATAGTAGGTAAACACATAGTGTAGGTAGGTGCATCACTTACACCACACTAGAAACAGTATGTCGGACAAAGGAGGAAACTCTGAGTCTCCCCTTGTGTCAGTTGACCCTCCACAGGTCATCCCTTCGAGATATACTGTGCTGAGCTTCAAGGAGTTAAGACAAGTGTGTCACTCCAGGAAGATCAAGCAGGGGTCTAACCCCACCACGTCCTTTCTGATTGGTCTCTTGGAGACTTATGATGCCAGAAAAGCTGAGACCCTTCCCAGCTCTTCTAATCCAGAAAGAGACATGCCTCCCCTCAAGGGAACCAGAGACGATCCTGACCTCATCCACCTCGCAACTGAGAACGAAGATGTGGAGGATGATGAGGATGAGGATCCCTCTGGGGATGAGGCAGATAAGGGACAGGTAGAAGTCGTTAGACTAAGCAGGTCCAACTTAAGCAAACATGATAGTGGTACTGGGGGACCCCCAGCGCTACTGTCGGGTCCGCTTAACCTTGGGAATGGACGAGCCCGATCTCTGTCGAGAGACTCTGGCAGATCCCTTCAAACCAATGGCTCTCACAACTCTTCTCAAAGAGGGATGACGTCCCCTCAGAGGAGAGTGTACGAAGCTAAGGAAAGGGCAGCTAATCTGAGGATTGAAAGGGAAGAACTTGCCCTGGCCAAAGAGAGGCTTGCCTTTGCTAGAGAGCAACAGTTAAGTGGGGTAGTCCCCACTGGTGGCAGCAATGTACCTAGCAATAGGGAAAGGAGTTTTGATACGAAACACCTTGGGAAGATAGTGCCCCCCTTTAAACAAGGGGACGACATCCACAAATGGATTACTGCTTTGGAGAGGGCCTGCACTGTGCAGGGTGTTCCCCAGAGTCAGTGGGCAGCTATCTTGTGGCTCTCCTTTGAAGGAAAAGGAAGAGACAAGCTCCTCACCACAAGGGTGGAGGACGCTAACGATTACCAAGTCTTGAAAAATACACTCGTTGAAGGGTTCGGCCTAACCACTGAGCAGTACAGGGTGCTGTTCAGGGATACCCAGAAAACGCAGTCTCAAGATTGGTCTGACTTTGTCGATTGTGCCACTAAGGCTTTTGAGGGCTGGTTGCTGGGCAGTAAGGTTACTGATTACAAAGGATTGTATAATTTGATGATGAGAGAACAAATTTTAAACAATTGTCAGAACCAGTTGTTGCATCAGCATCTTGTCGACTCGGATCTGACCTCTCCCCAAGAATTGGGAAAGAAGGCAGACAGATGGGTTCGTACAAGAGTTAAACAGAACCAGGGCCAGAATCAAGGTGGTCAGAAGAAAGCAGACCAGAAGGGTAAAGATTCTAAGGGGGAACAAAATGACCAGAAGTCTTCGACAGGTCCCCAACAACCCAAAGAGGGTGGGGGTCAGGCTCCCCAAAAGAAGAAAGAAGGCCAATACAAAAGATGGTTCCAGTACTGCAAAAGTAAATCTCACTGGTTTAGTGAGTGCACCAAGAAAGGAGGAGGGCAGGCTCCTGCCACTGCAGCCCCTAAGGCACCTGGGCCCCCTAGTACAGCCAGCAGTGGTAGTGCACCTCCCAAGGGTTTAGTAGGGTTAACCCTGGGTTCTGAGGGGCGTGACAACTTAGTTGGCACACTCGGTCAGGCTGTCCTTGTCAGTACAGGGGACGTGGACGTGTCCCCTGACGTAAGCCCCAATACTTTGGGCAAATACCGACAGACGCCTTTCATAAATGGAAAGATGGCTCAGGCCTATAGGGACACTTGTGCCAGCGTCACCATGGTGACGCCTAACTTTGTGGACCCTGGACAGATCATGCCAGGTACGGAATTCCTGGTGACCAATGCAAGCAATGTCACTACCAATCACAGTATGGCAATTGTAGCTTTCTCCTGGGGAGGGGTAACTGGCCAAAAGAAGGTTGTAGTTAGTTCAGACCTCCCAGTGGATTGTTTGTTAGGCAATGATTTGGAGTCATCACAATGGTCAGAAGTGGAGCACCGGACTCACATGGAAATGTTAGGCTTGCCAGCACATGTGTTCGCTGTGACCAGGTCACAGGTCAGGAAATGCCCCACTGAACAGGTGCTGGATCCTGGAACAACGGACCAGACACCTCCCAAGAAAAAGAGCGGTAGGGTTAAGGCTGCGCCTTCCCCCTTGCCCCAGGTCGTGGATCAAGTCTCAGAGGAGGCTGACCTACAGGAATTGAGGGAAACTGAGCCTAGGGAGTTCGAACTTGATCAAGTTGAATTCTTGGGTTCAGGGGGACCCTCAAGGGAAGACCTGGGGAAGGACCAGTTAGACTGCCCTTCTCTTGAACCCCTCAGACAGCAGGCTGCTGCTGAGGCTGCTGGGAACGCCACAGGTACCCACAAGGTATACTGGGAAGATGGACTCCTGTACACTGAGTCAAGAGACCCCAAGCCTGGCATGACCAGGAGGCTGGTTGTACCCTTGTCTCAGCGTGGTTTCCTACTTACCTTGGCCCACGAGATTCCCTTAGCAGGTCACTTAGGCCAGACGAAGACGTGGGACAGGCTTGTCTCACACTTTCACTGGCCCCATATGAACGAAGATACCAAGAGTTTTGCCGCTCCTGTGTCACTTGCCAAGCCAGTGGTAAGTCAGGTGGCACGACAAAGGCCCCCCTTATACCAATGCCTGTGGTAGGGGTGCCCTTTGAACGGGTGGGGATCGACATCGTCGGTCCCATGGAACCACCAACAGCATCAGGGCACAAGTTTATACTGGTGGTAGTGGATCATGCCACCAGGTATCCTGAAGCTATTCCCCTTAGGACCACTACAGCACCTGTTGTGGCAAGAGCCCTAGTTGGAGTATTCTCCAGAGTGGGCTTCCATAAGGAGGTCGTCTCCGACAGAGGTGCAAACTTTATGTCGAGCTACTTAACTGCTATGTGGAAGGAATGTGGTGTCAACTACAAGTTCACTACACCCTATCATCCACAATGCAATGGGCTTGTTGAGAGATTCAACAGGACCCTGAAAGGGATGATTCATGGACTACCGGAAAAGCTTCGGCGTAGATGGGACGTCCTGATCCCCTGCCTCTTGTTCGCCTACAGAGAAGTCCCACAGAAGGGGGTTGGCTACAGCCCTTTTGAACTTTTGTACGGACATCCTGTAAGAGGACCCCTGTGTTTGGTGAAGGAAGGATGGGAGAGACCTCTCAAAAAGCCTGCAGCCAACATAGTGGACTATGTGCTTGGCCTCCGCTCGCGGATGGCTGAATACATGGAGAAGGCATCGGAAAACCTTAAGGCCAGCCAAGAACTCCAAAAAGCTTGGCATGACCAAAAGGCTGTCTTGACTGTTTACCAGCCCGGACAGAAGGTGTGGGTGTTGGAGCCAGTGGCCCCAGCAACACTCAAGGACAAATGGTCCGGGCCCTACACCATCCTGGAGAAAAAGGGAGAGGTCACCTACCTGGTCGACCTGGGAACTCCCCGGAGCCCCCACAGGGTGCTTCATGTCAACAGGCTCAAGGCATATGTCGACAGGAAGGACATGAGTTTGCTCATGGCCCTAGATGAGGGACAGGAGGAGGAGAGTGACCCTCTCCCCGACCTGCTCACTCAGAATCCTGACGATGGATCGGTAGATGGTGTTGTCTTTTGTGGCAGCCTCTCCGAACATCAACAGAGAGACTGTAAACAGGTTCTTCAGTCTTTCAGACATATGTTTTCTCTAACACCCAGTCAGACCGATTGGTGCACCCATGAGGTTGACACTGGTGACAGCTTGCCCGTTAAGAGTAAAATCTACCGGCAGCCTGATCACGTTAGAGATTGCATCAAGAGTGAAGTGCAGAAAATGTTGGAGCTGGGAGTCATTGAACCCTCGGATATCCCTTGGGCTAGTCCCGTAGTTCTAGTGCCGAAACCTCACACCCCGGGCGGTAAGAAAGAGATGAGGTTCTGCGTAGACTACAGGGGTCTCAATGCAGTCACTAAGACTGACGCCCACCCAATACCAAGTTCAGACGAGCTTATCGATAGATTGGCTTCGGCCAACTACTTAAGTACGTTTGACCTGACAGCTGGGTATTGGCAAATCAGGTTAGCTGAGGACGCCAAGCCTAAAACCGCATTTTCAACCCCTGGTGGGCATTATCAGTTCGTGGTGATGCCCTTTGGTCTGAAAAATGCACCTGCCACCTTCCAAAGGTTGGTGAATCAAGTCCTTACTGGGCTGGATGACTTCTGTGCGGCGTATCTTGACGATATTGCTGTCTTTAGCTCCACCTGGGAGGATCACCTGGTCCACCTGCGGAAAGCGTTAGAGGCTCTGCAAGCAGCAGGCCTCACTATCAAGGCCACCAAGTGCCAGATAGGGCAGACACAGGTTGTATACCTGGGCCACCTTGTAGGTGGAGGCCAGGTTCAGCCACTGGAGAGCAAGATACAGTCAATCAGGGACTGGGCTCCTCCAACCACCCAGACTCAGGTTCGAGCTTTCTTGGACCTGACTGGTTACTATAGGAAGTTTGTCAGGAACTATGGTTCAATTGTGACACCATTAAATGAACTGACAAGTAAGAAAATGCCAAAAAAGGTTCAGTGGACAGCGAGCTGTCAAAAAGCATTCGATGACCTAAAGCAGGCCATGTGCACGGCGCCTATCCTCAAGAGTCCGGACTACTCCAAACCATTCATTGTCCAAACAGATGCTTCTGAGTTGGGTGTGGGAGCTGTTCTTTCTCAACTGAATTTTGATGGTCAAGACCAGCCCATTGCTTTTATAAGCAGAAGGCTGACCCCTAGAGAGAAGAATTGGTCAGCTATTGAGAGGGAGGCCTTTGCTGTGGTTTGGGCCCTGAAGAAGCTGAGGCCATACTTGTTTGGCACTCACTTCAAGATTCAGACCGACCATAAGCCCCTCTTGTGGCTAAATCAGATGAAGGGTGAAAACCCCAAACTGCTTAGGTGGTCCATTTCCCTACAGGGGATGGACTTTACAGTGGAACATAGACCTGGTACTGATCATGGCAATGCCGATGGGCTCTCCAGATATTTCCACTTAGAACAAGAAGACTCACCTGGTCAAGGTTAGCTTATTGTTCCGACGTTTGGGGGGGGGTCATGTAGGAGAGTAGGGTCTGCAATCCTATGATCACCCAGATTTTTTGCTTTTGTTTCACTGGTTTACGACTTTCTCTGGCTGTGGGCCTGCCAATCAGACCCACAGCCTGGCTGTTCTCTTTCTAAATTACGATATGTACCCTAGGTGCATTTACCAATTGGTACTGGGCCACCTTATCAGACCCCGTAACGCAGGGCATAGGTGTACCCAGGGCCGCCAGGGGCTGCAGCATGTATTATGCCACCCCTGGCTGGCCGCCTAAAGTTGACACAACTGGCTGCATGACAGCTGGGGCAAAGTCGTGTAATCACCCTTTGCTTTAGGTATAGTAGCTCTATATCTAACCATACAATGGACACCCGAGTTCCTATCAGTCACTCCTATGGCAGGCCTTGACAATCCTGAAGGCAGAGTGCGTGGGCTCGTGTGAACTAGGTTCTGGCCCGAGCCGAGCCCGGTTGCAGCTTGCGGAATCAAGACCCAATGGCTGTTCCATGATAACGCGCACCACATCGGTAACTTCGGTGTCGCGTTATCAAGGCATGTCGAGTAAGGTGTCATACGAATCGGGATGCTGCCCCCTCACCAATTCTGGCGACGAGGTTAGCATTCCGCCCTTCTAGAGGGACACGACATGTACGTAACTGTGAACCCCGGTTAAAGTTAACTAAAGCCTCAGCTCCACAAAATGGATGCTGCCACCACAGACACGAGTCTGACCTCCTGCTGCTGGGAGTCCTTCCAGCGAGGAGAGCTTGGACAAAGGGTTTCCTGTCGAGGGCGGTGTTCGCACCGTCCCAGACAGGGTTTGTGTATTCTGGGTAGGTAGGGCTTTTGCGAGAAGGTGACTGCGGAGTGGCACCCCGGTGCTCACTACGCATCTGCCGGTCAGAACCAGTTCCAGGGGCGCCAGCCCTGGCCTGGGGAAAGTCCGGCAGGGGAGAGGGGTGTAACTACCCCCCTTCCTGGTCCCACCCTTAGGGCAGGACCTAGTCATGTACCCACCCCTTTCTTTAGGATAAAGACCGGAGCGGGGACCCTTCCAAATTAGATCATCTTTGAATCAAGAATACTTTCTACGAAAAGACTTCGAGACTCTTCTCAAGATTTCTCCCTTGTGACTAAGGAGTAGTCACCCTGCATCAGCGGGCACCATCTAAGAACTCTGCGGTTTGCTGTAAGTCCTTCCTCAAGGAATCCGACGGCCCAGCTCGACGAGAACCGGCTTCCCTGGCACCTCTGACCTCTACCCACGTCATCAGCTCAGCTGTGATCTGTGGGTGCGACGAGACCTCGAGGGACCGGCCATCATCAGAACCTGCACGCTCTTAACCAGCACGACCATCGAAGCAATTCTCTGGTGAGTGCTCTGGGGTCCGAGAAGCCCCGACCCTGAGCCGCTCCAGCACCGAAGTGCAGTCTCCCAGCATCTCCACGATCTGCGTGGGGCCCTTCTGCTCGCTGCTCAGCACGTTGTCTGGTCACTAGCCGCTGGCTTGTGCCCTTCTGTGACGACATCCGACAATCAACACTGCTGGTCTAGTTGCTCCAGACTGGCCCTTGCTTCCATCTTTGCGAGAAGCACCCCGGACCCTCCTGGTCCACTCACGACGCCATCTTAGGCCCACCACGTGGCCCTGAGACCTGCCAAGGCTTGTTGCCCCATCCTGGGCCCAGCGACGCCGACAGCATCATCCTTCGTGGGACAGCTCGCACCTCCACCGTGGTCGCCGACAACGCCTCCTGGTCCGTGAGACTGCAGAGCCTAGCGTCGCCCACTCACCTGGTCGAGGTGACGGCCAACCGGTGCCTTCCTGGTACCCTCTGACTACTGGCTAGTAGTACGAACTTGGTCCCCTCTGCTTTCAGGTATCATCAATCTCTGATCCAGGCTTGGATCTCTACGAACTATTCATCACTGGTCGCCGGCCAGCAACTCCTTTTCTTCCGGCTCCTGGCTCGTCAGCGAAGACCCCGACGCCTGTAAGACTAGTGCAGCCGCAGCCCTCGTGGCTAGGTAACTCGGCATTTCGGTGCCTGCATAGCCTCTTTACTCTAGGGTCCCGAGTCCCTCGCTTCCGACTTGCCTTATCGGGTCCGCCCGAGACCTTAAACTTTCCGTGTCCTCGGACACTTGTTTTAATTGTGCACTTGAAGTATTTTCCTAAGAGATTTGGTTTGTGCTTAGTACCCTGTCCTCATAAAGAGTACAGGGCTGTTGTGATTCTTAATAAATATACTGTTTATTTTCATAACACTCGTGTGGTGTCCTTTCACTTGGTGTTCAAGGGGTACATGTGTGGTAAACAGTTGGCTTAACGCGCCCTCTCGAGTCTTTAGCCTTAGGCTGCTCGTATCCACGCTACTAGGATAGCTGGTCTATAGGTTGACTTACAACCAATCACCATAAGGGTCGTTTGGAACGATACATAGCGGTCGCTAGAATAGCGAACGCTGCATATCGGGCCAACTTCTCACACCTTCATCTCCACGAGCCCAGAAGATTTCCTCGCGGCTCGTACCAGCTCGACCGTACTGAAGTGCACATCGTACATTCATCACCACGAGCCCAGCAGATTACATCGCGGCTCGCACCAGCCCGACCGTACCAAAGTAGGTGTCGTACCTTCATTGCCACGAGCCCAGCAGATTTCATCGCGGCTCACACCAGCTCGACCGTACCGAAGTACGTGTCGTACCTTCGTTGCCAAGAGCCCAGCAGATTTTATTGCGGCACACACCAGTTCGACCGTACCGAGGTACGCGTCCTACCTTCATCTCCACGAGCCCAGCAGATTACATCACGGCTTGCACCAGCTCGACCGTACCGAAGTACGTGTCGTACCTTCATTGCCACTAGCCCAGCAGATTTCATCGTGGCTCGAACCAGCTCGACCGTACCGAAGTACGTGTCGTACCTTCATTGCCAAGAGCCCAGCAGATTTAATCGCGGCTCGCACCTTCTTGATTGTACCGAGGTACGCGTCGTACCTTCATCACCACGAGCCAGGAGTACCTTTATTGTCACGAGCCCAGCAGATTTCATCATGGCTCGCACCAGCTCGACCGTATAGAAGTACGCGTCGTCCCTTCATTGCCACGAGCCCAGCAGATTTCATTGCGTCTCACACCAGCTCGACCGTACAGATGTACGTGTCGTACCTTCATTGCCACGAGCCCAGCAGATTTCATTGCGGCTCGCACCAGCTCGACCGTACAGATGTACGCGTCGTACCTTCATTGCCACGAGCCCAGCAGATTTCATTGCGGCTCGCACCAGCTCGACCGTACAGAAATACGTGTCGTACCTTCATTGCCACAAGCCCAGCTGAGTTCATTGCGGCTCGTACCGTACATCTCGCAAGCACGTGCGCATCGGACCATCTGGGGGGTACCCTTCTCGCCTTGGCCACTGTGAGTATCGGAGCCGCACCTGGATTCCTTCTGAACTGAACTGCCCCCTTTGAAAGGATACTTACAGTCGCTGTTTTATTCGAATCATTGTGGATTTTTGCTGTTATGTGGTCTTGTGATGAATATAAATAAAAAGAGTACCTATTTTTCCCTACAACCGGTGTGGTGTTTATTTGTAAGGGACCATGGGTGTTACTAGGCACCGTCATAAATGTTTTAGTCAAGTCAAGTCAAGTCAAAAGATTTACATAGCGCGCTACATACCCATAGGGTCTCAAGGCGCTTGAGGAGGGGTGGGGAATTACTTGTCGAATATCCAAGTTTTAAGTTGCTTTCTGAATGCTAGGTGGTTCTGAGTAAGGCGAAGGTGAGTAGGAAGAGAGTTCCAAGTTTTAGCTGCCAGGTAGGAGAAGGATCTGCCTCCCATGGTGGTTTTGTTGATGCGAGGTACAGTGGCAAGAGCTTGGTTGGAGGATCGTAGCTGACGAGAGGGGGTGTAGAAGGACAGTCTTGTGTTGAGGCATTCAGGTCCAAGTTCGTAAAGTGCTTTGTGTGCGTGGGTTAGGAGGCGGAAAGTAATCCTCTTATTTACGGGGAGCCAGTGGAGGTTTTTCAGATGACCAGAGATGTGTTCTTTACGCGGGATGTCTAGTATGAGCCTGGCAGAGGTGTTCTGGATGCGTTGGAGTTTTTTCTGGAGTTTTGCGGTGGTACCGGCGTAGAAGGTGTTGGGTGACCGTTTTACGAGTTTCGGAATGTTTTTTTGAGCATGCGAAGAATGTTGAAACAAGATGATGAAACGGCGTTGACTTGTCTGGTCATCGAGAG
Organism: Lissotriton vulgaris; assembly: GCF_964263255.1. NCBI lineage: Eukaryota > Metazoa > Chordata > Amphibia > Caudata > Salamandridae > Lissotriton > Lissotriton vulgaris. The sequence goes on from NW_028253554.1 coordinate 466,111, forward strand.
TGAGGAGTCAAGGATGACGCCCAGGTTCCGTGCGTGGTCTGTCGGGATGGGTGCCTTTCCAAGGGCCTCTGGCCACCAAGAGTCGTCCCAGGGTGAGGGGGAGGTGCCTAAGATGAGGACTTCTGTTTTGTCGGAGCTCAGTTTCAGACGGCTGTGCTTCATCCACTCGGCTACTTCTTTCATTCCTTCGTGTAAGTTAGTTTTGGCGGTGTTAGGGTCTTTGGTGAGTGAGAGGATCAGTTGAGTATCGTCAGCGTAGGAGATGATGTTGAGGTTGTGTTGGCGAGCGATGGTCGCAAGGGGGCTCATGTATACGTTGAAGAGGGTGGGGCTGAGAGAAGATCCTTGTGGCACGCCACAAATGACTTCAGTGGCCTCTGACTTGAATGGTGGGAGGCGGACTCTCTGGGTTCTTCCGGTGAGGAACAAAGTGATCCATTCCAGTGCTTTTCCTTGGATTCCGACGTTTCTGAGGCGCTGTAGAAGGGTGCTATGACAGACTGTGTCGAAGGCAGCGGAGAGGTCGAGGAGGATGAGGGCAACTGTGTCTCCGTTGTCCAGTAGAGATCGAATGTCGTCAGTTGCAGCGATGAGTGCGGTCTCAGTGCTGTGTTTGGCTCGGAAGCCGGACTGTGAGGAGTCAAGGTATTTGTTGGTTTCGAGGAAGGCGGCGAGTTGATTGTTGACAGCTTTCTCGATGACTTTGGCAGGGAATGGAAGAAGCGAGATGGGGCGGTAGTTTTGAGTTCGGGGGGGTCAGCTGTGGGTTTTTTCAGAAGGGCGCTGAGTTCTGCGTGTTTCCAGCTTTCCGGGAAGGTGGCGGAGTTGAAGGAGCAGTTGATGACATCTCTGAGGTGTGGTGCTATGATGGAGTCTGCTTTGTTGAAGATGTGATGAGGGCATGGGTCAGTTGGGGATCCTGAGTGGATGGAGTTCATAAGGCGGATGGTGTCCTCAGTGGAGATTGGGTTCCAGTCGTTGAGGGTGTTAATGGGGGGTGAAGGTCCTGCAGAAGGTTGGGTGGGTTGGTCTCCGGGTCGGTTGTCGAAGCTGTTGTGGATGTCTGCGATTTTGTTGTGGAAGAAGGAAGCTAGGGAGTCGCATAGGGCTTGGGAAGGGGTGATGTCGTTGGAGTTGGCTGATGGGTTGGTGAATTCTTTGACGATGTTGAATAGTTCCTTGCTGTTGTGGGCGTTGTTGTCTAGTCGGTCTTTGAATGCGGCTTTCTTGTCAGACCGGATTAGTTGGTGGTGTATGCGGGTGGCGTTTTTGAAGGCGTCCCTGGTGCTGGTGTTTGGGTCTTTTTTCCAGGCCTTCTCGAGGGAGCGACAGAGTTTCTTCGATTTCTTAAGATCATCGTTGAACCAGGAGGCGTTTTTGCTGCCTGGTTTGCTTTGACGTTTTTTCAACGGGGCTAGAATGTCGGCGCTGTTGGATATCCATTGGGTGAGGTTAGTGGCTGCTTGGTCGGGGTTTGTGGAGTGGACAGGAGGGTTTTGAAGAAGCGATGAGGAGATCTGGTTGATGGTGATTTTGTTCCAGTTTCTTCGCATGGTGGGTTGAGGATGGTTGTAGATTGTGGACTTGTTGTATGTGAAGTGAACGCAGCTGTGGTCCGTCCAGTGGAGAGCTGTGGTGTGACTGAAGGAGACATGTTTGCTGGAAGTGAAGATAGGGTCTAGTGTGTGGCCAGCAATGTGGGTGGGGGTAGTGACCAGTTGTTTGAGTCCGAGGTTGGCAAGATTGTCCAGAAGGGTGGTGGTGCTGCCGTTGTTGCTCTTTTCCAGGTGAAAATTGAGGTCTCCCAATAGAATGTAATCCTCGGAGGGGAGGGCGTGTGGGGTGATAAAGTCAGTGATGTCGTCACTGAATTGTGCACGGGGTCCTGGACGCCGGTAGAGGAGGGTGCCTCTGAGTGTGGTTTTGGGGTCGATGTGGATCTGGAAGTGGAGGTGTTCGGCGTTGGCGAGGTAGGCGTCAGAGCTGGTTGAGATGCGGATGGAGTTCTTATGGACGATAGCCATGCCTCCTCCTGTTTGCTCAAAGCGGTCCTTACGGATGATCTTGTATCCTTCCGCGATGGCAATGGCGATGTCTGGGGCTGAAGAGGCATTCATCCAAGTTTCTGTTAGTAAGGCGACGTCCGGTGAGATGGTGTCGAGTAGATTCCAGAGGTCGAGGGCGTGTCTGTGGACCGAGCGGGTGTTGAGCAGGATGCATTTTAGGTGGTTGGTGTCAGGTCTCTGAGTGGTGTTGGTGGATGAGGAGCAGGATTTGGTGCCGTCAAACTTGCAGGAGTTGCAAGAGAAGGGTCCATGGGTGAGTCCAGGAGCGGCTTGGACGCAGTTGGGGGAGCGGCCGAGGTTAAGGGCTAGGAGGGTGGAGGCGTCGTAAGTAATGCGGGAGGGCTGGGCAATGCAAGGGCCAGGGGGTCTGGCGTTGGGCGCGGTCCAGGCGCGGACGGGCGTAGACGGGCTTACCTTTGGCGCACCTTCGGCGCGGCCGTAGCGCGTGGACGCTGCACGTGGGACCATCTGACATAAATGGACAGTGGAGGGGGCGGAGTGTGGGAGGGGCAGCAGGGTGGCGGTAGTGTTGCTGAGGGACGGGCCTGGGGAGATCAACAACAACAAAATGGAGGGTCCGAGGGAAAGGCAGACAGGGGTAGCAAACACAGGAATACAGCGAGTGAGCAGTAAGCACAATCTGAACAAAAGCGCTGATAAAATTAAACACCACTACAAGCTATCGAGTGAACAGCAATCCAGACATCACATGCGCAGACAAGCCAATAGTGATCCCAATAGCGCTGAAAGAGGCAGATAATCAACAGAGGCGCTACGCGTGTGAGGCGCCAAAATACAAAGGCAGCAGCAGTTCAGTTTTCAGCGCGCTACAACGATACCAGGGAGCGTCACAGCTGAAGCACAGGAGGAGCGTGGTGGAGCGACCGTACTGAAGCTGGTCCGGGTGGTCAAAGTTAGGCTGGGAGAGAGGAAGGCTCGATGAACGTGGGTGGGAAGGGCAGCAGGGAGGCGGTAGTGTGGCTGAGGGGCGGGCCTGGGGAGATCAACAACAACAAAAAGGAGGGTCCAAGGGAAAGGCAGACAGGGGTAGCAAACACAGAAATACAGCGAGTGAGCAGTAAGCACAATCTGAACAAAAGCGCTGATAAAATTAAACACCACTACAAGCTATCGAGTGAACAGCAATCCAGGCATCACATGCGCAGACAAGCCAATAGTGATCCCAATAGCGCTGAAAGAGGCAGATAATCAACAGAGGCGCTACGCGTGTGAGGCGCCAAAATACAAAGGCAGCAGCAGTTCAGTGTTCAGCGCGCTACAACGATACCAGGGAGCGTCACAGCTGAGGAGCGTGGTGGAGCGACCGTACTGAAGCTGGCTCAAAATTAAATCTGACTGCTCGCGCCACTTTACCAGAAGGGCGAACGCAGGGTATCTAAGGGGTAGCTCCGTTCTTGACTGGATGAGCTAGGTCCCTACTTGGTCAGAGGCTCTAACTCTGCCATCTAGAGACCGCCAAGTCTAACACCTATGTTCTGGTTCAGGGAGATCATGACCTGATAGTTTGCCTTGACTGATTCTATTGGAGCAGAGTCAAAACTGATTTGCATATGGCTAGGTCCAAACTTAGAGGCTCATTAGGTTGTTGGGCAGATTGCCTCCGCCAGGGTGGTGGTGGTCACCGCCACCCTGGCGGAGGCAATCCGCCCGACATCCATGCCTGCATTCCTCCCTGCCAGATTAAGATGGCGGTGGGGACAGCGGCGGACGGAAAGACCATCCGCTGCTTTACCGCCGCGGTCGCCTTGTGACCGCGGCGGTAATAGAATAATATGGTGGCGGTGTCCTATGGACACCGCCAGACATATTACAATGTCCACATGAAGGGGCCTTTCCGCGGCGGCAATGCCGCCACAGAAAGGCAGGCGGTGTTTGCTGCGTGGGGCCCCTGCGGGCCCCCATTTGACGCCAGCTTAGGGGGAGGACAGGGGGGGTACCTATGGTTTGTGTGCCATTCAGGGAGGACCTGCCCTGGCAGTTCAAGCTGGACAGTTCCTACTGGAGGAGGCTCCAGACAGTTTTGCCCATGGCTGGGTCCAAACTGAGGTGGCATGGTGGGCAAAGGGTCAATGGTTTGAAATGCTACCCGGAGTGACTACCAGTGGTTAGACTTATTGCAAACATCCCTCCCATCACCCTTTGTGTGTCTGATAACCAATTAACTGCTGCCAGAGCAGAGATGACGGGGCCTCTCCCACCTCTGCACCTTGGTGCCTTTACACCGGCTGCAGCAGAAATAGCCACGCCTCTGACTAAAATCACATGCTAACACCACAGTATAGGGAGGCGCTCACTATCTCCACTGCCCCATTTGTCTAACCTTCTAGAATCCTCACAAGGTAGTGGGGCAGGTGGCCTTTTCCAGACCGGTGCCCTCAACCTTGCCAGCACTAAGAAACTCGCGTCCACATGTCGCCACTTGTGATGGCTTTGGAACAGGAACGCGGGTGTGGTTCTTCGGTCCCCTATCTATAGAGTGTTCAATACTCTGGACAATGCTTGGATGTATTCTGATTTGCCTTGTGATTCTGGGCACCCTTCGGCCTGCATGGTTGATAAGGATGTTGGATGAGGTGTGGCCGATACGGGAAGTGTTGGGCGAGGCACATGAATTTCAAGGACGTGATTCAAACGTGCTTCTGTGGACATAGCTGCAATTTAGTGCCGCAGAGAGAGTGAAAATTAACCTACTATTCTGATGAAAACACTAATGTGCAGTTATGTGAATTGGCTCAGCTCCATTCTTAGTCTGCCCAGCAATATACGGTCTTTATATGTTTCCTGATTTATTGCTCTGCAAGAACCTTAACTAAATAATAGCTATTCAAGAACGTTTACAATGCAGGACACGACTGCAGACATGTGGCATGCTTAATTCCATGCACAATCACTTTGCCTTCTTCATTGCCTTCTGATTTTTCGCAGGCCAGCAACATCTGCTCTGCTCTGGTCATGAAGGGACCTGGCATCAGCTTGCAGTAAGAACACAAGGCATCCTAGGAGTTGTGACAAGCACCTGTTTAGAGATTGTGATTCAGATCTTCTTACACTTTGTCATGAGTTTGCATCACAAAAGAGATGCAATCCCAGCAAACACTCTTCTGGTGGGACTTACTTTTCAATGAAAATCGTGGTTTGTGAGGGAAAGTTGCCCACCTTAACACACAGTAGGAGCACCTCTTTCTCTCAGACAAGCATACCATGGGGTATATTGCAATCCCATGCAAACACCCATTGCTTTTGAGGTAAATCCCTCTCTACTAACATTGACAGATAGAGATTTGAGCAAAAGAAGTATATCTCATCAAGGCAGGCGAAACATTGGAGCAGTTTTTAAAAGTCTTCATATTTTTCAAACTTTGCATGTGCGTTGCATTGTACTACACACATAGGGCCCGATTCACAGGACTAACTTAAGACAAAATACTAAACTTACTACTTTTGGTATTCACAGAAGTTAGGATTTTGTCTTACGTTTGTTTTAAGACAAACTTAAGACAGACTTAAGACAGATTTAAGACAAACTTAAGACAGACTTAAGACAGACTTAAGACAGTGTGCCTGTGTGAGTCCATGGTGAGTGGTGTCTGTGCGAGTGCAAGTTGAGCAGCGTGCCTGTGTGAGCCCAGGGTGAGTGATGTCTGTGTGAGTCCAAGGTGAGTGATGCCTGTGTGAGTCCAGGGTGAGTGATGTCTGTGCGAGTGCAGCGTGAGCAGTGTGCCTGTGTTAGTGCAGGGTGAGTGATGTCTGTGTGAGTCCAGGGTGAGTAGTGTGCCTGTGTGAGTCCAGGGTGAGTGATGCTTGTGTGAGTCCAGGGTGAGTAATGTCTCGGTGAGTGCAGGGTGAGTGATGTCTGTGTGAGTCCAGGGTGAGTTATGCCTGTGTGAGTCTAGGGTGAGTGATGTCTGTGCAAGTGCAGGGTGAGCAGTGATGTCTGTGCGCGTGCAGGGTGTTCAGTGATGTCTGTGCGAGTGCAGGGTGAGCAGTGATGTCTGTGTGAGTGAAGGTTGAGCATTGATGTCTGTGCGAGTCCAGGGTAAGTGATGTCAGTGCGAGTCCAGGGTGAGTGAGGTCTGTGTGAGTGCAGGGTGAGCAGAAATCTCTGTGCGAGTGCAGGGTGAGCAGTGATGTGTGTGCGAGTGCATGGTGAGCAGTGGTGTCTGTGCGAGTGCAGGGCGAGTGATGCCTGTGTGAGTCCAGGGTGAGTGATGCTTGGGTGAGTCAAGGGCGAGTGATGCCTGGGTGAGTCCAGGGTGAGTGATGCCTGTGTGAGTCCAGGGTGAGTGATGCCTGTGTGAGTCCAGGGTGAGTGATGCCTGTGTGAGTCAAGGGTGAGTGATGCCTGGGTGAGTGATGTCTGTGTGTGTGCAGGGTGAGTGGTGTCTGTGCAAGTCCAGTGTGAGGGAGGTCTGTGTGAGTGAAGGGTGACCAGTGATGTCTGTGTGAGTGCAGGGAGAGTGATGCCTGTGTCAGTCCAGGGTGAGTGATGCCTGTGTGAGTCCAGGGTGAGTGATGTCTCTGTGAGTCCAGGGTGAGTGATGTTTGTGCGAGTGCAGGGTGAGTGATGCCTGTGTGAGTCCAGGGTGAGTGATAGCTGTGTGAGTCCAGGGTGAGTGATGTCTGTGCGAGTGCAGGGGGAGTGATGCCTGTGTGAGTGCAGGGTGAGTGATGCATGTGTGAGTCAAGGGTGAGTGAAGCCTGTGTGAGTCCAGGGTAAGTGATGTCTGTGTGAGTGTAGGGTGAGTGATGCCTGTGTGAGTCCAGGTGAGTCCAGGGTGAGTGATGTATGTGTGAGTGCAGGGTGAGTAGTGTGCCTGTGTGAGTCCAGGGGGAGTGATGCCTGTGTGAATCCAGGGAGAGTGATGACTGTATGAGTCCAGGGTGAGTGATAGCTGTGTGAGTCCAGGGTGAGTGATGTCTGTGCGAGTGCAGGGGGAGTGATGCCTGTGTGAGTGCAGGGTGAGTGATGCATGTGTGAGTCAAGGGTGAGTGAAGCCTGTGTGAGTCCAGGGTAAGTGATGTCTGTGTGAGTGTAGGGTGAGTGATGCCTGTGTGAGTCCAGGTGAGTCCAGGGTGAGTGATGTATGTGTGAGTGCAGGGTGAGTAGTGTGCCTGTGTGAGTCCAGGGGGAGTGATGCCTGTGTGAATCCAGGGAGAGTGATGACTGTATGAGTCCAGGGTGAGTGATGTATGTGTGAGTCTAGGGTGAGTGATGACTGTATGAGTCCAGGGTGAGTGATGTCTGTGTGAGTCCAGGGTGAGTGATGTCTGTGTGAGTCCAGGGTGAGTGATGACTGTGTGAGTGCAGGGTGAGTGATGTCTGTGTGAGTCCAGGGTGAGTGATGTCTGTTTGAGTCCAGGGTGAGTGATGCCTGTGGGAGTCCAGGGTGAGTGATGTCTGTGTGAGTGCAGGGTGAGTAGTGTGCCTGTGTGAGTCCAGGGTGAGTGATGTCTGTGTGAGAGCAGGGTGAGCTTTGTGTCTGTGTGAGTGCAGGGTGAGTGATGTCTGTGTGAGTCCAGGGTGAGTGATGTCTGTTTGAGTCCAGGGTGAGTCATGTCTGTGTGAGTGCAGGGTGAGTTATGCCTGTGTGACTCCAGGGTGAGTGATGTCTGTGCGAGTGCAGCGTGAGCAGTGTGCCTGTGTGAGTGCAGGGTGAGTGATGTCTGTGTGAGTCTAGGGTGAGTGATGCCTGTGTGAGTCCAGGGTGAGTACTGTCTGTGTGAGTCCAGGGTAAGTGATGGCTGTGTGAGTCCAGGCTGAGTGATGCCTGTGTGAGTGCAGGGTGAGTGATGTCTATGTGAGTCCAGGGTGAGTGATACCTGTGTGAGTCTAGGGTGAGTGATGTCTGTGCGTGTGCAGGGTGAGCAGTGATGTCTGTGCGAGTGCAGGATGTTCAGTGATGTCTGTGCGAGTTCAGGGTGAGCAGTGATGTCTGTGTGAGTGAAGGTTGAGCAGTGATGTCTGTGCGAGTCCAGGGTAAGTGATGTCTGTGCGAGTCCAGGTTGAGTGAGGTCTGTGTGAGTGCAGGGTGAGCAGAAATCTCTGTGCGCGTGCAGGGTGAGCAGTGATGTGTGTGCGAGTGCATGGTGAGCAGTGGTGTCTGTGCAAGTGCAGGGTGAGTGATGCCTGTGTGAGTCCAGGGTGAGTGATGCCTGTGTGAGTCCAGGGTGAGTGATACCTGTGTGAGTCTAGGGTGAGTGAGGCCTGTGTGAGTCCAGGGTGAGTGATGCCTGTGTGTGTCCAGGGTGAGTGATGCCTGTGTGAGTCAAGGGTGAGTGATGCCTGGGTGAGTGATGTCTGTGTGAGTGCAGGGTGAGTGGTGTCTGTGCAAGTCCAGTGTGAGTGAAGTCTGTGTGAGTGCAGGGTGAGCAGAGATCTCCGTGCGAGTGCAGGGTGAGCAGTGATGTCTGTGCGAGTGCAGGGTGAGCAGTGCTGTCTGTGCGAGTGCAGGGTGAGTGATGCCTGTGTGAGTCCAGGGCGAGTGATGTATCTGTGAGTGCAGGGTGAGTAGTGTGCCTGTGTGAGTCCAGGGTGAGTGATGCCTGGGTGAGTGATGTCTGTGTGAGTGCAGGGTGAGTGGTGTCTGTGCGAGTCCAGGGTGAGTGAGGACTGTGTGAGTGAAGAGTGAGCAGTGATGTCTGTGTGAGTGCAGGGAGAGTGATGCCTGTGTGAGTCCAGGGTGAGTGATGCCTGTGTGAGTCCAGGGTGAGTGATGTCTGTGTGAGTCCAGGGTGAGTGATGTCTGTGCAAGTGCAGGGTGAGTGATGCCTGTGTGAGTCCAGGGTGAGTGATGGCTGTGTGAGTCCAGGGTGAGTGATGCCTGTGTGAGTCAAGGGTGAGTGATGCCTGGGTGAGTGATGTCTGTGTGAGTGCAGGGTGAGCAGAGATCTCTGTGCGAGTGCAGGGTGAGCTGTGATCTCTGTGCGAGTGCAGGGTGAGCAGTGGTGTCTGTGTGAGTGATGCCTTTGTGAGTCTAGGGTGAGTGATCCCTGTGTGAGTCCAGGGTGAGTGATCCCTGTGTGAGTTCAGGGTGAGTAATGCTTGTGTGAGTCAAGGGTGAGTGATGCCTGGGTGAGTGATGTCTGTGTGAGTGCAGGGTGAGCTGTGATGTCTGTGCGAGTGCAGGGTGAGCAGTGGTGTCTTTGCGAGTGCAGGGTGAGTGATGCCTGTGTGAGTCTAGGGTGACTGGTGCCTGTGTGAGTGCAGGGTGAGTGATGCCTGGGTGAGTGCAGGGTTAGTGATGTCTGTGTGAGTCCAGGGTGAGTGATTCCTGTGTGAGTCAAGGGTGAGTGATGCCTGGGTGAGTGCAGGGTGAGTGATGCCTGTGTGAGTCAAGGGTGAGTGATGCCTGTGTGAGTTCAGGGTGAGTGATGCCTGTGTGAGTCAAAGGTGAGTGATGCCTGGGTGAGTGATGTCTGTGTGAGTGCAGGGTGAGCTGTGATGTCTGTGCGAGTGCAGGGTGAGTGATGCCTGGGTGAGTGCAGGGTTAGTGATGTCTGTGTGAGTCCAGGGTGAGTGATGCCTGTGTGAGTCCAGGGTGAGTGATGCCTGGGTGAGTGCAGGGTTAGTGATGTCTGTGCGAGTCGAGGGTGAGTGGTGTCTGTGTGAGTCTAGGGTGAGTGATGCCTGGGTGAGTGCAAAGAGACTTGTCTGGGTACTCCTAGAGATGTGTTCGCCAAGTCACCTGTTTGGAGTGACCACTGCACCTCCTGGCCTGGTCACCCCCACGCTCCTGTGCATCTCCTGCTCTCAGCCCCAGCCACCCGAGGGCCGCCGAGCACACCAGCCTCCCGACACCCCAGCCACCCGACACCCCAGCCACCCGAGGGCCGCCGAGCACACCAGCCTCCCGCCACCCCAGCCACCCGAGGGCCGCCGAGCACACCAGCCTCCCGCCACCCCAGCCACCCGAGGGCCGCCGAGCCCGTGCCAGATTTTCCCGGCGCCCTAGCCCGCAGCCCCGCCCCCCCGCCAGCCGATTGGCTCCCGCTCCCGCCCCCCCGCAGACCCTTCCGACCGGCTCCCTTATTAAGGGGAGCCCGACCTGAGCCAGGGAGTGACCACTGCGCCTCCTGGCCTGGTCACCCCCACGCTCCTGTGCATCTCCTGCTCTCAGCCCCAGCCACCCGAGGGCCGCCGAGCACACCAGCCTCCCACCACCCCAGCCACCCGAGGGCCGCCGAGCAAACCAGCCTCCCGCCACCCCAGCCACCCGAGGGCAGCCGAGCCCACGCCAGAGTTTCCCGCCGCCCTAGCCCGCGGCCCCACCCCCCGCCAGCCGATTGGCTCCTGCTCCCGCCCCCCCCCACAGACCCTCCCAACCGGCTCCCTTATTATGACATCCCCAGAGCGACCGCGCAGCGGACGCGCGCAGCGGGAGCACCGATTGAGCGCCGAAGGTGCGCCAAAGGTAAGCCCGTCTGCGCCCGTCCGCGCCTGGACCGCGCCCAGTGCCAGGACCCCTGGCCTCTGCAGACCCCAGCCCACCCGCCGGACGTACGACGCCGCCACCCTCAGCGCACTCAACGCCGGCCAAATCCCAGGATGCTACCGAGCCACCCCGAGACGCACCCACGGACCCTTCTGCTGCAACTCCTGCAAGTTCACCTGCATCCAGACCTGCACTACTCCAACACCAACCAAGACCAAGACGAGCAACAGCAGCAGCCACCTGAAATGCATCCTGCTCAACACCCGCTCCGTCCACAGACACGCTGTCGAGCTCTCGAACCTGCTCGACACAACCTCACCAGACGTCGCCTTCCTCACGGAAACCTGGATGAACGCCTCTTCAGCGTCCGACATCGCCATCGCCATCCCAGACGGCTACAAGATCGTCCGAAGGGATCGCATCAACAACACCGGAGGAGGCATCGCCATCGTCCACAGGAACACCATCCGCATCACGACCAATACCAACGACACCCTCGCACCCGCCGAGCACCTGCACTTCCAGGTCCACATCAACCCCAAGACCACCCTCAGAGGCACCCTCATCTACAGACCCCCGGGACCACGCACACAATTCAGCGAAGACATCGCCGACTTCATCAGCCCGCACACCCTCCCCTCCGCTGACTACATCCTCCTCGGGGACCTCAACTTCCACCTGGAGAACAACAACGACCGCAACACCACCACCCTGCTGGACAACCTCGCCAACCTCGGACTCAAGCAGCTGGTCACCACCCCCACCCACTACGCCGGACACACACTCGACCACGACTTCTCATCCAGCAAGGACAACGCCTTCAGCCACGCCACCGGACTCCACTGGACGGACCACAGCTGCGTCTACTTCAACATCAGAAGGACCACGATCCACCACCACCAGCAACAGGTTGCACGCAGAAGCTGGAACAAGATCACAGCCGACCAGCTCGCGACCGCCCTGAGCAAGAACCCACCCAGCAGCGCAACGAACCCCAGCCAAGCGGCCACCAACCTCACGAAGTGGTTCAGCGACTGCGCAGACGACCTCGCCCCTCTGAAGACCCCACCTAGCAGACCCGGTAGCAAGAAAACCCCATGGTTCACCGACGAACTCAAGAGCTCCAAGAAGAACTGCCAAGCCCTTGAGAGAACCTGGCGCAGAGACCCAACATCGGACAACATGACTGCCCTCAAGCTCGCCACCCGAAAACACCACCAACTCATCCACGCCACCAACAAAACCGCATTCAAGGAACGACTGGACAACAACGCACACAACAGCAAGGAATTCTTCAACATCGTCAAAGAGCTCTCCAACCCCAACGCCGGAAACAACGACATCACCCCTTCGCAAGACCTCTGCAACTCCCTCGCCTCCTACTTCCACAACAAGATCGCGGACATACACAACAGCTTCAGCACTCAACCGACGCACGCCACGACCGAACCACCGCCCCCCACCACCACCCTCCGCGCCTGGACCCCGATCAGCACCGAAGACACCGTCCGCACGATGAACTCCATCCACTACGGATCTCCGACCGACCCCTGCCCTCACCACGTCTTCAACAAGGCCGACGCTGTCATCGCACCCCACCTGCGGGACATCATCAATACCTCTTTCGACACCGCTACCTTCCCGGAGAGCTGGAAGCACGCCGAACTCAGCGCTCTACTAAAGAAGCCATCAGCCGACCCCACCGACCTCAAGAACTACCGCCCCATCTCGCTGCTCCCGTTTCCTGCAAAAGTCATCGAGAAGACAGTCAACAAGCAGCTGGCCGCCTTCCTCGAGACGAACGGATCCCTCGACATCTCGCAGTCTGGCTTCCGGGCCAACCACAGCACTGAGATCGCCCTGATCGCAGCCACCGATGACATCCGAGCTCTGCTTGACAACGGAGAAACAGCGGCCCTCATCCTCCTAGACCTCTCCGCGGCCTTCGACACTGTCTGCCACCGTACACTAGTGCAGCAACTCAGCAACGTCGGAATCCAGGGGAAGGCACTGGAGTGGATCATCTCCTTCCTCGCCGGTAGGACACAGAGAGTCCGCCTCCCCCCGTTCAGATCTGAAGCCACCGAAGTCATCTGCGGCGTTCCTCAAGGCTTCTCACTCAGCCCAACCCTCTTCAACGTGTACATGAGCCCCCTCGCAGACATCGCACGCCAGCACAACCTCAACATCATCTCCTACGCCGACGACACCCAGATGATCCTCTCCCTCACCAACGACCCCGCCACAGCCAGAGCCAACCTCCACGAAGGGATGAAAGAGGTAGCCGAATGGATGAAGAACAGCCGCCTGAAACTGACGGAAGTCCTCATCCTGGGATCCTCACCCTCCGCCTGGGACGACTCCTGGTGGCCCCCAGCCCTGGGCAGAGCACCCAAACCAACAGACCACGCACGCAACCTGGGCTTCATCCTGGACTCCACCCTCTCCATGACCAGACAAGTCAACGCCGTCTCCTCGTCGTGCTTCAACATCCTGCGCATGCTACGAAAGATCTTTCGGTGGATCCCCACCGAGACCAGGAAGACGGTCACCCAGGCCCTCGTCACCAGCCGTCTGGACTACGGCAACTCCCTCTACGCTGGCACCACCGCCAAACTCCAGGAAAGACTTCAGCAGATCCAGAACGTCTCAGCACGACTCATCCTGGACATCCCCGCCGCAGCCACATCTCCGGACACCTGAGAGACGTGCACTGGCTCCCGGTCACCAAGAGAATCACCTTCCGACTCCTCACCCACGCACACAAAGCCCTACACAACCAAGGACCAGGATACCTCAACAGCCGCCTCAACTTCTACGCTCCCAAACGCCAGCTTCGATCGACCAGCCACGCCCTCGCCACCGTCCCCCGCATCCGAAGAGCCACCACAGGGGGGCGGTCCTTCTCCTACCTCGCCGCCAAGACATGGAACTCCCTCCCGACCCACCTCCGCCTGACCCAGGACCACCTCGCCTTCAGGAAGCAACTCAAGACCTGGCTGTTCGAGCAGTAGCGGACCCCCCTCCCCTAGCGCCTTGAGACCCTCTGGGTGAGTAGTGCGCTATATAAATGCTGTGATTGATTGATTGATTGATTTCTCAAATCTGCTTGAGAATACAACATACTTAGGGGACGATTTACACTAAAGTAACGCAGCACGGGGCAGCAGGGCATTTTGCTGTGCTGCGATAGTTTGGAAAGCACAGCGATGCAACATATTTACAAGAATATAACGTATCTCACTGCTTCCCCTGCGCTGGCGCAGAAACTGCAGCCGTGCGCCAGCGCAGGCACCATGGTGCCAGGGTGCCTGCTTCGTGGGGAAGAGGCCCCTTCCTGCACAAAAGCAATCACAGGAGGCTTTTTCCCCTTTCAATGCGTGCTGTAGAATGCAGCAGGCACTGAAAGAGGAAAAAACAGGGAGAAATGAAAACATTTCTCCTTGTTGCGCCTTACTACGCCTCCTTTAGGGTGGTGTAGCATTCAGACGCATCTCCAGATTTACGATTTCTTGTAATCTAGAGATGTGTCTCGTTCTGCGGGTGTTGCGTGGGAACACCCACAGCAACACCCATGGAACGCCCCTTCCACACACTGTGCTGCGTGTCAAGGGACCGTATTTACAAGGAGAGGAAAAGGCATGCAGGGTGGCTTTTCCTGTCCTTGTAAATATGGAGGAGCCCCCTGCGCCACCCGTACATCGAGAAAAGTGACATAGTGGTGGAGCAGGGGCTTGTTAATGTTCTGTGAAGACTCTGTAGGGTTCTAAGCTGCTGGTTAGCTTTGCTCTCTTTCATGCCTCGTCAACCTTAGGAAGGTCAGGGGCATGTGGGCGTGGTCCGGGTAGGGGGGGGCATGTGTGCGTGGTCCGGGCAAGGGGGCATGTGTGCGTGCTCCGGGCAGGGGGGGTGTGTGTGCGTGCTCCGGGCAGGGAGGGCGTGTGTGGGTGGTCCGGGCAGGGGGGGCGTGTGTGCGTGCTCCGGGCAGGGGGGGCGTGTGTGCGTGCTCCGGGCAGTAGGGGTGTGTGTGCGTGCTCCGGGCATGGGGGGCGTGTGTGCATGGTCCGGGCAGGGGGGGGGGGCGTGTGTGCATGGCCTGGGCAGGGGGGGCGTGTGTGCGTGGCCTGGGCAGGGGGCGTGTGTGCGTGCTCCGGCAGGGGGGGCGTGTGTGCGTGGTCCAGGCAGGGGGGGGTGTGTGCGTGGCCCGGGCAGGGGGGGTGTGTGTGCGTGGCCCGGGCAGGGGGCGTGTGTGCATGCTCCGGGCAGGGGGGGCGTGTGTGCGTGCTCCAGGCAGGGGGGGGCGTGTGTGGTGCTCCGGGCAGGGGGTCGTGTGTGCGTGGCCCGGGCAGGGGGGACGTGTGTGCGGGGTCCGGGCAGGGGAGGCGTGTGTGCGTGCTCCTGGCAGGGGGGCGTGTGTGTGTGGTCCGGGCAGGGGGGGGGCGTGTGTGCGTGCTCAGGGCAGGGGGGGCATGTGTGCATGGTCCGGGCAGGGGGGGCGTGTGTGCGTGCTCCGGGCAGTGGGGGCTTGTGTGCGTGCGCCGGGCAGGGGGGGCGTGTCTGCGTGCTCTGGGCAGGGGGGCGTGTGTGCGTGCTCCGGGCAGGGAGGGTGTGTGTGGTCCGGGCAGGGGGGGCATGTGTGCGTGCTCCGGGCAGGGGGGGAATGTGTGCGTGCTCCGGGCAGGGAGGGCATGTGTGCGTGCTCCGGGCAGGGGGGGCGTGTGTGTGTGCTCCGGCGCAGTGGGGGCGTTTGTGCGTGCTCTGGGAAGGGAGGGCGTGTGTGCGTGCTCTGGGCAGGGGGCGTGTGTGCGTGCTCCTGGCAGGGGGGTGCGTGTGTGCGTGGTCCGGGCAGGAGGGGGCGTGTGTGCGTGGCCCGGGCAGGGGGGGGCGTGTGTGCGTGGTTCGGGCAGGGGGGGCGTGTGTGCGTGGCCCGGGCAGGGGGGGCGTGTGTGCGTGGCCCGGGCAGGGGGGGTGTGTGTGCGTGGCCCGGGCAGGGGGCATGTGTGCGTGCTCCGGGCAGGGGCGGCGTGTGTGCATGGTCCAGGTAGGGGGGCGTGTGTGGTTGGCCCGGGCAGGGCTCCCCACCCTGCTGAGGACGCCCGGCCTCCTCCGCCCGGTGAGACTGGTTCCTCCTGTTTCTGCTCCAGCCGCAGCCCTTTGCCCTGAATGTGTGGAGTGCTGTGGTGAGCTGGGTCCGGCCCCCCCAGGTCCTGCCTGCCCAGCCAGCTGCGGCCTCGACAGCTGCTCTTAACGCTTGAACTCTGAGCCCCGTTCTCTTGATCTTCACTTTTAAGCAAACCCTAGAGATCATATTTTCCACAAAAAGTGTTGGATTTGGAAAACTCTGTCACGAGGTAAAAAGTCATGTGGTGTTTTGTGAAAGTCCGACATGTTTACTGACAGGTGTCTGCATTTGGTTGGTCGCGGGGACAAAATCCCTTGCAAATGGCAAAAAATGTCAAATGAAGTCGTTGACAATCCTAGGGGCATATTATCAAGGGGGTTTATCTCCGCTTTTTTGGCTTTAAAAACCAAGAAAACGGAGATAAAATGATCTCCCTATTACCTAGCTGTCGCTAACACCAGTTAGCGACAGCTAGTAGGAGAAAGCGTCCATCTTGGGCCCCACTTTGCCTGTCAGTGATATTTATCACTAATGACATGCAAAGTAGGCGTGCCAAGATGTTAGCGACTGGAAACAGTCCCTAACATCGCTATCTCCTATTACCAACTTTTGGAGATATTCGCGCTAAGCGCGAATATCTCCAAAAGCTAACACCTGCCCTGAGCAGTTCTTAGCCATGTTATCCAATGGGAGGTGGATAACATGGCTAAGAGTATTAGCTCGGTAATGCATGAATATCGCTGACTTTTCAGCGATATTCATGCATTGCGGCCGATTTTTATCGCATTTGCGATAAACCTTGGTAATACCAAGGTTTATCTGCGATAAAAATCGCCGCAGCTCAGCTGTAAATTTTTGTCTCTAACCAAGCAATAGCGATAATTATCGCTATTGCTTGGTAATATGACCCTTAGTTCGGTCAGATGTCCCGTCCTTTGTTAGATTCACGAAGACTCTTCAGTCTCTTCGGGCCCTTTGCCGAATCCTCGACCGGCAGAGCCATCACTTTCCATTTAGCTGCAGTCATTTTTGACCTTTCACCTACTGTCTTGGACACTCAAAGCTGTGAGTGCCCCGGAGAGGCGGGTGGGCATACTAGGTACTTGAAAGACCTGCCACAGACAGTGGCTAATGGCCCATTTAAATGGCCTTTTCTTAGTTCACGCTGCTCAGAGTAAATTGGGCATTTTGCATGGATTTTTAGTTCGTTTTTTTTTCTGGGTGTTTTTTGACACAGTAATTGTGACTGCAGAATTTATTCTCCTATGCATTCTGTATCCCTCCCTTCCTTGGTACACTATGGGGCATATTATTATTAAGAAAGGTGTTAAAATTATCGCTGCTTCAGCACCAGGAAACTGCCGCTAAAACGGCGATAATGGGCTTGATAATACGCCCTTGTGCATTCCAATAGAAGCCCAGGTTAGATGTGCAGGACATCTAACTTGGGCTTCTATTGGAATTCTATAACGCATATTATCAAGCCCATTATCGCCGTTTTACCTGCAGTTTCCTGCCGCTAAAGCAGCGATAAATTTACCGCTGTTTCTTGATAATATGCCCCTCTATCTTTTGCATCGTGGCCTTTGTTCCATGTACTTTTGTGATTATCGTGATTAGATATTTGGCATGTCTGCATTTAGTGCAGACGTGTAGAAACACGCCAACACTAAGGCTGACTCATACACGGCGGTAGTTCCAAGCGTGCAAGATTTGAAAGCCTTCGCGCTCTTTATTGTGTGTCATTTCAACGCTTTTCTTTCATACAATGGGGGAGAACTAGATAGAACATCGTAAAATGGACTCGTGAACCCTTTGATGCAGTTCAGTTCAGTTTCTTTATTCAGAAAGTTCACCCTTCCATGAAAGTACATGCATATAAAACAATCCCCATTACATCGACATAAGTACGTCATCACATTCATATAAATTGGAAAAAACATATCTATACATAGCACAACATTTTAAAACTAGGATTAAAAACAAAGAATACATGCGAGTCATTACAATAATAAACTGCCATGTGCCCTCACATCATGTCTTAACAAGCATTGGCATAGCCAAAAGGACTTGCCTTTGGGACCTTATCAGTGTTTAGTTCTCCAGCACAATATCCTTTGGGAAACAACATCGACTGTTGCATGGCTAAACACTTATAAGGTCCCAAAGGCGAGACCTATTGGCTATGCCAATGCTTGTTTTTAAAGGTGTCTGGCGTGTCATGGGGTGGCCCAGGGAGGGACTCCCGGTTAGGTTTCTTCAACCAGCCTTAGTCCTTAATTCGGAGTCACAATTATAGGCCCCGACAGAGTCCACACCCAGGGCGCTGGGAAGCCGCTGCAACGAATGAATACAGGTCACTTATCACTGCAAAAGGATGATGCGAAGCGCGGTGCACCAATGCCTGTAATAAAAATGAAAATAATAAAACCATTGCCTATAACTTTAGTGGCACGGAATGTTTGCGTCCCAGCACCCAGACGTTGTAAGACGCGCACCCGTCTGCAAGGGAACTGAGTCATTTTAATGACACATGCAAATGTAATTCTTATTGATGAAAAATAAGTACTTGGTGTTGAATTACTGTAAGCTGAAGATATAATATAAAATACAAGGATGAGACAAAAAACAAACATTAACATAACAACCTAGGAGCAGATTTACAATAACTGGCACCGCCATGCATATCAGCAGGGACGCGACAATTATTTTGCGTGATGGTTGAAACCCCTTGCGCCATCTCGGATGCGCTGCATTTACAATGCGACGCACCATGGCGCAAGGATAGAGAGAGGCGTAACGCATCAGACTGCGTAAAGGTGACTTAGTGCTGGAGCTGTGTCGCAAGCGTGATGCAATTCCAGCACTGCCCAATACTTACTGCGCTGCGTCACTCCTTTAACCTGCTACAAGCAGGAGTAAAGTTTTGATGCAGGGGAGACGTAAAAGTGACTCCGTGAAATGTTGTAGCTTTCACTGCGTCACTGGTACAGGGTTTCCTTGCGACGAAACGCCCGCCCTGCATACATTGGGACAGATTTATGACGACTGGCAATTCCGTGCAAATCAGCAGAGATGCGCCAATAAGATGCGTTATGCAAGTTTACCCTTGCGCCACCACAGATGCAGCGCATTTACAATGTGGCGCATCATGGTGAAAAAATAAACAGATGCGTGACGCATCTCCCGTCGGAAGGGTGGCTCATTACTGGAGTCGTGTTGCAAACACAACGCAACTCTAGCAATGCTCTTGAACTGCCCATACACAACGTGGTGCGTCAAACTTTATGCCTGCTTCAAGCAGGTGCAATGTTTTGACGCAGCGGCGTCGGAAAAGTGACTGAGTGAAATCTTGTACATTTCACCCATGGGCTCCGCTTTTGCATTTCAGCTTGACGTGTCTTCCAGGTTCCTAGTCCGTTGGCTCGTGAGGCCCTGGAAGACTCCATTTTGAATCTAACTTGCTTTCCTGGTACATCCTGGCTTGCTCCAACTTCCCTGCAAAGGAAAGGTTCCTCAAATCTTGATGGTCTGCTCCGGAGCCAATCTTGACATCCAGCATGGGTTTCGTTTGCCAAGGCTTGTTGGGTCCAGTCTGGATACCAACACCGCAGTCAATTGGATCCTTTGTGGGACAGCTCGAATCCAGCTCTTGGTTGTCGTCGACGCCTCCTGGTCCTCGTGGCTGAAGAGACAAACTTCACATCTTCACCTCAAATTACCCGACATCTGGCGGCATCTTTCTATCGCCGCCCTGGTCACTGGCAAGTGACCCAGACTCTGTCCCTTCTGCTTTCAGGTTCTACAGATCTTGGATCCACCCTTGGATCCGCCCAGACACTTTTCCTCTGGTCGCCTGCAGCACTTCTTTGCAGCTCTCCATTGAAAACGACGACAAAACCCGACACGAAAAGACACCTATACACCGGCTTCCCTGGGTGAGGTAACACGAGTACTCCGGTGCTCCCGTGGGTCTTGACTCTCAAAGTGTCCTAGTTTAAAAGGGTTCCATCGTAATCTATCCGGAAGTGTCCTTAAACAGTAACTTTGTAACTTCTTCGTTTCCCTTTATAAGTCAATGGTAACTCGCGACTGTGTTCAGACACTGAACGCCTCTCCCCAGGGCCTCCTACTTCCTAACCTTTGGTTGTTTAGAGTAGCCCCAACGATTCCACAGGCCCCAGGCCTGCTTTCTAATTCTCACATGGTTCTTATACCCCTATTTTAGTATATGGTTTGTGAGGCCCCTAGGGCATAACGTATACTGTGCAACTTATGGTATAGTAATTAAGTAACTTGTATTGTACTTTTACCTCTGAGCTCATAAAGAGTGCATAGTGGTTGTGTTTAGAATAAATACATATATATTTGATATATACCTTGTGTGGTGTCCTTTCATTTGGGACTCAAGGGATTACAATTGGTAAAACAACTTGCTTATTACGCTCCCTGAAGTCTTAGCCTGAAGACTGCTGGTCCAGGCTACCACTAGGATAGCTTTCTATAAGGTTGACTTTACAACCACCATCAACGAGGGTCGATTAGACTGGTGCAAGGTGCCACTAGAACTAGTGGACATCATATGCCAGGCTAACTCCTCACAATGGTGTGCAGCGGATCGGATAAGAGCTTGCATTGCTTTACCAAATGATCTTGAGAATATCATTTGAAAGATCACATTACGGTACCTGTAGGTACATATGAATCAAGTCTTATATACATAAGTTCTACTGAACTTAGCAGTTGTAGGTGGTAAGGGCTTAGCACACCCTGACTACTACTCCTAGAGAGGTTCTAGTAGGAAAACAAATAGTGTAGGTAGTGAGGTTCCGTGACAATTGTAAGTGATGTTTTCGACTCGCACGAATATGGTCGAGTCTGGTATCTATGAACCGCAAATGACGAGTTTAGTAAGTATGCGCAGTTTCGCTGTGCTAACTTAAACCGTTCGTTTGTTATGTGGGTTTTCCATCTGTACCCACGGGTTCCATCTTAGATACGGCATCCATCTTGTCTCTTGCCCTCAAGTAGCCAGCGAACGGACGCTGTCCGCTTCGCGACCCTGGGACTCCCAAGATATTTGCGGAAGACACATGTCCTTTGTAAGTGTCTTTATGACGAGGGGGATGATACTGTAAGGCAGATGGCCCCGCTCGAGGCTCATCTCGCCGTGCCGGTTTATTGTCTCAGCCGTGCATCTCATTAGGCACGTCCCTTTGATGCCTGTATCTCGTGTTTCCCGATACCTCCCCTTTTACACCCTTTCCGATCTCCCCACTGTCTCCGTCTTCCTCTGCACCTGTCTTTGTTCCTATTTCGATTTGTTTTACTGCCGATTGGAATGCACTAATGTTGGGAAGATGGGTTTTTACAGTTGGGAACCGCCAAATGTTTCCGCACTTATGTTCCGGACTTTGTGTGTATCAAAGTGACCAAAGCGACCCCTCTGGGGGATAATTATGGGAACCGGGTTGTAAACCTTTGTGTATCATGTTGTCCTATGGGTAAATTCTGTATAAAAGGAGCGATCCACAGAACCAATTTGAAGCAGTCTCCCCAAGTTGCACGTGTTGTACTTGTCGTGACTTCTGTGTTCCCTGCAGTAAATAAAGCTTGAATCTTTGACGCCGAAGGAAGTGTCCCGTGTCTCTGTCATTCGTACGCCGGAGCAGGTTACCCACGAAGGTTTCAGGTGTTGTGCCCTGGCACCGCTGGGTCTTAAAGAACCCAGTCCTTCAGTTGGCGCCCAACGTGGGGCTGCATCAGTGGTACCGGTCCAAGCCCGACGATCGTGAGGAACTTCGTGTGAAATCTCCGAGGGAAGGTGCACTCCGCTTCATCGATCCTGTTGTCGAAACAAGTGGCCCGAAGACTTTTCCCGCGAAGATTCCCGCCTCCTGACGGCTGCGATGGACTGCTGCCCTGACTGTAGACCTGTTTTGGCGCCTGGCGTAGACCTTGGTATAGCGAGATTATTGACAGGCCTTCCTGGAGACGCCATCGATCTTTGAGTTAAGTATTTGTGGGTCGCTCCCAGAGTTCTTGGTTGTTGACACTTTAGCGAGTGTTTTTGTTGTTGACGCTGTGTGAGTGTTTTGTCGGTGACACTTTGCTAGCGTACTTTGTTGTGTTATTTGACGACTGCAGCCGCCAAAAACCGAGGGTTTTTGCTCTTTGCTGGGACTTGGTAAATCCCGTAACCCTTGAAGTTTGTGAAACTCGGCTAGTGTGCAAGATGCCTGGTCGTAGTACTTTGTTCAGTTGTTTCAGACCTTGTAGTATGGATTCCCGACTGGAGGACTCGTGTCCGATACCTCCGGTTGGAACTCCGACTTATGAACTGTACAGTAAACATGGGCTAGGCCCAATTACCTTTAATGATTATTGGATTCGCTACACAAAGAAGGACGGTGTCCTTAGTTGGCCACCTCATGGTAGCTTTGAGACCCCGATCTTAGATAACCTAGAGGCTAAATTGTTCGAGAAAAAGTCAAGGCCGGCCATGTTTGATGCCTTTCAGTTGTGGCGTAAAGAAGCCCGACAGAAAGAAATCAAACAGACTAAACGAAATCAGAGAGATAATGTTGCTACCATTGTAAAGAAAGCAGAGCAGTTCCAGCATGATAAGGAGGTTAAGGAAAAGGAAGTGTTTGACAGATTACAGCGTATGACTATAGATAAGTGCTATCCTGCTTTGCCTACGGAGTCGGACAAGAAGGATGAGTCAGTTGAGGATCCTTTAATGTCCTATCTTATGAAGTCGCCACCTCCGTATGTACAGGGTACCATAGCTCCTGTGATTCCCCCTGTACCTGTTCCTGCACCTATTCTTCCTTTACCTGTTCCGCAACCTGCACCCGCTCTTCCGACTGTTCCTGCTCCTTCGTCTGTTGCTATCCCTACTGCTACTCCGCTTCCACATACTCCTGCTCACGCTACTGCTCCTGCTCTGTTAACTCCTGCTGTTGTTTCTGTTTCTACTCCTTCACTTGTTAGTCCTGTGTCCTATACTTCTCCCTCTACTCGTAGTCGTAATTCTCCTCTTGCGGCTAGCTTCTTTCATTCGCTCGGACCTGTTCTTGGGTCCGCTGGTTCAGACGGTCCTCAGAGACGTAGTCAGCTTCCTGGTAACAGGGAACGTGCTTCGCTATATAATATGGCGATGGGTTGGATGACGCACCCCCTTAGAAATCCACCACGTATTGTACTCAACACGTTTTGTCAGTTCAATATACCAACCCAAAGATTCGTGTTCGAGGAAATGTGTAAGGTCCTTCGCGATCAGATATCGGCCGACACACCTGACGAGGTTCTGACCGCTTTATCTGATCTACAGCTTCAGTTCTCAACTGGACTGATAGTGGATACCAACGTTCGCCGAGCTGTTGAACGGTTGCTATCTTTTCGTACCACTCCTATACCTCAAGCCCTTTTTGTTGAAGATGTTGAAAGACTGCCAGATGAGTCTGGTCAGTTTCCCATGCGGGAAGTTCCACCAGTATGGATGCCTGCTAATCCTAATGCTCAACCTCCGGTATTGGCACATTTCCAGAGAGTGTGGATACATCTCCCATGGAAACGATCGGAAGTGTTACAGGTAAAGCAATCTTTGCCTGACCCTCGCAAAAATCCTGCAGGGTATTACAAAGAATTGTCGCAGCTCGTAGACGCTACGATAATGAATCTTGCCGATATCGACATGTTGTTCGGCAATGTTGTGCCGCAGCCAGTATGGGCTAAGATTCGTCAGGAAAATCATCCAAATGAATTAGGTGGTGCTTGGGCGGCCATTGTAGCGGCGGATGCTCGACAAGTTGGTGGTGCTAAACCCGATCAGCTGATTGCTGATCTTCCTCAAAGAATAATAACGTTAATGAAAACTCTTATGCCAGCTATGAGGGTAAATTGGGACAAATTGTCAGCTTGCAAACAGAAAAAGGACGAGAGTGTCTCCGACTTCTTTACGAGGTTCGAGGAGGCGTTCATTGATCACAGTGGTCAGGATATGAGCACTGAGGGTGGTCAAAGGTTGTTCGTGGATAAATTTGTTTCGAACTTATTGCCCGATTTGAGCAATAAACTAAAGAATTCAGAAAGTGCATGGGCCGTTTCTACTTCAGCTCAGATATTGGCCACGGCACAATATTATGAGAACAGAGAGAAAGAAGAGAACGGCCGTGCTGATAAGAAGACGAAAGAGCTTAAAACTAAAGTGTTGCTTCAGCAAGCGTATCCTCCACGTTCGAATCAGAATAATTCTCAACAAAATAGATCGCAGCCGCAATCGAACCGATCACAATCTCGTAATGACTCCTCTTCCCAAAGATCATCGTTAGGGTACAATCAATGTGCTTATTGTAGACAGGAGGGTCATATCAAATTCAATTGTCCTGTTCTAAACGAACGTAATAGTGGTAACTCATCTAGAGGAGGTCGTGGTGGTTCACAGCAGGCACCACGTGGTAGAGGTCGTGGTGCTCAGAATGATCGTTCAGATAACTCATCAAATTCCGATAATTGTTTTGATCAACGTGGATCGTCGCAAGGACGATCTGCGCAGTACAATGTAGACGATTATTACGTCGATCAGGGAACTGACGATAGTAATTACTAGGACAGCCATAGACAAGGAGAGGGAGTAGTATCAGTTCCGGTTGATCAGAGAGGGCCTTACGTCGCAGTTGCTACATCGGGCGTCGTTGAGCCTTTTCTGTTGGACACTGGTGCAGCGAAAAGTTCTATTAAGCATTCGAAACTCCCTGGCGCACCTTTGTCTGGCTTAACAAATGTTTCCGTTGGATTTTCTGGCGCCCCCGTTAGCAATCCAGTTTCGCGCCCTTTGCCCCTTACAATTGGGCCTCGTGAGCTAGAAGCTCCGTTGATTTTGACTACTGGTTGTGGTGAAAATCTTTTGGGCCTGGATTTGCTTAAACGTTTGTATGCAACCTTGTATTGTTCTCCTGCGGGTGTAAAGCTTACGTTGGGAGAGAGGGTTGTCTCTCCTATGTACTTGTCTCTCGATAAGCTTCCACCGGAATTGAGTTCTCTTCCTGCGTCTTTGTGGGCAACAGGTCCCAATGATGTGGGCCTGCTTGATATCTCACCTTATGTTGTTCAGTTGAAATCTAATGTGCGGTTGCCACGTATTCCCCAGTATCGTATCTCTCTTGATGGTGAACGAGCACTGTTGGCGATCATCGATGATTTGATCGAGAAAGACGTTATTGAGGAAACACGGGGAAACGTGTGCAACAGCCCTGTACTACCCATTCTAAAACGTACTGATCCTTCGAAACCACCTGTTTATCGTTTTGTTATCGATTTACGGGAGGTGAATAAAATTGTGATTCCTCAGTTCCCCGTTGTGCCTGACATCACGGCGCTACTGACTCTGATTCCAGCTTCTGCATCGTGGTTTTCGGTGATTGATTTGAAGAATGCGTTCTTCAGCATCCCGATTGCAGAAGAGAGTAGAGACCTTTTCGGTTTCTCTCTTGGTGGACGCAGCTTCCGGTTTAAACGCGCTCCTCAGGGCTACTGTGAAAGTCCATTGATTTACAGCCAAGCCTTGAAGGGTCAACTGGATGCGTTTAGGTTGCCGGCTGGTGCGGCCTTAATCCAATACGTCGATGACCTATTGGTGGCTGCAGATACTCAGGACATTTGCAAAATTGCTACGGTGTCGTTGCTGCAACATCTCTGCGAGTTAAATCACAAGGTGTCACCTTCTAAACTCCAATATTGTTGTCAAGAAGTAACCTATCTAGGTCACTTATTGTCAAAGGAGGGAAGGCGGTTGACCCCAGAGAGAATTGCAGCAATTGCGCGAATGGCTGTGCCAACAACCCAAAGAGATGTGCGTGCCTTTTTAGGTATTACATCGTACTGCAGGCAATGGATTCCAAATTTTTCATTGCTAGAGAAACCATTAGTGGCTCTTACGTGCAAGTATGCTTCGACTCCTTTACCATGGACGGAAGAATGTCAGAAAAGTTTTTCTGAATTACGTGATTCATTGTGTTCGGCTCCTGTGTTAGGTACTCCTGACTATAGCAAGCCGTTTACATTATATGTTCACGAGAGAGAAGGTTGTGCGTTGAGTGTCTTAACGCAACCTTTTGGTGGTAAGCAACGTCCATGTGCATATTTTTCCTCGACCTTGGACCCGGTAGCTAGAGCATTGCCGAGTTGTTTGAGAGCAACAGCGGCAGCCGCGGTCTCCATCCGACAATCAGCAGGATTGGTCATGGATAATATGCTTACGGTGATGGTTCCGCATGCAGTTGACACTCTTTTGAATCGTACGAAAACTCAGCACTTGACGAGTGCGAGGTTGTCTGGGTACGAGTTGACGCTGTTGGCAAGCCACATTCAAATAAAACGTTGTAATGTTCTGAACCCGGCAACTTTGTTACCAATTAGCTCAGAGTCAGATGAAATAACAGAACACGATTGTTATTTGAGGACAGAGGAGGAAACAAAAGGTCGAGTGGACCTTAAAAACACCCCATTGGAAGACCCAGATGGTACACTGTATGTGGATGGTTCATGTTTCAAGTTGCCGAATGGCGATGTGACTACTGCATATGCTGTTGTAACGTTGAATACTGTTGTTGAGACTGCAAGATTAAATCAGAATTCTGCCCAAGCTGCAGAGCTGATCGCTCTCACTAGAGCGTGTGTGTTAGCGAAAGGGAAACGTGTGAATGTGTTTACCGATAGCCAATATGCCTTTGGCGTCGCACATAGTTTTGGACGGTTGTGGAGAGAGAGAGGTTTTCTAACATCGCATGGTACGAAGATTCAGCATGGCCAGCTTGTGAATGATCTTTTGGATGCACTTACGTTGCCTAAGCAAGTGGCGATTGTCAAATGTAGTGCGCATCGTAAGGTGACTGATGATGTTGGTCGAGGTAATGCGTTTGCGGATGAGACTGCTAAGGAGACTGCCCGGAACCTTAGCACTCGAATGTATGTGACGAGTTCGGTTAGGTGGCCTACAGAATCGAGTATGTGTGAGGACACTATCGAAAGTGTGAAAGCAATTCAGAATGAGGCCACCGAGACAGAAAAGACGAAGTGGAAAGAAAGTACGGGAAAGTTGGATGCGAATGGTTGTTGGATTGATTTATCGGAACATAAGAGATGGATGCTGCCTGATGCGTATGTGCTGGCTGTTGTGACTATGGCGCATGGGTTAGCACATATTAGTGCGAAAGGTATTTGCAAGTTGCTGTCCCCTGTGTGGAAGAATGATGGTATTACGAAATGTGCTGAACGATTGGTCAAGAATTGTATGGTATGTATGTTGTACAATCCTGGCAAGGGAACCCCAACTCCTCCTGGTAGTTTTGCTCCCCCTTCATGTCCCTTTGAGGTGATCCAATTGGACTTCATCCATATGGAGCGATGCAATAACCTGAAATTCGTTTTAGTTGTGGTTTGCGCGTTCTCCCGATGGATCGAGGCCTATCCCCTCAAAGACAATACTGCTTTGTCTACTGTGAAAATCCTACTGAAGGAATACTTTCCTCGGTATGGAATGCCTAGAATCGTGTGGTCAGATAACGGAAGTGAGTTTGTGGGGAGTGTGATGAAGAGTGTGTGTAAGGGCCTTGGAATTAATCAGAAATTCCACAGCGCCAATCATCCCCAGTCAGCTGGTTTGGTTGAAGGGTATAACGGCACCCTTAAACTAAAACTAGCAAAGATTCAGGCTACGACTGGTCTCTCGTGGCCTGACGCTTTACCCTTAGCATTACTGTCAACAAGGGCAACTGTACACTCCCGAGTAGGGCTCAGTCCCTATGAAATAGTGTTCGGTCGTCCTGCCAATGTGTGGGGGGTCCCTAGACCGGGTGCTTTTTGTGATCTTGAGTATCCAATGTTGATCGATTATCTTCATGACTTGACTGCTAAACTGAGGTTAATTCACCAACAGGTTCACGAAGCATTGCCGACGCAGACGGAGGGTCCAGGCCACCAGCTCCAGCCCGGAGATTGGGTGGTGACGCGCAACTTCTCGCGCAAGAACAATTTGGATCCCAGGTTCACTGGACCCTACCAGGTCCTCCTTGCCACGAGAACTGCAGTTCGTCTTGAGGGGCGGAAAAATTGGGTGCATGCCACCCATACCAAGAAAGTCCCTATCCCGTTGCCAGCAGACTCGTGGGTGAGGAGAGGCATTGCATCAACTGAAACCGAAGGATTGCCGGCGTTTGTACCTTTCAGCGACGCACAACCTGTCGGAGAATCCTCAGTGCAGCAGAAAGACATTGTTGAACATTTGTCAGCAAAAGACTCAAGACCAGAACATTCAGCTGATCAACAGGACGTGGTCCCTTCAACGGATCCTTTGTTTGACGAACAGACACGTCCTGGGAAAACCCGATACTTTTTGCGATCTAGCACTAAAGACTAATAAAAGATCCTGTTCTGTCCCTTGATAATTGCATTATCCCGTTTTCCACGATCAGTTTGAACATTTGTATCATTGTGATTATTTTTGTACATATTCATTGAGCTTCGTTCCTTATACTTTTTGCTTCCACAGCTGAGAAACATTGTTTTCGCATATATATATATTTGTGAAATAAAGGCCGTAGGGCCGCGCGCGTACTTCCTTCTGGTTAGTAGGTCTTGACGCTAGGTTAAAGACCGTCGGTTCCTGGGAACTCCTAGGGATTGACTGCTGCTACACAGAACGAAGTGCGTCAAGAAACGTTGCGGACGGTCATAGGGAATGGCATTTTCGAAGCTGACGGACTTGGAAGGAGCTCAAGCGCATAGATTCAAGCTGCAGCAACTCAGTCGTACCAAATGTTTTATATTCCAAATATTCGTATTTTTTTTGACTGTTTCTGCATTATTGGCGGGTGGGGTGTATTACACGATGTCTTACTTCTTACCTTCTGCTACACCTACTCCTACCCCTGACCCTAAACTTACCTCCACTGCTTCTCCTCATTCTTTTCATATCTTACCTGAACACGAACAGGCTAGACGTGCAGAATTCCGCAACAATTCCTTTATTCAGCTCCTACATCAGCATCAGTTAGTGGTTAACACTACTAATTGTTGGGTGTGTGGGTTGATGCCACATACTACGGATAAGGGAATTCCATATCTGGTGTTACCGTATAGTTCCCAAGGGTCTGCTCGAGCATTTCAAACAATGTTTCGAAGCGCACTGGGTTTCCACCCCATTCGAGAACCACGTTCCCCCTACTCTGGTCCTACCTCGTATCAAAAACCTTTGTCTATAGCAATAGAGGATTTAGATAGCGATATCTATGATCCCTCGCTTATTCCTGAAGAAGAGGTACAAGCCTATAGGGTCCTAAGTAGAGGCGAGTATAGTGTGTTCACTAGTGAAAAGCAGCTTAAAAGCTCGCCTCCGATATGGGTCGTACCCCACATTGGTAATTTTTGTCTAATAGGTCGTGGCCGAAGATCGAAAGCCCGACTTGGAGAGAGTGCTTGCACTGAAAATTACATTCTGCCGATGGTCTCGTCCCCTGTGTTCCTGGCTGCCAAGGGTACCTACTTTATCTGTCATGATCGTGCGTATGCATGGTTGCCCTCTGACTTCATGGGCTCATGTTTTATCGCAAACTTGTTGCCTCCGACGTTTACTGTAGATGCAGATTATCACAAGACTAGAGTTGTGAGAGGCGTAATTAGCGAAGAGGATACTGCCGGTCAAGAGGCAGGAGACTTTTTCAAGGGTTTCCTCCCG
The DNA here is from genome assembly GCF_964263255.1 of Lissotriton vulgaris. NCBI lineage: Eukaryota > Metazoa > Chordata > Amphibia > Caudata > Salamandridae > Lissotriton > Lissotriton vulgaris. The sequence goes on from NW_028253554.1 coordinate 495,490, forward strand.
TTTTGGGGACCTATGGTTAATAGTAGGAACCTGAGACAGTTGACTCGAGTGGTAGAATCGACAGCTAATATTACTGCCAGTGCCCTTGGTAATATCACCACAGAACTTCAGGCGGATAGACTTATGACGTTACAAACCGTATGGTTTTAGACGTGATCTTAGCAGATCGAGGTGGGGTATGTAAGGTGATCCATTCGAGCTGCTGTATTTTCATTCCTGATAACGCTCCGACTGTCTATCAAGCCATCTCGAAGTTGCATAAGATCTCCGAATCCATACACGTGGATGTAGGGGATTGGACGCTACTTGGATGGTTTTGGGGCCTAATGTCGACTTGGGGTTGGAAGATTCTGATGATCATCGGAGTCGTTGTGGCGTTCCTGTTCACGTGTTGCCTTTGTGTGCAGTGTGGTCCTGCCTCATGTGGCCTCTGTGCTACAACGTGTATGAGACAGCCACCTGTTACCAAGGGGACTCGGTTGGACAGAGCTATGCTACAGCAACATCTCGATGGTCTGATGAATATCGAATATGATTCCGACTAGTGCTTGCCTACATGAGGGCAAAAGGAGCGTCTGAGGTTCCGTGACAATTGTAAGTGATGTTTTCGACTCGCACGAATATGGTCGAGTCTGGTATCTATGAACCGCAAATGACGAGTTTAGTAAGTATGCGCAGTTTCGCTGTGCTAACTTAAACCGTTCGTTTGTTATGTGGGTTTTCCATCTGTACCCACGGGTTCCATCTTAGATACGGCATCCATCTTGTCTCTTGCCCTCAAGTAGCCAGCGAACGGACGCTGTCCGCTTCGCGACCCTGGGACTCCCAAGATATTTGCGGAAGACACATGTCCTTTGTAAGTGTCTTTATGACGAGGGGGATGATACTGTAAGGCAGATGGCCCCGCTCGAGGCTCATCTCGCCGTGCCGGTTTATTGTCTCAGCCGTGCATCTCATTAGGCACGTCCCTTTGATGCCTGTATCTCGTGTTTCCCGATACCTCCCCTTTTACACCCTTTCCGATCTCCCCACTGTCTCCGTCTTCCTCTGCACCTGTCTTTGTTCCTATTTCGATCTGTTTTACTGCCGATTGGAATGCACTAATGTTGGGAAGATGGGTTTTTACAGTTGGGAACCGCCAAATGTTTCCGCACTTATGTTCCGGACTTTGTGTGTATCAAAGTGACCAAAGCGACCCCTCTGGGGGATAATTATGGGAACCGGGTTGTAAACCTTTGTGTATCATGTTGTCCTATGGGTAAATTCTGTATAAAAGGAGCGATCCACAGAACCAATTTGAAGCAGTCTCCCCAAGTTGCACGTGTTGTACTTGTCGTGACTTCTGTGTTCCCTGCAGTAAATAAAGCTTGAATCTTTGACGCCGAAGGAAGTGTCCCGTGTCTCTGTCATTCGTACGCCGGAGCAGGTTACCCACGAAGGTTTCAGGTGTTGTGCCCTGGCACCGCTGGGTCTTAAAGAACCCAGTCCTTCAGTAGGTGCACACACCACACCATACTATCCATGTCTTTAAGAGCAGGAGGTAGTACCTCCCTGCCAGATGCCAGCAATCTGCAGACAACTAAGTATGACACCTTCACTTTTCAGGAGGTGAGAAGCTTGTGTGTAGTCAGAAGGACAAGGACAGAGTTCAACCACCCAGCACCTGGTAGAGCTGTTAGTGGCAGATGCCATAGAAAAAGCATCAGACCCAGAAGCACATGGTAGCAGGGAGGGGGGCCATCCTTCATCAGAAGAGAGTCACCATGGGGATGCCCCACTGGTCTCTGAAGATGATGAGGATGTAGATCAGGATGAGGTTAATGAACCTAACCTGAACACAGGACTACCTGAGAGTGGAGAGGACCTAGGAAGGCCTCCCTCCATTCCTCCACTTAGGTCTAATGATGTGAACAGAAGACCCAGATCCCTTTCCAGTGGATCTGAACATTCTGACTCATCAGTAGGGTCCAATGCCTCTGCTCTAAGGAGAATGACTTCCCCTCAGAGAAGAGAGCACAAAGTTAGGATGAAAGAAGTCAAGCTTAGGATCAAGAGGCAAGAAATTGCCCTTGCCAAAGGGACCATGGCTCTTGAAAGAGAGAAGAAATTGTGTGGGCTAGAGCCCACTGGTGGCAGCAACAACCCTAGTGGTAGGGAAAGGTCTCATGATCATAGAAACCTGAACAAGATTGTCCCTCCTATCAGATTGGGGATGGCATCCACAAGTGTATAACTGCTTTGGAGAGGGCTTGCAAAGTACAGCAGGTACCCCAAAGTCAGTGGGCAGCAATCTTGTGGCTCTCCTTTGCAGACAAAGGTAGAGAGAAGCTCCTTACTGTTAGAGAAGAGGATGCTGACAACTGCAATGTCCTGATGAGTGCTCTGATAGATGGGTTTGGCCTAACCACTGAGCAGTACAGGTTGCTGTTCAGAGACACCCAGAAGACACAGACTCAGGACTGGACTGATTTTGTAGATTGTGCTGCTAAGGCTCTGGACGGTTGGTTACTGGGCAGTAAAGTAAGTGACTAAACAGGATTGTATAACCTTATTATGAGAGAACAGATTCTCAATAACTATCAGAACCAGCTATTGCATCAACACCAGGTTGACTCTGATTTGACCTCTCCCCAAGAATTGGGTAAGAAGGCAGACAAATGGGTCAGAACCAGGGTGAAGCAGAAGGTACAGAACCATGGTGGTGATCAGAAAAAGCAAGACCAAAAGGGTGGGGGGAGAAAGCAAAAGACCAGAAGACTTCTCAAGGTCCCCAAAAAGCTTCTAATGGTGGGGGTTCCCAACAATCTTAGAAGAAAGAAGGTCCAAAGAAACCTTGGAGCAAGATTTGTAAAATAAATACTCACTGGACCAGTGATTGTGCCAAGAAGGAGACAGCTCCAGCCACCATTGCCCCTAAGACAACTGTTCAGCTCCAAGTGGTGGTTCTCAACAGTAGGATTAACCCTGGGTACTGAGATGGATTCTGGCCTAGTCAGAATACCAACTCAAGCTGTTTTGATCTGTGATGGGGACATAATCATGTCCTCTACTGTGAGTCTCAATAACTTGGGCAAGTACAGACAGACTCCTTTAATTAATGACAAAGTGGCTCAGGCCTACAGGGACACATGTGCTAGTGTCACAATGGTGACACCCAGCTTTGTGAACCCTGGACAGATCATACTAGGTGAGAATTACCTAGTGACCAATGCTAGCAATGTCACTACCGCTCACAGTATGGCAGTTGTTAATTTCTCCTGGGGACGGGTAACTGGCCTCAAGAAGGTTGTGGTTAGCTCAGACCTCCCTGTAGAATGTTTGCTTGGAAATGACCTGGGGACTTTAGCTTGGGCTGAAGTTGAGTATAGGACCCATGCAGAAATGTTAGGAATCTCAACACATGTCCTTGCTGTGACCAGGTCACAGGTCAAAAATTGCAACACTGAACAGGCACTGGATCCTGGAATAATGGACCAGTTGCCTGCCAGGAGGAGAAGCAGTAGGGTTAAGGCAGTGCCCCCCCCCCTGCCTCAGGAAGAGGATCAGCCTTCTGAGGAAGCTGATTGTGAGAGCCAGGAAGGAACTGTCCTAGAAGAGCTTAAGCCTGATCAGGTTGAGTTTCTTGGGACAGGGGGACCTTCCAGGGCAGATCTGAGGCAGGCGCAATTGGACTGCCCTTCTCTTGAACCCCTCAGACAGCAAGCTGCTGCTGAGGCTGCAGGGAATGCTAGTGGGACCTATACAACTTATTGGGATGAAGGGCTCCTGTATACAGAGGCTAGAGACCCCACGCCTGGAGCTTCCAGGAGGTTGGTCATACCTTTGGCATTCAGGGGCTTTCTTCTTACATTAGCCAATGATATTCCCCTTGCAGGACATCTTGGCCAGAACACGACTTGGGACAGGCTTGTCCCTCACTTTCACTGGCCTCATATGTCAGAAGATATCAAGGAGTTTTGTCGCTCCTGTGTTACCTGCCAAGCCAGTGGCAAATCAGGTGGCACTACAAAGGCCCCCCTTATACCACTACCTGTGGTGGGGGTTCCCTTTGAACATTTAGGGATTGATATTGTTGGACCAATGGACCCCCAAACAGCCTCACAGATTTATTCTGGTGGTAGTGGATCATGCCACCAGATACCCGGAAGCTATTCCTCTTAGGACCACAACACCACCTGTTGTGGCAAGAGCCCTCCTGGGAGTTATCTCAAGAGTGGGTTTCCCTTAGGAGGTTGTCTCAGACAGAGGTGCAAACTTCATGTCTGGATACCTGACTGCAATGTGGAAGGAGTGTGGCGTGAACTACAAGTTCACCACACCCTATCACCCTCAATGCAATTGTCTAGTTGAGAGATTCAACAAGACCTTAAAGGGCATGATTAAGGGTCTCTCTGAAAAGCTCAGGTGGAGATGCTGCCCTGCCTTTTGTTTGCTTATAGAGAAGTCCCACAGAAAGGGGTTGGCTACAGCCCTTTTGAACTTTTGTTTGGACATCCTGTAAGAGGACCCCTTTGTCTGGTGAAGAAAGGATGGGACTTACCTCTCAAACTTCCCAAACAAGACATTGTGGACTATGTACTTGGTCTCTGCTCCCGGATGGCAGAGTACATGAAGAAGGCATCCAAAAACCTTGAGGCAAGTCAGGAATTACAAAAGGCCTGGCATGACCAAAATGCTGTGCTGACTGTTTACCAGCCAGGACAGAAAGTGTGGGAGTTGGAGCCTGTGGCCCCAGCAGCTCCCCAGGACAAGTGGAGTGGACCCTACACTATTGTTGAACAGAAGGAAGAAGTCACCTATTTGGTTGACCTCAAAACTCCCAGGAGCCCCTACCGTGTGCTTTATGTCAACAGATTGAAACCATATGTTGACAGGGCAGACATGGGCTTGCTCATGGCCACTGATGAAGGACAGGAGGAAGAGATTGACCCTCTCCCGGACCTGCTCTCTCAGAACCCTGATGATGGTTCAGTTGATTGTGTAGCCTTGGCAGGCAGCCTCACTGACCAACAGCAGCAGGACTGCAGACAAGTTCTGCAGGCCTATAGAAATATGTTTTCTCTGACTCCAAGTCAGACTATGTTGGGTTCTCTTATGATGTATAACCAGAACTCCTATGTGGAGGAGTTCTGGAATGTGGAGGACGACAGCTACAGGTTACAGAGAGAGGTTGTATTTCTCTTCTCTCCGTCCTGTTGGCAATAAAAGAAGAAGTTTATGACTTACCTGACTCCACAACTTCTTTTCACTGGCGACGAGGATGGGATGCTGATCTACCTTCGACATCTTCCAGTTCTCATCTTCGTGAACACTCTACTAGATCAACAAAGTTACCTAATCAATTTCATGATTACGTAATGTATAAGTAGGTATGATAATATGTTGGTACTTTATTTTTGTTGCTCATGACGTATTGTTTATATGTTTTTAATTAGTATTATATATGTCAGAATAGAATTATTTTCTTTGTGCTATGAAATTTTTTACATATCTTATTATGTTGCATTTGTTTCATGTCTCTGTTCTGTATAGGGGAAAGATGTGTTGGGTTCTCTGATGATGTATAACCAGAACTCCTATGTGGAGGAGTTCTGGAATGTGGAGGACGGCAGTTACAGGTTACAGAGAGACGTTGTATTTCTCTTCTCTCCGTCGTGTTGGCAATAAAAGAAGAAGTTTACGACTTACCTGACTCCACGACTTCTTTTCAGACTACCTGGTGCACTCATTGTGAGAAGTTGGCCTGATATATAGTGCTCACTATTCTAGTGATCACTGTGTATCATACCAAACGACCCTTATTGATGATTGGTTGTAAGTCAACCTTATAGACCAGCTATCCTAGTAGCGTGGATACGAGCAGTCTTCGGGCTAAACTCTAGAGGGCGTGTTAAGCCAGCTGTTTTACCATCACATATACCCCTTGAACACCAAGTGAAAGGACACCACACAAGTGTTATGAAAATAAAAGGATATTTATAACAAGTCTACCCTGATCTCTTTAAGAGTCAGGGAGCTAAGCACACAACAAAACGCTTACGAAAATACTTCAAGTTGCACAATTTACACAAATGCCCGAGGGGCACGAAAAACCATATACACTAAAAGTGGAATGCAAAATACTAGCAGGTAAGTAACAAGATCCAGAGGCTTCAGGATCGCTAGGACTACACTACTGAACCCTAAGGTTAGGAGCAGGAGGCCTAGGGAGATCGGGTGCAGAGTGTGCACTCTCACGCGGGATGCGGGACAAAGTCTATGGAGGCTAGTATTTCTAAAGTCACTGTTTCCGGACGAATCCGACTAGGTAGACTAAAAACGACAAAGGATCTGGACACTTAGATAGTGAACCTACGTTGGAGCACCGAAATGCTCAGGCTACCTAGCCCAGGGGCTGCGGCTGCATAGGTTCAAAAGACGTCGGGAATCCTCGTTGTAGTCTATGGAGCCTGAAAGAAGAAGTTGCTGGCAGGCGACCAGTGAAGATGTTCGGAGTGATCCAAGCCTGGATCGGTGATGGAGATGACCTGAAAGCAGAGGGGACTCAGTTCTTAATCACTAGCCAGTGATTGTGTGGGCACCAGGATGGCACCGGATGAAGTCACCTCGACCAGGTGAGTGGGCGACGCTGGACTCTGCAGTCACACGGGTTAGGAGGCGTTGTCGGCGACCAGGTTGAAGGTGCAAGCTGTCCCACGCAGGTGTCTGCTGTCGGCGATGCTGGACCCAAGATGGGGGCAACAAACCTTGGCAAAGGCAAGCCCACGCGGTGGAGTCAAGATGGCATCTGGAGTGGGCCAGGAGGGTCCGGGGCGCTCCTCTTTTGGAGGGGAGCAAGGGCCAGTCTGGAGCAACTAGACCAGCGTTGAAATCGTCGTGGTACGTCGTCAGGAGGGCAACTAGCCAATGGGCAAGTGACCGGACAACGCGGTGAGCAGCAAAGAGCAGAAGGGCCCCACGCAGATCTTGTGGATGCTGGGGGGCTGGGCTTCGGTGCTGGAGCTGCTCAGGGTTAGGGCTTCTCAAACCCCAGTGCACTCACTCGAGGATCCCTCGGCGGTCGTGCTGGTTAAGCGTCATGCAGTTTCAGAAGATGGCCGGTCCCTCAGGTCTCGTCACACCCACGAATCTCAGCTGGGCTGATGATGCAGGTAGAGGTCAGAGATGCAGGGAATCCGGGTCTCGTCGAGCTGGACAGTCTTGATCCGGAGGATGGACGTGCAGCAAACCGCGATGCTTAGATGGTGCCTGCGGGTGCAGGGTGGCTACTCCGTAGCCACAAGGGGGGGTCCTCAAAGAAAGTCAAGAGTTCCTTTCGTAGAAAGTCGTTCAAGATTCAGGATGATCTAATTTGGGAAGGGGGCCCGCTCCTACCTTTATTCTAAGAAAAGGGGCTGGCACGCGACTAGGTCCTGCCCATGGGTGGGACCAGGAGGGGGGTGGTTACACCCCTCTCCCTTATCCGGACTTTCCCCAGCTCAGGGGCTGGTGTGCCCCTGGAACTGGTTTAAGCCGGCATATGCACAGTGAGCACCAGGGTGCCACTTGCAGTCACCTTCCTCTCAGCCCTGCCTACCTGGGATACACAAAACCCTGTCTGGGATGGTGCTAGCACCGCCCCTGACAGGAAACCCTTTGTCCAAGCTCTCCTCGCTGGAAGGACTCCCAGCAGCAGGAGGTCAGACTTGTGTCTGTGGTGGCAGCATCCATTTTGTGATGCTGAGGCTCGAGTTAACTTTAACTGGGGTTCACAGTTACATACATGTCGTGTCCCTCTAGAAGGGTGGAATGCTAACCCCGTCGCCAGAATTGGCGAGGGGTTAGTATTCCAATTTGTATGACACCTTACTCGACATGTTTTGATAAAGCGATACCAAAGTTGGCAAATAACCGCGAGGATTATAAGGCACTTAAGAGTATATGGTACGCGTTATCATGGAACAGCTATTAGGACTTGGTTCCGCAAGCTGCAAATGGGCTCTGCTCATGCCAGAGCACCATCTCACATAATTCCAAGCACTCTGCCTTCAGGATTGTTAAGGCCTGCCATAGGAGTGACTGATAGGAATACATGTGTCCATTTTAGGGTTAGATATAGGGATACTATATCTAAAGCAAAGGGTGATTACACCACCTTGCCCCAGCTGTCGTGCAGCCAGTTGTGTCAGATTTGGATGGCCAGCCAGGGGTGGCATAATACATTCTGCAGCCCCTGGTAGGCCCTGGGTACACCTATGCCCTGGATACAGGGACTGATAAGGTGGCCCAGTACCAATTGGTAAATGCACCTAAGGTACACGTGTCAATTTAGAAAGAGAACAGCTAGGCTGTGGGTCTCATAAGCAGGCCCACAGCCAGGGAAAGTCGTAAACCAGTGAAGCAAAAAGCAAAAATCGGGGGTGACCATAGGATTGCAGACCCCACTCTCCTACACTCATGAAGTGGACACTGGGGACAGTCTGCCTGTTAAAAGTAAGATTTACAGGAAACCTGACCATGTCAGGGTCTGTATCAGGACTGAAGTCCAGAAGATGTTGGAGTTGGGAGTCATTGAGCCCTCAGAGAGCCCTTGGGCCAGTCCAGTAGTTCTTGTGCCTAAACCTCACACCCAAGATGGTAAGAGAGAGATGAGGTTTTGTGTGAACTACAGATGTCTCAATGCTGTCAAAAGGACAGATGCCCATCCAATACCCAGGGCAGATGAACTCGTTGACAGATTGGCATCTGCCAAGTTTTTTTTAGCACATTTGACCTGACCGTTGGCTACTGGCAGATCAGACTAGCTGATGATGCAAAAGCCAAAGACAGCATTTTCAACCCCAGGAGGTCATTATCAATTTGTGGTAATGCCCTTTGGTCTGAAAAATGCACATGCCACATTTCAAAGGTTGGTGAACCAAGTCCTCTCAGGCCTGGATGACTTCTGTGCAGCATATCTAGATGATATTGCTGTCTTTAGCTCCACTTGGGAAGATCACCTGATCCACCTGAAAAATGTTTTGGAGGCCCTGCAAAAGGAAGGCCTCACTATCAAGGCTACCAAGTGCCAGATAGGGCAGAGTCAGGTTGCATACCTGGGCCACCTTGTAGGTGGAAGCCAGGTTCAACCATTGCGGAGCAAGACCCAGACCATAATGGACTGGACTTCTCCAACCAACCAGACTCAGGTCAGAGCTTTCTTGGGCCTGACTGGGTATTACAGGAAATTTGTCAAGGGGTATGGTTCCATAGTGACACCCCTTAATGACTTAACTTCCAGGAAAATGCCTAAGAAATTGGGCGGTCAGCTGTCAAAAGGCATTTGATGACCTGAAGCAGGCCATGTGCTCTGCACCTATTCTGCAAAGTCCAGACTACTCCAAAGAATTAATTGTTCAAACAGATGCATCTGAGTTGGGGGTGGGGCTGTGCTGTCACAATTAAATAAAGATGGCCAGGACCAGCCAGTAGCTTTTATAAGCAGAAGGCTGACCCATAGAGAGAAACGTTGGTCAGCTACTGAGAGGGAGGCCTTTGCTTTTTTTGGGCGCTGAAGAAGCTGAGGCCATACTTGTTTGGAACTCACTTCAAGATTCAGACAGACCATAAGCCCCTCTTGTGGCTAAAACAGATGAAGGATGAAAATCCCAAACTGCTCAGGTGGTCCATTTTCCTACAGGGGATGGGCTATACACCGGAACATGGACCTGGGAGTAACCATGCCAATACAGATGGACTCTCCAAATATTTCCACTTAGAACATGAAGACTCAACTAGTCAAGGTTAGTTTAATGTCCCCGCATTGGGGGGGGGGGGGTGGTGTAGGAGAGTAGGGTCTGCTTCCTATGGTCATCCCCACTTTTTGCTGGGATACTCTGGTTTTTTGACTCTAGTGTGGCTGTGGTCCTGCTAATCAAGCCCACAGCCCAGCTATTCTCTCTCTAAATTGATACCATGTACTTTAGGTACATACCAGCTTGGTTACTTGGTTGCCCTTGTGACCCCCTGTATAGTGTACCATAGGTACCCAGGGCATAGGTGCACCCAAGACCAACCAGTGGCTGCAGCATGTATTGTGCCACCCCTGGTTTGCCTTCCAAACTGACACCACAGGTCTGTTCACACAGCCTGGGTAAGGTGGTGTAATCACCCCTTACTTATATATAGTATACCTATACCTATATATACATATAGACACATATACACCTATAAGTCACTCCTAAGGCAGGCCTTATCAATCCTAAAGGCAGAGTGCTTGGTTTTGTGTGAGAGGGTGCCCTAGCATGAGCTGAGCCCCTCTGCAGCTTTCGGAACCATCTCCTTATTGCTGTTCTATGATATAGCCATACCATATACTCTTAAGTGCATTATGATCCTTGCGGTTAATGCTAACTTTGGTTTGTCTTTATCAAAACATGTTGTGTAAGGTGTCAAACACTTTGGAATACTACTCCCCCTCCCCTGCCAGTTCTGGCGGCGGGGGTAGCATTCCACCCTGCTAGAGGGAGAAGACATGTAGTTACTGATTTACCCGGTTAAAGTTAAACAGAGCCTCAGCATCACAAAATGGATGCTGCTGCCACAGACACGAGTCTGCCCTCCTGCTGCTGGACGAAACTCCGGCAGGGGAGGCCTGGACAATAGGTTTCCTGTCCAGGGAGGTGCCAGCACCTCCCCAGACAGGCTTTAGTGTATTGGGGCAGGGAGGGCTGCATTCAGTGAATGCTTTCCCGACACTGCCTGGAGTACACTAGGTGCTCCATGCATTTCCCAGTTCAAACCGGTTGCTGGAGCACTCTGCCCTAGCTCTGGCGTGAAACTGGACAAAGGGAAAGGGGTGTAACCACCACCTTCCCAGGTCCAACCATAGGAGGGACCTTAAGGGTAGTCCAGCCCCTAAACTTAGTATAAGTATAGGAACCCAGTCACTAGGACTTTAGATTACCCAGGATGAAACTTTGAAACATATATCCTGGACCTTCGACATTCCATTTCGACTGGCAGATGGAAGACATCTCCCTTGTGGTCAAGGAGTGACCAACCTGTATAACCAGGCACCAACAGCAACTTTGCCGGCCTGCATTTTCGAGGCTCCCACAGAATCCCAAAGAATCTGCTACAAAGGGCACAAACTTCCAGACATCTCTGACCCCAACCTTCGCTCACAGCAAAGCTGAGACCCGAGAGACGTGGGACCAGAACTTCTGGACATCCTGCATTTTGCAAGCTGCACTCACTTCACGAGGTAACTCGAAGTCGTGCATTGGGGTGCTTGAAGCCCCAGACCCAAGCACCATTTGCACCGAAGCTCAGTGTGACCCGTGGGCCCCGCTTTTGCATTTCAGCTTGATGCGTCTTTCTGGTTTCTAGTCATTGGCTAGTGAGCCCCTGGAAGACTCTATTTCGAATCTCTCTTGCTTTCCAGGTTGCTCCCAGCTTGCTCCAACTTCTCTGCAAAGGAGAAGTCCCTCAGACCTTGCTGGTCTGCTCCGAAGCCAATCTCCACATCCTGCTTTTGCCAAGGCTTGTTGGGTCTAGTCAGGGTACCGACACCGCAGTCAACTAGATCCTTTGTGAGACCGCTCGGTTCCAGCTTCTGGTTTTCGTCGACGCCTCCTGGTCCTCGTGGCTGAAGAGACAAACTTCACACCTTCACCTGAAATCACCCGACATCTGGTGGCATCTTTCTATTGCCGCCCTGGTCACTGGCAAGTGACCCGACTCTGTCCCTTCTGCTTTCAGGTTCTTCAGATCTTCGATCCACCCGGACACTTTTCCTCTGGTCGCCTGCAGCACTTCTTTGCAGCTCTCCATTGAAAACAACGACAAAACCAGACACGAAAAGACACCTATGCATCCGGCTTCCCTCGTTGAGGTAACACGAGTACTCCGGTGCTCCCGTGGGTCTTGACTCTCAAAGTGTCCTAGTTTAAAAGGGTTCCATCCTTGTCCATCCGGAAGTGTCCTTAAATTGTATATTTGTAACTTTTAAGTTTCCCATAGAAAGTCAATGATAACCCGCGGCTGTGTTTAGACACTGCACGCGTCTCCCCTGGGCCTCCTACTTCCTAACCTTTGGTTGTTTAGAGTAGTCCCAGCGATTCCACAGGCCCCAGGCCTGCTTTCTAATTCTCTTGTGGTTCTTATACCACTATTTTAGTATATGGTTTGTGAGGCCCCTAGGGCATAACGTATACTGTGCAACTTATCGTATAGTAATTGACTAACTTGTATTGTACTTTTACCTCTGACCTCATAAAGAGTGCAGAGGGGTTGTGTTTAGAATAAATACATATAGATTTGAGATATACCTTGTGTGGTGTCCTTTCATTTGGCAAGCAAGGGATTATAAATGGTAAAACAACTTGCTTAATACGCTCTCTGAAGTCTTAGCCTATGACTGCTGGTCCATGCTACCACTAGGATAGCTTGTCTATAAGGTTGGCTTTACAACCACCATCAATGAGGGTCGATTAGACTGGTGCAAGGTGCCCACTAGAACTAGTGGATAGCATATCAAATCAAAAATATCTTTATTTAGATATAAACATATATCTTTAAAAGAAGTTACAAAGTTCACATTGTGTAGCTACGGTTAAAAGGCAAGAAGAAAACATGTAGCAGCTGATTAGCCAGCAGTAACAAAAGAAAAGAAGTTGTCAGCTCTTGGACCTGCTTAGTCCTTTGCGGTTTAAAATAAAAATAAAAACACAGGGCAATAATGGTGAGAAAAAGAGTAGGGTAAAACGTATTGCGCGAGATACTTTTCCCATCAACCCTTTTGTCAAGTGCCCGTTGTCCGTGATGCCGTACAAGTGCAGGACCGCCAACAGTCCTACTCTCTATATTAAGATTTCGTTTTGTCCCCCCTCAAAGTTAAAAGCTGTTGTGGGGAACGACAGGATTAAAAGGTAGGTATGGGGGGGGGGTGCGTTAGCAGGGCCCAATTTGGTTAAGGTGCGGTATGCCAGCTGAATGAATTTTGTGAGTTTTATATTTAAAACTGTGTTTCCTGGGTTCAAAGCCACCATAATCGCTTGCCCACAGGATCGGATGCCCTGGTTGTTCCATTCAACTTTAAGTTTGGACCTACGTTCGGAGTTAAAGGCTGGGCAGAGGCAGACCACGTGCATCAGAGTTTCAGCTGCTTTGCCACATCCTCTGCAAGTTACGTCCTCTGCCGTGCGTCGCCATGAGGGTAGATCTTGCAGAAATCGCCATCACCCATTATGATAGCGGTAAAACTACGTTTAAGGTGCCATGTATAATGCAGGCCAAGTAAGAGGCAGGGACTAACTGGCTGTATGAGTTTAGAAGAGCCCATGCGTGGCTGAGTTTTGAAAAATGAGCTTTGTCCATGATAAAAAAAATTCATTCTCACACATTTTTTAATCCCCATTTTAAAAGCTGACTGACCGGGGTTGAGGGCCCATAGTTCACTCTCGGAGAATTGCTGAATTGCGTCCTTGAAGACGCGACCAAACGTTCAACCTGAATTTTTCTGGGAGATTTTTAACCAGACTAAGGATTCGAGTGTGCCGGGAGCCGCCTGCCTCACTTTGTGGCAGAGGTTCAGGTATACCCCGATGTCTGAGGTATCGCAGTTTAGTAGCCCCAACTCTAGTCTTATCTGTGCGGCGGATGCAGACTTTGGTAACTGGAGAACCTTTTTATAAATTTTAGTTGTGTGCCTATTCAAAGCGGTGTTCAATTTACCCCTGAATGTTTCCATACCGTATGATAAGGTGGGGCCAATTTTTGCTCTCATTACTTCTAAAAGAGGCATTAGAGTTGGACCTGAGAGTTTTTTAGAGAGCTTGCACAATGAGACCGCTAGGGTCGTGGCTTTGACTGAGATCTCTCGGCGCTGTTTTAAGAGGTTGCGTCTAGAATCCAGATGGACACCTAGGTATTTGTACGATTGGCCAGTGACAAGGCGTACGTTGTTAAATGACCAGCCACCGCCAGTATAACGTTTCTTACCAAAGGGGACAACTTGCGTTTTCTTTAAATTTACCTCTAGCTGATTCAAGTTCGTATAGCTGAGCAGTTTGTCCAAGAGCCTTTGTAGCCCAACCCTCGTAAGGCTAAAGAGAACCAGGTCGTCGGCATACAATAGGTTGCTTAGTGCTAGGCCTCCCACCTTTGGGGGGGTGGCAGTTTGTATCATCCAAGGTCGTCGGGAGGTCTGCTATAAACAGATTGAAGAGGAGGGGGGCCAGCACACATTCCTGCTTCACGCCCCTAGTTGTCATAATTTTCCACGAGAGATGTGTGCCGGACACCAACTTCACCCGGACCTAGGTACGAGAGTGTAGTTGGATAATGGCCTCTAACAAAGACTCTGGAATCCCCCACTTCCTTAGTTTTACCCATAAGGCCGCCCTAGGGACACTATCAAATGCTGCTTTGAAGTCAACAAAGCAGCAGAACACTGACCTAGACGTTAAAAAAGCTTTGTCGACAATGGTTGATACTGCTAGCAGATTAGTCCTAGTCCCTGAATTAGCCGTGAACCCTGTTTGATTCATCGGCATCAGGCTGTGGTCTTTTACCCATAGTCTCAAGTCTTCCAAAAGTAGGCCTGTGTAGTGCTTTGCCTCATTGTCCAAAAGAGCGAAGAGTCTGTAGTTGTTGGGTGAGGCGCGTGGTCCTGATTTGTAAATTGGGTGGATAATAGCACCCCGCCATGAATCCGGGATTGTGGCTGTTCGCAGAGCGTAGTTGAAGAGGTTTGTTAGCGTACTGGACCAGAAGGCAATGTCCGATTTAAACAGGCTCTGTGGCAATCCATCAGGGCCTGGCGCGCCATCAGCTCTTGCTTTTGTTATTGCTTTGGCAACCCCTTCTTTTCTCACCTCAGGGTCCTCATAGGCAGGGTGTGTGCACTCGATTGGTGTGCTCCACTTAATACGAGGGCCCGTATCTGTATCAATTGGGGAACTGCTTCCAGTGAGGCCAGGATGTTCTGAAGACTTAAAGTGGTCCGTTAAAAATGAAACCGAGTCTGATTCCTCGATGTTTGCGGATCCCAACGTCGATGTACTACCATTTGACCGGTTGATTAGGGCCCAAAATTTTCTGGAGTTTCTGCTCTTACTCTAGCACACCAGCGTACACCAGAATTGGTTTTCGTGTGTTCGGTTATCTTTTCTTATAGCTGATTTAAACGATTTTTGGGCAGTTTGATAGAGCATTAAACAATCACTGTTCCCCGGGGATTTTGCCAGTGCCCGCAACGCGTTGTTTCTATGTTTCTTGAGTGACTTAGTCTGAGGTGAAAATGTAAACTGACGAGCCTGGATTGTCCTTTGGGGCTGTGGTTTTACAGGGAAAAGGTTGGTCAGGTGGGAACAGAGCATCGACCATGTTACGGTTGGAGAAGCCTCTTGCTTGATTCCATCACTTATAATGCTCATGCTTACGTGCAGGATGTTCGGGCTGATGACTTCGCTCCACTTGAGGCGCGTTAGGTTTTCCATGTATAATCCCTGGCAGGTTGGGGGTTGGATTTGTGATTAACTGGATTTATATTGAAGGATATGACCTGGGGCCTATGGTCACTTTCAGTTCGTGGACAAATGTGGAAGTTAGCTAAACATTGGAGCAGAGTGGCGTTACAGATGGAATAATCCAAGTAGGATTGTTTGCTGCCATTTGTCCAGGTCCAGTTTGGTGGGGTGTCATCCACCGACCTACCGTTAATAACAAGATATTCTGCGCTATAGAATCTCATTGCACAGAGTTCGCCCAACCCGCATTGAGCTTGATTAGGCGGAATAGTTTGGGTCATATACTCGTTGATAGGAAGTAAGAAAGGCCCATCAAGGTCTGCCGGATTCCCTTGGAATAGATTGGTGTTAAAGTCCCCCGTGATGATACAATCTGAATTGGGGTGTTCAGAGACTAACTCGTTGCGAGCAAAGCAGGGACTCCGTGGACCAGGAGCCCCTGCGAGCCCCATCACCATCAGCTGGGCTGCTCTCCCTGCCGGCCGTGACCCCGCCCATAACGTGCACTAGTACTTTAAGACCTTAGCACGCCCGCTGCGCGGGAGCGCGCGGGAGTGCACCCGGGAGAAGCCCGGGACAAGGGCGGGACCGTCTGTGGCCGTCCGGGGCCGGAAGAGGCCGGGCTGGGCCTATTCTCTTGGCCCGCCACTCACCCCCAGGTACTGAAGCTGTTAAGCAACCTTATTGCTGGTATCACACCCTAAGGAACTATGCCGTCTCCGGCAAGAGAAAGTACCCCCATAAGACAGGCAGGAACAAAAAATATGACCCTAGAGAACTACTTCCCTCGGGCTGGGGTTGAAGGGGACAAGGAAAACATGTTAAGTAGACTTAGGGCCGAGCGGAGACGCTCCATTGACAACTTGAAAGGCCGACCCCTAGGAGACCATCCCCCTACACCTACCCCAGATTTAACATTATTGGAAGACGTCCCTATCCTGCTTAGGGATGTCACGAAAACGCCCCCTGAAACACCAAGGACCTCAACTCCAGTGAGGAGCGAAAGCCCAACCAGGGAGACCATTGATCTAATCTCCCAAGCCCCCGCACAATCAAAGCCTAGAAAAGCTAAACCAAAACAAATTGCTGCGCAGGGTGTATTTGGACCCCCCCCAAATAAACGTAGGAGGAAGTCGAAGGGTGCCCAGGTTAAAAACAAACCCAAGATCTCCCACTCCGACTTTGGGAAGCCACCCAAACACACGACACCTTCTGTGACTGTGGCGGGTGATTTACACCCCATACCCACGGCTAAGGAGGGTGGGGCCCCCATTGTGTTAAACGAGGTGGCTAGTAACACCACCAATGCCCCTCTTTCTGTTGTCCCGCTGGGCAACCTGGAATTCCTCCTTAGGTCACTTTTGCTTCCTATTAGTGAAAGCATTAAGAAAGTGGAAATAAGATTAACCATCCTTGAGGCCACGCTAAGTAGCATTAAAAACCCGCCCAATTCCCACGAAAAGGCCCCTAAATCAACTGTCAGTTCAAAAGTCCCGAATATCGCACTACATCAGGCTCCCCCACAGGCGCCCATTACGACCATCCCACCACAAACTCAGAGGAACAATCCTGTTTTAAATAAACCATCCAACTGCACAGGATCTAACACCCCTGTAAAGGCAAACAGCGTCCCCATAGTACAGCCGAAAGTAAGTGTAGCACCTACCCCACTAATGAAGCCACCCCCTAGGCCACGCAGACCCAACTTACCACCAGAGGCGAATGACCTCACAGTAGTTATGGCGGGCGTTCCACCATTAAAGGAGGGTGAAGCTGAGGATTTCTGCACTTTAAAAGCTAAGGTGATTAAGTGGCTAAATAAGAATAGACCATTACCTGTACACCTAAGTAATGAAATAATAATGGTCAGAAGGGTACCCTGGATAGGGAGAACACGTAAATCCATCATAGGGGACTGCATACTGGTGAGCTTCAGGGACACTGGACCAGTCGCTCACATATGCCAGGGAAGGAACAGATCACTAGTGACAACAATCCAAACACTTCAGGTGTCCTTTTTCTTTCCCCCTGTCCCGGTTCACACACATGGCACCCGTTCTTATGACAACTGGGAAAGGGTGGGCCGAAGGGGCGCCCAGCACCATGAGTTCAATCCCAGGCCTCCACCTAACAGGCCACTACCACCCTTCCAAACTTTTAATCGGTTCCATTGTTTGGATGGACTCGAGGGGGTGGACTGACAAACAGAACACTGCAGGGGGGATAGCGGGGACAGAGGTGCCCAAAACATTGAGCAGGAGATCACCACCCACCTAACAACATGTAGTGCCCGGAACCAGATGTTGGATGAACCGAGGGCCGTAGAAAATGCACACTTGGGTGATGCGCAAGGACCAGTCCCGGGGGAGGAAGGGCGTGATCCGCTAGATGGGATGCAACGAAGTGGGGTTCAGGGGGGGGAGGTACTAAAAATTATTTCATGGAATATAGCCGGTTTGGCTGGGAAGGTCAACAACAAGGAGTGGCTTGAATATATCAGGAATTTTCACATAATATGCCTGCAGGAGACCTGGGCCCTGGAGAACAATTTTCATCTTGAAGGGTATAAGTCCTTTTTTGTACCTGCGCAAAAATCAAGATCAGGGAGAGCCATGGGAGGTTTGGCTATTTATACAGATCTGAGCATACCGGGGAAATACGCTTGCCTGGAGTGCAACTCCCACAGGATTCAGGCTGTTAGGTTCACGGGGAAAGGTCTTAGATTCGTCGCTGTAAACGGCAGGGGTCCCTGAGGGGACGGAGGACGTGCAATGGTGGTGTGGGGTGCTTGTGTGACCGGGCTCGGGCCTGGTCGAGCCGGGGGAGAGCGGCCCTTCGTGTGGCCTGTCCAACACACAATGCCCAGGATAGGTTCCTGATGTGCCGATTTAGGCTAAACTTACTCCCATTCATGTTGGCATCACCAGCGGGGTTCGTCACAACAATAGACCAGAAGGGGCCCTGCGGCTGCGACAATAGGTCTCCGCAGGATTCCCTTCACCTGGTCTTACTTTGCCCCCTCTACTCTATGCCCCGGCGTAAATACCTTGTGAATATTTTGAAAAAAGCTAATCTGGTCCATGCTAGGGAGGCATTAGTTTTCTTACAGAAAGCCGAGGACCCTTTGACACTGTGTAGCATCATGAATTTTATTAAAGTTGCCCTAAGACTAAGGCTCACTAGAGACGTAGATTAACACTTTTTATTCTCTCTTTTTAATGTTAAATATGGTCATACTGCTGCAGCTATGTCTGTTAATATTTTGTACAAAGAATTCTGAAATGTTTAATGCTTTTTATTGTGTAAATATAAATGTGCTTTTATGGTGTTTTTTAATCACCGAATAAAGATTCTTTGAATTGAATTGAATTGACTAACTCGTTCATGATTTCCGTTAAACGTGCCAAATGAACTTTTTTGTACGTGTACTAGGGTTAATGTACACGTTTAGGATAAAAAGTGGGCGGTGTTTCCGCCATGAGTTGATTTTTACCCCAAGTAGCCAGTCTTCCTCAAGGGGTAGTCGTGAGGTTGGTCCTTTTATGGTGTCTGATATTTATATTGCCAGCCCACCTTTGGAATTTCCGAAGCGGCTGTCCCTAAGTGCTGGTTTCCATAACTCTATGAAGCCAGTGACTGGACATCCTTGTGTGGCCCAAGTTTCCTGCAGAGCTATTACTGCGTGGTCACAAAAGAAAGCTAAAGTGTCAGGATTGGTAATTTTTTGATGGAGGCTGCTAATATTCCAGGATCACATTTGGAAAATGGGATCCGCTGGTGGGTTAGGTACAGTTGTTGATGCGGCTGCTGGAAGGATCGGCTTGCTCGGGTGTTTGTTGTTATGTCCTACAAACTCTGATTCAAGAGGTCATTCTTTGGTTCTTGTTGACAGGATGGTTGGGAGCCATCTCCATAAATGCCATAAGTCTTTATTAGGGACCGCTTTTGGCGAGGTTTTATGATCTTCTTCCGATCCTAACGCGTTTTTTAGTATCGAATACGGTTTCTGGTGGTCTTTCCGTCTTATAGTTCCAGCCTTTTGAGGTGTTGTTGGCTGGTTAGTAGTGCAGTTGGGTAGCCTGGCGTGGAGTATTGGTGCACTCGGATGCCCCATTCCCTCAGTGTGGCCTTGTGGTCCAAAAAAACACCTACCCAGCTGGCCGACTTGAGGGTCACCAGGGTTACCTCCGACAGTTGGGCACCTCTTGGTGGAAGGAATTCGATAGATTCTATATCATCCAAAACCAAACCTGCGAACCCCGGAATGCCTTCTACTAGTTTTAATATGTTTGCTCTGTTGAGAATGTCCTGGCGACCCTTCGATGTATATTCAGGTGCCAGTAAGATGTGAAAGGATGATGGTTCCTTGTTAGTTTCCTTGTGTTTTGGGCTTGGAGCCATCTCGTTCAATTTGCTGTTTGACGGACCACCCTCCGATTCCTGCTCCTCTTGTGTCTGACGTTGACGGGCTTCCCCCAGGCACTGGCGATTTATGGAAGAAGTTGTTTTTTCGTTGTAGATTGTTTTTGTTGGAATCAATCCTGTTATTGAAGAGACCCCTCGGGGGGCAGTTAATACTGGCACTAGTTTTTGTTTTACTTGGGTCTCTTTTGGCCTCATTGCCCTTAGGTCCTTGATGTTCGTACTTGGCTTAACTGAGGCAGTGCTGGGCTCGTCTATAACTAATTGCTCTGCTGGCTCGTTTACCTCTTGTGAACTCTCCGTAGTAGGATGAATGACATTTGCAGGTATGTCCCCTTTTGGATTGATCACACTGGGGGTTCCTGAGGGGGAAGGTGCGGCTACCTTGCTCAAGGGCTGTTTGTTGGCTGCCGTTGCAAAGAGGGGAGAGTATTCCGGGTGGACAGTTATTGTTTTTGCCCTTGCTTTGTTTCTCTGCTTGCGCTGGCGTTTTCGCTCTCTCTTGCTGAGGTGGAATTCCGAAGTCGGCAACACTTTCTGGTTAGGTGAGGCCGGGATCACTGGGCTGGCCGTAGGCCCCATTGCTGAATGAACCGTGCGGGTGGTACACCTGCTTGGACTCCCGGCATTTTCAGTTATTGCTTTGGCCGGGTCCGGTTGTAACTGACCGGATTTTAGTTGCTTGCTCTGCCGATTTTGACAGGGAGCTGGACCCCCGATTGGTTTGGCGCTGGTGTTTGCGATGGATCTCAAGTCGGCTGGAGCTTGGGTCATCCCAGACGAATTTTGCGGTTGCGAGCAAGGGATGGTATTTGAGTTGCCTCCTTTCAGCATCTTTACTTCGTTTATAACGCTAGTTAGGCAGTCTTGGAGCGAAGAGAGTGAATCAATTATTGGGGAACAGCAGCAAACCGACTGTACAAGCTTTGCCGAGGCTTGCGCTCCGAGTATTAGATTATTCAGTTTCTCGAGTTTGTTGTCGATTCCTGCAGTGAACAACGCTAGGGTATTTAAAAGATCAACCTGCACATCCAGCTTGTCCGAGTGGTAGTTTAGTGCATTGACTGTCTGCTGGAATGTTTGGAGGAGTTGTGGCCAGACAGTGGTTGCTACAGGGTCTTCTTGATTAGGTTTGGTGTTTAACGTATCTTTGATGAGATTTTGAGTGTTTTTAAAGAAAATGGACAGGTCCGCTAAAAGCTGGTCATTTGCATCGGCTTTTTTGGGCGACTTCTGAGGCGATGTCATTGCTGGTGGTGAGAGTGCGATGTCCTTAGGACTTAACACAGTCAGTGACTCCTTGGGTGTGCTCATGGTTTGAGACAGGTGGAACAATTGAGAGATGTTGTTACTCAAGGAGGAGCTTTGCATTTGAATTTGAACAAGAGTTGTCTGACAGTGTGGAATCGTTGTGACTGCCTTCGCTGCGTCAGAGACTTGTCAGGGAGATGTGACCGATGTGCCCAATTTCTGGGTTTGACTTATGTTGCAACTCGGGCTATCCCATGGACTTGATGGAGCTAACTGCGGCGGGCTCGTTCCTTGCTTGTCCGCTGCTGTTGGGGAAACTCGCTGTCCTAGTTGCTGGTAAAAGGGTACGGTTTGGAACTTGCGTCCTCCTGCCATACCAGTTTGGAATCGTTGGTTTCTGACTCGAAGATGTATACTCCCACAGGTTTGGCTATCTTTTTTGATTCTGTCGGCCACTGTTGTGGGGATAAGGGCTGAGAAAAAGGTGTGTTGGTGACCGGGAGCCGGGTCAAGACTCCACACTTGAGTGCCTCCTGTTGCTGAGGTTGAAGTTGGGGCTGGGGCTGGGACTGTAAAAAGATATTAGTCATTGTTGGAGTTTTTTTTAAACAATCCAACAGGCTTGCTGTTTTTAAGACAGTTGTCATATCCGAGCCCGTACTCTTGCCCTTTGGATTTTTTGGGCTGGAATTACTAATGCCGTTAGGGGAGAATATGCCCGCAGTCAGTATTTCCTGGCTGGCCCCGGTAGGCTTATGAGTACCCAGGTGAGGCTCCCCTCCGGGTACTAGCTGTTTCGATTTCCTCCGTATGTTGCCACCGCCATTTTTCTTATTTTCCCCGATCTCATAGCGTTTGACTAGCGCTGGCCAATTAGCTGTGGCTGATGCTGCCGGGCTGACTGAAGTCTCTGGGGTAACGCTAATGCACACAGCGTTAACTGGATGGCTGAGGCTTGTGCTGCTGGATCAGCTGGGGTAGCTGGGGTAGCGCTGGTCTAACACAACCGGAGCTGTTGAAGGTCTGGAAAAGGTTGCAGTGGCCTGCGCTGTCTTGCGACTCCAAGGCTCTAGCGAGGGTCTGCTGGCTCGGGTAGATCGTAGTATTCTGCCACTCCTGAGTCCCGGCTGGACAACTGATTGGCAGATGGTTGGTGCTGGTTTATGACACTTCGGACAATAGGTCTGCGACACTCGTCGCTCTGCGTCACTTTGTCGCTGCAGTGCGGTCTTATGGTGGCACCCCACCGCTCTTTAGTTGACCGACCCCGGATCATGCAACAGGCGAGCCTCGCACCACTCAGACCTAGACTGGGGGGGCTGGCTGTGAGTTGGAGTCGATAACCCAAGTGGGAGGATGGAGCTGGCTCAACAACTCAGCCGCTACCCAGTCAGAGGCGCTAGGCAGGAGCAGGGCTGGCTGTCACTAATGGACAAGGGGTGGGAGGCGGGGGGAGCAGCCCCAGAGCTGGAAAAGACAGCTGTGACACCCGTGCGGCCGACCGGCTTGACGGGCAAGTGAGGCAGCGCAGGAGCACAAAGCAGTGACAGGCGCAGGGGGGCCGCTGAGAGCAAACACGGGGGGAACCAAGAGTGAACCGGGATGCTGAGGGACCGGGCAGCAGTGCGTGGTTCAAGGAGGAGGGGGGAGGGCAGACAAAGAGGCACGGTCTTGCCAACAGGGTGCTTCCCGCTTCCCCCCAGAGCACAGGGGACACGCCTCTCGCCTCTCCACACTCGCACTCTCTCTCCGGAACTCACCCACACACTCCTGCCGACTTACCGATGTGCCAGCAGCGGCCGCGGAAAACCCTTTCCAGGCTCCCGTGCTCCCGGGCTCAGACAAGGAGACCCACAGAGAGTTGACACCCGCTCGATCCCCGGCTCTGCCGCTACCACAACCGGCTGCATGGCTCCGCTGAGCGCCACCCACCTGCCTCTACGCACACGCCCGCCTGACGACACGTCCGGGGGAGTTACTGCAGTTCTGTTAGTGGGACGCGGCCAAGACCATCAATTCGTCTAACTGCTTCAGTGAAAGTAACTCTTGGACAGCATATGCCAAGCTAACTTCTCACAAGATGCACGAGACATAGTGTAGTTTTAATAGGCTCCCACAAGTAGTGACGTTTAGTGCTGGACGGTTAAAAGCTCTGACCCATTTTTCTGTTTGGCCTGCTCTTCTTTTCACTTTTTCCTCTCATTGCTTCCTGTTCTGCAAGTTAAGCAATCATCAGCTCATTATCTGTGTGAATCGTAGGCTTTCCTTACATTACCCAGCAACCTGTTACAGGTACCTATCACTGTTTTGGACTTATTGCCCCATACAAGCATTATTATTATCAATGCATAGTGGAGTCCAGCCACCACTATACACACATACCATGACACATAACATTTCAGGCAACCTCAATTTCATTTTCCTAAACATGAAGGGGCTCAACCACCCGATTAAATGTCTGAAAATTAGGGACTATCTAACAAAAACAAAAGGAGATATCATACTCCTACAGGAGACAAAACTATCTAGCAAAGACTCTGATTTCATCAAGTACAATTGGATATCACAAATGTCCTGCTCACCAGCAGAACACAAAAAGAAAGGCGTAATCACCCTAATAGCAAACAAATTCAATATCCCCCCTGAATCATATTCCCATGATGAGCAAAGCAACATCCTGATTACAAGCTTACGCAGGGGCGAAGATACCTTGCATGTTGTAAACATACATGGACTGAACTCTGATGAGTTCAATTTCAGGGAACAAGTTTCTAACAAAATAGTATGCCTACCCCAATAAGACCTTAACATAGTGGGCGGTGACTTTTACCTCCCACTAGACCTCATATTAGACCGCTAATCCTCCTGCAAACACCTCCCCACAAAATCTCATAGTGTAGTTCAGAAATGAGGTTCAAGACGGTAGGCAGTCAAAATATCGAATTGTTAATATCGAAGTACAATAATATTGTAGTAGTAATATCGAAGGTAAGTAATATCGAATGTAAGTAATATCGAAGGTAAGTAACATCGATTGTGTTAATATCTATGTAAGTAATATCGATGTTACTAATATCTATGCTAGTAATATCGATATTACTAATATCTATGTTAGTAATATCGATGTTACTAATATCGATATTTATATGATTTTTATGTATATTAGTATGTATTTAATATGTATTTTTTTTTAATGTAATTTAAGTAAATTTTGTATTTTAGTACCGTAGCGGGTTGTGGGTTTATAGGGGAATAGGGTGGGAAGTACTTTAATTATACTAAATTCATTATTAATTTATTAGGCATTATAAAATAATTATTAATTCATAGGTAATTAATTTGTATCAATTAGTAATTTATTTTAATTATTGATTAATTGATAATTATGTTCTGTAGCGGGTTATGGGTTTACAGGGGCATAGGGTGGGAAATAATTTAATTATAGTAAATTAATTAGTAATTTCTTAGGAATTATAAATTAATTATTAATTAATAGGTAATTAATTTGTATTAATCAGTAATTTATTTAAATTAATTGATTAATTGATAATTATGTTCTGTAGCAGGTTATGGTTTTAAAGGGGAATAGGGTGGGAAGTAGTTTAAATATAATTAAGTAATACTTTTTTATTAATTGTTTTTGGTAATTATATTATTGTTAATTAATAATTATTTGGTAATTAATATTTATTAATTAGTAATTCATTTTTATTAATGTATTAATTGATAATTATGTTAAGTGTATCATTTTATTATTGGTGTTTGTTGTGTGCTCATAGGGGAATAGTGTGTAAAGTAATTGATATGTAATTAAGTAGTTATTAAATTTATATTTGTGTATTGGTAATTAATTTATTGGATATTAATTATTAATTGGTAATTATTTTTTAAATAATTATTTATTGGTATTTGTAAATAGTTTAGATTTATTTAATAAATAATATTTTTAATATTTTAAAATATAAATGTATTTATAAGTATGTTATTTTTAATTTCTACGCTATCCAACACTTTCCCTACTGTTGCACTCTCTGGAGTTGGAATAGTAATTTTTACCCCTACGCTATCCAACGCTTTCCCTACTGTTGCATTCTCTGGAGTTGGAATAGTAATTTTTACCCCTACGCTATCCAACACTTTCCCTACTGTTGCACTTTCAGAAGTTGGAATAGTAATTTTTACCCCTACGCTATCCAACGCTTTCCCTACTGTTGCATTCTCTGGAGTTGGAATAGTAATTTTTACCACTACGCTATCCAACACTTTCCCTACTGTTGCACTTTCTGAAGTTGGAATAGTAATTTTTACCCCTACGCTATCCAACACTTTCCCTACTGTTGCATTCTATGGAGTTTGAATAGTAATTTTTACCCCTACGCTATCCTATGCTTTCTTTACTGTTGCACTCTCTGGAGTGGGAATAGTAATTTTTACTTCTACGCTATTCAACAATTTCCCTACTGTTGCATTCTCTGGAGTTGAAATAGTAATTTTTACCCCTTCGCTATCCAACGTTTTCCCTACTGTTGCACTCTCTGGTGTGGGAATAGTAATTTTGACCCCTACTCTATCCAACGGTTTACCTACTGTTGCACTCTCTGAAGTGGGAATAGTAATTTTTAATTCTACGCTATCCAACGCTTTCCCTACTGTTGCACTCTCTGGAGTGGGAATATTAATTTTTACCCCTACGCTATCCAACATTTTCCCTACTGTTGCACTCTCTGGAGTGGGAATAGTTATTTTTACCCCTACGCTATCCAACATTTTCTTTACTGTTTTTTTTTGGAGTTGTAATAGTATTTTATTTCCTCTGTTATTTAATATTTTTTGTTTTGTTTTACTTAATATAGTATATAATTAATTTTAGAAATATTAAAAGTAAAAAAATGTTTTTAATTTGTTTTGTATAATTATTCAATTTTTATTTATGTTATTATTTTATGTTTACAGTTGAATTTGTAATTTATAATATTATTTATTATTTATAAGTTATTACAATAGTTATTAAAACTGATTATGAAGCAAGTATATATATTATCTATTATATGTATTTGTTTAATATATTAAATTATGTATATTACTTATTCATTTTAAATATAAAATATGTTTACCTATATTTATTATATTTTTAAGTATTTTTTAATTAATTTACATATTGTTTTTAATTTTAAAAAACGATATTTTTTTTAAAACGATATTTTTGACATCTAGTTTTTTTTTTCGATATTTTTGTACTTACCTTGATGTAGATGGGATGTCGATATTGTTGACATCGATATTTTTGTTGCGATAGTTTTGTATCTCGATATTCTGACTTTCGATAATCTGTCATAGATCTGTTCAAGACACAACCTCAAAGACTCATGGCGCCTCCTGCACCCTGATTCCAGGGACTATACCTTTTACTCAGCCCCACACAAAACGTACACAAGAATAGACTATATTTTAATTTCAGGCTCATTTACTCATCTTTGTGTATTGCTTTGTATAAACATGTAGAATAATTATACTGTTGAGAAGAAAAAAAATCCTCTTTGGTCTATATGTACATATTTCCATTGCGCATCTATGTACCTTCCATGTACTTGGATCTGTGTGTCTGTTACTTTTCCCCATGAAAAAGCATATCCAATGCACTATCCTATTTCTCATCCTGCGCCTCTATCGATATCTTTAATCTAAATTTACTTACCTCCTTTACGTAGCTATATACTTTCAATGTACTTATGGATCTATATATTGATCACTCTCTTGTAATTTAGCATTTCCAATACACTACCATATTTCTCAACCTATACTTCTCTCAATATATCTTCTAGCCCAACCTTCTGACTCATCTAAAACTTCTTTCTACTACTCTTTCCAATGCACTATCATATCTCTCACCCTATGCATCTATCATTATATCCTCTACCCCCACTCTCTCCTTTATCCTATACCCTACTATGATCCCCAAAATAACCCTTTCTAGACTCGCTCCTACTCTACCTCTCCTTGCATCATCTGACACCTCTTTTACTATATCCATCCCCTAAAACAAACCTTTCTAAACTCTTCCCTCTGACTCCTCCCCTCCAAAAACCCTTTTTACTCATCCAAAAGCCTCCTCCTACTGCGTTAAGCTAAAAAAAAAAATCCTTCACTCTTTTATCCCTCCACTATAATTTTCAATCAAAATAACAGACTAACATGTTCACTTCTCAAATTCCATATTCAACCATACTAATTCACCACTAATCCTTTATGGGTTCCAGAGTAGGGTGCTACTCGCTAAAAAAGCATCTCAACACCCCATCAGGGTTACAAGCGCTATATAAATGTACACCTTTTCCCTTTTCTACCCCTCACAACCCTTCTCAATCCAAATAACTGACTAACATATCCACCACTAAAATTATTTTCATGTTTCACCATACTAATTCAACACTAATCCTTATGGGTTCCAGATTAGCGTGCTACTTGCGCTTCAAAACCCTATCAGGGGTAGCAAGCGCTATATAAATACAATCCTCTTTCCCTCTTCTCTCCAGCCACCTACCCTTCTCTACCCAAATAACTGAATAACACATCCACTACTCAAATGACTTCATTTTTTTTACTATACTGTGGTGTCCTTTCACTTGGTATTCAAGGGGTTATATGTGGTATAACAGCAGGCTTCACATGCCATTCAGAGTTTAGCCTAAAGACTGCTTTTATCCACGCTACTAGGATAGCTGGTCTATAAGGTTGACTTACAACCAATCACCATAAGGGTTGCTTGGCATGGTACAAGGTGATCACTAGAACTAGTGAGCATTATATAACAGGCCAACTTCTCACACTATCCACCACTTAAAATGTACTTGCGTGTTTCACTATACTAATTCAACGCTAATCCTCTATGGGTCCCGGAGTAGCGTGGTACCCGCCGAAAAAGCGCTAAATGCAATTACATTGCAATGCAATCTTATTGACCCCACTAATATCTCGCAGGAACATGTATCGGACCACTCATGCATTAGCACCATGTTAACTGGTAGCCACTCCTAACATCCACTTAGAAGACGGTGTTTCAATAACAAAGCTTTAAAAGATCCCAATGACAGAAACAAAATTGAAGACTCAATTATGAACTATCTTAAAAATAACAATCTCCCATAAACAAATGAAAACACGCTCTGGGATGCGTTGAAAGCAACCCTGACGGGGGTCCTCATAGAAATCAAAATGAAAATCAACAAGCGATATAACGCACGATTAATAAAACTAGAGCAGAAGAATAAACAAATGGAAACTCCCCATGCCAATCCCCCAAACAACAATACACTTAACCAACTAACACAGAAGAAATATGAATTGAATACAATTCTGAACGGAAGAGCAGGGCTATGGATATACAAACTTAAGGGCCTCAAACTCTGCAAAACTAACAAAGCAGGAAAGATGCTCGCTTCTTACCTGAAACACAAGCAAAATCAACAAAGAATTACATCAATCAAAGATGTGAATAACCAAACGCACATTAAACCCATGAAGATAATAAATTGTTTAAAAAACATTTATGATCCCTATATCGTAACGAGCCGGACTCCAACCTGCAAAAATGCAACAATACCTGGAAAGGATGAAGTTCCCAAAACTATTGAAACCAGACATACTCGCCCTCTGCAAACCAATAACTAAAGTGACTAAAACCATAAAATCCTTGAAAGATAACAAGGCCAGCAAACTTTTATAAAACATTGTCAGATCTAATACAAACAACCATGCTAAAAGTGTTTAATAAGATAGCCGGCTCAGGAGGGACCACGGACTCAATGGCAGAAGCCAAAATTATAGTTAGGGCTTCCGGTTTATGGTATTCATTTTTTGGTAATTTCTGCCTGTATTTATCCATATTTATTTGTTGCTAATTGTATCTGTAATTTTCCATGTTTATTTTGGGTTTTATGGAAAAATGAAGCTGAAATTAGTATATTTCCAAATGTATTTAACCAGTAAATATGCACTCATGCTTGACTGCCCACCAGGTTTCAATGCTGTAAACACCAGCGGAAGATAAATCAATGCACTCTTATGAAAATATGAACATTTTAGAATCAACCTTGCACTTATCTACTGCTGTTAAAGCCTCTTTACTAAAATTCCTTTCGTTTTTAGCTCTCTTACCTATCAATCCACACAGCTGTTGGCCTGGCATTCATGGCGGACAGTATTAAGAATTACTCAAAAAAGCAACCCAATTTCCGTTTTTATCCACATTTAAAATTAAATACAGACAATAAAATTAATTATTTCTGTCTGTATTTATCTGTAAAAATCAGCAAAATGGAAAAGAGGGAGCCTTAATTATAGTTAGCCCTAAAGAAGGGAAAGATCCCCTTCAACCAAAAACTATAGACCGATATCGCTCATTAGCATAGACTGCATAATTTATGCAAAAAATCTGCCCACTAGACTTAACGACTTCCTCCCAAAACTCATTAGCAACTCCCAAATAGGCTTCATTAAACACTGCATGTCTAACGATAACACCCACCTTCTCTGCCACGTCCTTGAAAACGTGAACTATTCTACACCACCATCAGACGCAGAAAAAATGTTCAACAGAGCATCTTGGCTGTTTTTAAATTAATGCATAAAGTCCTTTGACCTTGGTGAAACATTCATAAAGATGGTTATGGCACTTTACGCGAAACCCGCAGCACGTTTTGCGATTAATGTTTCCCTCTCCGAACCATTCACCCTTCAACAAGGTACAAGACAAGGCTGCCCACTCACACTCACACCTTCACTTTTCCTTTTTGCTCTAGAACCCCTTATACAGGACATTAAGAAAATACAGAAATCTCCGGGATAGGATCTAGTAATGAACAGGCTCAATTAGAGGCTTACGCGGACGACATCCTGGTTATCACCGTAAATCCTGGCCCCTCAATCAAGGCCCTTATGCACACCATAGAAATTTATTCTGAACACTCTGGCTATAAACTAAACTGAGACAAATCCGAAGTCAAACCTTTAAATATTCACTGTACAAAGGAGGTCTTAAGTTTTTAGGTCTCACTGGTGTTAGCAGCGCAAAGCGCTGTTTGAAGCGAAAAGACCTTAAGTTGTTCACTTGCCGGGAATGTTGGACAGGGGATGGGTACGTGCAAGTCCTCTGCGATTTCACCTCGTGGACGCACACGTCCACCCCTCGCTGTGCACATCTCCTGTCCCACATTCCCAGCAAGTCAGCCTCTCGCCTCTCTCAATCGCGCGCACACACACAGCCACACTCACGCATGCACACACGCAGGCACACACACACACACCCCTCCCCCTCTCCCCTTACCTCACCGGGCTCTTGTCGCTGCGCTGGTGTCATCTCTGCATCATCTGGCACACGCGGGGCTTCTCATGGCAGTGCTATCTGCTGGTCTTCACCCGGGCCCCCACGTATGAGCGGGCGGCCGCCGCCTTTCCAGGTCTCCTCACAGCCCGGATACTGAGCTTGTTGTCAATAGTGGTCTTCCGTGCTCGCTGCGGTGGCTGCTGTCTCTTTTTTTTGTTATTTATTGGAATTGGTACTTGCTTGTTTTGAGCGGTGCCAATACCCTCCTCCCCGGATGTGCCCTTCTGCACCGACGGTGCCAGTGACTGCTCAGCTGCCCCCACTCTGGGATTGTGTTGCCTACACACTATTGCTGAGCTGTGCGCCATTCTTCCAGCCGCCGGTGCGCCGTGCACCTGCGGAGTCGCTCCGGGTCTGTCTGACCTGTGTCCAATCTGAGATGTCAGCGCACGCTCCCCTTATTGAGCCGTGACATGATTCGCGCTGACGGTTTCCTTCTATCTTCTGAGCCGACGGTGCCCCCCCACCCACCCCCATCTACTCAGCTGTGCGCCCGGAGATTGCGGAGCCCCCACCTGCTGATGATATATGTAATTTTTCGAGCACAGGATGCTCCCTCTCGCTGAGCTTTGTCCCCTGTCATGGCTTTACATCCCGGTTTGACCTGACGCAGGTATGCATGCCAATATTTTAGAACAGGAAAGTGGGAGACTAAAAAAAGCAAAAAAAACGGGTAATGCATTTTTCCTATTGAGTTTTATCTAAGCAGAGGTCTTTTTAGGCAAGAGACCGCTAAAATAAAGCTACTTTTGGCTTAAAAATCGGGAGTCTCCTGCCTAAAGCGGGTGTGTTGGCATGTTTCCCTACGCCCTCCTACTGTGCCCCTGTGGCCCGACGTTGTCCCTTGCCCGCTCTTCATACTAGCGCCCGCTTCTGCCAATTTATGTGCTAATGGTGGGCATCGCCGAGCTGTGCCTCTCTCTGAGGTGGCTATTGTATATTCTTACTTCGTTCAATATGGCTACTTGGATTAAGAATTAGCTAGAAGCTGTGACTGACAAATACTATCATTGAAATCCAAGGACTGTCAGAACCAGTGGAGGACAAAGTAGGTCCCAGAACCGTTACCGGGAGAGGACGAAGAATATCCCAGGACCGGAAAGGGACAAAGATCCCAGAATTTAACCGGGAGAGGACGAAGAATGCCCCAGGACCGGTAGGGGACAAAGATCCCAGAGATTAACCGGGAGAGGACGAAGAATGTCCCAGGACCGGAAGTGGGCAAAGATCCCAGAATTTAACTGGGAGAGGAAGAAGAATGCCCCAGGACCGGAAGGGGACAAAGATCCCAGAATCAAACCGGGAGAGGACAAAGAATGTTACAGGACTGGAAGGGGACAAAGATCCCGGAATCTAACCGGGAGAGGACAAAGGTCGTCCCAGTACCGGAGGAGGACAAAAGTCCTGCATTCAGTCCCGGGAGTGGACAAAGGGAGTCCCAGGACCGGGAGTTTTCACGAGCGAGATTCGTGACGGACAACAGTTCCAGTACCACAACAGAAAGTTGTGACAAGGTGGTTCTTTGAACCGGGATTAGTGTTCTGTGTTTACAACCAGACTTTTAGCCCACAGTACTGAGACAGTTTGTCCACAAGAGAAATGAAATTCAAAGGAAATTCAGAGTCCTGAACAACAACAAGAGGCTCACAACCCGAGGAAAAGATCCAGAACCTAGACATCTGGTTCAGAACTAGATTTTGGGCTGAAAAAAACTGGTTCCAAATTTTTCCCTCTGGAAACATACTTCCAGAACTGTTCTATCTTCAGAATTAACAAGAATCCGCGACGGACAATTATTGTTTGGAGAAAGTGAACTCTATTTCCGTTTTTGATGGCCACAATGATGGATTGTAGAGAGTGGACTTGCTGTTCATTTTTGTCAATCGAAGGGGAGAAGGTGGTCATGGTGATCTTCATCTTCATTCTCATCGTGATCCTGATTCTCTTCCTTCGTGTTCTGGAAGCTCATGAGGTTCCTGACCCCCTAAGTGTTATATGTTTCCTTCTTCGTGTTTCTCCATGCTTGAACTCTTTTTATGTGTTTGAGTCTTTCATTAGTGTTTTGTTTGTAAGGGGGGGGAGATGTGTTGTATATTCTTGCTTGCTTCGGTATGGCTGCTTGGTGTCGGTAGTCCTTTCTTAGTGTTTCTATCTTCGAACCTTAGAGTGTTCTATCTGGTGTGTGTGATTCCAGCCCTGGCAGTTGGTCTGGTCAGCAGTGGGGTTTTACTGCCCTGCTGTCTTATCCTATCTAACTTAATACATATATCTTAATTACCTGAAGACGTGTCCTGCTACCTAAGTCATCTATTTACAACAGTGGCAGTATCCCACTCTTGTTGAGCCGAGCCTCTTTAGGAGCATACAAGGCCCCTGTGATGGCAGCGCCCCTGTCCGAAACCCGCTGAGCTGCCCTCCTCAGACCGCCTTCATGAAGCGACGGCCGAGGCCGGGTCCTGCCTCAGGAGGGGGGCCTGACTTTGAGACGTCAAAACCGCGAAGGGCCAGATATGGAAGTAGAATTCGAGGCTGACAATGATCAAGGTATATATCTCAGTCTGTATATGTGAAATATATATATATATATATATAAAGCCGAATTGCCTAAAATACCTTCTGTAAAGTACCTTTCTCTTTCAGACCGTGCTTTGGAAGGTCCGATGGGCGCCTCCTTTTCAGACAGGCTATGGGTACAAACCCTTAGGAGTGGCAGGACGGACCTCCACCCTGCGCCCCTCCTTGCCCTGCCCCCTACCTGCCAACTCAGACAGTGACGCACAAAATCGCCTCTCGTCACACGGTCTCCCGGTGAGAGAGCCGATATCACACGGCAGCAAGACCCGCTGAAACCGCTGCGAGCAGTGGTCCTGCAGGTGGTCTTCCGAGGCAAGGAGCGGCCGACGCCCATGAAGAGGGGGGGGGGGGGGGCATCGGCACCAGACTCAGCAAGCTTTTAATTGGGTTCAAAATTGCCTCCTACCTCTTGGCACGAGGCCCCACCTCTTTCAGGGGGGTTGTTCTTCCAGGTGAGTGCACAGCTGTCCTCCGCCTGTGCTGCCTGAAACACAACATGTGAGGTGCCACGCACACCTTTCAACTCTGCTCTGCAGGGCGAGTTGTCCCAAGAACCGGGACATGCATTTAAAAGTAGAAACCTTAGGACATCATATCACCCGTGCCCGATGGGCCATCTCTGGGCGGGGGGTCACAATTAGCTGCAACTAAACTATCCGCTGACGCCCCATCTGGGGAGTAAGGCAGCCTTCGGGTTTCATCGACTGTTTTTCTCCTGAAACTGAAACAGGTGCTGTTTTATTTAAGATAAATGCCATAGACGAGCCTCCTAAAGATACCATGTCTGTGCGCATGCATGGTGTTGAAGGGATGCTTCTGAGCTGGCAGGAGCGCGGGTCACAGGCCCCAGGGACCCGTGAATCAGCCCTGCACAGCCACAGGCTTCACAAAGCCCCCCACAGGCCAGGCCTGGCTGCAGCAGCCCCTCTCACTGGGGGAAACAGGGGATTGCTTGGGGCACCATTGAAGGAAGGGGTCACACGCGAGGGAACACTGCATTAAAAAAGTGTAAATACAGTTGCACCTGCCCAGGGCTTTAAGTGGGAGGCAAAAGTGTTGGGGGGGGGGGGGTTAGGGGGGAGGGGGGATTCTAAAAGTGGCATGGCCTATAATAATTAAGGGTGTGACTGAAACGCCAAACTACAATGTTGTGATCCCCATAGTGGGCCACCTGACTAGTATTTTGATGTTAGATGAAGTAAAAACAGGACCTAAATCATGGCATGTAATACGTCACCTATTTTACTTTAATTGTTCAGAAATCAATCACTGTCATTTACTAGAATATTGAAGAAATAAATATAGGGCCTGACAGAAACCCGTTTCAGAGTCTATTTTTAATTGCCAACAGATCTGAGATCCGGAGAGACCTGTCGCAAAGCCCTTCGCCTACGGCCAGGTTTGCCCAGGGAGCCGCTGTTGATGGCGCCGGAGCCACCCTGATGGCGCCGGAGCCGCCTTGATGGCGCCGGAGCCACCTTGATGGCGCCTGGAGCCACCCTGATGGCGCCTGGAGCCGCCCTGATGGCGCCGGAGCTGCACTGATGGTGCCTGGAGCCGCCCTGATGGCGCCGGAGCCGCCCTGATGGCGCCGGAGCCGCCCTAATGGCGCCTGGAGCCGCCCTGATGGCGCATGGAGCCGCCTTGATGGCGCCTGGAGCCGCTGTTGATGGCGCCGGAGCCGCCCTGATGGCGCCTGGAGCCGCCCTGATGGCGCCTGGAGCCGCTGTTGATGGCGCCGGAGCCACCCTGATGGCGCCTGGAGCCGCCCTGATGGCGCCTGGAGCCGCTGTTGATGGTGCCTGGAGCCGCCCTGATGGCGCCTAGAGCCGCCCTGATGGCGCCGGAGCCGCACTGATGGTGCCTGGAGCCGCCCTGATGGCGCCGGAGCCGCCCTAATGGCGCCTGGAGCCGCCCTGATGGCGCCTGGCGCCGGAGCCGCCCTGATGGCGCCTGGAGCCGCCCTGATGGCGCCTGGAGCCGCTGTTGATGGTGCCTGGAGCCGCCCTGATGGCGCCTAGAGCCGCCCTGATGGCGCATGGAGCCGCCTTGATGGCGCCTGGAGCCGCTGTTGATGGCGCCGGAGCCGCCCTGATGGCGCCTGGAGCCGCTGTTGATGGTGCCTGGAGCCGCCCTGATGGCGCCTGGAGCCGCTGTTGATGGAGCCGGAGCCGCTGTTGATGGCGCCGGAGCCGCCCTGATGGCGCATGCAGCCGCCCTGATGGCGCCGGAGCCGCCCTAATGGCGCCTGGAGCCGCCCTGATGGCGCCTGGAGCCGCTGTTGATGGTGCCTGGAGCCGCCCTGATGGCGCCTGGAGCCGCTGTTGATGGAGCCGGAGCCGCTGTTGATGGCGCCGGAGCCGCCCTGATGGCGCATGGAGCCGCCCTGATGGCTCATCGTGTCCGGGCTTTGTCGGTCTTGTGCTAAACCTTATTGAGGTTTGCTTCTATTATGATTGCCCGATAGTGCGCCCTGATGTGTTCTGGTGGGTTACCTTGTGGGCACATACACCGTGATGTGGCAGGCCTTCAGAATTAGTGGCGGCTTGCCTTCTTTTGCTCATCCTAGCGTGCAGGCTGTATTGTGTTCTTTGTTCTTTAATGCCGCACCTTCCATAAAATGTGTAGACGGTTTGGTCAGAAATCCCATTTTCTTTAGGATTAAACTGCTTAAAACTCCAGAGCAAAATCTGTTAATTTATGTGATGTTTCATTGGTAAGATTTCCATCCAGATGTGTAGATTCGTCTTCTATAGTTACAGCTGTGGTTGAGTTTGCGACAACAAGAGTTACAGGCGCGTCTTCAAGAGCAGTGTTACAGGCGCGTCCTCCAGAGCAGTGTTACAGGCGCGTCTTCCAGAGCGGTGTTACAGGCGCGTCTTCCAGAGCGGTGTTACAGGCGCGTCTTCCAGAGCAGTGTTACAGGCGCATTCTCCAGAGCAGTGTTACAGGCACATTCTCCAGAGCAGTGTTACAGGCGCATTCTCCAGAGCAGTGTTACAGGCGCGTCTTCCAGAGCAGTGTTACAGGCGCGTCCTCCAGAGCAGTGTTACAGGCGCGTCTTCCTGAGCAGTGTTACAGGCGCGTCTTCAAGAGCAGTGTTACAGGCGCGTCTTCAAGTGCAGTGTTACAGGCGCGTCTTCCAGAGCACTGTTACAGGTGCGTCTTCCAGAGCAGTGTTACAGGCGCGTTTTCAAGAGCAGTGTTACAGGCGTGTCTTCCAGAGCAGTGTTACAGACGCGTCTTCCAGAGCAGTGTTACAGACGCGTCTTCCAGAGCAGTGTTACATGCGCGTCTTCAAGAGCAGTGTTACAGGCGTGTCTTCCAGAGCAGTGTTACAGGCGCGTCTTCCAGAGCAGTGTTACAGGCGCGTCTGCTAGAGCAGTGTTACAGGCGCGTCTGCTAGAGCAGTGTTACAGGTGCGTCTTCCAGAGTGGTGTTACTGGCGCGTCTTCCTGAGCAGTGTTACAGGCGCGTCTTCCTGAGCAGTGTTGCAGGCGCGTCTTCCTGAGCGGTGTTACAGGTGCGTCTTCCAGAGCGGTGTTACTGGCGCGTCTTCCTGAGCAGTGTTACAGGCGCGTCTTCCTGAGCAGTGTTACAGGCGCGTCTTCTAGAGCAGTGTTACAGGCGCGTCTTCCAGAGCATTGTTACAGGTGCGTCTTCAAGAGCAGTGTTACAGGCGCGTCTTCCAGAGCAGTGTTACAGGCGCGTCTTCCTGAGCAGTGTTACAGGCTCGTCTTCTAGAGCAGTGTTACAGGCGCGTTTTCCAGAGCAGTGTTACAGGCGCGTCTGCTAGAGCAGTGTTACAGGTGCGTCTTCCAGAGCGGTGTTACTGGCGCGTCTTCCTGAGCAGTGTTACAGGCGCGTCTTCCTGAGCAGTGTTACAGGCGCGTCTTCCTGAGCAGTGTTACAGGTGCGTCTTCCAGAGCGGTGTTACTGGCGCGTCTTCCTGAGCAGTGTTACAGGCGCGTCTTCTAGAGCAGTGTTACAGGCGCGTCTTCAAGAGCAGTGTTACAGGCGCGTCTTCCAGAGCAGTGTTACAGGCGCGTCTTCCTGAGCAGTGTTACAGGCGCGTCTTCCAGAGCAGTGTTACAGGCGCGTCTTCCAGAGCAGTGTTACAGGCGCGCTTTCCAGAGCAGTGTTACAGGCGCGTCTGCTAGAGCAGTGTTACAGGTGCGTCTTCCAGAGCGGTGTTACTGGCGCGTCTTCCTGAGCAGTGTTACAGGCGCGTCTTCCTGAGCAGTGTTACAGGCGCGTCTTCCTGAGCAGTGTTACAGGTGCGTCTTCCAGAGCGGTGTTACTGGCGCGTCTTCCTGAGCAGTGTTACAGGTGCGTCTTCCTGAGCAGTGTTACAGGCGCGTCTTCTAGAGCAGTGTTACAGGCGCGTCTTCCAGAGCATTGTTACAGGTGCGTCTTCAAGAGCAGTGATACAGGCGTGTCTTCCAGAGCAGTGTTACAGGCGCGTCTTCCTGAGCAGTGTTACAGGCGCGTCTTCTAGAGCAGTGTTACAGGCGCGTCTTCCAGAGCATTGTTACAGGCGCGTCTTCCTGAGCAGTGTTACAGGCGCGTCTTCCAGAGCAGTGTTACAGGCGCGTTCTCTTCAGTCAGAAATGTGTTATGTTATGTTATGTTACAGTGCATTTTTATAGCGCACGGCTACTCTAAAAGAGTGTCCCGGCGCTTTCCACAGGCAACTTACAGTGTCAAATCAACATAACAAATAAGTCAGAACCCCAGCAAAAAAAAGACGGAAAGAAAACCGCCCTAAACAGAATGATTAAAAAGCCAAGTCTTCAAATTCTTCCTGAATTGAAGCAAGTTGGAAGTGCTGCGGAGTGCCAATGGAAGCGCGCTCCACAGCTGGGAGGCCTTAAGGCTAAAAGAACGCCCCCCAATACGGGCCTTCCTCACGCGTGGGACCACCGCAGTGAACAGTGATTCTGAACGCAATGAACGAGCTGGGCGATAGAAAGCTATTCTTTTCTTCAGGTATCCTGCGCCTGAGCCAAAAAAAGCCTTGTGCACCAGCGTCAAAGATTTAAAGACAATCCGCTTCCGGATAGGAAGCCAGTGGAGCGTCTGCAGCAACACCGAAGCCCGTGCTCGTCTATGTAGACCAAAGATTGCCCGGGCTGCCGAGTTCTGTGCAACCTGCAGACGCTGAACCAAATAATCCGGGAGGCCTAAGAAAAGGGCGTTAGCGTAGTCTAGCCTGGATCTGATGAGCGCCTGCACCGTAATCCGCCTGTGCTCCTCAGACAAAAGGGGTAGAAACTTGCGGAGCATTCTGAGGATGCCGAAACAGGTGCCGGACAGGCCAAGGATGTGCGTTTTCAGAGAGAGTTTATTGTCAAGCTTAACACCCAAGTTCTTGGCAACCAAGGATGATTGTGCCGGAGGACACATGGCGGCCGGCCACCACTGCCGCCACTCGGGATCGAAGGCACAGCCAAAAAACAAAACCTCCGACTTGCTGGAGTTGGCCTTCAGACAGTTTTGCTGAAACCAGCTGAAGACCCTGTCCAGGCAGTCCCGGATTCTCTCCCCGTCAAATGTCTGATCTTTTTTACATGTGAAGAGGAGTTGTGTGTCATCGGCATAGGACACGATCTGGGCTCCGTAAGCCTCCACCTCGGCCGCCAGAGGGGACATAAAGATGTTAAATAATGTCGGGCTCAAAACCGAGCCCTGTGGAACCCCAACACCCAGTGGCGACATCTCGGCGGAGCTCTGGGAAACCCAGACCGTCTGGCGGCGGCCCTCCAGGAAAGATGTAAACCATCTGAGCACCGTCCCCCTTAGGCCGATGTCATAGAGCCTGGCAAGCAGCGCCTTATGGGGAACGGTGTCGAAGGCCGCCGACAGGTCCAACATGACTAGCATGGCCTTGCCACCCCCATCCAAGGTCTCCCTGATGATCTCAGAGACCTCCACCAACACTGTTTCCGTGCTGAAGTTCGGACGGAAGCCGGATTGGGATGGATGGAGCAGATTGTTAGTCTCCAGGAAGTTCGACAAGACGCCATGAACATGTTTTTCGGTGATCTTGGCCAGAGCCGGGAGAAGAGAAATTGGCCTGTAATTGGCCAGGGCCTCGGCATCAAGACCAGGCTTTTTCAGGAGGGGGATCACCATTGCCCTTTTCCAGGCGCATGGGACACTCCCCGCACTCAAGGAAGCATTGAGGATCGGGTTGACCAGGGGAAATCCTGATGATTCCGCTAAATGCAGGGTTTTCAATGCCCTGTACATCTAAAAGTTCAACAGAAGAGTGTGCACTGCCGGGCCTTCCAGTTAAGTCCTCTAGATTTGATCATTTACTTTGATTTAATTCTTTCTTTTGTACAGCGCGACGCGTGCCCGAAGGTGTCTTGGTGCTAAGCGTCTACGGTCAGACCCTCCACCCAGCCATTAAGAAAACTACAGTCACAGAGCGAAAAGCCCGGGATTCAACTCTTTTCTTAAAACCTATAGGTTGGCCTGGCCTCTCATAGGCTCGAAGCTTGGACGTGCGGGGTGGAGGGGAGGGGGGTCGGGGGGGGGGGGGGCAGGGGTCGAAGGGGCAAACACCGAACATCAGACCACGGACGGCTTAAATCTTGAATCTGATTGGAAAAAAAGTCAGCAAGAGCAGAAGCGATGATGATCCGACCTGTACCCGGCCTATCAGGGGCCCCAAAGCCACACGGTGATTCCTTAACTGAGGTGCGTGAACTCTGACCTGCAGCGGGAGAGGTCAAAGGGAGCCAAGTACAGAAATGAGACTCGGGTTTGCCAAGGCCTGGCCTCCGAGGACGTCACAAGGCACAGGGGTGCTGAATATTGTGCGATTGACTCGAGTAGTGTGTTGACCTTGTATGGTGGGTCACAATCTAGAGCTCCGGGGTCGAGATTGAAGGCACCAGGAGTGTCTCACAGCCTGTCAGAGGGACTCACATCCTTCTCCCATCGTCTGTCCCTACAAATGGAAGACAGCAGCGCTCAGGGGGCCAATTGTGTCATTCTGTAAGAAATGGCGCCAAGGAGGCACACAGCAGGGAAAATAAAGAGAGGGCGAAAGAAAAGAAAATGCAGTTCTTACAGGCAAGTGAGTATGCTGTGAGTGTTTTGGGGGGGGGGGAGGAAGAGCAGGAGAAACTAGGAAGGGAGGACTCGCAGGGCATTTGAAAGGAGGGCGCACGTTTGATGTTGGATGGTCCATGGCTGTGGGATGGATAGAGGTTTCCAGCTTCACTGCAGAGCCCAGGGCAGCAGCGCGTGTGTTGTGCAGCAGAGCTTAGAATATGCAGTTTGTCAGCTATTAGTATTGTAAATAACAATCCCTTGTATATTTTTTAAAAACCAAAACATAAATAGAAGGCGTTGTCATTTACAATGCCAATAGCTCAAAATCCTGTGAATGCGAGACCTATTGCATTGCAAATGCTTGTTTAAGTCTGGCATGACAACCCAGATGCATATAATACCGGGGCACTGAGCTTGGAAACAACATAATTGACACATTACACCACAATGAAAACACGACCCGAGATAATATTAAGAAACTATTAGACAAATGGAATCGAAAATGTATCACCTGGTGGGGCAGGATCGAAACTGTAAAAATGATGATCGCTCCGTGAGTCAATTATCTCATCAATATGCTACCCCTCTTATTACCAGAAGATTTCCATCACAAATTAGATATCCTGATCTCAAAATGCATTTGTCAAGGTACTCCAACGCAATGCTCCCCCTATACTCACCCGTCTCCTGTGGTGGCATCCCCCCCACATCCACTCACAGGGACACGATCCGACACAAGGAGGTGTGTGCTCTCAACCCCCCACATCCACTCACAGTGCACGACACAAGGAGACACAAGGAGGTGTGTGCTCTCAACTCCCCCACATCCACTCACAGTGCACGACACAAGGAGGTGTGTGCTCTCATTACCCCCACATCCACTCACAGTGCACGACACGATCCGACACAAGGAGGTGTGTGCTCTCAACCCCCCCACATCCACTCACAGTGCACGACACAAGGAGACACAAGGAGGTGTGTGCTCTCATCCCCCCACATCCACTCACAGTGCACGACACAAGGAGACACAAGGAGGTGTGTGCTCTCATCCCCCCACATCCACTCACAGTGCACGACACGATCCGACACAAGGAGGTGTGTGCTCTCAACCCCCCCACATCCACTCACAGTGCACGACACAAGGAGACACAAGGAGGTGTGTGCTCTCAACTCCCCCACATCCACTCACAGTGCACGACACAAGGAGACACAAGGAGGTGTGTGCTCTCATCCCCCCCACATCATCCACTCACAGTGCACGACACAAGGAGACACAAGGAGGTGTGTGCTCTCAACTCCCCCACATCCACTCACAGTGCACGACACAAGGATACACAAGGAGACACAAGGAGGTGTGTGCTCTCTTCCCCCCCACATCATCCACTCACAGTGCACGACACAAGGAGACACAAGGAGGTGTGTGCTCTCAACTCCCCCACATCCACTCACAGTGCACCACACAAGGAGGTGTGTGCTCTCAACCCCCCTACATCCACTCACAGTGC
The DNA here is from genome assembly GCF_964263255.1 of Lissotriton vulgaris. NCBI lineage: Eukaryota > Metazoa > Chordata > Amphibia > Caudata > Salamandridae > Lissotriton > Lissotriton vulgaris. Next base: position 537,180 of record NW_028253554.1, read on the forward strand.
ACGACACAAGGAGACACAAGGAGACACAAGGAGGTGTGTGCTCTCAACCCCCCCCCCACATCCACTCACAGTGCACGACACAAGGAGACACAAGGAGGTGTGTTCTCTCAACTCCCCCACATCCACTCACAGTGCACAACACAAGGAGACACAAGGAGGTGTGTGCTCTCAACCCTCCACCATCCACTCACAGTGCACGACACAAGGAGACACAAGGAGGTGTGTGCTCTCAACCCCCCCACATCCACTCACAGTGTACAACACGATCCGACACAAGGAGGTGTGTGCTCTCATCCCCCCCACATCCACTCACAGTGCACGACACGATCCGACACAAGTAGGTGCGTGCTCTCAACCCCCCCACAATCACTCAAAGTGCACGACACGATCCGACACAAGGAGGTGTGTGCTCTCAACCCCCCTACATCCACTCACAGTGCACGACACAAGGAGGTGTGTGCTCTCAATCCCCCCACATCCACTCACAGTGCACGACATGATCCGACACAAGTAGGTGCGTGCTCTCAACCCCCCCACATCCACTCAAAGTGCACGACACGATCCGACACAAGGAGGTGTGTGCTCTCAACCCCCCTACATCCACTCACAGTGCACGACACAAGGAGGTGTGTGCTCTCAATCCCCCCACATCCACTCACAGTGCACGACACGATCCGACACAAGGAGGTGTGTGCTCTCAACCCCCCTACATCCACTCACAGTGCACGACACAAGTAGGAGCGTGCTCTCAACCCCCCCACATCCACTCACAGTGCACGACACAATCCGACACAAGGAGGTGCGTGCTTTCAACCCCCCCACATCCACTCACAGTACACGACACAATCCGACACAAGGAGGTTGGTGTTCTCAACTTTTCGTGCATGGAAAGGAATGGGGACTTCTTCTCTCTTCTCCTCTCTATTGATTCTATTGTAACTCGCCCAGGATATACATTCTGAGGCCACCTATTGTTCTGTATTTTATTGTATAGTTTGTTTTATTTTTCCTTCGTAGCTTTATTATTTCTAGTAATGTTTGGAATCACTGATTTACAATACCGTTCCTTCTCACTGATTTGTATCGTTGTATGATTTAAGTATTGAAGTATTTGTGTATTATTTGAACATTGTTTGTTTTTGAAAATTATTAAAAATCATTTGAAATCTAAAGCAATGGCTGAAACATGTCGCCCAAGGATTGTGAGAGTCAATTACTGTCCTAAATCATCCCATTGTAGTTATTATTTTTAACCTTTTTTTAACTGACCATTGGCAATTCGTGTGATAGGATTCTTAGTTGAGCTGTAGGTCACTTTAGTACTTTTAGGAGCATATTTACAAGCCCCTATCTCCACCACAACATCACTTTTTGGGTGCTGCGGTGGCGATATGGGCTTTGCCTTATTTACAAGGCAGCATTAAGCTGCAACACCCATTGATTATGATGCTGCTTGTAGGAGAGTAGGGTTTGCAATCCTATGGTCACCCCCGATTATTGCTTTTTGCTTCACTGGTTTACGACTTTCCCTGGCTGTGGGCCTGCTAATGAGACCCACAGCCTAGCTTTTCTCTCTCTAAATTGACAAGCATGTACCTTAGGTGCATTTACCAATTGGTACTGGGCCACATTATCAGTCCCTGTACAGTGTACTATAGGTACCCAGGGCATAGGTGTACCCAGGGCCTACCAGGGGCTGCAGTATGTATTATGCCACCCCTGGCTGGCCATCTAAATAGACACAACTGGCTGCACGACAGCTGGGGCAAGGTGGCGTAATCACCCTTTGCTTTAGATATAGTTAACTATATCTAAACCTAAAATGGACACATATATTCCTATCAGTCACTCCTATGGCAGGCCATATCAATCCTGAAGGCAGAGTGCTTGGAATCGTGTGAGATGGTGCTCTGGCATGAGCTGAGCCCATTTGCAGCTTGCGGAACCAAGTCCTAATAGCTGTTCCATGATAACGCTATACCATATACTCTTAAGTACACTATGAACCTCGCGGTCAAATGCTAACTTTGGCATAGCATTATCAAAACATGTCGAGTAAGGTGTCATAAGAATTGGAATACTACCCCCTCGCCAATTCTGACGACGGGGGTAGCATTCCACCCTTCTAGAGGGACACGACATGTATGTAACTATGAACCCTGGTTAAAGTTAACTCGAGCCTCAGCATCACAAAATGGATGCTGCCACAACAGACACAAGTCTGACCTCCTGCTGCTGGGAGTCCTTCCAGCGAGGGAGGCTCGGACAAAGGGTTTCCTGCCATGGGAGGTGCGAGCACCACCCCAGGCAGGATTTTGTGTATTAGGTAGGACAGGGCTGAAAGGAATGAGACATGCCTGGAGCACACAAGGTGTCCCTGTGCATACACCGGTCTGAACCAGTTCCTGGGGCACTTCAGCCCCAGAGCTGTCGCAAGAACGGACAAAGGATAGGGGGTGTAACCACCCCCCTTCCTGGTCCCACCCAGGGGAGGGACCTAGTCGTAGTGCAGCCCCCCTTTAGCTGGATAAAGGTAGGAGCTGGTCCCATTCCAAATTAGATTATCCTGATCAACTTCCCGAGAAGAAACTCTGGACTTCGACGTTCTGCTACGCAGAAGACTGAAGATATCTCCCTTGTGGGCAAGGAGTGTCAACCCTGCACCAGCAGGCACCATCAGCGTACTGCGGCTTCCCTTTGTCGTCTTCCTGCAAGGATCCATACTTCAGAGCCCGACGAGACCTGGACTCCCAGACCTCTCTGACCTCTACCCACATCTGCAGCACAGCTGAGACCCGTGGGTGCGACGAGACACGTGGGACCGGCCATCTTGAAAGAAGCAGCACTTCGCTCCAGCACGACTTCCCAGGCCTCCTCGTCCAAGTGCTTTGGGGACTGAGAAGCCCCGACCCCGAGCAGCTCCTGCATCGAAGATCAGCCTTCCAGCCTCCACGAGATCTGCGTGGGGCTCTTCTGCCTGGTTGCTGCTCGACGCGTTGTCTGGTCACTTGCTGGCTGGCTGGTGACCTTCTAGACGACGAACTCCGACAACTTTGCTGCTGGTCTGGTTGCTCCAGACTGGCCCTTGCTCCCTTCCAAAAGAGGAGCACCCCAGACCCTCCTGGTCCACTCCAGACGCCGTTTCCACTCACCGCGTGGGTTGCCTTTGCCAAGGCCTGTTGAACCCGAATCCGGAGACGACACCGCCGACAGCGAGAGCCAGCGCGGGACAGCTCGTGCCTCCATCCTGGTTGTCGAAGACACCACCTGGTTCACGTGGCTGCAGAGACAAGCGTCCACCTTCACCTGATCGCGACGACGACATCTGGTTCCACTCCTGGTTCCACTCCAGTCACTGGCTAGTGACTTTGAACATTGTCCCCTCTGCTTTCAGGGTCTACTCTTCACTGATCCACCCTTGGATCACACCGGACATCTTCCTCCTGACCGCCTGCAGCATCTTTTCCTCCAGCTCCATAGACTTAAACGCCGGAACCCGACACAACTTGGCACCTATGCACCCGCAGCCTGTGGGTGAGGTAACACGAGCAATTCGGTGCTCAAGGGCAGCTTGACTCTCCTAGTGTCCAGTTCCATTGTCGTTTTTGTCCTATCTAGTCAGGGACGTCCGTACTCACATTTTCTTTAAACTGTTCTGTCCATAGACGTTTGTACGCATCTCGCGTGTGAGTTCACACTCTGCACACACGCTCCGTGGGCCTCATAGTACTTACCTCAAGTTAGTATAGCGTGGACCCTGCGATCCTACAGCCTCTGGAAAGCTCCATTCCTTTGATTGACTTTCACATTCCACTTACTTAGTATATGGTTTGTCGTGCCCCTAGGGCACCATTGTAAATCGTGCAACTTAAACATATTTTTCCTAGGAGTTTGTCATGTGCTTAGTGTGAGAAGTTTGCCTGGTATATAATGCTCACTAATTCTTAGTGATCACTTTGTACCATGCCAAGCAACCCTTATGATGATGGTTGTAATTCAACCTTGTAGACCAGTTATCCTAGTGGTAACGTGGACAAAGCAGTCTTAGGCTAAACTCTGAAAGGCATGTGAAGCCAGCTGTTATACCATACACAACCCCCTTGAATACCAAATGAAAGGGACACCACACAGATATATATTGAAAATATATATTGATTTATTAACTATAAAATCCCCTGGACTCTTTATGAGCACAGAAGCACAAGCGTTAAATCACAAGACAGTTTAAAATACACAAAAGTTGCACAATATGGATGAGCCCTAGGGGCCACCTAAACCATATACTAAGAAAGTGGTATAAGAGATACCAATAGGAAAGGGAAGAGGCCTAGGGCCTTGGGAATCGCTGGAGCTATTCGAGACTAGCAATGAATAAGTCGGGAAAGGCCCACGGGACTCAGGTGCAGTGTTCAAAGTGCACGCACTTTCCAATGCAAAGTCTATGGTGCGTAAAAAGTACAAAGTTAGAAAGTTAGGAACCTTCCGAGTGACCTAGGGAGCTGAAACTTAAGACACTGGCCCTTGAGATGTGTACCAGTGCAGGAGCACCGGCGGAGTTGAGTTACCTCACCCACAGGAAGCGGGTGCACAGGGTCGAAGTAGTGTCGGGTTTCGTCACGCTGGTCGATGGTGCTTGGAGCTGAAGATGCTGCAGGCGGCGCGATGTGAAGAGTTCCGGTGGATCCAAGGGTGGATCTGAAGATGTGAAGACCTGAAAGCAGAGGGGACAGTGTTCAAAGTCACTAGCCAGTGACTACCGTGGAACCAGATTGGAACCAGGCGATGTCGGGTCCAAACAGGTGTTGTCGGGTAGCTTCTTTCTGCAGCCACGTGGATACCCGGGGTCGAGGACGTCCAGGTATCAGCCACGAGCTGTCCCACGTAGGCTTCTCGCTGTTGGCGGTGTCGGCGACCTGATCGGAGAAAACAGGCCTTGGCAAATGCAAGCCACGCAGAAGTTGAAAGATGCTTATCACTCGGACCAGCAAGGTCAGAGCGGGTGCTCCTTTTTACAGGAGCTGGGTTAGGTCTGGAGCAACCAGACCTGCTGTGTAAATCGTCGGTTTCGTCGCCAAGATGGCCGCTGACCACGTGGCTAGTGGCCGGGATGGCGTGTCGAGTGGCACAATGCAAAAGGGCCCCACGCAGATCGTGGAGATTCTGGAGGGCTGATCTTTGGTGCAAGGGCTGCTCAGTGGTGGGGGTTCTCAGTCCCCAAAGCACAACGTCGAGGATGCCTCAGAAGCTGCGCAGTCAGCTTTTTGAGTGTCTTCCAAGATGTCCGGTCCCACGTCTCTCGGTGCCTCCACGGGTCCCTTCTTTGCAGGGACTGTGGATCGGGCTGTGAGAAGTCTGGGAGTCTGGATCTTGTCAGGCTCTGGGCTCGGGCTCCGGTGGGAGGCGGCGGCAAAGCAGACGTTGAGTTGCTGGTTGGTACCTGTGTTCACAGGGTGGCCACTCCTAGGCCACAAGGGAGATTCTCTTCAGTCTTCTGTGCAGCAGAATGTCGAAGTCCAGTCTTCTTTTTCGTGTAAAGTTGATTCAGGATGATCTGCTGTGCAATGGCACTGCTCCCACTCTTATTCCCAATCTGAGGGGTGGATCACCTACTAGGTCCCTCCTCTGGGAGGAACCAGGAAGGGGGGCGGTTACACCCCCTTTCCTTTGTCCAGTTCCGCGCCAAGCCTGGGTCTGGAAAGTCCCAGGACCGGTTTGGACTGGCCTATGCACGGGGACACCTTGTGTGCCCCGGGAATGTCTGATTCTATTCAGCCCTGTCCTACCCAATACACAAAACCCTGTCTGGGGTGGTGCTCGCACCTCCCAAGGCAGGAAACCCTTTGTCCAGGCCACCATCTGCCGAGTTTCGGTCCGCAGCGGGAGGCCAGACTCGTGTCTGTGGTGGCAGCATCCATTTTGTGATGCTGAGGCTCTGTTTAACTTTAACCGGGGTTAAGGCTACACACATGTCGTGTCCCTCTAGGAGGGTGGAATGCTATCCCCGTCGCCAGAATTGGCGAGGGGATAGTATTCCAATTCGTATGACACCTTACTCGACATGTTTTGATAAAGCCAAACCAAAGATAGCAAATAACCGCGAGGATTATAATGCACTTAAGAGTATATGGTATGGCAATATCCCGGAACAGCTTAGGGAGTGGTTCCCGACAGCTGCAGACAGGCTCAGCTCATGCTAGAGCACCATCTCACATATTTCCAAGCACTCTGCCTCCAGGATTGATGAGGCCTTCCATAGGAGTGGCTGATAGGAACATATGTGTCCAGTTTAGGGTTAGGCACAGACATACTGTACCTAAGTAAGAGGTGATTACACCAACTTACCCCAGCTGAGTGATCAGCCGCCAGTTGTGTCAAATATGGAGGCCAGGCCAGGGGTGGCACAATACATGCTGCAGCCCCTGGCAGGCCTTGGCTACACCTATGCCCTGGGTACCTATGGTACACTGTTACAGGGGCTCATAAGGTGAACCAGTTCCAATTCGTAATGCACCTAGAGTGCATTGGCAGTAATTTAGAGAGAGAACAGCAGGCTGTGGGTCTGATTAGCAGGCCCACAGCCACATTAAGTCAGAAACCAGTGAAGCAAAAAGCAAAAATTTGGGGTGACCATAGGATAGCAGACCCTACTCTCCTACACTTAGCCCTCTGACCTCATAAAGAGTACAGAGGTGTATGTTAGGTAATAAATACTTGTTTATTTTCATAACAACCTGTGTGGTGTCCTTTCACTTGGTATTCAAGGGGTTATGTGTGGTAAAACAGCTGGCTTCACATGCCAATAGAGTTTAGCCTAAGACTGCTTTGTCCACGTTACCACTAGGATAGCTGGTCTATAAGGTTGACTTACAACCAATCACCATAAGGGTTGTTTGGACTGATACAAGGTGATCACTAGAACTAGTGAGCATCATATATCAGGCCAACTTCTCACACTGCTCCATATTCACAAGGGCGCCGTACATATGCGGTAGCGCCAAAATGAAGACTAGGGAATACCTGCTCCTGCCCTGGCGAAACGAGGAGACATTTATAGGTTCTCCACATTTTTGCTGTTTCCATGTGTGTTGCGTTGTGCAGCACACATGGAACAGCAAAACGCCAATGAATGTTTATGTGCTGGAAGATGTTCCTTCCGGCACATAAACAATCATAAAAAAAATGATATTTTGCACTATGGTGCAAGGGTGCCTGCGTTGGCGCAAGGCAGCTACATTTTACCCAAGCACAGGGGAAACACTGGGCTGAACCATATTGTTGTAAATACGGTGCAGCCCTGTGTTTCAAAAGTGATGGAGTGAGGCATTAGGCCAAGAAGGCTCACGCCACACTCTGTCTCTTTCATTGTAAATATGCCCCTTAGTTGGGTGGATCACCGTGTTTATCCAAAAACTATAAAAACACCCTCCGCATAGGAGCTCCCATCGCTGAGGCCGGTCAGACTACTGTCAAGTAACGGTGAGGAACGCCACTCACGCGAGTGACGCGCTTGGAGCTGGAAGTGGGCCATCATTGTCCACCCCACATGACCACAAAGGTCATAATCTCTATTTTTGAAGGTTTGTTGTTAGAGCTCCAATGAACGCCCTGATCCTCTCCTTGAAGCAGCAGACTGTCAGTGGTTCTAGCGCCTCGGAGAACCCCACCAGGGGGCAGGTGTGTGTGTGCTGTCTGCATAAGATTTGTAATGAAGCATATCCTTCCAGTACAAAATATTATGCCTAAATATTTTTTAAACATTTCAGTGTATGAACTGTTTGGAGAAATAAATATATTCCTTCAACTTTGTGCCCGCCTCAAGGTGGTCCCAAGGTGGCCTCAGGTGACATCAAGGTGACAACACGGTGCCCTCAAGTTGGCAAAAAGTTGGATCCTTTTGCTGTATGAACAAGGGCTACCCACATACCACGTTGTTGACACAAAAGAGATGCAAAGCAGGGCCAGGGGATCTTTTTGATGAAAGGAGCCCTTATTTTTGCATTGGAAAGTACGGGCCTCATTTATGGGGTTTTGGCGTAGGGCAGCACCACCGCAAGTCACCTCGCTGAGCTGCCTGATGTCAAAGTCAAAGGGCAGCAATGCACCGTATTTATCTAATACGGAGAAGTGTGGCTCACTGGTTAGAGCGGCAGACTCTGAAGCAGAGATCAGGCCCGGGACCAGGGTTCAAGTCCCGCCTCGGCGGGTCTTGGGCTCAATGTTCGCGGACTCAATAATTCTCGCCTCAGCGCCTACTCTAATCTTGGGTCCCACTCTGCAACTCTGCGCAATAGCTTGCTTAATCTCCACAACGGCCCCAACAACACTGGGATGCCTGGCTTCACCTTGGGGGTGCCCAGGAGGGGCATCTCACAGGGAGAGCCAGGAAGAGTTCCACAGCGTTATACAGCGCCAGGACGCCCCGTTGCTGGGGCAGCTGTGCGCTTTACAAGTATACTACATTTACATTTACATTTACATACAGTGGATTCCTGTCCTTTCCCCCAGTGCTGGGGTCATTTCAGCAGCTTGGCCCCCTTGCACCGTGGTCTCAAAGGCATCAGGACGTTTTATATAACCTACCCCACTCGGGCAACGCTGGCCCCTCCCCTGAGGAGGCGGGACAGGAAAGGTCAAATGAGGAAGTAGGAGGTCCAGGTAAGTTCACTCCCTCCCCCTGCACATCACCGCTCTGCACAGACATACCTCTGCCCGGCAGCCACTCCAGCAGTAAGTATCTGAGCCGCAGCCACTTACCTTCGGAAGTCCCCGCTGAACACCGACGGTGAGAGTAAAAATGACAACAACTGCGAAGAGCAGGAACCTCTTAAAGCTTGTGGTCATTGTCATCGCGTTGTCTCTGTGGGCGACAAAACAGAAGGGAACAATGGAATAAAAGCCGGAAGATGAAATTTGGAATTAGCTGTCTAAATTAACCCAAATAGGTCGGGTGCGTTTCGTTTCTGACAGCGGCGGCTCCTCCGCTGTGGCGGGGCAGCGTCACCCACCCAAAAACCGCAGGAAAGGAAAAATGAAATGATAATATGTGATAATAAACACGTATTTTATTTTTCCTCTCCTACTTAGTCTTGGGGCGGGCCTGGGGGGACAGACGCTAAGAGGAGTGGTGGGTGCACTCCATTCCCTGCGCATGACGATTTGGCCGGCTGTCTTAGGCAGTGACCGCTCTCTGCAGCCCAACCATGCAGCCGGGATGGAGACAGCAGGCACCGACTCCCAGTCTGGAGCGCAAATCCAAGGCGCTCAGGCCAATCCTCACGCTGCTCTCATGCGTGAGGATTGGACGCAGAGCATTCTGGGAGCCTGTGCTGCCTCGAGAAGAGCAGAAACGCGCGATGCGGCCCGCTGCAGGTACGCTTTTTTTATTACAATTTTTATTTTCGCTTGCACACCCTATACCCCCCCCCCCCCGACTCCCACCCACTACACTCCTCATCAGCACACCTCTATGCCTTAAGTAGGTTTGCAAAGTGGCTAGTATTTTACTGCTCTGGCTCCTAAAAACTTAGGGCAAAGCATTGAATGTTGTATTTTTGCCCTTTAAATATAAACTGAAATGCTAAATGAAAGTACATCAAAAGAATGCCAATGCTGCCGAGACCTTCCAATGGGGCCACAACTGTTGTACTAAAAAATAGGATGATGCATACATTGGTATTCCAGCGGCTGCGTCTCGTCCTCGCAGAACCCCAAAACACGCACAAATGGCCAGGAAAGTTCTCTGAGAAGCGCAGGATCACTAGACCTAAACCGGAAGTGACTTCCAAACCTGGAATGGGAAGTCTGCATATGACAAGGGGCCTGGTGTCAGCATGGAAGAGAGGTCTGCTTAGGACAAGTGTCCACAAGGGGGGTCTGTTTGCAACAAGTGCCCACAAGGAAGGTCTGTTTGGGACAAGTGTCCACAAGGAGGGTCTGTTCAGCAAAAGTGTCCACAAGGGGGGGTCTGTTTGGGATAAGTGTCCAATAGCAGGGTCTGCTTGGGACAAGTGTCCACAAGTAGGATCTGTTTGGGACAAGTGTCCACAAGGACGGTCTGTTTGGGACCAGTGTCAACAAGGAGGGTCTGTTTGGGACAAGTGTCCACAAGTAGGATCTGTTTGGGACAAGTGTCCACAAGTAGGATCTGTTTGGGACAAGTGTCCACAAGGACGGTCTGTTTGGGACCAGTGTCAACAAGGAGGGTCTGTTCGGCACAAGTGTCCACAAGGAGGGTCTGTTCGGCACAAGTGTCCACAAGGAGGGTCTGTTTGGGACAAGTGTCCACAAGGAGGGTCTGTTTGGGACAAGTGTCCACAAGTAGGATCTGTTTGGGAAAAGTGTCCACAAGGACGGTCTGTTTGGGACCAGTGTCAACAAGGAAGGTCTGTTCGGGACAAGTGTCCACAAGGAGGGTCTGTTTGGGACAAGTGTCCACAAGGACGGTCTGTTTGGGACAAGTGTCCACAGGAGGGTCTGTTTGGGACAAGTGTCAACAAGGAGGGTCTGTTTAGGACAAGTGTCGACAAGGAGAGTCTGTTCGGCACAAGTGTCGACAAGGAGGGTCTGTTTGGGACAAGTGCCCACAAGGAGGGTCTGTTTGGGACAAGTGTCCACAAGGAGGGTCTGTTTAGGACAGGTGTCAACAAGGAGGGTCTGTTTAGGACAAGTGTCCACAAGGAGGGTCTGTTTGGGAGAAGGGTCCACAAGGAGGGTCTGCTTGGGAAAAGTGTCCACAATGAGGGTCTGTTTGGGAGAAGGGTCCACAAGGAGGGTCTGCTTGGGACAAGTGTCCACAATGAGGGTCTTTTTGGGACAAGTGTCCACAAGGAGGGTCTGTTCGGCACAAGTGTCCACAAGGAGGGTCTGTTTGGGACAAGTGTCCACAAGGAGTGTCTGTTTGGGAGAAGGGTCCACAAGGAGGGTCTGTTTGGGACAAGTGTCCACAAGGAGGGTCTGTTCGGGACAAGTGTCCACAGGGATGGTCTGTTTGGGACAAGTGTCCACAAGGAGGGTCTGTTTTGGACAAGTGTCCACAATGAGGGTCTTTTTGGGACAAGTGTCCACAAGGAAGGGTCTGTTCGGCACAAGTGTCCACAAGGAGGGTCCGTTTGGGACAAGTGTCCACAAGGAGGGTATGTTTAGGACAAGTGTCAACAAGGAGGGTCTGTTCGGGACAAGTGTGGACAAGGAGAGTCTGTTCGGCACAAGTGTCCACAAGGAGGGTCTGTTTAGGACAGGTGTCCACAAGGAGGGTTTGTTTGGGACAAGTGTCCACGGGGAGGGTTTGTTTTGGAAAAGAGTCCACAAGCAGGGTCTGCTTAGGACAAGTGTCCACGAGGATGGTCTGTTTGGGACAAGTGTCCACAAGGAGGGTTTGTTTGGGAAAAGAGTCCACAAGGAGGGTCTGTTCGGCACAAGTGTCCACAAGGGGGGGTCTGTTTGGGCCAAGTGTCCACAAGGAGGGTCTTTTTGGTACAAGTGTCCACAAGGAGGGTCTGCTTGGGACAAGTGTCCACAAAGAGGGTCTGTTTAGGACAAGGGTCCACAGGGATGGTCTGTTTGGGACAAGTGTCCACAAGGAAGGTCTGTTTGGGACAAGCGTCCACAAGGAGGGTCTGTTTGGGACAAGTGTCCACAAGGAGGGTCTGTTCGGCACAAGCGTCCACAAGGAGGGTGTGTTTGGGACAAGTGTCTACAAGGAGGGTCTGTTTGGGACAAGTGTCCACAAGGAGGGTCTGTTCGGGACAAGTGTCGACAAGGAGAGTCTGTTCGGCACAAGTGTCCACAAGGAGGGTCTGTTTGGGACAAGTGTCCACAAGGAGGGTCTGTTTAGGACAGGTGTCCACAAGAAGGGTTTGTTTGGGACAAGTGTCCACGGGGAGGGTTTGTTTTGGAAAAGAGTCCACAAGCAGGGTCTGCTTAGGACAAGTGTCCACGAGGATGGTCTGTTTGGGACAAGTGTCCACAAGGAGGGTTTGTTTGGGAAAAGAGTCCACAAGGAGGGTCTGTTCGGCACAAGTGTCCACAAGGAGGGTCTGTTTGGGCCAAGTGTCCACAAGGAGGGTCTTTTTGGTACAAGTGTCCACAAGGAGGGTCTGCTTGGGACAAGTGTCCACAAAGAGGGTCTGTTTAGGACAAGTGTCCACAAGGAGGGTATGTTTAGGACAAGGGTCCACAGGGATGGTCTGTTTGGGACAAGTGTCCTCAAGGAGGGTCAGTTTGGGACAAGCGTCCACAAGGAGGGTGTGTTTGAGACAAGTGTCCACAATGAGGGTCTGTTTGGGAAAGTGTCCACAAGGAGGGTCTGTTCGGCACAAGTGCCCACAAGGAGGGTCTGTTTGGGACAAGTGTCCACAAGGAGGGTCTGTTTGGGACAAGTGTCCACAGGAGGGTCTGTTTTGGACAAGTGTCCACAAGGACGGTCTGTTTGGGACAAGTGTCCACAGGAGGGTCTGTTCGGGACACGTGTCCACAGGGATAGTCTGTTTGGGACAAGTGTCCACAAGGAGGATCTGTTTGGGACACGTGTCCACAGGGATGGTCTGTTTGGGACAAGTGTCCACAAGGAGGGTCTGTTTTGGACAAGTGTCCACAAGGACGGTCTGTTTGGGACAAGTGTCCACAGGAGGGTCTGTTCGGCACAAGTGTCCACAAGGAGGGTCTGTTTGGGACAAGTGTCCACAAGGAGGGTCTGTTTAGGACAGGTGTCCACAAGGAGGGTCTGTTTGGGACAAGTATCCACGAGGAGGGTCTGCTTGAGACAAGTGTCCACAAGGAGGGTCTGCTTAGGACGTGTCCACAAGTTAGGTCTGTTTTGGACAAGTGACCACCAGGAGGGTCTGCTTAGGACGTGTCCACAAGGAGGGTCTGTTTGGGACAAGTGTCCACAAGGAGGGTCTGTTTTGGACAAGTGTCCACAAGGACGGTCTTTTTGGGACAAGTGTCCACAGGAGGGCCTGTTTGGGACAATTGTCCACAAGGAGGGTCTGTTTGGGACAAGTGTTCACAGGAGGGTCTGTTCGGCACAAGTGTCCACAAGGAGGGTCTGTTTGGGACAAGTGTCCACAAGGAGGGTCTGTTCAGGACAAGTGTCCACAAGGAGGCTCTGCTTGGGACAAGTGTCCACAAGGAGGATCTGTTTGGGACAAGTGTCCACAAGGAGGGTCTGTGTTGGACAAGTGTCCACAAGGTCGGTCTGTTTTGGACAAGTGTCCACAAGGAGGGTCTGTTTGGGACAAGTGTCCACAGGAGGGCCTGTTTGGGACAATTGTCCACAAGGAGGGTCTGTTTGGGACAAGTGTCCACAGGAGGGTCTGTTCGGCACAAGTGTCCACAAGGAGGGTCTGTTTAGGACAAGTGTCCACAAGGAGGGTCTGTTCGGGACAAGTGTCCACAAGGAGGCTCTGCTTGGGACAAGTGTCCACAAGGAGGATCTGTTTGGGACAAGTGTCCACAAGGAGGGTCTGTTTGGGACAAGTGTCCACAAGGAGGGTCTGTTTTGGACAAGTGTCCACAAGGACGGTCTGTTTTGGACAAGTGTCCACAAGGAGGGTCTGTTTTGGACAAGTGTCCACAAGGAGGGTCTGTTTGGGACAAGTGTCCACAAAAAGGGTCTGTTTGGGACAAGTGTCCACAAGAGGGTCTGTTCGGCACAAGTGTCCACAAGGAGGGTCTGTTTGGGACAAGTGTCCACAAGGAGGCTCTGTTTGGGACAAGTGTCCACAAGGAGGGTCTGTTTGGGACAAGTGTCAACAAGGAGGGTCTGTTTGGGACAAGTCTCCAATGGAGGGTCTGTTTAGGACAAGTGTCCACAAGGAGGGTCTGTTTGGGACAAGTGTCCACAAGGAGGCTCTGTTTGGGACAAGTGTCCACAAGGGGGGTCTGTTTAGGACAAGTGTCCACAAGGAGGCTCTGTTTGGGACAAGTGTCCACAAGGAGGCTCTGTTTGGGACAAGTGTCCTGGGGCATCTACTCGAGCTCGGCGGAGAAGGGTAGGTCTGACTACGCGGACACAGGAGTATGGAGCTAAACCCCTGGGCTCATCCCTGATGTTCTGTCCCGCCGACCCCTCATGTGGCATTTAATCCTTAACCATTAGGCATAGGAGTACCCACAGAGGTAACGAATGACACACATGACATTAGCATGTTTTCCCTTGCACTTTATTAAGGTCCTGATGAATCGCGGGTGACTAGACCCACAGCGAGAAACATGTCGACCAGCATCACCTTTAGTCTCATCTAGAGTCACCCGACCTAACCTGCTGACACCTAGTGAGCTAACCCCACTTTTTTAACTGCAGCCAGGGGACCCCCAGAATAAACTGAATTCCGGTACCCCTTGCTACATTTTAATATCCCTCACACCATTACACCTAGCCCAGCCCACACACCCCCACCTCACCATAAGGCTGTTGGAAAAAGATCTCCGCCAAAGAGCCCCTCTTTGAGGTGAGCCCGTCGGGGATTGCACCGCCTCCCCGACGAGGAGCAACCGCCGATGATGAAGCATGACATCCTTCGGGGTGTGTGAGGCAATTACATCCAACAAAATGGATGCCCCAGGATGTTACTCTAACATCTGTGGTCATGCCAGTTAACTCTTCCCTCACTCTCCTTAGGAACAGTTCAGCAACCCCCCTTTTGTATTCCTAGTGCAAGATACGGACACAAGCTGTAACTGGACCTTCCACCACCCTGTGTGGTAAACCGTGTCCGTTGATCCATTGATCAACTACCTTACCTCCCTCCCTTTTTGATATACGCTTCCAATGTACCCAGTGCATTGGCGGTGACGTGCACACCCAAGTGATTACGCTTTACTTTCATTTGTGCGTTCACGGTGATGCGCACATCTAATTAAAAATGAAACTTTGAAAGTACATTTTTATTATATTCTACATTGTGTTTTTACTTAGTAACTTCATTTTGTTTTTGTCATATCTGTTTATTGGTATTTGCATTTTATAGACATTTTAGTGCACGTAAATTTCCATACAATACATCACTGAGGGTATGATCAACCTTCTGTTGTGCAGACTACATTATGTCTCTTAGGCACTGCGCTGTAGTGTGTGAATCTTCCCCTAGGCAGCAGATGTGCCAGAGTGCATCCTTAATCTAGCAGGGCATGTTTTACCCAGCCCCGAGTACAGAAATGATTTATATATCAAAACAGTAAAACTCCTAACTTTACTAATTCAAACAAGCACATTGGGACATGAACGTAAGCATACAGTAGGTATTGTCCACCATCATGTCCCGGGTCCTCTCCAGTCCCTCCTCCCCCCACCGAAATGAAATCCTCCCGCCCGCCCCCACATGTCTCCAACTCCCGCTACTCCCCTGCGCTGCAGCACCGTGTGTAGCACCAATCTAGATGTCAGATGTAGCGCCCGCTGTGTGCTCACCCCAGTTGCCAATGTCCCCGGCTAATCTTCTGACGCTCCTCTACTTGCAGCAGTTCCCGCCAACTGTAGGGCATTAAGCATGTGTTCCCAGCGCTCTGCCATAGGCTC
This sequence comes from Lissotriton vulgaris, assembly GCF_964263255.1. Taxonomy (NCBI): domain Eukaryota; kingdom Metazoa; phylum Chordata; class Amphibia; order Caudata; family Salamandridae; genus Lissotriton; species Lissotriton vulgaris. The sequence continues at coordinate 552,697 of NW_028253554.1, forward strand.
CCTGCGAAGCCCCACTGTTTCCACCCGCTGTATAGCAGTCCATTTCACCCCAGCCCATGCTTGAAGGGACAGGGACCAAGCCTGTACGCTAGGTGGATACCGCGCCTTCCACCTCTTGGTGAGGAGGCGCGTTGCCACAATCATCCCCAGGTCCAAGAAACGGGACAACACCTTATCCTTTGGGGGCTTTTTTAAAAGATGCAGGAGAAATTCAGGCCAATTACAGGGAATGATGCGCCAGTACTCTGCGCAAGGAACCTACTGATGTCCCCCCAATAAGTGCCCAGCCCTGTACATCTCCACAGAATATGAAGTAGAGCGGCATCTAATGCATCGCACCTTGGGCAGGACGCATCCGCTCTGTGAAAGTATCTGTTAATTAAAGCTGGGGTGAGATAGGCCCTATGAACTACGTAGACCTGAATTTGGTGGAAGCGCATGTTCCGGGGGATTCGCACTGGGCTTTTGAGGAATTTCTCCCATTCTTTATCTTCTAGTGCACGCCCCAGGTCCTGCTCCTATTTACCCCGTAGTGTGTCTCGGCTTATTTCCGTGTGCGCCCTCAGAGATGCAGCAAACCATTTAACCAGATGCCTTCCCCTACCCATGGCGTGGAGGTATTGTATAGTGAGGTGCTGTTCAGGTTCTGTCGTGTCATCCCCCCCACCCCTTGGTCATGTGTGCCAGAAGAGAGCGGTGCAGCAGGAACCCTCCTGGTCGGAGCCCCTCGTCAGTGACCAGCGTCTCGTACGGTGTCAGCGTCCCGTCTCTGAATAGGCCGCCTAGCATCTGTATGTCTGCGTCATGCCACCTCTCTAGCATAGGACGTGTAAGTACCCCCCTCCCCCCGCCTCCCGTTGAGCCCTCCAAGCGTACCGGCGGTGCAAATGGACATACCGCCCGCGTGAGCTGCAGTGCCCTACGGAAGCACTTGTATGCCACTGTCAGTAGTAGCGGGGTGGGACGCGCCAGGGTTGCCAATTGGTGAAACAGCATGTGGATTCGCTCCAGCGTGTATGGGGGATCACCCGTAGCCGTGTCCTCTCTCCCCCTGTCCGCTAACCAGCAGGCGATCCACTGGAGTTGCACAGCCAGATAGTAGTGCTCGAAGCAGGGGGCAGCTAATCCGCCTCTGTCAGTGGGGAGGAACAATTTCCCAAGTGCCAGCCGATGCCGGAATGAACCCCAGATGAAGTCGCGCAGGACCTTATTGAGTGTGGTAAAAAAAGGAGTGGGTAGGAACAATTGCAGGTTAGTGAAATAGTACAGCAGGCGCAGGAGCATGACCATTTTGGCTAGAGCTACTCTGCCTGTGGGCGTCAGTGGGAGTGTAGACCAAAAGCGGATCTGCGATCTGAGCACTGTCACTGCTCGACCTAAAATCCTGTCTAAAAGGTCAGTCGGCTGACGATAAATCTGAATCCCCAGGTATTTAAATGTGTCCGCCATCCACTGGACTCTCGTGCCTTGTAGCCTGAACCCCGGGTCTTTCACTCGTCGTGAAATGCAAATAGGCCAGACTTGCCTGCATTGACCTTGAGTCCAGAGAGCTCTGCAAAGCGGCCCAGCAGGCGATCTAGGCACTCCGGGATGTTGCTCACATCTCTGACAAACACCAGCAGGTCGTCAGCATATAGCGACACCTGATGCATGCCATCCCCCAGTGGAATGCCAACAGCCAGAGTCTGTCTCATGGCTGCAGCCAGGGGCTCCATGGCCAGCGCGAAGAGCAGCGGGGACAGCGGACACCCCTGTCTGGTGCCGCTGCCCACCGCCACGCCACCGCCTCCAAGACGTAGGGCCCCAACCTCAGTGTTAAATTCAGTAAAATAAAGATGATGGGTCCTTGTTGTAATGTTCATGTAGTATATTTATTCTTGGGTTTAGATAGTCAGGTACAGCATTCAAGTAGGAATGTAATATGGTAAGAAACCCCACCAGGAGCAGATAACTTCCTGCTCAGCCTCCAGGTAACTGATAAATCCCTTGAATAGCAACAGGTAGAATCATGGATGACATCACAGAGACATGACATAGACAAGCAGACACTAACACTAAGGAGGGACAAAGAGAGAGGAAGAGCTGGATATAACACACCTCCCCCCTTCAATTGAAAAAATGGATAAGATGAAACAGAAGATGGCAGAAGCAGAAAGGCACCGGAAATAAACACCCTAATCAACAAGATGGAAAGAAGAGGTAATATCAAAGGGGCACAGGTACAAAGGTTGTACAAGCACCGTAAGCTAACAAAAGAATGTAAGCTTAAATGAAATGAAAACTGAACATCTCAATACAAATGAGCAAAGGTACCGTATGGCTCAGTACCGTGGATAGAAAATAAAATATCAACTCCTCAAATTGGAATATTTTCGATTCCTTAAAATAAAGCACAATAAAATGAGCCCAACTTCTCAAAGTAAATACATGAACTCCTCTAAACATAGAGCACAGTAAAAGTGGTTCATGACAATAAAACGGCAATAAAAATGAACCCAATTCCTCACAGTAATACTACTACTAAATCATCTGGCACTAGAGCAAACTTAAAGGACTCCCTGTTTTCATCTAGTGAGTCAGCATTTTACGTGAGTAACGTGGCTGCTGCTGTTTGTCCTAGGTGTGCCTGTACTACTTCTGAAAACTCCTGTTTAAATGAAAGAGTGCCTGTAGTATTTCTGAAATCTGCTGTTTAAAAGATTGTCAGCTCACACCCAATTCCTGACAGTCACCAGTGTTAAATTCAGTAAAATAAAGATGATGGGTCCTTGTTGTAATGTTCATGTAGTATATTTATTCTTGGGTTTAGATAGTCAGGTACAGCATTCAAGTAGGAATGTAATATGGTAAGAAACCCCACCAGGAGCAGATGACTTCCTGCTCAGCCTCCAGGTAACTGATAAATCCCTTGAATAGCAACAGGTAGAATCATGGATGACATCACAGAGACATGACCTCACGCGGACCACTGGGTTGTGATACAGGAGGGCCACCATCTGCAGGAAATCCGCATCCAACTCGTATTTCTCCAACACTGACTGCAGATACCCCCACTCAAGACTGTCAAATGCCTTTTCCAGGTCTAATATCAGGCACCCTGCTTTAGGCCAATCTCTTGTCGCATCCGCCGCTACCCTAAAATACCTCCTAAGGTTCAGTGATGTGGACCGCGCCGGCACGAAGCCGTTTTGGTCTTGGTGAAACAAGTGGGGAACCACTGGTGCCAACCGCTCTGCAAGAATTTTGGCATATAATTTATAATCTAGATTCAGCATTGCCAGTGTGCGGTATGAGCCCAGCGCTGCAGGGTCTTTGCCAGGCTTAGGTAGTGACACCAAGAATGCTTCTCGAAAAAGTCAGTGGGAACCGACCCTCATGGATCGCTGCGTTGTACAGCTGGAGGAGCCAGGGCGCTAGGATCTCCCTGTTGGCCTTATAGTATTCGGCTGTCGCCAAGGACTGAATCGCCCCCAACCTCCTCTAAAGTGATAGGGGCACAGAGTGCGCCAATTTGGGCGTCAGTGGTGGTGGGCAGGGTGACTAGGTCAAGAAACTCAGCCATTGCATGACTGGGGCCAGCACCCAGAGCCATGTACAGCTGCCTGTAGTGATCAGTCAGCGCCTGGTGAATTTCGCACTGCGTGTAAACCATTTCCCCTCCCCCTGTGCGAATGGCACCCACCAATGCCCCTCGGTCTGACCTTTGTATCAACCTGGCCAGGAGCCGCCCGGCCCTATCTGCTTTAGCATGGGTCTTGGCCGTTTGCGCCGTATAATTGTGACATCTCAGCCTTTCCATTAGGGCAGCATGTTCCCCCCTCAGTTCACCCAGTTTGGCTGAGTGTTTACCGGTGCCCTCGCCCTCCCTCTTGTAGCACAGAAGCTCTGATTCCAGTTTAGTCAGGGAGTCGGACACTGTCTTACGGATGTTCTATGTGGCACCTATACAGTGTTCGCGAATGGTCGCTTTATGCACATCCCATTCCATCATAGGATCGTTCGCCGTCTCTGCATTTTCCTCAAAATATGCCAGGAAGGCAGTGTCCAGTGAGGAATGAAACTCAGCGTCCTCTCTGCCGGCTGCAACCGCCACATGGGTACAGGAGGCCGGTCCGCTTCCCAGCTAATCTGGAACAGTAGGGGGTTATGGTCTGACTGTGTTCTACCTAGATATTCCGTCTTAGCCAAGAGCGGGAGCAATGACTGAGAGCCCACTATACGGTCCAGGCGGACATGTAGGTCGTGGACTGATGAATAGTATGAGTATATTTTATCGGAGGGATTTTGTACCCGCCAGAGGTCCTGTATTCCCCAATGCGTAAGCCAGTCCTGCAGCGCCAGTGCATTCGATCCTACTGGTGCAGCGCGTAGAGGGGGAAAGGACCGGTCCAGGTGTGTGTCTAGTACCATGTTAAAGTCTCCGCCCAGTAACCATGGGAGGCCTGCAGGCGGGTGTAGGACTCGATTCAGGCTTTCCAGGAACGAGTGCTGACCCGCGTTGGGGGCATATAAGGATCCCAATAAAATCACCTGCCCATTGAGCTTTCCCTTTGCCAGGGAGTACCTCCCTTCCGGATCCACCTGTGCGTCCTCGCATGTAAACGGGACGCCAATTAGCGTGCCACATGCATGTTCTGAATACGCTGTGCCGTATATCTGTCCTCTCCAGCGCCTACGGAGCTTATCAAGTTCTGCCCGAGACATGTGCATCTCCTGGAGAAACCCGATCCCCACCCTGTGCAGCTGAAGATCAGAGAAAACAGAGTAACGGCGCGCTGGGGTGTGCATGCCGCGGATGTTCCAAGTCACGATGCTAGTGTTTGCCATGTATGGGATTGCAATGTCGCAGCGCGGGAGTCGGGGTGGGGGTACCAAGCGGGACTACTGGAGAGTTGCTCAGGGGTGGTGTCTGCATGTCGTTTCTGCATCTTATAATCAACATTCAACAGTGTAACATATGGGACGAATTCCCAACGGGGCATACGTCCAAACTAAAAGTGGGTCTATCCCTCAGTGGTTTCTAGCCTCAGCGCAGTGTTCGCGCGATGAGGTGCGCAGCCAGCAATGTAGTGAAGACGCTCCCCCATCCAGGGCCTATGAGTATCTAAGAGGTGCTCAAGGATAGTTAAGGCGCTTAACGCGCATTACCCAGCGCGGGCCGACTATTTGGGCCTTTTTGCGTACCCCCTAGAGCCAGTGTCGCCTATCCGCAGGTTGGAAAGTTCCCCCCTAGGACCCAGTCAGTGCACCCTCCCCGCGTAGAATCTATATGAGAGACTTCGTGTCTCACCCGAACATTGCGCTGCGCGGCAGTTAGGTAAAGGATATAGCGAACAATGTTCAGTAGGTAAGGTCTTCAGTCCAGTCACCAGAGTCCCTCACATAGTCACATGTCTGTGGTGTCACCACTGGTAGGTTGGTATCTTCTGACAGCACAGTGGACGGAGAGGACGAACCGCTTGCATCCACATCACTCTACTGTCGGGTGTCGAAACTGCCGGTGTTGTTCGCCACTCCCAGTGTCGCAACTGCCTCCAGTGCTTCCTGCCTCTCTTGTCTCATCCGTTCCGGGCTGGGGGCAACCTGGCCCAGGTCTGCGCTCTGCTGGTTCCTCTTTTCCTCCTCTGCCTCTTGGAGTGCTGCTCTTGTCATCCACCGACCTCCAAACCCATGGGCCTCATCCCCGACCACTGCCCCGTCTCCTCCAGCCAGTCCCAAACTTCCGACGGGGCTTCAAAGAAGTGTGTGCCCTCCTTTGTAACCACACAGAGGCGCGAGGGGAACAGCAAGGAGTAGGGTAGCTTCAGCTCTGGCAGCTGCCGCTTCACAGCCATATATGTGCCTCTTCGCTTCTGCACAGTCGCTGTGTAGTCTGGAAAGAACATGTCGCGGTTGTTGCCCAACTTGAGGTCAGTCAGCTTCCGGGTTTCACGGAGTACCACGTCGTGGTCCCGATAGTTGAGGAGTTTGAAGAGAAACGGGCGGGCCGTGTCTCCAGCCGCTGAGCCTGCGCGGTACTCTATGCGCCCTTTCCGCCACAAAATCTGCAGACAGCGTCCCGGAAGGCAGGAGTTCCTGAGGTCACAGCTCTGTGTACTTCTCAGGGTTCTTCTCCTCCTCTCCCTCTGGCGGACCGACCAACCTGACGTTGTTGCGCCGGGAACGCCCTTCCGCGTCCTCTGCGCGGTCTTCTAGCGCATGAACCCTGTTCACCAGATCTTGCAGCACTGAGGCATGACTGCGCACCACAGGTTGCAGTTCTTGGATGGACTGGCGCTGGGCGGTCACCACCTCCGAAAACTTACGGTGATCTGTATGAAGCAGTGTGAAATCTGACATGACCTTATCTATCTGCGCTTCAAGGGATGTTTTGGTTTGTGCCAGGTGTCAGGAATCTCACCATTGCATCAGTCATTAACCCTCATTTGCACCAGCCGCTTAAAAGAACCCGGGTTATTGTAAAACCCTGCAGAGTAAACATTTGGTACAATTTGAAATAGTCTGTTTCATCCTTAAGATGGCCGCCGCTAGTTGCGGTAATTTCCCGTAGGTAGAACGCACCCGCACAGTCTAGTGTTGATAGGAAGTGCGCGAGATTCTATCTGCGCACTTCAACGGGTTTGAGTTTGAGGCAGCAGCTTGAGACCGTTTCTCCGCGTCTATTTTCATGACGGGAGATAACGGTAAATTGTAATAGCCTAGCGGACAGTGAGAAAGAGTGTCCGCATTCTTTGTGAAGTAGAGGAAGCAGCTCGACGAAGGAGCTTCAAAGAAGACAAACCTTTCAGTCAGCGTAAGGGAGAAATTCCGGTAAGCAGTATTGAGAGAGAATTATCTATTCCTCTACTACCAGAACCTAAGAGCAACAGAAAGAAACGAGTAGAGCCTACAGTAAGGGACTTTGGTGCCAGCAGCATTATTACAAGACATTAGAAACTAAGCCAGTGGAACCTCTCCCCTTCGCGTTGCGCTTCTCCTATTCTTCTCCTTCCCTTTCCTTCCATCTCTGACCCTTTTTGCGCGCTAACAGCGAAGACTTGATACTGGCAAGTGACACTTCTTCTGTAAATAGTTGAGAACCTCTTCCCGGAATATACGAAGGAAATGTACAATGCTGCATAGAAAGTATAAAAGGTATTAGTTATTCCAGCCACAGCATACATAGGGATAGAGACAAGTAGGGAAGTTCCTATATAACCTGTTGTTTCCTTTCTTTAGAAAACTGACTTCCTACAGAGTATCAACATACACACAATGCATAGAAGAGAGGCAATTACTCTGAAGACACCTGGTAGGATAAACTCTAATTAAGAATTAAGAAGCCTAGTAGGAAATAGGTTGTTTGCTTATGTTCCCTCTCCTCTGTGTATTAGGCACCCACTGAGCAGCCAGGAGAACAAATACAGAGGAATCCCGCAACAGGCACGGGTGGTAGCTGTAGACGGAGTGTCCCTTCTTTCTCTCCACTTTCCCTTTCCCCCCTATTGGTTACATTGCTCAATTAGAAGCCGCGGCACCGGTGGACGGGCATTGGGACCAGCGTCAGTTCTGCCTCTGCAAAGATCGTTGGGTTCCTGGCACCAGGGTGGTTCCAATGCGCTCCACTACCGCCAAAACAGTGTCCATCTTAGCTGCCAGTGTCGTTGTGAGCTCCGTGTCTTCCCGGCTCCGTTCCTGCGTTGGGCCCGTGTCGCCCGTCACCTGCTGTTGGTGCTTCGGCTTGTCCCTTAACCTCCCCATCGCCAACGGCTGCGCCGTTGCATCAATGTGCAGTGTCGGTGTGCCAGTATGCAGCGAAGGAGCGCCCCACTGGTCCGAGCACCGCCACCTAAACCGCCGAGGGGGGAGCCACTCAAGACAGGTCGCCTCCGCCAAGGGCCAACTCCCGGTGATTGCCTGTGTGTAATTCCGTCTGATCACGTGCAGCAGGCGTTATCTCGTGCTCTTCCTCCGTTGTTCGGACGACCCCTGCCGCTGCCTACACCAGGAATGCGGCAGCCCGGCCAGCACTTAGGACAGGGCAAGTCCAGTCAGTGCAGTGTCAGTCAGCTCCTCCGGTCTCCACCAGGCACTCTCCACCACGCCTGTAGTTCAGCGCTATAGCCAGCCCAGTGCCACCTCCTCCAGAACAACTGCTGTTGCAACACGATACCTCGACTCAGGCGGTCTCCACCACAATGTCTGCCGCCTAGTCCCTGTACCTCCAGAGACAGTGCGGCAGCCCGCCGCAATAGCTCCTGAAATCTTCGACAGAGGCCTGCAGCCGTGCAATGGAAGTCTGTTCTTGGCACTAAGTCAGGGGACCCCCCCACTTGCCAACATCTCTGGCCTGAAGCAGGAGAATACAGTGACAAAGCGTGGCCTCTGGAACTGTTTTAGCGTGAGGCAGCGCAGGCCAAAATGTCTCACAGGGCACCGTGTGAGGTGGGGGCCAGGAGGAGAGGGCAGCTGCCGCTCCAGCTAGTCCATGGCCTACTGGCTCTTCAGTTACTCGACTGCCTCTAGTCAATAATGCCCCACTGAAGGCGGAGGCCTGCCGGTATGAGGACAGCAGCCGGGGCCCGCGTGCCGTTACACCGCCAGTTTAGGAGGGAACGCCCGCGAAGTGAGTCATGCCTCGAGCATGGGTACAAATGCAGGGTGGCAACAGTGGGCCCCTCTAGTCGCCGGCGCCACTGATTATAAGTAGGATAGCAGTAGACTTCCTGTGCATGACTGTTTGCAGCAGACAGTGCAGGTCAGATTGTCCTGTGGGCCGCCATGTTAGGGTCAGGCAGGATGGAGCTCACCGGGTGTGTGTCGCCTCGCCGATGAGCACCCACCTTCAGGATGCCCGTGGGCTGCTCATGTCCGCGGTCAGCAGGCGGCAGTGAGCCCAGAGGGTTTTCTGGGGAGGCCTGCCTCTCTAGACTTTGGTGAGTCCCAGGTTTGTCCTTAGGCTGGTCACAGGGCCGGGCCCATTTTGCGGCGATCACGCTGCGGAGGGGCCTAGGCTGCCGACAATTACCAGGCACTGCAGGTAAGTTTCCCCGCTCTGTCCGGGCAACCTGAGCGTGCGTGTCTGTTCACTGATGGGGCTTCAGGGGGTCGCAACAGGACGCAGTCCGCCATCTCGGCCCCTCCGGTCCGCTCTGCTGAGGCCTCTGTTTCGCTGACGGGCTCAGGCACGTTGTCACACACCGCCCCTCGGGCGCTTCCAGGCACCCGCCTCATGCCGCCGGCTGCAGGGCCTCGCACCCCCTCGCATTGGCCACACACACCTGTTTGCTGAAGGGCCGGGGCACGGACAAACTCTGTCGTGCCCGGTCGCAGTCTCCGCTGTGCCCCCCAAGGCTCCCAAAGTGACAAGGCCGCGGGCGGTTTTCGTGCCTCCGGTGGCTCCTCCACTACGCCGGTGCCCAGACCTCGTCTCTCCGCCGCTGCCGCCCAGAGTCCAGCCACTCCACGTCTCAGTGGCCTCTGTACACTCTAGCCCACCGGCCCTACTTGATCCAGCCTGTGTGGGAGCACCTCTTCAGGATAATGACAGGATAGTGAAGGCCCCGAGGACGGAGCTCTACCAAAAGGCGTCCACCATGTTAGGCTGCTGGCCACGTCCCCTCGTACCTAGTAACTTCATGTACTACGTTTACAATATGTGGAAAGTTTTGCTTTTATATACATTAGTACGTTGAGCATTGTACCACCTGCTGTTTTTCTGCCAGCACCTGGGGAACCTACCATGGGTTGGGAAACTTTTGAAGTGGTGTGTCTTGAAGTGGTGCATCTTAAAGTTGTGCGTCTTGAAGTGGTGCATCTTGAAGTGGTGCATCTTGAAGTGATGTGTCTTGAAGTGGTGCGTCTTCAAGTGGTGCGTCTTCAAGTGGTGTGTCTTCAAGTGGTGCATCTTCAAGTGGTGTGTCTTGAAGTGGTGCGTCTTGAAGTGATGTGTCTTGAAGTGGTGCGTCTTGAAGTGGTGAGTCTGGAAGTGGTGTGTCTTGAAGTGGTGTGTCTTGAAGTGGTGCGTCTTGAAGTGATGTGTCTTGAAGTGGTGCGTCTTGAAGTGGTGAGTCTGGAAGTGGTGTGTGTTGAAGTGGTGTGTCTTGAAGTGGTGCGTCTTGAAGTGGTGCATCTAGAAGTGAGGCATCTTGAAGTAGTGCGTCTTGAAGTGGTGCGTCTAGAAGTGAGGCGTCTTGAAGTAGTATGTCTTGAAGTGGTGAGTCTTGAAGTGGTGTGTCTAGAAGTGAGGCGTCTTGAAGTAGTGCGTCTAGAAGTGGTGCATCTTGAAGTGGTGCGTCTTGAAGTGGTGCGTCTTGAAGTTGTGTGTCTTGAAGTTGTGTGTCTTGAAGTGGTGTGTCTTGAAGTGGTGTGTCTTGAAGTTGTGTGTCTGCTTATGTGGAAGTGTTGGAAGGTGTTAATTGTGGACCTGAAGGAAAGTTGTCTCTATTAAGGTGGTTTTGGGTAAAAGGAGTACACACATCTACCATCCTTATTTAGTGCTGGGGACTTGAATATTTATTAAGGTGCTTCAAAACAAATGTACATAAGATACGGAAAAAGAACAAATGTAGTTACAGAGAGATTCAAATTTCATTCCAGGAAACAAAATGTCAATGAACCTATCGAAGAATATGTTTCAAAGTTACGGTCACTTGTTTCAACTTGTGAATCTTAGGATGTTAAATATGAGCAGGTACTAATAGGTGAGATCCTGATAAAAACCAATTGTAAGAAAGTCAAGGAGAAGTTGTGGGCAACTGCTGACGTGTCACTTAATGCGGCCATTGAGATTCCAAAGCAATCGAACATTCAGAAACATTTGTGCAAGAGAGAAGGGGTTCACCCGGTGGTGAGGTTCATGTTGTTATGAAGGATGCAATAGATGCAGGAATCCCTCACATTTATGTCTCTGTAAAGTTCCCCTACCATAGATAATGTATGCTCTAAGTGCAATAAAAAGGGCCTTTCCGCAAAGTGTGTAGATGCAAGTAATTGATAAATGTAGCGCGGACCAGTTAGAAGAAATTGAGGAGGTGATACAAGATCCAAAAACTGTGTTGAATGTAAGTGATGGATCCATCGAAAGAGAGTTTCTGTCCCGCAATATTAAGATTGATGCTAAATAAATTTCTGTTCTAGTTGATTCCTGTTCTTGGTACACTATTATTGAGCAAGGGATTATCGATGAAATATGGCGTAAAATGTTTAGTGCTTTCTGATGTTGCTCCTGGGGATACACAGGACATAAGATTTATTTAGCAGGATATTTTTGGGGAAGGTTGGATTTTTTGGGTCACAGTACTAGAGGAAAAGTGTATGTAGCATGAAAGGGGCGCTCATTATTGGAATAGAATCATCAAGAAGAAATGGGCATTAGACTGGATCGTAAGTTAAGTTCCTCTGTCCATGTAGTTGATACATGGATGGAAGGTAGGAATTCTGCACAAATTAATTAGTTTATGTCTCACTCTCAATTGAAAAAATATATAATAGAATTTTTGGGGAAATTTACGTGAATTTAAAGGTTTTTAAACATTGTATAGTATTGAAGAGTGATGCAATACCTGTTAGACAACAGTCATAAAGGTATTGTTTGCTTATAGGCAAAAATGCAAAACTATACTAAAGGATTTATGCAAAGAAATGTATAATAGAGCCAGTAAAATCATCATCTTGGGTGTCCCCATTGTTATTTTAGTGAAAGCATCTAGGAAATTAAGGCTGTGCATTGACTTACACAGTATCAAAAATGCCATTTGGGTGGATGCCCATCCCCTGCCAAATCTACATGAATTGGTTTCAACCCTGGCAGGTGCCAAGACCTTTTCGACCCTGGATTTAGCTTGTGCATTCAACTAGGTCAATCAATCAATCAGGGGTTTATATAGTGTGCTACTCACCCGCGAGGGTCTCAAGTTGCGGATGAATTCTAAATGCTAACATCAGGCATTACACTGGAGGGATTATTCCGTTATTGTAGGATGCCTTTTGGTCAAGTCAGCTGTGCCTCTGTTTTCCAGCATTTAATGAAAGAAACACCGGCGGGAGTACCTGAGACAATTACCTTCTCGGACAATATTTTGGTATATGCCTGCAACAACGAAGAATATGATAAAAAACCTGGATAGAGTCCTGCAGGCATTGTCAGATAAAGGATTAAAACCGGAAATTAACAAGTGTATTTTTTGACACCATGTAATAGAGAATTTCGGATATCTCATAAGTAAGTGAGGTATCAAGCCAAAACATAGTCCTGTTGAAGGTATTTTGAGAGCGCCTATACCTGAGGCCAAAGAGAGATTGATCGTTTTTTTAGGATGAACTGAGTTTTATGCGAAGTTCATTCACAATTATGCTGAGAAGGACGATCCTTTTAGGGAATTGTTGAAGAAGAATGTTACATTTGAGTGGAAAGAATTGAGGACAGGTGCCATGAATGTGTTGAAAGAATTAATAAGCAATGCACCCTTTCTTGAACCGTATGTTGTGGGAAAAGAATGTATAATGGCTGTGGATGCAGAAATTGTGGTCTAGGAGCAGGCCTCATGCAGAGGGGAAAGATAACAGATCATAAAGCATTGGTGCACATGTTTGCTCCAGGTGGAGGATGTGTAATGACTGCTAGATTGGCCAGATCCACATCCAGTTTACAAGCATTGCGATACAGAATTGAGTACGTTCCAGGAAAAAGCAATATTCATGCAGATTGAATGATAAGATTACAAATGCAAAGTGGGCCAAATTTGCTGCAAAGATGTGTTTCAGGGAAGTAGTTCTGGACCAGCAGTAGTGGAGGGCACCTGGCTCACGAGCAGCGAGCTAGGATATTCCTCAGTTACCCCCACTTCCCTCGCCCTCTCCCTGCCATTACTTGTGAGGCGAATCCACCCACCTTCAGACAGTAAACTCCAGGAAATGCTGACAAATAAAGCCCCATCCACCCAGAAACAGGTGCCAAAATGGACAGACTTTCACAGATTCCACCTGCTTTTTCCTCTCTTGGACTGAGGAGGAATTCTGAATAAAGGTAGAGGTGGCTGCATGACTTGGGCCTCTTCTTACCTCCAGTGGTCTTGCCCTTCCTGCCTTGGGAAGAAAAGGAGGTTCCGTGTGTGTGATGGCTGTGGGAGCCCTTTAGGATTGATCCCACTGCATGAACTGTCTGTAGTGAAGGCTGGTTTTGGGTTGCCTCATGCTACTGATTGTCTCTTACCAGTATCTGCGCAGACACAGAGCTGCTTATGTCTTCTTTTGTCTCTCTCAGTGTTTGAGTATGGCTGTGGGAGCCTTTTAGAATTGATCCTTGTTAGACCTGGCACCATTGGCGTGGGTCTCCCTTCCATTTTTTGCTGTTGACTCCTGTGTTTTTGCTATGTGTTGTGATCGTCTAGATGCTTTGAGCACTTTACCACTGCTGAACAGGGCTAAAGTGCATATTCTCCCTATTGTAAGTTGTTGTATTGGATTAGTGACTCCATGATTGGCCTATTTTGGTTTACTGTCAGACCCTAGCACAGTGCACCACGTGTGCCCAGGGCCTGTAAATCAAATGCTGCTGGTGGGCTTGCAGTACTGGTTGTGCCACCCACAGCAGCAGCTTGTAAAGTGTGTCTCAGGTCTGCCATTGCAGAGCCTGTGTGCAGTCTAGCACTGCCACGTCGACTTGGTAAGTGCACCCACTTGCCAGTCCCTAAACCTTCCCTTTTCTACATGTTAGTCACCCCTAAGGTAAGCCCAAGGGTAGGGTGCATTGTATGTGAAAAATGTAGGACATGCCCTGATGTGTGTGGCATATCCTAATGGTGAATTACAGCCAATTCCATTTTTTCACTATTGCAAGGCTACCTTCTCCCATAGGCCGGAATAGGCAGTTTGATTATAATCCTAACTGACCCAGGCAACAAGGTAGAAAAACGAGTGTAGTATGCCTGAACTCAGAATATTAAAATATGTCTTTTAGTGTGGGTGATTTTTACATTCTGGGTTTGAAAATACCACTTTTAGAAAGTAGATATTTTCTTGCCTAACCATCCAGCATGTCTCTGCTAGGTTTGTGTATTCCATGTCTGGTTTGTGAGTGATGGGGGCGGGAGAGGACCTTGGCTCCAGCATTCTGATGGGTCAGGACTGGGCTGAATAGGACCTGCATTGAATAGAGAGTAGGGGGAGGAGATTTCCTTTCAGCTACCTGGGCTAGGACTGCTTTCAATAATGTTGTCTCCACCTCCTGCCAGGAAGCTGCACCAGGGAGGACAGGGCTGTTTTTGTCTGGGCACAAACACTCTCTGCCTTCTGAGAACAAAGGGTTTCCTAGTATAAATATTGGGGCCCACACCCCAGAACTTTAGATCACTTCTGGGAATCAAGACAAACCAAGGAAGCTGAAGGAGGAGACTACCCCTGTGCAGTTTGCTGTTTGTAGTTGGCCTGCAGTACTTACTTATTGCCACCCCTCTCCATGGGCTCCGGGCGCTGCACGGAGCATCCCCTCTCCATGGGCTCTTCGCACTGCACGGAGAATCCCCTCTCTATGGGCTCTGCGCACTGCACAGAGAATCCCCTCTTCATGGGCTCTGGGCACTGCACGGAGCATCCCCTCTCCATGGGCTCTGGGCACTGCACGGAGCATCCCCTCTCCATGGGCTCTGGGCACTGCACGGAGCATCCCCTTTCCATGGGCTCTGCGCACTGCACGGAGCATCCCCTCTCCATGGGCTCTGGGCACTGCTCGGAGCATCCCCTTTCCATGGGCTCTGGGAACTGCACGGAGTATCACCTCTCCATGGGCTCTGCGCACTGCACGGAGCATCCCCTCTCCATGGGCTCTGGGCACTACACGGAGAATCCCCTCTCCATGGGCTCTGCACAATGCACTGAGCATCCCCTCTCCATGGGCTCTGCGCACTGCTCGGAGCATCCCCTCTCCATGGGCTCTGCACAATGCACGGAGCATCCCCTCTCCATGGGCTCTGCACAATGCACTGAGCATCCCCTCTCCATGGGCTCTGCGCACTGCTCGGAGCATCCCCTCTCCATGGGCTCTGCACAATGCACGGAGCATCCCCTCTCCATGGGCTCTGGGCACTGCACGGAGCATCCCCTCTCCATGGGCTCTGGGAACTGCATGGAGCATCCTCCCTCCATGGGCTCTGGGCACTGCACGGAGCATCCTCTCTCCATGGGCTCTGTGCACTGCACGGAGCAACCCCTCTCCATGGGCTTTGCACACTGCACGGAGCATCCCCTCTCCATGGGCTCTGCGCCACTGCATGGAGCATCCCCTCTCCATGGGCTCTGGGCACTGCACGGAGCATCCCCTCTCCATGGGCTCTGCGCACTGCACAGAGCATCCCCTCTCCATGGGCTCTACGACACTGCACGGAGCATCCCCTCTCCATGGGCTCTGAGCACTGCACGGAGCATCCCCTCTCCATGGGCACAGAGCACTGCACGGGGCATCCCCTCTCCATGGGCTCAGAGCACTGCACGGAGAATCCCCTCTCCATGGGCTCAGAGCACTGCACAGAGCATCCCCTCTCTATGGGCTCTGCACAATACACGGAACATCCCCTCTCCATGGGCTCTGGGAACTGCACGGAGCATCCCCTCTCCATGGGCTCTGGGAACTGCACGGAGCATCCCCTCTCCATGGGCTCTGCGCACTGCACGAAGTATCCTCTCTCCATGGGCTCTGGGCACTGCACGGAGCATCCCCTCTCCATGGGCTCTGGGCACTGCACGGAGCATCCCCTCTCCATGGGCTCTGAGCACTGCACGGAGCATCCCCTCTCCATGGGCTCTGGGTCCTGCACGGAGCATCCCCTCTCCATGGGCTCTGAGCACTGCACGGAGCATTCCCTCTCCATGGGCTCTGGGCACTGCATTGAGCATCCCCTCTCCATGGGCTCTGGACACTGCACGGAGCATCCCCTCTCCATGGGCTCTGCGAACTGCATGGAGCATCCCCTCTGCATGGGCTCTGCACAATGCACGGAGCATCCCCTCTCCATGGGTTTTGGGCACTGCACGGAGCATCCCCTCTCCATGGGCTCTGCGCACTGCACAGAGCATCCCCTCTCCATGGGCTCTGGGCACTGCACGGAGCATCCCCTCTCCATGGGCTCTGCGCACTGCACGGAGCATCCCCTCTCCATGGGCTCTGGGCACTGCACGGAGCATCCCCTCTCCATGGGCTCTGCGCACTGCACGGAGCATCCCCTCTCCATGGGCTCTGGGCACTGCACGGAGCATCCGCTTTCCATGGGCTCTGGGAACTGCACGGAGTATCACCTCTCCATGGGCTCTGGGCACTGCACTGAGAATCCCCTCTCCATGGGCTCTGAGCACTGCACTGAGCATCCCCTCTCCATGGGCTCTTGGTACTGCCCAGGGCATTCCCTCTCCATGGGCTCTGGGCACTGCACGGAGCATCCCCTCTCCATGGGCTCTGCGCACTGCACGGAGCATCCCCTCTCCATGGCCTCTGGGCACTGTACGGAGCATATTCTCTCCATGGGCTCTGTGCACTGCACGGAGCATCCCCTCTCCATGGGCTCTGCGCACTGCACGGAGCATCCCCTCTCCATGGGCTCTGGGCACTGCACGGAGCATTCCCTCTCCATGGGCTCTGCGCACTGCACGGAGCATCCCCTCTCCATGGGCTCTGGGCACTGCACGGAGCATCCCCTCTCCATGGGCTCTGCGCACTGCACGGAGCATCCCCTCTCCATGGGCTCTGCGCACTGCACGGAGCATCCCCTCTCCATGGGCTCTGCGCATTGCACGGAGCATCCCCTCTCCATGGCCTCTGGGAGCTGCACGGAGCATCCCCTCTCCTTGGGCTCTGGGCACTGCACGGAGCTTCCTCTCTCCATAGGCTATGGACACTGCACGGAGCATCCCCTCTCCATGGGCTCTGGGCACTGCACGGAGCATCCCTTCTCCATGGGCTATGGACACTGCACGGAGCATCCCCTCTCCATGGGCTCTGGGCACTGCACGGAGCATCCCCTCTCCATGGGCTCTGGGCACTGCACGGAGCATCCCCTCTCCATGGGCTCTGGGCACTGCACGGAGCATGCCCTCTCCATGGGCTATGGACACTGCACGGAGCATCCCCTCTCCACGGGCTCTGAGCACTGCACGGAGCATCCCCTCTCCATGGGCTCTGCGCACTGCACGGAGCATCCCCTCTCCATGGGCTCTGGGCACTGCACGGAGCATCCCCTCTCCATGGGCTCTGCGCACTGCACGGAGCATCCCCTCTCCATGGGCTCTGGGCACTGCATGGAGCATCCCCTCTCCATGGGCTCTGCGCACTGCACGGAGCATCCCCTCTCCAGGGGCTCTGGGCACTGCACGGAGCATCCGCTTTCCATGGGCTCTGGGAACTGCACGGAGTATCACCTCTCCATGGACTCTGGCCACTGCACGGAGAATCCCCTCTCCATGGGCTCTGAGCACTGCACGGAGCATCCCCTCTCCATGGGCTCTGGGTACTGCACGGAGTATCATCTCTCCATGGGCTCTGCGCACTGCACGGAGCATCCCCTCTCCATGGGCTCTGGACACTGTATGGAGCATCCCCTCTCCATGGGCTCTGCGCACTGCACGGAGCATCCCCTCTCCATGGGCTCTGCGCACTGCACGGAGCATCCCCTCTCCATGGGTTCTGCGCACTGCACGGAGCATCCCCTCTTCATGGGCTCTGCGCACTGCACGGAGCATCCCCTCTCCATGGGTTCTGCGCACTGCACGGAGTATCCCCTCTCCATGGGCTCTGGGCACTGCAAGGAGTATCATCTCTCCATGGGCTCTGGGCACTGCAAGGAGTATCATCTCTCCATGAGCTCTGGGCACTGCACGGAGCATCCCCTCTATATGGGCTCTGCACACTCACACTGCACAGAGCATTCCCTCTCCATGGGCTCTGAGCACTGCACTGAGCATCCCCTCTCCATGGGCTCTGGGTACTGCCCGGAGCATTCCCTCTCCATGGGCTCTGGGCACTGCACGGAGCATCCCCTCTCCATGGGCTCTGCGCACTGCACGGAGCATCCCCTCTCCATGGCCTCTGGGCACTGTACGGAGCATCCCCTCTCCATGGGCTCTGTGCACTGCACGGAGCATCCCCTCTCCATGGGCTCTGCGCACTGCACGGAGCATCCCCTCTCCATGGGCTCTGGGCACTGCACGGAGCATCCCCTCTCCATGGGCTCTGCGCACTGCACGGAGCATCCCCTCTCCATGGGCTCTGGGCACTGCACGGAGCATCCCCTCTCCATGGGCTCTGGGCACTGCACGGAGCATCCCCTCTCCATGGGCTCTGGGCACTGCACGGAGCATGCCCTCTCCATGGGCTATGGACACTGCACGGAGCATCCCCTCTCCACGGGCTCTGAGCACTGCACGGAGCATCCCCTCTCCATGGGCTCTGCGCACTGCACGGAGCATCCCCTCTCCATGGGCTCTGGGCACTGCACGGAGCATCCCCTCTCCATGGGCTCTGCGCACTGCACGGAGCATCCCCTCTCCATGGGCTCTGGGCACTGCATGGAGCATCCCCTCTCCATGGGCTCTGCGCACTGCACGGAGCATCCCCTCTCCAGGGGCTCTGGGCACTGCACGGAGCATCCGCTTTCCATGGGCTCTGGGAACTGCACGGAGTATCACCTCTCCATGGACTCTGGCCACTGCACGGAGAATCCCCTCTCCATGGGCTCTGAGCACTGCACGGAGCATCCCCTCTCCATGGGCTCTGGGTACTGCACGGAGTATCATCTCTCCATGGGCTCTGCGCACTGCACGGAGCATCCCCTCTCCATGGGCTCTGGACACTGTATGGAGCATCCCCTCTCCATGGGCTCTGCGCACTGCACGGAGCATCCCCTCTCCATGGGCTCTGCGCACTGCACGGAGCATCCCCTCTCCATGGGTTCTGCGCACTGCATGGAGCTTCCCCTCTCCATGGGCTCTGCGCACTGCACGGAGCATCCCCTCTCCATGGGTTCTGCGCACTGCACGGAGCATCCCCTCTCCATGGGCTCTGGGCACTGCAAGGAGTATCATCTCTCCATGGGCTCTGCGCACTGCACGGAGCATCCCTTCTCCATGGGCTATGGACACTGCACGGAGCATCCCCTCTCCATGGGCTCTGGGCACTGCATGGAGCATCCCCTCTCCATGGGTTCTGGGCACTGCACGGAGCATCCCCTCTCCATGGGCTCTGGGCACTGCAAGGAGTATCATCTCTCCATGGGCTCTGAGCACTGCACAGAGCATTCCCTCTCCATGGGCTCTGCGCACTGCTCGGAGCATTCCCTCTCCATGGGCTCTGGGCACTGTACGGAGCATCCCCTCTCCATTGGCTCTGGGCACTGCACTGAGCATCCCCTCTCCATGGGCTCTGGGCACTGCACGGAGCATCCCCTCTCCATGGGCTCTGGGCACTGCAAGGAGCATCCCCTCTCCATGGGCTCTGCGCACTGCATGGAGCATCCCCTCTCCATGGGTTCTGGGCACTGCACGGAGCATCCCCTCTCCATGGGCTCTGGGCACTGCAAGGAGTATCCTCTCCCCATGGGCTCTGCGCACTGCACGGAGCATCCCCTCTCCATGGGCTCTGGGCACTGCAAGGAGTATCATCTCTCCATGGGCTCTGAGCACTGCACGGAGCATTCCCTCTCCATGGGCTCTGGGCACTGCAAGGAGTATCCTCTCCCCATGGGCTCTGCGCACTGCACGGAGCATCCCCTCTCCATGGGCTCTGGGCACTGCAAGGAGTATCATCTCTCCATGGGCTCTGAGCACTGCACGGAGCATTCCCTCTCCATGGGCTCTGGGCACTGCAAGGAGTATCATCTCTCCATGGGCTCTGAGCACTGCACGGAGCATCCCCTCTCCATGGGCTCTGCGCACTGCTCGGAGCATCCCCTCTCCATGGGCTCTGCACAATGCACAGAGCATCCCCTCTCCATGGGCTCTGGGCACTGCACGGAGCATCCTCTCCCCATGGGCTCTTCGCACTGCACGGAGCATCCCCTCTCCATGGGCTCTGGGCACTGCAAGGAGTATCCTCTCCCCATGGGCTCTGCGCACTGCACGGAGCATCCCCTCTCCATGGGCTCTGAGCACTGCACGGAGCATCCCCTCTCCATGGGCTCTGCACAATGCACGGAGCATCCCCTCTCCATGGGCTCTGCGCACTGCACGGAGCATCCCCTCTCCATGGGCTCTGGGCACTGCAAGGAGTATCATCTCTCCATGGGCTCTGCGCACTGCACGGAGCATCCCTTCTCCATGGGCTATGGACACTGCACGGAGCATCCCCTCTCCATGGGCTCTGGGCACTGCATGGAGCATCCCCTCTCCATGGGTTCTGGGCACTGCACGGAGCATCCCCTCTCCATGGGCTCTGGGCACTGCAAGGAGTATCATCTCTCCATGGGCTCTGAGCACTGCACAGAGCATTCCCTCTCCATGGGCTCTGCGCACTGCTCGGAGCATTCCCTCTCCATGGCCTCTGGGCACTGCACAGAGCATTCCCTCTCCATGGGCTCTGGGCACTGTACGGAGCATCCCCTCTCCATTGGCTCTGGGCACTGCACTGAGCATCCCCTCTCCATGGGCTCTGAGCACTGCACGGAGCATCCCCTCTCCATGGGCTCTGAGCACTGCACGGAGCATCCCCTCTCCATGGGCTCTGAGCACTGCACGGAGCATCCCCTCTCCATGGGCTCTGAGCACTGCACAGAGCATTCCCTCTCCATGGGCTCTGCGCACTGCTCGGAGCATTCCCTCTCCATGGGCTCTGCGCACTGCTCGGAGCATTCCCTCTCCATGGGCTCTGCGCACTGCTCGGAGCATTCCCTCTCCATGGGCTCTGCGCACTGCTCGGAGCATTCCCTCTCCATGGGCTCTGAGCACTGCACAGAGCATTCCCTCTCCATGGGCTCTGCGCACTGCTCGGAGCATTCCCTCTCCATGTGCTCTGGGCACTGTACGGAGCATCCCCTCTCCATTGGCTCTGGGCACTGCACGGAGCATCCCCTCTCCATTGGCTCTGAGCACTGCACGGAGCATCCCCTCTCCATGGCCTCTGGGCACTGCACAGAGCATTCCCTCTCCATGGGCTCTGCGCACTGCTCGGAGCATTCCCTCTCCATGGGCTCTGCGCACTGCTCGGAGCATTCCCTCTCCATGTGCTCTGGGCACTGTACGGAGCATCCCCTCTCCATTGGCTCTGGGCACTGCACGGAGCATCTCCTCTCCATTGGCTCTGAGCACTGCACGGAGCATCCCCTCTCCATGGCCTCTGGGCACTGCACAGAGCATTCCCTCTCCATGGGCTCTGCGCACTGCTCGGAGCATTCCCTCTCCATGGGCTCTGCGCACTGCTCGGAGCATCCCCTCTCCATGGGCTCTGGGCACTGCAAGGAGTATCATCTCTCCATGGGCTCTGGGCACTGCACGGAGCATCCCCTCTCCATTGGCTCTGAGCACTGCACGGAGCATCCCCTCTCCATGGCCTCTGGGCACTGCACAGAGCATTCCCTCTCCATGGGCTCTGCGCACTGCTCGGAGCATTCCCTCTCCATGGGCTCTGCGCACTGCTCGGAGCATCCCCTCTCCATGGGCTCTGGGCACTGCAAGGAGTATCATCTCTCCATGGGCTCTGCGCACTGCTCGGAGCATTCCCTCTCCATGGGCTCTGCGCACTGCTCGGAGCATCCCCTCTCCATGGGCTCTGGGCACTGCAAGGAGTATCATCTCTCCATGGGCTCTGCGCACTGCTCGGAGCATTCCCTCTCCATGGGCTCTGCGCACTGCTCGGAGCATCCCCTCTCCATGGGCTCTGGGCACTGCAAGGAGTATCATCTCTCCATGGGCTCTGCGCACTGCTCGGAGCATCCCCTCTCCATGGGCTATGGACACTTGGAGGGGCTCAATTTTTGGGACAAAATATTTTTTTCTGTTAACCTTTTTAGCCTCTTTTAAATTTTTTCCGTTTTTTATGTTTATTGATGCTGTGGTGCTGTTCATTTCGCATGTTTCAATGTTATGTCTCGTTGAATAAGTCTTTGCTTTTAGGTGATAACAACCACTTTTTCCAAAATCAGAAGTTCATATTTACTAGTTTTCTGCTGCACAACAATCCGTACTGCCCTGAACTAACAATTGCACATTGATTCCAAGGTATCTTTGCTTCATTGCATTTTGTCTCTAACTTAATGTAAAACATATTTTTGTTGCTGCATCAGGTTATTTTTGAGCTCATAATTATTAAATTGAGTTTTGGTGCCAGACCGTGCGCACAGTTAACCAACAGAAGAGTAGACTAAGGAATTCTTTTTTAGAAAATCTCAAGATAACCAACATTTTGCAAACCCTTAAAACAAACAAGCGTCCCACTCTGTTTGGAGACTCCGTAGACCTCATGAATGCGAAATTCCACACCCAGGCTTGGAGACTAGAGACGGTGCCAGACACACACCCCCGCAGCGCAAACGGCGAACTCAGAAAAAGAGTAGAAGAGGTGGCGGAAAGCTCGGAGCTCCACGCCATCATAACTACAATGACTTTTCAACATTCATAATAAATAGCCACAGACTGGAAGACATGTACCGCTCGAGAAATGACGTAAGTTACATCACAAGCATCCCCTTGAACTTAATGATGTGCAGCAGGGCCGGTCCTAGAACTCCTGGGGCCCCGGGCGAAAGAGAAGATGTGAGGCCCCTCTAACTTCCAGTCGCAGCCGGCATGACTCGCGGGTGGAGGATCTCGAGGGAGTTCAGAAGGTGGGGATGGAGAACAAGAAGCAGGGAGCCTCCCTCCCCTCCCCTAAGCCAATCATATTGCTGCCATGGCAGCGTTGTGATTGATCAGGAGGCCGACCAGCCAGGCGCCTATGGGCAGGCCATTTTCCCCATATAGGAAGGCCAGAGTGCGCATGACTGAATTGGCCAAAATGCCAGCGCCCTTAGCAGTTGGCAAGGCAATCCTCTCCTGCCCTAAAACAGACCCGCCCGCCCCCAACGAAACACTTCTGCTTTCTCGTAGTGCTAGAAGCAGAAACATAAAATGGACATTTTAGCATTTTGCGTTTCTGCTTTTGAGAGAAAGTAGTGGGGCGTCGCTCCTCCGCCCTAGTGAAGGAGCCGCCCTTGGTAACATCACAAGAAGTGACATCATAGAAAGTGACATCGCAGGACTTTGATCTTATTTGGCATCCCTGAAGAGACCAAACATGGATATCAGTAACATGGACAAAAAGATAACTATACAAATGAAATAAGTCCATATATTTTAAAACTGTTAAATGGATTACATTTGTCTCATTAGATGGAAAAGCTAGGTGCAGGTCTCACAAAGATGTATATTATTGATCACCGGAGTTTCATGACATTTTTGTTGTTGCCGAAAATTCCTGGAGACCAGGAAGGAGGCAGCAAGTGCTTTTAGAAAGATAATATATTCGCAAACATGACCCAAAGTCAGCGCTCAATGCGATCTCACCGTTTGCACCCCCCTAGAGCCTCCCTGCTCAAGGGTCCTGTGACCTCAATGACAGAGTCACTGTTGCTCTAGGGTGTGCTGCTTCGTAGGCCTCCCCAAAAGACTTGCAGTGGGCTTCAATAGGGATTGTGGTAGACAGGCCTTCAAGGTTAACCCACACTTGCCACTGCTAGGGTTCACCTGCTGGTGCTAAGACACCAGGGCTTCTAAGGACGTGTGGGTCCTTGCAAGGTCTAGCATGGAAATGTGCTCCCTCAGGGAGATTGGTCTGGTGGACTGGTCATAAAGGCTGAACCTGTCTCCCCAGTTCCAAATTCGGCAGCTCTGACCATAGTGCCACATCTTCTCTCCACTGAACACCATACTACCCCACTGAGAGAAACTCGCACTGCCTTCAACTACAACCCAATTGTGCCCCGCTACTAACACCTAGAGGCGACTCATTTCAAATTACGCACTAGACAAGAGCAATATGCTGCCTAAAAAAAGTGACAACATTCTGGAAAAAGCAAACACTCATAAGGAATGTAAGATTAATTAAAGCATGTGAAATGTAAGCAGGAACAACATGGTTACCTTGACGCTTTAGCACTTATTCAGAAATGAAGGAGTGCTTTTGCATGAAAAGTTAAGGCCATGACTACAGGGCCGGAACGGACCTGCTTCAATGCCCATTGAATATATCCTTACAAAACAAAAGCAATATGGTTTAAAAAGACCACATTCGTGAATACAGAGCAGCGGTGTGCACTTTATTTTCCAGTCCGCCCATCAAGGAGGTATTGCAGTACATCCAGAAATGGTGCACTTCCCCACCTGGGGAAAACAATGCTGTTTAGAGAAAGACAAGAAAACAAAAGTAGCGCTTCACTGGTAAACTCGGTGTAGTGGCACTAATGTGATTTAGGTGTGAATAAAATCAATCTGGCCCCTTTTCGACCCACTCTGTCTTGCTTTAGTTATTTTTTACGTTTGAATTTTTTATTTCTCTCTTTCCCAAGGTTGCACTTTGGAAGTGAGAAATGTCACACAAAAGATGACCTTTCCAGCAAAAAAGTTTTTGGATTCATTTCACAGGGGAACAAATAAAGGAAAGGAAAAAAAAGAGGGAGTAGTGGCTAGACGGCGCTGGGAAGGGGGCCCCACACCCTGACCTTGCAGATTTCTATAGTGCTTAGAGGCCCAGGGAAAGGGGCCCCACACCTGGACCTTGCAGCTTGATCTAGTGCTTCGAGGCCCAGGGAAAGGGGGCCCCCTCCCCCGGGCCTGAAGCAGTAACAAGGCCTTTCCTAAAACACTGCCCCAGCACCAGTTTCTCCGGCTGCCCCCTCCTCCCCTCACCCACTGCTCCTTACCTGTGTCCGGCTGGTCCTGGAAACAAAGGGGCCTTCTGTCACCTAGCAACAAAATGCAGACAGGAATGGCTGGTACTTAAGAGAGGTGATGCTTCGCCCCTGACACTCTGAGCCCTAATTGATGGCCCTGCCGCTGTGACTTCCCCACTCGGTTTGTCCCTCCCCCCCCACCCCTGCACCCCCAGGAATGCCACCACGAGGTTGGACACCAGACATCTCTGATGTGTATTGTAATGTGTGGGGAGGGGACCCTGGTGGAGCAGGGGGGCCCCCTGCCTCTCACCTGAGCGCGAGGCCCTGGGCGGCTGCCCATGCCTAGCGCCGGCCCTGATGTGCAGTCCCTTAGACAGGAAACAGAAACAATATCACTGTTTGTATTACAGAATATCGTGAAATATCCCAGTCAAGAGGTTCAAGAAATGGATTAAACCCGCATAAACCTCACAAGAAGGTAAAAATAATGGTTGATAAGTGTTACACTAGTGACAACATACGTGAAGGTCCCACACTAAAGTATGCCCTTCGCTTACATTCACACAGGTACCCATCCTAAAGCCCTGAAGAAGAGCCTGACAAGTCAAATACAGGCTTGGAAACGCATCGGCTTTCCATACATACATTCGTTTTAATTACAAATGTTTTCTTTTCCCGCATAAGGCTTCATAAAAAAATCCACATGAAATAAAGGGAATTCAAATGAACTGTATGCCTTTGCGCCACTAGGCCATACTTAGAGCAAAAATCGTATTATATTGGCCTGGTTGAATTTGTTGGTAGGGTACTATCATGAGAAGTGACAACAATGATTTCTTGATAAATGTTTTATATAACTGTTATAAGTATTTCAATGTTTGTTTTGTATTGCAATAATTGTTTTCAGTATATGTAAATATATGCCACTGTGCAGGACAGCGAGTAAACCTCCCACTATCTAATAAAGAAAATGTAAAGCACCCAAGGATTAAATACCTTAGGGTGAGGTTCTGCGCCAAGAAATAAAGTTGCAGAATAAAAACAGTGACCGGGTCTTTTTTCTTGAAAATACTATTTGTTGTCCAACCCGGCCACAGTGTAGGACACAACCCCACATGTGGTAAAACACACACACCAAGACACACACACTCCCCGTGCCTGAGGGGGGACATTTGATACCAACATCATAGAACGGGCGGAAACGGGCGGAAACGGAGAGGCGGCTTGACTCTCCTCCTGGCCCGGCCGCCGGGCGAGGAGGAGAGTCAAGCCGCCCCTGCTGCTCGTGAGTACCGTGTGCGCAATCCAGTGCTGCAGCGCACACACTCACCACAAATCACCCGGCACCCAACTCCTGCAGACTCCCCCCACCACCAGGTGCAAGCTCTGCTCTCACAGGGGCCCCGAACCAGAGGGCTCTCTGGGCTCCTCATTGGACTCTTGACTTTGGTGACTTTTGTGCATCCAGCCATTTTTGGAGATGGGTCCGGACTTCTTTACTTTTGCTTTTGTCCTGGCCGCCATTTTGCTGCTGTTCTCAATGTTTTTCTCTCTACCCTGACTCGCCATCTTGTCCATTCCCTCGTCTTTTACCCTTTTCCCTCGTTTCCCCCTTGACGATCCTCTGATTTACCTTTTCTCCATACCCTTGTATCCCTCCCACCCTCCCTTGGTGCTGTGACTGCGCCCCCCCTCCGACCCCTCTTAATGGAACTCTGATTTTTTTTTATCCCCCTGAGAAAATCTACTATGTGTATATATGTATATAGAGATAACTCTAATCACTAGTGTATGCGTAGACCTTTGTACTCTCTTCCATTCCTATGTGACTCTTAGAGTATATCCATTCGTATCCCTTCCCTATGTATATAGAGATAACTCTAATCACTAGTATATGCGTAGACCTTTGTACTCTACCATTCCTGTGTGACTCTTACAGTATATCCATTCATATCCCTTCCCTATGTATATAGAGATAACTCTAATCACTAGTATATGCGTAGACCTTTGTACTCTACCATTCCTGTGTGACGCTTACAGTATATCCATTCATATCCCTTCCCTATGTATATAGAGATAACTCTAATCACTAGTATATGCAGTAGACCTTTGTACTCTCTACCATTCCTGTGTGACTCTTACAGTATATCCATTGGTATCCCTTCCCTATGTATATAGAGATAACTCTAATCACTAGTATATGCAGTAGACCTTTGTACTCTCTACCATTCCTATGTGACTCTTACAGTATATCCATTCGTATCCCTTCCCTATGTATATAGAGATAACTCTAATCACTAGTATATGCGTAGACCTTTGTACTCTCTATCATTCCTATGTGACTCTTAGAGTATATCCACTCGTATCTCTTCCTTGAGTGACTTTACATCTTGTACATTTGCAATTTTTCTTTCTGTTTGTATCTCCTCCTTGTGTGACTTTACATCTTGTACATTTGCAATTGTTTCTGTTTGTATCCTTTATGTAACGCATGTAATTCTAAGTCCTTATGTTTTGCAACTGGTTCTTATGTAAAGCGCTCTGACACCTTTGGGTAAAGTTCGCGCTATAGACAATCGCAATAAATAAAAAAAATAAAAAAAATTAAAATAAAAATAAAAAAAACTCCAGTTGCGGCTAGTGACATTTGAGAGTGATGGGGTGGATAAGTTAAGGAAATGGCTTCCCCTTATTCTTGTAGTGTGGATGTCCTTCACGCACACTGTCAGTTATGTGCCCTTTATGTCACCTGCTGACCTCAGGAACATTCCCTGTGTCAGAGGGGGCTCAGGGTGGGGTGTGCTGCTGCTGGACCTGATTGTGCGCATCCCGCAGGGCACGAGATGGGTTATGGCCTCTTGACTCATCCTTTTATCACTGTGGTCTTCGTTAAATGAGGGCCTCTCGGCTCATCCTTTTATCGCTGTGGTGTTAGTTAAATGAGGGCCTCTCGACTCATCCTTTTATCGCTGTGGTGTTAGTTAAATGAGGGCCTCTCGACTCATCCTTTTATCGCTGTGGTGTTAGTTAAATGAGGGCCTCTCGACTCATCCTTTCATCACAGTGGTGTTGGTTAAATGAGGCCTCTCGACTCATCCTTTTATCACTGTGGTGTTAGTTAAATGAGGGCCTCTCGACTCATCCTTTTATCGCTGTGGTGTTAATTTAATGAGGCCTCTCGACTCATCCTTTTATCGCTGTGGTGTTGGTTAAAGGAGGCCTCTCGACTCACCCTTTTATCGCTGTGGTGTTAGTTAAATGAGGCCTCTCGACTCATCCTTTTATCGCTGTGGTGTTAGTTTAATGAGGCCTCTCAACTCATCCTTTTATCGCTGTGGTGTTAGTTAAATGAGACATCTCGTCTCGTCCTTTTATCGCTGTGGTGTTAGTTAAATGAGGGCCTCGCAGCTCATCCTTTTATCGCTGTGGTGTTAGTTAAATGAGGGCCTCGCAGCTCATCCTTTTATCGCTGTGGTGTTAGTTAAATGAGGGCCTCTCGACTCATCCTTTCATCACAGTGGTGTTGGTTAAAGGAGGCCTCTCGACTCATCCTTTTATCGCTGTGGTGTTAGTTAAATGAGGCCTCTCGACTCATCCTTTTATCGCTGTGGTGTTGGTTAAAGGAGGCCTCTGGACTCACCCTTTTATCGCTGTGGTGTTAGTTAAATGAGGCCTCTCGACTCATCCTTTTATCGCTGTGGTGTTAGTTAAATGAGGCCTCTCGACTCATCCTTTTATCGCTGTGGTGTTGGTTAAAGGAGGCCTCTCGACTCACCCTTTTATCGCTGTGGTGTTAGTTAAATGAGGCCTCTCGACTCATCCTTTTATCGCTGTGGTGTTGGTTAAAGGAGGCCTCTCGACTCACCCTTTTATCGCTGTGGTGTTAGTTAAATGAGGCCTCTCGACTCATCCTTTTATCACTGTGGTGTTAGTTTAATGAGGCCTCTCAACTCATCCTTTTATCGCTGTGGTGTTAGTTAAATGAGACATCTCGTCTCGTCCTTTTATCGCTGTGGTGTTAGTTAAATGAGGGCCTCTCGACTCATCCTTTCATCACAGTGGTGTTGGTTAAAGGAGGCCTCTCGACTCACCCGTTTATCGCTGTGGTGTTAGTTAAAGGAGGCCTCTCAACTCATCCTTTTATCGCTGTGGTGTTAGTTAAAGGAGGCCTCTCGACTCACCCGTTGATCGCTGTGGTGTTAGTTAAATGAGGCCTCTTGACTCATCCTTTTATCGCTGTGGTGTAAGTTAAATGAGGCCTCTCGACTCATCCTTTTATCGCTGTGGTGTAAGTTAAATGAGGCCTCTCGACTCATCCTTTTATCGCTGTGGTGTTAGTTAAAAGAGGGCCTCTCGACTCATCCTTTTATCGCTGTGGTGTTAGTTAAATGAGGGCCTCTCGACTCATCCTTTTATCGCTGTGGTGTAAGTTAAATGAGGCCTCTCTACTCATCCTTTTATCGCTGTGGTGTTAGTTAAAAGAGGGCCTCTCGACTCATCCTTTTATCGCTGTGGTGTTAGTTAAATGAGGCCTCTCGACTCATCCTTTTATCGCTGTGGTGTTAGTTAAATGAGGCCTCTCGACTCATCCTTTTATCGCTGTGGTGTTAGTTTAATGAGGCCCCTCGACTCATCCTTTTATCGCTGTGGTGTTGGTTAAAGGAGGCCTCTGGACTCACCCTTTTATCGCTGTGGTGTTGGTTAAATGAGGCCTCTCGACTCATCCTTTTATCGCTGTGGTGTTGGTTAAAGGAGGCCTCTCGACTCACCCTTTTATCGCTGTGGTGTTAGTTAAATGAGGCCTCTCGACTCATCCTTTTATCGCTGTGGTGTTGGTTAAAGGAGGCCTCTCGACTCACCCTTTTATCGCTGTGGTGTTAGTTAAATGAGGCCTCTCGACTCATCCTTTTATCGCTGTGGTGTTAGTTTAATGAGGCCTCTCGACTCATCCTTTTATCGCTGTGGTGTTAGTTAAATGAGGCCTCTCGACTCATCCTTTTATCGCCGTGGTGTTGGTTAAAGGAGGCCTCTCGACTCACCCTTTTATCGCTGTGGTGTTAGTTAAATGAGGGCCTCGCAGCTCATCCTTTTATCGCTGTGGTGTTAGTTAAATGAGGGCCTCGCAGCTCATCCTTTTATCGCTGTGGTGTTAGTTAAATGAGGCCTCTCGACTCTTCCTTTTATTGCTGTGGTGTTAGTTTAATGAGGCCTCTCGACTCATCCTTTTATCGCTGTGGTGTTAGTTAAATGAGGCCTCTCGACTCATGCTTTTATCGCTGTGGTGTTAGTTAAATGAGGCCTCTCGACTCATCCTTTTATCGCTGTGGTGTTAGTTTAATGAGGCCTCTCGACTCATCCTTTTATCGCTGTGGTGTTAGTTAAATGAGGCCTCTCGACTCATCCTTTTATCGCTGTGGTGTTGGTTAAAGGAGGCCTCTCGACTCACCCTTTTATCGCTGTGGTGTTAGTTAAATGAGGGCCTCGCAGCTCATCCTTTTATCGCTGTGGTGTTAGTTAAATGAGGGCCTCGCAGCTCATCCTTTTATCGCTGTGGTGTTAGTTAAATGAGGCCTCTCGACCGTTCCTTTTATCGCTGTGGTGTTAGTTTAATGAGGCCTCTCGACTCATCCTTTTATCGCTGTGGTGTTAGTTAAATGAGGCCTCTCGACTCATGCTTTTATCGCTGTGGTGTTAGTTAAATGAGGCCTCTCGACTCATCCTTTTATCGCTGTGGTGTTGGTTAAAGGAGGCCTCTCGACTCACCCTTTTATCGCTGTGGTGTTAGTTAAATGAGGCCTCTCGACTCATCCTTTTATCGCTGTGGTGTTAGTTAAATGAGGCCTCTCGACTCATCCTTTTATCGCTGTGGTGTTGGTTAAAGGAGGCCTCTCGACTCACCCTTTTATCGCTGTGGTGTTAGTTAAATGAGGGCCTCGCAGCTCATCCTTTTATCGCTGTGGTGTTAGTTAAATGAGGGCCTCGCAGCTCATCCTTTTATCGCTGTGGTGTTAGTTAAATGAGGCCTCTCGACTCATCCTTTTATCGCTGTGGTGTTAGTTAAATGAGGCCTCTCGACTCATCCTTTTATCGCTGTGGTGTAAGTTAAATGAGGCCTCTCGACTCATCCTTTTATCGCTGTGGTGTTAATTTAATGAGGCCTCTCGACTCATCCTTTTATCGCTGTGGTGTAAGTTAAATGAGGCCTCTCGACTCATCCTTTTATCGCTGTGGTGTTAGTTAAATGAGGGCCTCTCGACTCATCCTTTTATCGCTGTGGTGTTAGTTAAATGAGGGCCTCTCGACTCATCCTTTCATCACAGTGGTGTTGGTTAAATGAGGCCTCTCGACTCATCCTTTTATCACTGTGGTGTTAGTTAAATGAGGGCCTCTCGACTCATCCTTTTATCGCTGTGGCGTTACTTAAATGAGGGCCTCGCAGCTCATCCTTTTATCGCTGTGGTGTTGGTTAAATGAGGGCCTCTCGACTCATCCTTTCATCACAGTAGTGTTGGTTAAATGAGGCCTCTTGACTCACCCTTTTATCGCTGTGGTGTTGGTTAAAGGAGGCCTCTCGAAACACCCGTTTACCGCTGTGGTGTTAGTTAAATGAGGGCCTCTCGACTCATCCTTTCATCACAGTGGTGTTGGTTAAAGGAGGCCTCTCGACTCACCCGTTTATCGCTGTGGTGTTAGTTAAATGAGGCCTCTCAACTCATCCTTTTATCGCTGTGGTGTTAGTTAAATGAGGCCTCTCGACTCATCCTTTTATCGCTGTGGTGTTAGTTAAATGAGTTTAATGAGGCCTCTCAACTCATCCTTTTATCGCTGTGGTGTTAGTTAAATGAGACATCTCGTCTCGTCCTTTTATCGCTGTGGTGTTAGTTAAATGAGGGCCTCTCGACTCATCCTTTCATCACAGTGGTGTTGGTTAAAGGAGGCCTCTCGACTCACCCGTTTATCGCTGTGGTGTTAGTTAAAGGAGGCCTCTCAACTCATCCTTTTATCGCTGTGGTGTTAGTTAAAGGAGGCCTCTCGACTCACCCGTTGATCGCTGTGGTGTTAGTTAAATGAAGCCTCTTGACTCATCCTTTTATCGCTGTGGTGTAAGTTAAATGAGGCCTCTCGACTCATCCTTTTATCGCTGTGGTGTAAGTTAAATGAGGCCTCTCGACTCATCCTTTTATCGCTGTGGTGTTAGTTAAAAGAGGGCCTCTCGACTCATCCTTTTATCGCTGTGGTGTTAGTTAAATGAGGGCCTCTCGACTCATCCTTTTATCGCTGTGGTGTAAGTTAAATGAGGCCTCTCTACTCATCCTTTTATCGCTGTGGTGTTAGTTAAAAGAGGGCCTCTCGACTCATCCTTTTATCGCTGTGGTGTTAGTTAAATGAGGCCTCTCGACTCATCCTTTTATCGCTCTGGTGTTAGTTAAATGAGGCCTCTCGACTCATCCTTTTATCGCTGTGGTGTTAGTTTAATGAGGCCTCTCGACTCATCCTTTTATCGCTGTGGTGTTGGTTAAAGGAGGCCTCTGGACTCACCCTTTTATCGCTGTGGTGTTAGTTAAATGAGGCCTCTCGACTCATCCTTTTATCGCTGTGGTGTTAGTTAAATGAGGCCTCTCGACTCATCCTTTTATCGCTGTGGTGTTGGTTAAAGGAGGCCTCTCGACTCACCCTTTTATCGCTGTGGTGTTAGTTAAATGAGGCCTCTCGACTCATCCTTTTATCGCTGTGGTGTTGGTTAAAGGAGGCCTCTCGACTCACCCTTTTATAGCTGTGGTGTTAGTTAAATGAGGCCTCTCGACTCATCCTTTTATCGCTGTGGTGTTAGTTTAATGAGGCCTCTCGACTCATCCTTTTATCGCTGTGGTGTAAGTTAAATGAGGCCTCTCGACTCATCCTTTTATCGCTGTGGTGTTAGTTAAATGAGGCCTCTCGACTCATCCTTTTATCGCTGTGGTGTTGGTTAAAGGAGGCCTCTCGACTCACCCTTTTATCGCTGTGGTGTTAGTTAAATGAGGGCCTCGCAGCTCATCCTTTTATCGCTGTGGTGTTAGTTAAATGAGGGCCTCGCAGCTCATCCTTTTATCGCTGTGGTGTTAGTTAAATGAGGCCTCTCGACTCATCCTTTTATCGCTGTGGTGTAAGTTAAATGAGGCCTCTCGACTCATCCTTTTATCGCTGTGGTGTTAGTTAAATGAGGCCTCTCGACTCATCCTTTTATCGCTGTGGTGTTAGTTAAATGAGGCGTCTCGACTCATCCTTTTATCGCTGTGGTGTTAGTTAAATGAGGCCTCTCGACTCATCCTTTTATCGCTGTGGTGTTAGTTAAATGAGGCCTCTCGACTCATCCTTTTATCGCTGTGGTGTTAGTTAAATGAGGCCTCTCGACTCATCCTTTTATCGCTGTGGTGTTAGTTAAATGAGGGCCTCTCGACTCATCCTTTTATCGCTGTGGTGTTAGTTAAATGAGGCCTCTTGACTCATCCTTTTATCGCTGTGGTGTTAGTTTAATGAGGCCTCTCGACTCATCCTTTTATCACTGCGGAGCCATGGTAACAATGGAAATATAACAAAGTGATTCTCATCTGTCATAGCTCTCTTGACCCACATTCAGTGTGAAATGTAAAACAAAACTCGTTTTTTTTATTGGTGTAAAGCTGAAGTGGGTGGAGATCTGAGCCATGTTTGCTTCATGCTCATTAAAGTGCCTCGTCATCCGGTTACAAACCCGGTGTGTGCCCTGGGGGTGGCGCAGCAGCCAGAGCAGCTCATCCTGGGCCTAGGGGCCTGCGCCATCGATCCACCCTCACAGGACTCAGCTCCCAGGCTGGCCGAGCAAAAAATGAAATGGTAATGAAGTCACTTTATTACCTTTTTTTGCAGTTTTGCTGCGTCTACAGCGTGGAGGGATGGGGGGGGGGGGGGGCGGGAGGCAACACTCCTTTGCCCAAAAGGAGCAGCCGCCACCGCTGCAGAATTCACCAAAACTCTCATTCAAACCTGACACAAGGGCCAAGAGAGAGGCATGTTAAGAATGTACGCCAATCGAGGGGCTCCCTGACACCCACAAAACTAGCTGCAGCGAAGAGGGGGGCTCTGTCAGAAGCTGGCTCTGTCTATACTGCACCAAAGTGAGGCCCGGTGTGTATAGAGTCCAAGGCAGAGGCCAAAGTCAGATAGGATCTTACTCTGGGACGCCAGATTTACTTACCCACCCTGGTCGCGGTGGGGGGGCCTCTGGATTGAGGCTGCAGGCATCATCAAGAGGCTTGAGGCAGGTCAGGGGTCGCCGGATCTCGGGTCAGGATCACCGGGGGACCTCCCCGTGGTGTTTTTCCACTCGGACCAGGTTTGGCGGTTGCAGAGTGGACTGGATTCGCGGTCTCCGGCTGGCACCGGAAGCTGTAGTCTGAACAAGTCCGGTGTTCACAGGGTATTCAGTCTCTGAAGTGAAGGCAGGCAGGTCCTCCGGGGTTTTCGAGGTTGCTGGCTGCAGGACACGCCGGGATTTCACATGAGCAGGTTCGAGGGGAGACAGGCCTGTAGGGCTGGGGACAAGTCAGTGGCATTGTCCTCTTGTTAGCTCTGCACGGCTCTTTGTCCTTCTTCTTATCTTCTTTTCTTGTTGTTGCTGTATCTGAGGAAGGAAGGTTTAGGGTGACCCTTAAATACTAAATTTTAAGGGTGTTACAGGTAGGTAAAGGGCCAGGGACAAATTGGTCCCTTCCCTGGGGTGGGCACACCCCCTATTCTGCCACTCTCCAGTGGGAGGGGGGCAGGAGCCTGTCCCTGGTTGGCTGAGTCCCCCATCCTCAAGATGGCGCGGACTCGAGGTTCTGCTTCACCTCGCCTCCCCCACCTAACGGGTGAAGTTGGCAGAGGTAGGTACACCTCCTTTCCTCACTTGTTTTTCGAGCTAGTTTTCCCGCCCAAAGTGGGGGTAGAACCAGTGGGGACCAGTTGCTGAGAGCAGCAAGTGGTCTGGAGAGGCTCACAAAGGCAGCGTGCCTTTGAAGCTTTCCCTTCGTGAACTTTGCCCATCCTGGGGGAGGAGGCTTGGCATCTCGTCCCAGGATGTGCATTGTTTCAGGCCCCGAGGGCGGCAAGCTCTCATCCCATGGGTCCAGAAATGTGTCTGGTAGTGGCAGCCTAGGCAGCCACTCAGTCAAATCACTAGGAGTTGGTCGAGTTTCAGGGGGCATCTCTAAGATGCCCTCTGTTGTGCATTTTACATTAAATCCCCAGGCCAGGCCCTCGCTGCAAAAACTCCATTAGCTACCCATCGCACGAAGAGCTGCCTTCAAGATAGGCTGCTCGTCTTCAAAGCACTGCACTGTAACAGCCCAACATTTCTCAGTAGTCTGATCATAAAGCACGTCCCTACCCGTAACCTCTGCTCAGCCCATCTTCATTTACTTACCACTCCCACTATCAAGTTGAAAAGGCAGGGAGGCCGTAGGTTCTCGTTCCTCGCACCCAGGCTCTGGAACTCCCTCCCCCTCACAATTAAGACCTGCAGCAACCTATTGAGCCTTAGAAAGGCCTTGAAAACCTGGCTATTCGTACAAACCGGCTAACCTGGTCCACCGCAGCAACATCATACATAATTCAGCGCCAGGAAACTTATGGTGTCAGTGCGCTTTACACATTTCTATTAACATAACATAACCAATCCCACACTGGCATCAGTGTTGGTTTAATGTGCTGAGAAGTTTGATATCAAACTTTCCAGTCTTCAGTGAAGCCATTATGGGTCTGTGGAGTTCGTAATGGAAAACTCCCAGCACCATATACTCTTAATGGAATCACTGCACTTACAGTGCCCAGGAATGGCCCTGGGGACTGTAGGAAGCGATACAAAATGGGATGATGGACAGAGCGTTTGAGCAAATCAAACACTCACCCCCAGTCAACTGATCTGGGTTTAATCCATCACCGTTCTTTAGCCCACTCTGCCACCCCAGTTCAGACATGGCTATATGCAAATCAGTCTGACCCTGTACCTCATGGGAACAGTCCAGCCTGAACTGCCAAGCCATGTTTTCCCTGGACCGGAAACAAGCTTCCGAGGACCGGTTTCTGGCATTCCAGCCGTCTTCAGCCCGGCTTGCTTGAATCCAGTGGAAAAGTGAGCAAGGGACTCACGTCTGAACATACCCTGCCACACTTATGGCGGCCAAAAGCGGTACAAAAGAGGGTGGTGATGGACGGAGCATCTGAATCAATCAAATACTCACACCCAGTCAAAAGATCTGGGTTTAATCCATCACCGTTCTTTAGCCCACTCTGCCACCCCAGTTCAGACATGGCTATATGCAAATCAGTCTGACCTTGTGCCTCATGGGAACAGTCCAGCCCGAACTGCCAAGCCATGCCTTCCCTGGACCGGAAACAAGCTTCCGAGGACCGGTTTCTGGCATTCCAGCCGTCTTCAGCACGGCTTGCTTGAATCCAGTGGCAAAGTGAGCAAGGGACTCACATCTGAGCATACCCTGCCACACTTATGGCGGCCAAAAGCGGTACAAAAGGGGGTGGTGATGGACGGAGCATCTGAATCAATCAAATAATCACACCCAGTCAAAAGATCTGGGTTTAATCCATCACCGTTCTTTAGCCCACTCTGCCACCCCAGTTCAGACATGGCTATATGCAAATCAGTCTGACCCTGTGCCTCATGGGGCTACTCAATGTCTGGTTGCACTAGACATTGAGGCGCTTTACACAAATATCCCGCAGGCATCTACTGTCCAATTTATTGAGGACATTTTAGAAAATATCACAACGGAGGGAGCTAACAAAGAATTCATTATAGCATGTACTGATTTAGTACTCAGAAACAACATCTTTTTGTTTAAAAATCAACTCTATAGACAGAGGAAGGGCACCAGTATGGGCGCTCCTTGTGCCCCAAGCTTGGCATGTCTATACGTTGGGGGATTTGAGAAAAAACATATTTACAATGAGCTTGCCCCATTTTATGAAAACATCCAGGAATGGCATTGATTCATCAATGACGTTCTATTCATATGGACTGGCCCAACGGAACTTCTTGATGAATTTTTAGTATGGCTTAATTTGGGAGATGCCAATCTCCGCTTTACAGCCCACTATAGTAGGCAAGTGTTAACTATTTGGATATAACCATTGGAACCAGGGATGGCAAACTGGAGGTGGAACTTTTCACTAAACCCATGAATAAAAATTCTCTCTCTACTACTCCAGTTTCCACCCTAAGTCCCAAAAAGACAATATACCCTTCAGCCTATTCCTTCGGTTGAGGCGTAACTGTACTGACCTGAATGATTTCTACAAACACTGTGAGACTCTCAAGTCTAAGTTAAGAGATAGAGGCTACCCTCGTAAATTGATTTCCCATTCATACAAGAGAGCTCGCTTCTATAACAGAGAAGCGATGTTCGAGACATCAAGGACCAAAGAGCGTAACAACAAGACAGTGTTTGTGAGTCAATTTTATAACGTTAGTAATCAAATAAAAATGTGATCCACAAACATTGGCACATTTTGAATAGTGAGGAGACAGTCAAACTTGAAAAACCCATTTTTGCGTATAAAAGAAACACTATACACTAATTTGCGAAATCATTTTGTTCATACATTCAGGGAAGAACCTGTAACCAATCAAATGACTATAGATAACACCAAAATTACTGGCAACATTAAATGTGGCAGCTGTTCTCTTTGTGCGCAGTGCATGGTCACGGAAGCACTGAAACACAACGGCAGAGTTTGAACAATTGTCGCAACAAGAATGTTATTTACTTCCTGCAGTGTCCCTCTGGATTAGCTTATGTTGAGGAGACTAGCAGGGAGTTGAGGATACGCCTCTTGGAACATAGATCGGCGATCAAAACTAAGAAAATGAATGCCCCTTCGGTTCCTCATTTCATTGATCAGGGACATAAAGAAAGAGATTTTAGCTGGTACATTATTGAGAAAGTTACCATGAATAGGAGATGTGGCAATATGGAAGAAAAAAGAAAGGCGAGGGAACAGTGGTATATTTCCATTTTAAACACAATGAGAAATGGTTTAAATACGCGTGAGGAATGGGAAAAACTGCTTAAGTAGGTTTATAAAAAAATGAGGTATCTCGAAGTATCCTGATCTGATTTATCTTTGCATACATTTATTATGTTGACTTCCACATAGGTGTTTTGGTTATCAATTTTCACTTAGTTCTTTGACTAGGGTGGATTGTAATTTGTATGCAGTCGATTTATCTGGGAGTTCGCTTTTGTTGATTTAGGAACCGATTTGGGCGAAAGAGAAAGCTGCTTATATCTTTTATACTTAGCCCTCAGTAAATGCATATTTGCCTTTTATGACACTAGACCAGCATGGGGTAGGATTCGGTTTTACTACTAATGGCATTAACTTTTCAAGTGCCTTTTCGCATTAATAGAGTCTTGTCTTATTACATATTTTACACGTGATGTATTTACCCATTACAAGATGGTGGGTCCGGCGAGGGCTCGGCAGTCCGCTTTCGATTTTCAGTAATCGGATTTTTTACTGACAGTGGGCGTGTATTTAAAGCGCCGAAATAGCAATGGCCGGTTCTTTCTCTCCGTGAACATTTTCAGGAGCATGCCAGGAGACCAGTGAGTCCCGGTAAGTTTTGGAACCTAGACGAACCAGGTCCATGTAAAATAACCCTGTTTTTGTACCGACCACGTTCTATACGGGTTGGAGGAGGTGGTTGTTTTTTCCCTCTGTTGTCCGGATGCGGCATACGAAGTAGTGCTTCTTTGCCACAGAAGAGTTCACTTTCCCTCTGTGGGCTCTTAGACTCAAATTTTGCCCGGGTCTTCTCGCTATAGCCCTGGGTTAGGTATATCGAACCGTGTATTGATAATTTAGAATAAGTTCCAACTTGACGCAGCGTAACAACTGGGCTTTCTCATTATGTCTCTACAGGCACTTTTAAATATCATTTATTTTAAATACTAATTGCACCGCAACGTGAAGTCTAAGGTTATCACGGAGTGCATTGTACAAGCCTTCATCACCTACAGGTAAATTCCGTGAACACACGATAGAATGTGTTATTGTGTGTCATTTGATAGCAGTAGATAATAATGGGGTTTAGTGTGATTTGTTTAAAAATTTCATTTTTGGTATTTAATCATTTCAGTGTCTTGTATGCGAGGCCATCTTTTTGAGGTGTTCACCCCCTTCGCTTTGGGATCTAAGTGACCCTTTGAGATTTGGGAGATTCTGTAACTGAGGTATTTATTGCTCTGACTATAGGAATTTGGAGGATCAATGGTCCATGATTTTCTAAATGAGAGACATGGGCCTATTAGCCTTAGTAATCCCTAGGGACGTCTCTATAGTGTAAGACGCCGCCAATATTGTCCTCTCTGATATTTATAATTATGCATGTCGTTTTAGGGTGATTATCCCTGCCCTTCACTTCACCCATTGATCTGCTTGTGGACCATCTGTGGACATTAGATTAGCGAACCAGGAGAGATTGATTTCCACCAATAACTCACAAATTCTATCGGTGTGTATTTATGATAAAAATTTTCTTTGATTTTGAATCTGAGTGCGAACAAGTGAGTGTGTGTCTTAAGAATGGAGCGAGTGATGAGGTTTTATTCTTACTTACAGCACCCGTTGGAAGCGGGGAATGCAATGGTTAAACACTATACTGATGATTTGTTCACAGTTGGGATTTGCTATTCTGGGTTGGTGTTAGTAAAAGTTACTGACTGTACACGCCAAAATGCATTTTTTAACTTGTGTAATATAGTTTGCATTGTCTTTTAACATTAGGATGTAGGTGCCATCATTTTAACTTGTTTTTATTGTCATTTTTAGTTTATTTTTGGGGAGATTTACCAATTATCTTGTGTTAGCCTGCGGAAGGTGGAAAGTATCACATGCCACCGAAACGCATTGCTTTCTTTGTTTAAATTATTTGTTGTTTAGTTCATAGGAACAATCAACACGAAGTTGGTCTCTCCAGTAGACCTATGCCGGAATTTCACTAGCATTGATAAACAATAATAGAGCACACTGAAATTTGATTTTAAAAAAAAGTGTTTTTGACAAAAGATCATATCTTCCTCGTTTGTATTTATACTCTGTGTTTTTATTTTTATAAACACTTAATGAATTTGTTTTATTCCTATAGGGTCACATTTTGTGTATGGATTTATGTATTATGTGTATTTTTGCTTAAAAACAATGTGCAATTTGATTTTATCACTAGGGTCCAGGGTCCGGTTTGGTCCAGGGGGGAGTGCTCGCCAAGGTTCACCATCACTAGAGGGGTTAGGCAGGGGTGCATTTTAGCCCCCCTGCTTTTCTCCCTCTATATAAATGCCATTGGTGAGCACTTGAAAAACATCGAATGTGACTATCCGAAAGTGGGAGGCCAAGCTATCCCAATCTTGTTGTACGCCGACGACGCGGCTATTCTCTCCCAAACAAGATTGGGGCTGCAAAGAGTGGTCACTGCATTTACTAATTTCATGCACGAAAGGGGCTTGAAAATGAATATTGGGAAGGCATTTTCTATGGTATGCAGAAAGGGAACAAAGAAAAATCCATGTCCCATATTCATTGAAAACAAAAAATTAGAGACAGTTGATTATTTCCCGTACTTGGGCATATGTGTCCATAGGAAGATGGTATGGCAGTCTGCCGTCAAAGCCAGGAAACTGGCTTTTGTCAGAGCAATTGGGGCGCTCCGAGATTTTGCCAGTAAAATCGGGGGGAGGCCAGTAAAACAGCTCATTACTATATACAAAGCCAAATGTGTCTCAACAGCAATTTATGGGGCCGGCCTTTGGGGAATTGATAATATTTCATCTATACAAATAGCAGAAAATAACTTCCTAAAGTATTTGCTAGCGACACCAAAATCAACATCTATCTACACGACTCACATAGAGCTAGGCCTATCATTCATTTCAGATCTAATAAAAGTTGAGCCGCTTCTTTTGTGGCATAAAATCTGGACCACCCCTGAGACTGCTTTAAATAGAGAAGTAATCTTGGATATTCTTAAACTGGAGGGGGCAAAACACATGAAATGGCTGGCATATGTGAAAAAGGTGTTTTATGATATTGGTCGTCCTGAGCTTTATACCGACCCCATGACTTTGGAGCACATTACAAGGAAAACCCTGAGAAAGATCCTATTGGACCACCTGGAAGCCAAGAGGTGGGCTATTCAAAAATTAAATAAAACAATCCAGGCCTATCAAAGGATTACCGTGAATAAGGGGCTCCAACTGTACCTCTCCTCTGATTTTTCTTGTTTTACTAGAATGCTGCTATCTAGATTCAGACTGGGCTTCTTCTTCCGCCTAATAACATTTCCTTCATGCAATGATTGGTCTCGAAATTTGTGCCCTTGTCCATGTGATGACATCTCTTCCCAATCGAACATTCATTCCATACTATTTTGTACCTATTATGCAATACCCAGGAAATCTTTACTGAGACCTCTATTGAAGACATGGGGCCCGAGGTCCTGTAAAGATGCCTTTGAGCGTTTACAAGAGTTGGAGGATAGGGACGTCATATGCATTATGGAACAGTTTTTAAAATTGCTGCTTAAATTCAGGAATTCGCTACGATAACCTACGTGAAATTGCAGCTTGCCAAGAAACCTATGTATATCAGTGTTTTTCCTGCATCTTGGTTTTATTAACCTTCTATAAATGAAAATGGCTCTACCTTTTAAGATGCATATGTTTTTAATTGTATAGTTATCTATTTAACAAATGTAATTAATGCTTTTATGATATCCTTTGTGAATGTCGAATAAAGCTTATTTTGATTTGATTTGATTTGATTTTATCACTATATATGGCTTTATTAATAACAATTATAAATAAATTGGAGATAGCAAAAGGACTTTTTTAATAAATGTTTTGGTAACCTACTTTGACATTGTACTCTTCAACTCCTTGGGTGTCTTTTTGAATGTAGTGCGCGCGGTCTGTGAATGCAAGTTGACTGGTGCTGTATGCTCAAATTAAACAGAACACAAAGGGATTCTTTGTTTTAAGCCTCATGGGGACAGTCCAGCCTGAACTGCCAAGCCATATCTTCCCTAGGCTGGAAACAAGCATCCTGGGACCGGTTTCGGATTCATAATCCTCCCCAGACAGGCTATCTTGAATCTAGTGGCAAAGTGAGCAAGGGACTCACGTCTGAGCATACCCTGCCACACTTAGGGCAAACAAAGCGATAGAAAAGGATCCACTTCCTGCTGGATACAGGGGTGGCTAGGGCACGCCTATGGGAAGGAGCAGCCCTTATATTGAAGACCACCGGAACGATAAAGGGGATCTCAGGGTCCATGGCTAAGGTCCCTCTCACGGAACCTCTCGACCTGGAAATATCAGGAAGTAATATCAGGGTACAGTCTTGTTCTATCTATCCTTCCCGACCAATTTACTAGGACAGCATCTATTGTCAAAGCTGAGGATGTTCATCCAGTTCACTGGGGATGGGGCTGTAGTCTGCTCCTTCCCTGATATCTCCTCCCTGGAGAACAGACCAATGCCATCTGTCCACACCACCAGAATATTATTCAGGACAATCCCGGACGGTTGAGCCCTCCTTGAGGGAGTCGTCCAGGGTAATATGGGAGACCTCCTAAACTTGTACAAACTAGCACGTCAGTGGACCAGCTGCTGTGGTTCTGTAACTCTGAGGGTCTGTGGTTCGGAGATTCTGAACCCGTTCAATGAAGGTCGTCGGATATAGACGATTTTGGTATCCGCGGACAGCAAATCACGAGTGCGGTGTGTACGAGTGTTTTCGTCATAATCGATCAATGAGAACACTACGTATTCATGGATTTCGTTTGAACCCTCGGGTTCCATTTTGTGTGCGGCAGCCATTTTGTGTGGTTGCCCTCACATAGGCCGATGACCATGGCCGAACGAGTCCTTGGGACACGTACACATTAGCTGACTCTTGTGTGACCTGACCGAATTGACTCCCTTGCCCGAGGCTGCCTCGCTGAGCCAGTTCCTTGTTAAGCAGCTGGTCAGATAGAGATCAAAGAGCAGGATATTGCTGAGTTTATAGTACATGCACACACCCATCTATCTTGCTTCTCATCTGTTTCTGTTCCTTCCTTTATGGCTTAATCACTGATTTTGGTTGAGGTCTTTATGATGGGTTTGTCCGGCCTGATCGAACAGGAATATTGGAATTTGCTTGGTCATTTCTGGTGGGCTGGACTACGGAAAGTGGGATTGTCGTCATGCGATATGTTTAAAATGTCGTTTCTCCATTGGTTAGTTTGTATGTAATTGATAATAGCCAGGAATGTGATTTTTGGCATAAAAGACGATGCTCCGCTCTATGAATTTGTGCAGTCTCTAGCGAACCACCCGTGTTGTGCTTCGTAGATCTCTGTTCCTGGTTGCAGCCAATAAAATTTGGTCTTTGACGTCATCAAGAAGTGTCCCGTGTCTCTGTTTGCCGAGGCAGGGGAATCCGAAGTCATCGGGCGTTATCCCTGGCGCCGCTGGGTTCTAAAACCCGGTTCTTCAGTTGGCGCCCAACGTTATGCGACTCCAGCGGTACCAGTCCAAGCCTGAAGATCGTGAGGAGATTTGTGTAGAAATTCTGGAGGAAGGCCAGCCACTTCATCGACCCCTGTATGTTGACGTGGTCCGAAAGTCTTTGCTGCGAGGTTCCCCCTTTCAGACAGCTACGAAGGACTGCTGCCCTGACTGTCGCGCTGTCTTGGAGCCATTAGACGATTTGTAGAGCGAGACAATAGACGGGTCTTCTGGTGACGCCATCGACATTTCAGTTAAGTATGAGTGGAGCATCTCCCAGTCCTTAGTTTTGTTTGGGTATCCTTCGGGATCGCTTTGATTTGGTACCTGCAGGCCCCAAAGCCGAGGGACTCGTGTATTCACAAGACTATCATTTTAAGATGTCCCTTGAAGTTTGAAGCTAGACTAGTGAGCGAAGATGCCTGGACTTAGCAGACTTGGAAAGATATTTGGTTTTGGTTGTACTAGGGATTCCCGATTGGAGGATTCGTGTCCGGTTCCTCCGATTGGAACTCCGACCTATGAGCTCCACGTAAAACATGGAGTGGGCCCCATCGCATATAATGAAATATGGATTAAATATACCAGGAAAGACGGTGTCCTACAGTGGCCC
Organism: Lissotriton vulgaris; assembly: GCF_964263255.1. Lineage (NCBI taxonomy): Eukaryota > Metazoa > Chordata > Amphibia > Caudata > Salamandridae > Lissotriton > Lissotriton vulgaris. The sequence goes on from NW_028253554.1 coordinate 596,700, forward strand.
CGTTATGGTAGCTTTGAAACAGAGATTTTAGACAATCTCGAAGTTAAACTGTTCAAGAAGAAAGCCCGGCCGGCGATGTTTGACTCTTTCCGCTTATGGCGAAAAGAAGCCAAACAGAAAGAAATTAAATTAGCGAAGAAAAATAAACGAGAACGAGGTATGTCAATGGTGCAAGCTGCTATACAGTTTAGGGATAATGAAGAAGAACAAGAAAGCGATCAGATGCTTAGGCAGCGTAAATTAGCGGTAGACAAGTGCTACCCAGCTTTGCCACTTCAACAACAGGAAGAGAAGAAAGATCTTGTGAAACATCTTTTAATGTTGCATCTATTGAGTTCGCCACCCCCTTATGCGCAGAATGCTACGGCACCTCCGCCACCAGTTGTAGTTGTGCAACCTCCGGTTGCTTTGCCACCTGTGATTCCTCAACAGCCAGCTCCTCTTCCGTTGGCTCCTATTCCTTTGGTGCAGCCTTCTCAAGGGCCGCAAACTTTGCTATCTCCTTCGTCTGCTACTCCTACACCTGTCTTGTTTACTCCCCCTGTTATTGTTCCGCCTTTGGTTTCCTCTCATTCTGCTCCGTCTCCTGTTCTTTTGTCACCTTCTCCTTCTGCTCGACAGAGAATGACTGATGCGGTTGCTAGTATCTTTTCTCCTTTGTTGGGTTCCTTGGGTATGTATCCTGTTGTCGAGTGTAGGCAATCGCGTAGTCAGTTGCCTGATGCTAATGAAAGGACGGTGTTAGATCACTTAGCGCGTAAATGTGTTTCGTATCCTTCGCACTATGATCTTGAGGGTGTTATGGATGTTTTCCATCAATGGGAAGCACCGAAACAACAATACGTTTTTGATATGATGTGTTCTTTCCTTCGTGAACAATGGGAAGATGGTGAGGTAGGACATACTCTGCCTGAGTTGTAGCGTATACGTTCTGAGTTTGCGAAAGGGACTGCTGTGGGTCTCGAAGTTGAGAAAGCAGTTGCGACGTTGTTGTCATTTAGGATTGCATCTCCTTCTGAGCGATTGTTTGAGCCTGATTCGTCAGTTAGGAGGAAGGCGCGTCAATATCCAATGCGTGAGGTTCCTCCAGTTTGGAGACCTGATGATGCACAAGCTGTTCCACCTGTTCAGCCACACTTTCAGCGTGTCTGGGTACATGTTCCTTGGAAACGTGCTGAAGTCCTAGCTATTAAGCAGACTTTGCCTGATTCCCGTAAAAATCCAACAAGGTTTTATAAGGAGTTATCTCAAACTGCGGGTTCATGTATCATGAATCTGGCAGACATAGACATGTTGTTTGGGAATGTTGTTCCACAGCCTATCTGGGGTAAGATTCGTCATATGGATCATGCACAGGAATTAGGTGATACTTGGAATAATCTTAGAGATGCAGATAATAGACAAGTAGGTGGTGCTAAACCAGAGGATTTGATTGCTGACCTCCCTGGTAGGATTATTGATTATATGAAGACTCTAATGCCTGAAGTGCGTGTTAATTGGGACAAGTTGTCTGCATGCAAGCAGAAGAAAGACGAAACTGTGTCTGACTTTTTCACGCAGTTCGAAGAGACCTTTGTAGACCACAGTGGTCAGGACATGAGTACCGAAGGTGGTCAAAGGTTGTTTGTTGACAAATTCGTTCATAATTTGCTTCCAGAATTGTGTAATAAATTGAAGGATTCTGAGAGTGCTTGGGCTGTTTCTACGTCAGCGCAGATTTTAGCTACTGCCCAGTACTATGAAAATAGGAATAAAGATGAGATAGAGAAAGCGGATAGGAAGACTAAGGAATTGAAGAATAAAGTTCTTCTACAGCAAGCTTATCTGCCTCGTAATAATCAGCACGATTATCAGCAACCTCAGCAATATCAGAGAAACTCGCAAAGGTTCGAGTCTTCTCAACAGCGTTTTCCCGTAGGTCCTAATCAGTGTGCGTATTGCAAAGAAGAGGGCCATTTCAAGAGTAGTTGTCCGGTTTTGTTACAGCGCATGTATGGTGCTTCTGGTGTGAGAGGTCGAGGTGTTCAACAAGCTCCTAGAGGTAGAGGTCGTGGTCAAAATGCGCGTTTTTTGCCTTCACAGAACTCTATGAATAGCTTTGATCAGCAGAATAGCGCGTCTGGTAGGACGCCACAGTACTATGCGGACGATTACTATGTTGAAGGTGACGATATGGATGGTAATGTTTGCTAGGACAGCCATAGACAAAGAGAGGGAGTTGTTTCAGTTCCAGTAGATCAGAGTGGACCCTATGTTGAAGTGATTGCATCAGGTGTGTCAGAGCCTTTTCTGTTGGATACTGGTGCTGCAAAGAGTTCTATTATGCACTCTAAACTCCCTGGCGCACCTTTGTCTGGCTTAAAGAATGTTTCAGTAGGTTTTTCTGGCGCCCCGGTTACGAATCCGATTTCTACTCCGTTGTCTATTTCTGTTGGACCTTGTGAATTTGAAGAACCCCTCATTCTGATGACTGGTTGTGATGAGAACTTGTTGGAATTGGACTTTGTTAAAAAGATTGTATGCGACTCTTTATTGTTCTCCGTCAGGAGTACATCTTACGTTGGGTAAGAGAGTGATCTCTCCGATGTACTTATCCAAAGATCGACTTCCACCTGAATTGTCTTCCCTCCCTGATTCTCTTTAGGCTACTGGTCCGAACAATGTGGGTCTTTTAGAGATTCCACCATATGTTGTGACGTTGAAAGTGAATGTTAGATTACCACGCATTCCACAATATCGCATCTCTAGTGATGGAGAAAGAGCACTTTTGGCGATCATTTATGATCTGATTAAGAAAGGCGTGATTGAGGAAACGAGAGGTAATGTGTGCAATAGTCCGGTTTTGCCTGTTCTGAAGAGAACTGATTCTTCACAGCCTCCTGTATATAGGTTTGTGATCGATCTTCGCGAGGTGAATAAGATCGTTGTTCCGCAATTTCCTGTTGTACCTGATATCACTGCTTTACTGACTTTGATTCCGGCTACAGCCACATGGTTTTCAGTGATTGACTTGAAGAATGCTTTCTTCAGCATCCCGATTGCCTTAGAAAGTAGAGATATCTTTGGCTTTTGTTTAGGAGGATGAAGTTTCCGGTTTAAGCGCGATCCTCAAGGCTATTGTGAGAGTCCATCGATCTATAGCCAAGCTTTGAAGACGCAACTTGATTTGTTGGTTTTACCTGATGGTGCTGCTCTTATCCAGTACGTCGACGATCTGTTAGTTGCTGCTGATAATGAAGAGATTTGTAGAGAGGCTACTTTGTCGTTGTTACGCCATTTGTCTGATTTCCATCATAAGGTT